>NC_089586.1:84195955-84795955 GCF_019320115.1 Miscanthus floridulus
CGAACACTGCCTTTCAGCGTCCGGTCACATGACCCCTTCAGCGTCCGGTCGCACTGAACGCAGTCAGCTAATCAAATGAACCGACCGGACCCTACGGCCAGCGTCCGGTCGCACCGGGGCCAGCGTCTGGTCAGCATTTGACCCTCCATTCACTTCCAACTCTCGATCATATGTGAATGAAGTTTGCTCCAAAGGGTCTTAGGCATTCATAGGAGCTACCTAGAGCTAGTTTTAACAAGTGTGCACCACACCTAACTCACTAGACTCAACTAGGTCAAGCTACCCGTCCATACCCCCCTTAATAGTATGGCCAAAGGAAAAACAAAGTCCTAAACTACTCTAAGTGTCACTCCAACTCCAATCGACACTTAGAACTAGTCATCCTTAACCTTGTCGTCCATCCTTTGAAAACCGAAATGATTTCCATCATAGGGGCATGACCATCTCGATTGCCCAATTGATCACCATTACTATGACCTAACTTAATTGCCTCTGCAAAACACACGTTAGTCATAGTAATCTTGTATTGACATTAATCACCGAAATCCAACTAGGGGCCTAGATGCTTTCAATCTCCCCCTTTTTGGTGATTGATGACAATTCCACCTCGAATATGTGAAAGAGTGAGGTTTTTGACGGGCTTTGTTCATATAAGCTTTTGTCGATAAGAACAAAAGTATTGGTCGAGCTTATATGACCCAAGCCAACACAATGTACTCAAAGGATATGAATTAAGCATGAGTACATGTAACAAAGCTCATTTGCATCGGAGTATAAACGCGGAAGCAAAGGCAAATGAGCATAACACAAGTGATATGACATATAAATAATGTAAAATAGCAAGCACACATGTCATATATCACAATCACGTAGATAGCACTATCACATAGATATAATAATGTGCATGAAAGTAAACACACGAATGCATAAGTAATAGTGTATCACACAAATAAAACTCCAAATGTATATAATAAGCTAATACTATATAACTAGCTCCCCCTAGATCACGCTCCCCTGAGTCTACATACTCGAACCCTCTCCCCCTTTGGCGTCAAACACCAAAACCTAAGGGTCGGTCGGTGGGGCTGCAGCGGATGAGTCGGGCGCTGAAGTACGTGGGGCAAGCTGGAACTGGGTACCATCATCATCTGACCCTAAGCTCTGTACTAACTGACCCTCTGTGGCAGGAAGTGTCGCTAAAGCGGTCTGGGTCTGAGCTGGGGCTGGTGCTGCCTGTGAAGCTGCTAGTATGTCTATCGTAGGATCTGACGAGGCGACAGACGAGGGGAGCCTCTGAGTAGTCACTGCAGTTGGAGCTACTGTGGAAGGACCGACAGTATGCATATGAGGTGGTGTAGGCATACCGGTCAGCTCGCTGAAAGATGCTCCTGGAGACTGACGTATCAGGCACAAATAGCAAGGGTGACTGCTCTGGTGAGAAACCCATGTGATATGGAGTGAACTACGGGGCAACCACTGGTGAGGACAACCACTGGGACACCTGAACTGTGGGTGAGGCAAACTGAGCTAGAGGCTGTCCCTGACTCTGAAGCCTGCTGGGCTATATAGCTAGAGTCGTCGTGGTGGAGGCAGGCTGAGCAAGCTGGGGCGAAGGCTATGGCAGTGGGGCCCTAAGTGTTGTCACTACATGCTGCATAAAGCCCATAAGCTATTGCTATAAGAGTATCTGCTGGTGATGCATCTGCTGCTGCTGCTACTAGAGAAGCTGCTGCTGCCTCTAGAACTTGTCCTGACGAGCCTAGAACTGTGCAAAGTTGGCAGCGGTCTCCTGTGCCTGTCATGCCTGATCCTGCTGCATCTGCTCAAGAATGACAATTAGTGCGGGTCCGTCTACGGTGCTGGCGGAGCTGAGCTAGAACTACCGGCCTCTGCATCATGTCTGCATGGAGGCATCTGAGGAATTGGCAGATAGTCATCATCCAAGCTATCACTAGACTCGGTCATCTCCTGCTGTGCCTCAAGCTGCTCCTCCTCTATGGCGACAATGCCTCTAATGATCTCGTCCTATTGAGCTGCTGACTCTGGAATATCTGGATGACGACTGGGATAAGCTAGTGCTTGTGGAGTGTTGTGTCTGATCCTCTGTGCCATGTTATATGCAGGAAACTCTATGGTGGCAGCCCTGTACTCTGCAACCAACTCAGGGGTCCTGACGTGCACACACTGTAGCATCAAGAATGTGACCCAATGTGCATAAGGAAGCTGTCGGTGACCCTTGAAGCCCTCAGCAATAGTATCCACCATCTCTGATAGAAGGAGGTCCCAAATATCAAACATGGTCTACTGCATCAGGGCATTAAGGAGCCAGAGCTATAAGCGAGTAAGACCCTCCCTGTATCCCAACCTAGGAAGCAGTGTCCTCCTGATAATGGCCTCAAGCACTCACACTGTAGGAGTCAAGTCACTGGGGTTTCTGCTCAACCCCTCACCAAAGGGCTCCTTGAAGCAATGTCGCACCAGATCTGTAGGGGGCACCAACCCTCCATGAGGACGCCTAGGAGGCTCCTGCTGTCCATAACATACCTCATGCAATTTGACAGGCTGCTCCTATAACCTTAGTATCTCCCAGGCCCTGAATCTCATGACCCTGTAATCTCTGCCGTTGAATGCAAAATGAATGAAGTTGTGATGTGGATCAATGTAGTGTGAAGCATAAAACTGTCGGACCCAAGATGGTACATATACTCCTATCCGGCCAATCAGATCTGCAAGCCCCGGCAAATATGATAAGTAGGGGCGGATGTGCTCTCCGGCTGCTGCCACAATAGACTCCAAACTGCAGACCCTCTGAGATCTGAACACTGCCCCACTGTTTAGATATGCGTTGTAGAAGTCCTCCTAGAGCGATGTGTAGAACCCCTCTACTGCTCTCTCATCCCTCCTCGGAGGGAACCACATGTCGAACTCAACAAAACATAGCTGGCGAACCTATCTGGCAGTGGTGGCCCTCAAGTCGAGGTGTACCACTGGAGGCGGACCCTGTGGTCTGGGCGGAGGGCATGAACCTCTGCGCTGTGTAGCTGGCCTTGGTGGAACTGTGGTGCTGGTCCAACCAGAGCGGCGTAGCTGGGGTGCCGGCATGGTCTCCTCGGCCTGCTGACCCTCCTGAGTCTCCTGAGTTGGCTAAGGCTCTGCTGGTGGGGGCTGCTGCTGTGCCTCCTGCTGGGACTCCCCCTGAGGATGAGCCTCCTCAATAGTCAGTCGACGTCCTACCATCATGACAGTCCCAGGTGGACCACCATGAATACGCTCAGCCTCCTCAACTGCTGCCCTCTAAGCTGGTGTGAGCTGTGGATCTACTATGACAACACCACTGCGAGTGCCTCCTCTCTCGGCACGCTCTGCGGCCTCTGCAACAGCTGCTGCTCTCGTTGTCTCTGCGTTGGGGTACTTGCGCTTCTTGGATGTCACCTACTTTGTTGACTTGCCCTTCGATCCTACAGGCTGGTGAGGCGGGGGCCTCCGATCATCATCACCTAGGCCACCACCAACGTTCTTGGTGCGAGCCATCTGATCTGACAAGAGGGTGAACTACCGCTAATGAAGATCAACAGACAAACTGACACTCTCGAGGCTTGGCCTCGATCCTTACTTGCGAGCTTGGCTCCGAGTTGACTGCCAACTGCCACAAGAACCACAACGGCACCGACTCGCTGCACGATAGAATAGATAGATATACGAATAAATACAATATATCTAATAGATGCGAAAACCTAGGAAGCAAGTAATGTAGGTATGAAATTTAGACGACGGGCAAGCTACCTGACAAATCGGCGATCCGAGAAAAGGAAAGACGTCATGTGGGGAAATCCTCGGAATCGTCTGGGGCTAGGGTTACGAAGAACAGTGATGAACCGGTGTCCCTAGATTATTTGAAATCAGTGCATTGTATTGCAATTTGATCTAAGCAAATCAAAATTGAAACAAGGAACTAGCCTTACCTAGAGGAGGTAGGCCTAGGGCACTGGAATCGACTTTGAATGATGCTTGGTGCCAGAGGAACCGATGGTGGCATTGTCATAGAGAGCCGCACAGATCAGGCAAGCGTGCGAGCTAGGGTTGGCGCGGCATAGGGGCGAGCGCAGGCAGGGCAAGGCAGGCGCGGTGGCGTGCGAAGCGAGCGCAAGGTGGTCGGCTCAGGGCTGCGGCGGCGCGGTGAGTGAAGCAGCGGTGATCTGGCGGCGGCTCGGGCTAGGGCAAGGCGAGGTGAGGGGCGAAAAGGGTACGGCTGTGGTTAAATAGATCCCCCAAACGCGACAGATAAGGAAACGGAGAAAAGAGTCCTGAAGCCGTGCGAAATCCACTGACCGGACGCTCCAGTGGTAGTGATCGGACGCTACCACCCAGCGTCCGGTCGATTCCAGAGAGGTCCAATTCCTCTAGAATCGGGACCGGACACGTCCGGTGGTCCATGACCGGATGCAGGCAGGGTCCGGTTAGTATAGCTTGATTCTCCTTCAAACGACCGGACGCTGGATCCCCTCCTGACCAGACACAGAAATGCAGCGTCCGGTCGCTCCTTCAACAGCAGTTCACCTCCTGTGAACTGACCGGACACTGGACAGCAGCGTCCGGTGCACCTTTTCCAGCAAATCTTCAAAGTTCCTTCGCGCTGCCTGTTCCCAATCAAGTCCCAACTTGAATAAGATCCAAATAAACACCAATTGGGACTGATGTGAGTGACCTCTCTCAAACCCTCTAATTTTTCAAAATATGTTGCCTTAGGCTATAATTCTTTTTAAGAAAATAGGCAATAAGAGGGCAAATGGAACAAAACGACAAACCAACATTCATGCATATGCAATACTTGTAAGTAAATCTAGTTGCTTGTCAAGTTTGATCCAAGGTTAAGCTTCTTCACACGCTTTTCGGTGGTTATCTTAACCATGTTAGACAAGCCCTATATGCATTGCCAAAAATTAAACATGTTGTATATTACAATGAATGCAAGGGACAACACAAGCTCAATTTTTAGTGAAGTCGCTAAAGTCAAGTACATTGAGCTCATTCCGCAATCTACAAAATGTAGTCTCATCTAGCGGTTTAGTGAAGATATCCGCTAATTGATCTTTGGTTCTTACACCTTCTAGTGATATATCATTTTTAGCAACATGATCTCTTAGAAAGTGATGGCGGATATCTATGTGCTTGGTGCGAGAGTGTTGAACCGGATTATTTGCAAGTTTTACCGCACTTTCATTATCGCACAAAAGAGGTACCTTTTCTAGAACTATACCATAGTCTAGCAAAGTTTGTTTCATGTATAATATTTGTGCACAACAAGCACCCACGGCAATGTATTCCGCTTCGGCGGTGGACAAAGCCATACTATTTTGTTTCTTGGAGGACCAAGACACAAGTGATCTACCAAGCAAATGGCACCCTCCGGATGTGCTTTTTCTATCAACTTTGCATCCGGCATAATCCGAATCGGAATAGCCAACTAACTCAAATATAGCTCCTTTGGGATACCAAAGGCCAATGCTTGGTGTGTGCTTGAGATACCTAAGGATTCTTTTTACGGCAATTAAATGTGTTTCCTTAGGACTAGCTTGAAATCTAGCACACATACACACACTAAACATGATGTCGGGCCTAGATGCGGTTAAATATAACAAGCTACCAATCATAGAACGGTAGAGGGTTTGATCAACCGGGTTACCTCCCTCATCTAGGTCGAGATGTCCATTGGTAGGCATTGGTGTCTTGATTGGCTTACATTCATCCATCTTGAATCTCTTGAGAAGATCTTTTGTGTATTTATCTTGAGAGATGAAGATGCCTTCTTTCATTTGCTTGACTTGGAAACCAAGAAAGAATGTAAGCTCACCAATCATGGACATCTCGAACTCCTTCGACATCAATTCACCAAATTCTTTGCATGAGTCTTCATTTGATGATCCAAAGATGATATCATCAACATACACTTGACAAATGAATATATGCCCATCAAGCTTCTTGGTGAATAGTGTGGTGTTGACCTTCCCAATGGTGAAGCCCTTCTCAATAAGGAAGTCCCAAAGGCGCTCATACCAAGCTCTTGGGGCTTGCTTAAGCCCATATAGTGCCTTGGACAACCTATAAACATGATTAGGATATCTAGGGTCTTCAAACCCAGGAGGTTGATCAACATAGACTAGTTCATTAATAAAGCCATTTAAAAATGCACTTTTCACATCCATTTGATATAGTTTCATTTCATGATGTGATGCATATGCAAGAAGGATACAGATGGCTTCTAATCTTGCAACTGGTGCAAAGGTCTCTCCAAAATCCAAACCTTCAACTTGAGAGAACCCCTTTGCTTGTGGCAGAACCTCCTAAGTTATAGGGCCCACATGCACCTGTCACTGTCCGACGACCTTTGACATTTATGCATATGTTTCTAATAACTTAAAAAGACTGTCGGGTGTCCTAAGGGAGCCTCGAATCATCCATGATTTCCGAGCAGGATCACATTACAGAGTCATTGCAGTATTACAACATTTATTCAAATATCAATACCAGAGTAAAAACAGCGGAAGTCTTATAATAACATAATTTACAAAACAGTAGTTTCAAACCTCGCAACTAGGTTCGATGTTATTACAAAACGAAATAGTGGAGTAGCATTATAATATAATACAAAACACACAATGAAACTGCCCTGCCCAAGGGCCACACATTTACTTCTCAACGTCATCACAAGGAACAACTATCATGCAGCATGATCCAAAACAGATCTGCTCATGAGGCTCACCTGCAACAAGGGTCAACGAACCCTGAGTACAGAAGTACTCAACAAGACTTAACCGAAATAAGAACTGATAACTCAGGAATGCAGGCTCAGGGATTCAAGGTATGGTTTTAGCAATAATCAAAGTTATTTTGCGTAAAAGCTCTTTGACAAAATTCTTTATTTCAACAGTTTAAACTTCATAAAATCATATACAAAGATGACACGATCCGTAATGAGATCATGAAACTTCATATCCAACACCTTCATCAACCAGTCTCAAGTTCCAGTTATTAATACTACGATGATGAACAGTGAGTTGAGTCTCCATAACCGAGGAGCAACGATGATTGGAACCGATTAAAAACCCAGCTAGGGATTCCAGACCACACGACATATGCAGGTCCCCGACCTACATATACCAACCTACCCTCGGATCCTCTAAAACAAGAACGGGTCCGCACCACCCGAGAATACAGTACTCCACCATTCCAGCCCATGGCCACGTGGGTACACGCTATTCCCGCCATCTCTCCACTCCCAGTGCGCGAGTAGCCATTCTCGTAATAGAATTGCCAAGTTCAGGCTTACCGGAGTATGTGGTTAGTACTACAAATTCTCACCTCATGCAATTCAACAACGGACGTGCCTTAATCGACACAGGCGGAAAGAACCCGCTCACAAGGCCTCCATGTCTTGTGGCTCACACACACCGAGTCCGCCCAGTCTAGATTTATTACTCCACATTCCCATATCACATGCTATCATAATTAACCAATGTTCCATTTAAAACTTGCAGGTGGCAGGTAGTCACCCGACTTTCATCGTTCTACACATAGCTAAGCAAAACTAGGCATATACGAGTTCAAAACTGGTAATATGGTAAATATGGAATAACAAGGGTGGTAATGCACCAATTAGGCTTTTACTTAACTCCTAATCACTTAATGCAGTAACGGAAAGCAAAAGCGAAATTAATTTGTAAAACACAAGGTAGGGTTGTATGCATCCGGGGCTTGCCTTCGTTGACGGAAAAGTCTGGTTCCTGCGACGTTTCACAAGTATTCGATCCGACCTCAACAGATGGATCAACCTCCTCCGCAACTTGATTAACTACCACGTGTTCACCTTCGTTTACTACACGTAGTAACATTGCCATGTTTAACATGATGCGGAATATGAAACATGATGCTCGATGATGGATGCAAAAATTAATAAATTGGATACAATTTTCCTTCGCAGTACAGTTACAAACCAAACTAACCAAACCATATTCGTAACTGATGTGACCACGCCAGCACCGATCACTTTAGCGAGCTCTCCGACCACTTCGGTGAACTCTCCGACCACTACGGTGAACTCTCCGACCACTACGGTGAACTCCGACCACTACGGCGAACTCTCCGACCACTACGGTGAACTCTCCGACCACTACGGTGAACTCTCCGACCACTACGGTGATCACGGCAGAGCAAAGATCGTCGGTGAGGGAGAACCGGCGACTGCAGTGATCAAAATGAGTAAACAACAACTGACTAAGTACTACAGCATCGAGACGAAGCCGTAAGTACACTGATTACGAACAACGGCTCACCGGAGGGCTCTGGCCATGATGACACGCCTGCGGCGGTGAAGTTGCCGACCGCGAGGAAGAAAGACGTGGACAGCGGATTCTCGGCAATTTTAGGCGACCAATGTTAGCTGGCTAGATTCGCAAGGAAAAGACGGAACTAGGACGACCTTTACCGAGATGGCAACGGCGCTGGGGAGACGATGCGAGCTTGTTGGAGCGATGACAACGGCGGTGGTGAAAACAAAGGAAGAAGAAAAACGACGACGACAGCGTCTTGGTACTTATAGCGCGGCGCAGAAGCTCAAGGAAGCCACAACGGAGCCATTTCCGCGCTAGCGCGACATCAAGGACGGCCACGACGTGCCTGGAACGCCAAAGAAGGTCCGACGGCAATGTAGCTTAGGCGGTGAACACTGTTCACAGAAATTACAAAATTGCCATTCGCCAAATTTCACAAATTACTCCCAAATTTTCATAACAACTCAAAAATCTCCAAAAATAAAAGTTCTACAACTTTGCTTTAGAAACCTTACCCAAATTTGGCCTACATTTTGAAATGAACTTTTTAATCCAAAGCGAGGATATTTTAGGAATTTTGCCTTTTTGAATAACTTCAAATTTTACTACACAACTTGAAAAACTCCAAAAACAAACTTTGCTTAACTTGTCAAGCTCTACACTTTTGCTTTTGGGCGCAACCCCAAAATATGCTTAGATTTTGAAATGGATTTTCAGGGTAGGGTTTAAATACTGAAAATCAGGGTTTTCCGGAAAATTCAAATCCAAACCAAATTTTGACTTGATTCAAACAATTCAATTCAACACTCATAACACAATTGTAAACTTGTTTTAGTGAATGCATATCAAAGTTTGCAATTTGATCAAATGCCTTGCAATGCATATGATGACATGTCATGTTTTTAATATTTAAACACCCGGGGTGTTACATTGCTACTAGTCTTGCCTTGTTCCTCACAACAACACCTTGATCATCTTGCCTGTTGCGGAACACCCACTTTGTTCCAATGACTCTTGCACCTTTTGGTCGCTCTTCAAGAGTCCAAACTTCATTGCGAGTGAAGTTGTTCAACTCTTCATGCATGGCATTGATCCAATCCAGATCTTTAAGAGCTTCTTCTACCTTAGTAGGCTCATAGCAAGAGACAAAAGAGTGGTGAGCAATAAATGAAGTAAGTTTTTGAGATCGAGTCATTACACCCTTTGATGGACTCCCTATGATGAGATCTTGTGGATGATCTTGTAGGAGAGGTGTATTTCTTCTATTGACCACTTGGGGAGGAGGTTGTGGAGCATCAACATCTTGTGCTTGAACCACCATTTGCTCATGGGAGATATGAGTATCTTCATTTTCTACTCTCCCATCTTTTTCACTATCTTGTGGCACACTTGATGAAGAAGGTTGGTTAATGACTTGTACATCATCTTCATCATCTTTTGGCTTGATGTCTCCCACTGGAATATTCTTCATGGCCTCCCTCAATGGTTCATCACCTACATCATCAAGATTCTCATGTGCTCCTTGGGAGCCATTAGATTCATCAAATTCCACATCATATGTTTCTTCAACCAAGCCGGTGGCATGATTAAATACTCTATATGCTTTAGACTTTGATTAGTAACCAACAAGAAAACCAATATCACAACATCTTTGGAACTTCCCTAGGTGTTGCTGCTTCTTGTAGATGTAGCATTTGCAACCAAACACCCTAAAGAATGAGACATCCGGCTTCTTCCCATTGAGCAACTCATAAGGTGTCTTGCCAAGGAACTTTTGAAGGAATAGGCGGTTGGATGCATAACATGCGGTGTTGATTGCTTCTGCCCATAAAGCTTCAGGGGTGTTGTACTCATCTAGCATTGTCCTTGCAAGGGTGATCAAAGTCCGGTTCTTCCTCTCAACTACACCATTTTGTTGAGGAGTATAAGTTGCGGAGACTTCATGTTTGATTCCAACTTCATCACAATAGGCTTCAATATTTGTGTTGTCAAATTCTTTTCCATTGTCACTTCTAATCTTCTTGAGCTTCACTTCAAATTCATTTTGAGCTCTCTTGGCAAACTTCTTGAAGCAAGATGCAACTTCGGATTTGTCATGAAGGAAGAACACCCATGTATACCTTGAATAGTCATCCACAATCACAAGACAATAGAGATTTCCTCCCAAACTCTTGTATGTTGTTGGTCCAACTAAGTCCATGTATAGGAGTTCTAGCACTCTTATGGTTGACATGAAAGCTTTGGTTGGATGAGTGTTTGCAACTTGCTTGCCGGCTTGACATGCACTACAAAGCTTGTCCTTCTCAAACTTCACATCCTTCAACCCTCTTACCAAATCATTCTTCATGAGCTTCTTGAGTGAGCTCATCCCAATATGAGCAAGTCTTCTATGCCATAGCCACCCAAGTGTTGTTTTGGTGAATAGGCAAGTCTTCAAATTTGCATCTTCGGAGGTGAAGTCAACTAGATATAAGTTGTTGTATCTAAATCCATTGAATATCACTTGATTGTCATCTACCTTGGATACAACAACCTCCTTCTCGGTGAACAAGCATTAGAAGCCAAGATCACACAATTGTCCAACAGATAGCAAGTTGAAGCTCAATGAATCAATATAGAGCACATTGAAGATGGAATGATCATTTGATATTGCCACTTTGCCCAATCCTTTAACCTTGCCCTTTGAGTTATCTCCAAAAGTTATTTTCTCTTGCCCATCTACCTCTTCATCTAGTGAGGTGAACATACGAGGATCACCGGTCATATGTTGAGTGCAACCACTATCAATAACCCAATGACTTCCATCGGTCTTGTAGTTCACCTACACACATGAGATTCAAACTTTAGGAATCCAAACTTGTTGAGGGCCCTTCACCTTCTCAACAAGTGACTTAGCCACCCAAATCTTCTTAGGTCTACTCTTGTTGGGGGGGCCTAAGAACATGACTTTCATCTTTCCACTAGAATCTTTTCTAAGCATGTAGTGAGCATTGAAAGCAAATGGTCTAGCATGCTTGGGCAAGGGTTGTGGCGGTGGAGTTTGACACTCATGAGCAAAGTGGCCTTCTTGTCCACACTCAAAACATCTCTTTGGCTTTGGCTTTGGCTTTGATTGTTGTTGTTGAGCTTGAGCCTTCTTCTTCTCTACACTTGCTACATATCCAATGCCACTTCTATCCATCTTCATGATGGTGTTCATAAGTAGCTCACTTTGGAGATGCTTGCCTCTAGCAAACTTGCTCAATCCCACCTTGAGATGCTCTTTCTCCATTTTGAGCTTCTTGTTCTCTTCCTTGAGAACATCATTGTTCTTCTCTTCCTTGAGCTTCTTATTTTCTTCTTTGAGCTTCTCATTCTCAAGGATCAACTCTTTGTCATGATCAAGAGTTTCTAGCACAATGGTGTTGTGGCTTTTCATCTCTTCAAGATCTTTCATGAGCTTCTCATTATCACTCTTGAGCTTGACATACTCATCATAGTCATTGCACTCAACCACTTGCTTGCCTTTGCTACTAGATCCATGCTCAATGCTCTCATCAATTAAATCATCACATGAAGTAGCTATATCAATCTTAACAACATGGTTAGTAGCATCATGTGGCTCATTTGGTAAAAATTCTTGAGCAATGACAAGAGTATCATGATTGATCTTAAGAATAGTGTATTCATCTTTTAGCTTGTTGTGGCTAGTGATGAGCTCATTGTGCACCCACTCAAGTTTATCAAGTTTATCTTTAAGCTCTTTCTTGGAAGATTTGAACTCCTTGAGTTTGAATGATATAGCATCATTAGTTTCTCTAAGCTCATCATTAGCCTTTTCCAATGTATCACACTTAGCTAAGAGTGAATCATTTTTAGCATCAAGTTTTTCATTTGTAGCTCTACTCTTTCTAATGATCTTAGTGTATTTTCTTAGTATTTTGACAAGATCATCATATGTAGGTGAATCGTCATCGCTATCACTATCATCATCACTAGCATGCTCATCATCACTACTATCATCACTCTTAATTACCTTGCGTTCACCCTTGGCCATAAGGCATAGGTGTGTAGAGGATGATGGCGATGGTGGCGATGAAGATGCAAGATCAATAGCAATGGCGGCCACCTTCTCATTGTCACTATCATCATCGGATGATTCACTTGATGAATCAATGTCCATGAGCCAATCACTGATAATGTAGGCCTTTCCACTCTTCTTCTTCTTGTGGAAGTCCCTCTTCTTGCCATCTCTCTTCTTGTATGGCTTGTTCTTTTTCTTCTCATCTTCATCTTCGTTGCTTGAGTCATCTTTCTTGCCCTTGTTCTTGTTCTTGAACTTGTCTTTCTTGGGCTTTGTGCATTGATGAGCTAGATGGCCAAGTTCGCCACAATTGTAGCAATCCATCTCAGAGATTGGCTTTCTTCTTGAGCTAGTGAAGAACTTCTTCTTCTTGCCATCAAACTTGATGCCACTCTTGTTTAGCTTCTTTAGTATCTTGGCGGTCTTCTTCACCATGAGAGCAAGACTTTCTTCATCATCTTCATCACTTGAGCTCTCATACTCAAGTCTTGCCTTGCCCTTATCATGGCTAGCTTTGAATGCTAAGTCCTTCTCTTTCTTGTTTGTAGAGGATGAGCCATCTTGTGGCGTGATGTGCATGTACATCTCATGAGCATTGATCTTTCCCAAGATTTGTGTCGGTGTAGCGGCGGAAAGATCACCTTGATGTAGCACGGTCACAATGTGCCCATATTTGTCAATGGGGAGGACACTTAAGATCTTTCTCACAACATCGGATGGTGACATTTGAGTAAGTCCAAGCCCATTGACTTCATCTCCAAGAACATTTAAACGAGAATACATTTCATTAGCACTTTCTTTGGGAAGCATCTCAAATGAATTTAGCTTCTTAATCACAAGATGATAGCGTTCCTCACGCTCACTCTTGGTTCCCTCATGGAGCGCACAAACGTCCGACCATAGAGCATGGGCGTCTTTGTGGTTCCTTACACGGTTAAACACATCTTTGCAAAGGCCTCTAAAGATGGTGTTTTGAGCCTTTGCATTCCATTTTTCATAGTTAACCTCATCGCCTTGTAGGCTTGTAGCATCCTGAGGTTTTGGGAAGCCTTGTGAGGCGGCTCTAAGAATTCCAACGTCTAGAGATTCTAAGTACGCCTCCATGCGAATTTTCCAATAAGGAAAGTCATCTCCCTCAAAGATAGGAGGAGGTCCATCCCTGTGAGACATCTTGCTCTAAGCAGTTAGGCTTAAAAACATGAGCACGAGGCTCTGATACCAGTTGAAGGGATCAAGATGCCCAAGAGGGAGGGGGGTGAATTGGGCTAATTCTAAATTTTCTTTCAATAATCAAATCCTATGGATAGCCCAATTAACCCCTTGTGCCTAGAAAGGTGTTTCTATCAAACTAACGCACAAAGGACTTGCAACCTATGTTCCAAACTTACTCTAGCATGGCAATTCTATGAATGTAAAGACAAGTATGAATTGCTCAAAGTAAATACTCAAAGTAAATGCTCAAAGTAAAGAGAGAGAGAGAGGAACGCGGCGATGTTTTGCCGAGGTATTGGAGAGTCGCCACTCCCCACTAGTCCTCGTTGGAGCACCCGTGCAAGGGTGTAGCTCCCCCTTGATCCGCATAAGGATCAAGTGCTCTCTATGGGTTGATTCTTCGACACTCCATCATGGCAAATCACCCAAAACCGCTCACACCTTGAGTTGGGTCACCCACAAACTCTACCGGGTGATCACCAAGCTCCTAATCACCACCAAGCCGTCTAGGTGATGGCGATCACCAAGAGTAACAAGCACGAACTCTCACTTGACCACGCGAAGCCTAATGAGAAGATGGATGCACACTTAGCTACTCTTGATTCACTAATGAGGCTACTCTCTTGGATTCTCAAATCTCAATCACCTCACTAGGACCTTGCTCTTCTTGGCACTCACAAACATGTTTCTTAGCTATTGGAATGAGCAAAAGTGACTCCACACACGAGTGGAGCCTCTATTTATAAGGCAGCCTAAAAAACAAACCGTTATGAGCTTCTGCGGGGTGACCGGACGCTCCGGTCATGTTGACCGGACGCTCCGGTCAGTTAAACCCGCGAACCAGTAAAAATGAGTTGACCGGACGCTGGCAGGGTCCAGTCAGCACTGACCGGACGCGTCCAATTGCATGAAACCCTTACTGGAACTTACTAGACTCGACCGGACGTTGAACCCTCAGGGTCCGGTCAGTACTGACCGGACGTGTCCGGTCGCAGATTCCCTTCTCTAGAACCTTACTGGAGTCGACCGGATGCTGCCTTTCAGCGTCTGGTCACATGACCCCTTCAGCGTCCAGTCACACCGAATGCAGTCAGCTGATCAAATGAACTGACCGGACCCTGCGGCCAGCGTCCGGTCGCACCAGGGCCAGCGTCCGGTCAGCATTTGACCCTCCATTCACTTCCAACTCTCGATCATATGTGAATGAAGTTTGCTCCAAAGGATCTTAGGCATTCATAGGAGCTACCTAGAGCTAGTTTTAACAAGTGTGCACCACACCTAACTCACTAGACTCAACTAGATCAAGCTACCCATCCATACCCCCCTTAATAGTACGGCCAAAGGAAAAACAAAGTCCTAAACTACTCTAAGTGTCACTCCAACTCCAATCGACACTTAGAACTAGTCATCCTTAACCTTGTCGTCCATCCTTTGAAAACCGAAACGATTTCCATCGTAGGGGCATGACCATCTCGATTGCCCAATCGATCACCATTACTATAACCTAACTTAATTGCCTCTGCAAAACACACGTTAGTCATAGTAATCTTGTATTGACATTAATCACCGAAATCCAACTAGGGGCTAGATGCTTTCAGGTACCACAATCATCGGGTGTGGGGTTGGGCCTTCAACGTCGAGGACCTGGTGCATTGCCTCGTCCAGAGCAATAAAAACCATCACAAGCTCTCCCCACCGTGGGAGGGACCGTACGCCATCGTGAAGGTGCTCTGACCAAGCACCTACAAGCTCAAGAACATCGATGGCAAGGTCTTCGCCAACGCATGGAACATCGAGTAGCTACATCGCTTTTACCCCTAGCCTATGCATATGCTTAACAATGATATTTCTGAAATACAAAATTGTTTTCCCTTATCGATTTTGCTATCGTTCCCTCTATCTTTAGTGACACCCGACCCTAGCAACGGCAGGGGGTCAGGCATCACTTAGGGGCTAATAAGAGTATTTCTACTCAGAGACATTCTCTGCGCCTGATGCTCCCTTACGTTAAGATCTCAAAGTAAGGGCTGCGGAAACAAACCCTAAGTAAATTTGGTCAGACCGCAAGAAACCTACGCTCCAGCGGCTACGGTGTTTTTGCTCACCAGTGTGATCAGAGTTGTTTCACCCGCATCCCATGCTTTACAGCCTTAACCACAAAAAGGGTCAGAACATATTAACCTTTTTTATAAAAAAAAGGACGAAGAACCAAAAGATTGTTCAACCACAGCAGAAATTAAAATCTGTCCATTTAATACAAGGTCACTATTTGGCCTAACTAACTAATTTTTTGGGAGGATGATCTCATCCTCCATCTTAGAAGATAAGTCCTACGCCAGAGGGGACACCTCCTTCTCGATGTCCTCTAGCTTGATGTTGGAGTAATCAGGAGCGAAGCCCTAGCTTATCGTCTCTAGATTGATGTTCTCATAGTGAGAACGAGCGATCACGAACGACCGATGAACGCCAAAGCAGAGTGCGTCCCTTGCCATCTCGCATGCTCGATCTGTGATCCGGACGGCATGGACCACGAGTGAGCTTGTATCCAACACCAGGGCCAGCTTGAGGTTGTCGCAGACCAGCTAGATGGTGACACACAGGGCGTCGTGCTCATCGCTCTCCTTTAGGAGGATGGCCTTCACCTTGCCGAGCTCCTTCTCCAGGCTATGGCTCTTTGTCACCTCCGCTCTAAGCCTATGATTAAGACCTACCCAAAACACGCACCAGCCATGTCAAAAAGCCTAGGGGTAAAGGAAGACTAGGGGCTTACCATCCATGTTCGCATGGAGCTTGCACGCCTCGTCACGCTGCTGGGCCACCTTGACCTCCAAGTTCTGGGCCTATTCCTGGCACTGGCTGACCTCCATGGAGAGTCTGGCGGTCACTGCCTCTGCCGCGGCCTTCAAATCCTTCTCCCCCGGAGCTCACCCCCTAAGAGGTCGATCCACTGTTGGGTGTCATCACGCTCCCTCTGTAGCCGATCGATATCCATGGCACCCATGTGCGTACTATTGATCAGGTCTAGGTGCTTCTCCCTAGCTTCGTGGCTGTCTTCATGAGCCTCCGCATACTTGATCTAGAGGTTGGTCAACTCTTGGTGAATAGGGGCAAGTTCGGCCACTTCTTGACAAGCGGCAGCGAGCTGGGTGGCCAGTTCCTCACGTAGCCGCTCCTCCATGGCTTGCAGCTCCTCCTCCACCAGGAGGCGATCCCAAACACCCATCTCATGGCAAAGGAACGCAAACTTCTCTTGGCTATGGTCCATGAGAACATGCAAAAAGGGTATGAGTTAAAAGGCAAGAAAAGGGAAGATTAAGGTCTAAAACACTGATGCACCATACCTGGCCAACCGAAACGATGACGTCTTGCAGCAAATTTAGCGCGGTGGTCAGGGCATAGACCATGACCCCCACCTCTACGTGGACGCTCCCCCACTCCCTCTTCTCCATGGTGTCATCAAGGTTAAAGAGCATTGCCCACAGGTCCCGATGGTTAGCCCACTTGATCTGGGGTCCTCCCCAGGTGTGAGGGTTGCTGCTGACATAGACTAGAGGCCAAGATGCCTCCGCGCTGACCCTAGGCAGTGCCGACCCCTCTTGTGACCACAACTCCTCTAGAGTGAGCCCCCTAGTAGTAGAGGGGGTAGGCGACGTGGACGAGGAAGCCTGCCCCACCATCACGCCTACCATAAGTTCCACCATGGATGTCGCCGTCTACCCGGATGATAGCCCTAGTTGCCCTGTCATCGATGCGACCGCCAGCGCGAACGATGGCTCTGGCCGTGCCATCCCTACCTAAGGCATCGCGGTCATGTCCAGGCATGCCATGCCTACCACGGGCACCCTAAATGCGCTTTCTACTGCCTACCCTCTCATAGATGTAGCCGACAGCCACGCCTCCCCAGTCGACCCTGTGGTCGTCCCGGCCATGCTCCCGCAAGCCTCCGGCGCGGCGCTAGATGGGTCCCAACACACCTGTCAAAGGGTGAGAGTCTTCTTTGGCCCCAGCTTTAGGAGGGTCCCGTGCCCCCAATGCTATGGAAGGCACGGCGGTTAGTTCACAACAAAAAATTCATCAAAAACAAAAAAAAATGAAAAAAAAACTCTCATCTTACCTTGACGCCATCGAGTGCTGACGTTTGGGGTTGGCCCGCCCGACCCCGGCTGTGACTCCTCGTCATGCTGCCATTTTGAGACCTCCCTTTGCTCAGGAGGCTCGGATGAGGTGGAGTCGTCGACTCTCCTCGGCTCTAGGGGCGCCGTAGAAGGCCCACATGGAGAGGGGCAACTCGCTCCCACCGTCTCTAGGGGTGAGTCATCCCCCTCTTGCTCTAGGAGATGCCACAGGAAGGGCCCTACCTATAGCGAAGGCGAGTCCTTGTCCCTGTCGGCCAGATCATCCCATGAGATAGGAGACCCAGAGCCGTCACCCCCTCCTCTTCTTCTTCCACCTCATCTTCCTCCTCTAACGAGCCTTAGCGCCACTTCCCCCACTGCAGCTTTGCTCACTCCTTCGCCCACTGTTTCTTCTCCTTATCTTCCTTCTCCTTCTTCCTCTGCTCATATGTGGCACAATTCGCCGCCCTCATGGTTGCATGCTCCCACAGCGGCATGATAGAGACCCAAAAGCCCAAATCCGCTGGTAGCTCAATGAAGCCTAGCTCTAGCCGCATCACGGGATGTCCTAGGATCAGGAACATGGCGTCGGACTCCTTGACGTGCTATGCAATCTCACTGTTGCGAAGCGGCCCCTGAGCAAGCACCATCCCACCAAGTTCCACGACAAGCACCATCCCAAACAACAGGAGGGCACACACCATCAGTGGTGCCACCCTCCTCGCATGATATGCTCCAATGATGCTGGCCCTATGAAGGTCATGGATCCCTAGTGACACGATGGCCTTGAGGATGTCGTGCATCTTTTTCTTCTCCTTGACAGGTGGCCCCAATGGCCACATTGGCGGCGTCTCTTCAATCAAGCACCCGGTGAAGTCTAGCAAGGGAGCGGCGGGGTCGTTCTTCAAGTAGAACCACTACGTGTGCCACCCCTTGTTGGATCTAGACAGCTAGCAAGGCATATACTAGGCCTCCCGCTGCCCCCGAAGATGGATGCTAGTGCATCCCATCAGCACTAGGATGTCCCTGCCTCTGCCCTTCTTCCTATGCTAGGAGACGACAAAGAAGTACCTCCACAACTCAAAGTGTGGCTCGATCCCCAAGTACCGCTCGCACATCACGATGAAGGCTATGATGTGCTGGATCCCATTGGGATTGAGGTACTACAGCTTGACCTAGTAGTGATGCAGCAGCCCTGAAAGAACGGATGAGGGGGATCGCGAGCCCATGCTCATGGAAGGGCACGAAGGAGATGATGTAACCGTCAGGCGGCATCAGCACCTCCTCATGGCTGGGAACCAGCCACTCCATCGTGTTAGTCCTCTCATGAGGAAGACCACACTTGACGAGGCATTCCATGCGTGCGTGGGTGATGTTAGAGCGGTACCATGACTCCATGGAAAGCGAAGATAGAGGAGTGAGGACTTTTTGGCGATGGTGGAGAAGTGAAAGCTATGGATCTAGGGCGCTGGAAGTGGACTAGCAGAGGTAGCAGATCTAAACGATGGCAGAGCAAAGGCGGGGTAGGCAAGATTGCAGTTTGGCACGCTAAAACATGAAGGAGGAGCCCGCTATTTATAAGGTTGGGTGAGACAGGAGGCAAACCGTCTGCCTAGATCGACATGCCCGGCAAGCCCCGTCACTTCACCCTTCTAGGAACTATGCACATGCCACCCCTAGCCGCTCCTCAAAGGGCACACCGGATAGCGGTTCGCCCCATCGATGGGCTAAAAACCGCCACAGGTAAGTAAGGATACAAAGCTAAAAATGCTCCCACGACCCATTAAGGCCTAGGAGTTTGAAGGTTGGCCCACCGATGGGTTCACAACCGCTCTAGGGCACCTTTAGAGTGAGGGGTGGAATGGGATGGGCCCTCTAGTGGCTAGTACCCGGGCACACGAGCACTATGGGCATCTCGGCCCATGTTCGAGTCTTGATAGAGCATGATCGATGGTTTTTCCTCAAAGAAAGGCAAGGAGCCCTTGGGACCCGTCGAACAGACCCGAGAACTATATGGACTAGCCATTAAGAATCTAGAGTCAGTCACCAGCTAACACATGCTAGACCCCCACAAACGGGAAGCCAGGGCCCCACTGGAACTTGCCCGTTAATAGCTCATCGAGCACCCTAGTTCGTCCATCAAGGAAAACATGGCACGGCTCAGCCCCTCTGTTTTATAAAAAAATGCTTGAGAGAGGATGACCTTAAGATGAGCTGACCCCTCGACCGGACCCTTGCTACGCATGGGGGCTCGTGGGTTGGACTCACAAGGAGACCGAATACGCGGTTGCATAATAATGGCGGATCGGTCGGATCCTAGATAGGAATCATAAGAGAGATCTTCTCTAATTCCCCAAATCACACAACTACATGGTCCCGAGGAGTCCAAACACAAGGAATCTTGACCATACCAAGACATCCCGTGGCCCACAAAGGGAGATCAAGATCCCTAGAATCCTTCCTTCCAAAATAGCCTTCAAAGGAGTATCCTACTCCTCCACAGGCTTGGGGGCTACTATTGGGTATTAGTATCAGGGATACCCGGAAGAAGGAAGCTAATAGTTGTAAATGCTAACTCCCTCGGATGGTCAAGAGCGTATCTTGGTCTTGCTCGGCCCTGAGGGCATGGGCTCCGTCTCGCCCGACCTCAAGGATACGGGATCTAGGTCACCTAACCCAAGGGCGTGGGCTCTGTCTCGCCTGACCCCATAGGCGAGAGCCCCATCACGCCTAACCCCTTGAGCGAGAGCCCTGTCACATCCAACCCTGAGGGTGCGGACTCTGTGTTGCCTGACCACTGAGGGCACGACCTCCCCCTCACCCGATGAAGGTTCGTACCACCCCAACCACTACAGGTCTGAAAGTACGAGTCTGGGCATAAACTTCTAATGCTAGAAGGGGACTAGGCGCGTCTTGGCATGACCTACAGCCATGACAGGCCACATATGAAGACGCATGTCGCCAATAGCATCAGGCGTGCCGATGTTGTACTACTTACTCCTTGTATGGCCTCATGCGAAGACGTCAATGAGCCATATCGTCCGCTAGGCCGGGATGGAGCACCACAACCAGCTGACGACACCCACGTACGGCGTCGGTGACAAATAGAGCTACGACGTGGAGACGTCCCCGTTGTCATCAATAGGGCCGGCAGGACCTGTGTAAAGGAGATGGAAGACATTAGAATCCCAGAAACCTCCCTCTCCTCGTCTCTTTCTCTCTCTCTCTGTCTCTTCGATGTAACCTGCATCTTCCCCTTCATCCATAAAAGGGAAAGCAGGGCACCCCACTGAGGGGGAATTCCAAGACACATCTAAGTGGCTGAGGGCTTAGGCATTCGATGGTAGACAAAGAGCTAAACTAGAATCACTCTTTTTACTAGAGACTTGGGACCATCTCCCCTCTCGCCCGTTTGTAAGCCCTACTACAAACCAAGTGCTGGTAACATGAGCAGCAGCAGACTAGATGTAGGGACATTTCGCCTGAGCCAGTATAAATCCTTGTGTCCTCCGAGCACAGCCATCCAAGTCAAATGCGCAAACTAGAAATTTACTAGCTGGTGATTCGAAACACCAACAGGTAGTGGTGCAGTAGTCCTCAGAAGAACGGGTGGGGAGGAATCATGAGTCCATGCTCATGGAAGGGCGCAAAGGACATGACATAGCCGTCGGGTGGCGCCAGCACCTCCTCATGACCGGGCATGAGCCACTCCACCGCCTCGGTTCTCCCATAGAGAAGACCGTACTTGATGAGTCCCTCCATGGGCGCGTGGGTGACGTTGGAGCGATACCACGACTCCATGGGAAGCAAGGGTGGAGGAACGAGAACTTGGCCAGCGATGGAAGAGCGAGAGCAAGAGATCCAAGCACTTGCGATGGAGAAGTAGAGAGGACGAGGCTATGGTTAGGCGTATCAAAGATGAAGGGAGAAACCCCAAGTTATAGGGGAAGGTGGAGCGAGAAGCGAACTGTCGATAGAATATCATCGACAGTCCTCCGAGGGGTATCCCACGGAGGTAGATTGATCGGCAAAGAGGCGTGTAATCAAGAACAAGAAGGCAACAGAGACACACGAGTTAGATAGGTTCAGGCCATCAGTATGACATAATACCCTACCCCTATGGCCTATTGGATTGTATTAGCTATCGTATGATATTGCGTGTGTTTGGAGGGGGTCCCTACCCGCCTTATATAGTTTGGGGGTAGGGTTATAAGTCGGTTAGATCTGAGAGATAACCGGAAAGTAATAACAGATTATAGAAAACATGGGATCATACATATCCTAACAGATCTCGTAGTATCTTTAGGATATCTTCCTGGTGTCTTGCGGAAGGTGTCGAGCAGTGTCGTGCCCCACAAGGCTTTGTCTTGTGGGCTGGGCCACCCCTAGGGGCGTAGCCCATGTGGTCTACCATGGGTATCCAGGGTCATACCCACCATAGCTACTCCCCGAGCGCCTTGTACCTATTGTGCAACGCTATCTTGAGCTTGTTCAAGCAGGTGCAAACAAAGCCGAGCAGTCAAACTCATGGTCCGACTACGGTGATGAGTTGCCGAGCAGTTGTGAGCAGTTGCCGAGTAGCGTGAATCATCGCTGAGCAGTGCGAACCATCGCCGAGCAGAGTGAGCCATCGCCAAATAGTGTGAACCATCACCGAGCAGTGTAACCCAAGTACGGCTTGCCATAAGGGTGTAAGGAGCTCAAATTTAGAATCAAAAATTTCTTTGTAGTGGACCAAGTGTGCCCACTTAGAGTCCGACCATGAGAAAGGGAGATAGTCTTCTTTAGCTTCAAGAGGCACGGAGTCTTCTAGAATAAAGCAAACACATTCACCGCAACGTGAAGCATGCCCACTTAGTCCCTGAGCCTGACAGTAGATGATGTAGTCATGTGGTGCCAGGGTCCAAAGTAGAAGAATAGTAAAAGACCAACCGAGCAGGCAGCCAGTCCTCGAGCGTAGCCTCGAGATGAGAAAAAGCATATTCACCATAAGGTGAAGTGTGCCCACTTAGTCCTCGAGCCTGATAGTAGGTGACATGGTCACGTGGTGCTAGGGTCAGAAATAGCAGTCAACAGAAGAAGATCCCCAATGCGGTGAGGAACCAAGATGTAATGCTAACGCAGTCCCTGAGCCACAATAGGAAATCTTGGAGAAAACAAATCATAGAGAAAATACCAGAGTAATGGTTGTACAATAGTAATTACTAAGCCAGAATGGTTGGCGGAGAGGTCGGCGAATATTCGGTGAGCCGTAACAAATTACAGAGATAAATGGGTGATACGGGCCACGGTTGCACAAAAGCCCAGGTAATGGCCTAGCTTGCTGTTGCGGAGAATTCGGAGAGGCACCAATTGTGGGAGCGGTTTTCCAAAAACCCTCGAATGCGAAATGGTGGGGGAGTGCTTTATAACTGTGTCACGTACCTCGCGCTCCCACCTTTGCCACTTTGCCATTTCATCTTCCTCCTCAACCCTCGCGCTTCTAGATTCATAGCCACACGTGCTTCCATCGCCAGCCCCAATCTAGATCTAAGAGATGGCACCAAAGAGGGGAGCTGTGAACCCAAAGAAGGCAAGCCCAAAGAAGGCGAGTGCCAGAGCCAGGTGTGACGAAGAGTGGGTGCCATCGTGCGAGAGAGGCAGAGCTCAACAGATTGGTGGAGGTAGGCGTTCTTCCTGACCGCATCACCACCGGATGGCGGCTGGCCCTCGGTGAGCCCTTCCCAATGCCTCATACCGACGAAGCTATAGTATTTGAGGACTACTTTTGGCGTGGATTAGGTTTTCCTATTTATCTGTTCTTGAGGGATTTGTTAGAGTTCTGGGGAGTCAGTCTGTGCAACCTCCACCCAAAAATCATATTGCACATATCTATCTTCATCCATTTCTATGAGGCATATCTCAGAATCCTTCCCCACTTCAACCTCTTCCATCACCTATTCTGGTTGAAGAAGAAGGGCGGCGATGGTTCCAAGGTGGTCGGCAGCATGTATCTTCAGCTGGGCGATGGAATAGCGGGCGAGTACCTTACTGTGCCACTAAACATGTCGTTGAAGGGGTGGAACACTAGGTGGTTCTACATGAAGCAGAGCCACCCCTCCATCCGCTGCGATGCTGACCACATCCCAGAGAGCTAGAAAAGCTGGTCAAAGAAGCCAAGCAGTGCTAATCTAGAGGAGGTAAGGGAGCTCCTTGGCTTAATAAAGGGCATGAACACCAATGGTGGACTGGTGGCAGCGAGCTTCATAGTGCGCCTCATCCAGCCTTGTAAAGAGAGGGCCCACATAGCCTTTGAGTTTAAGGGGGAGACCGACGACACCCGAGAGAGGACGAAGATGCTGTCAAGGGACATTGTGCAAGACCGGGCCACTGAGCTATTCGCTCCACTTGCCTTGTTCAACTTGCTAGGGCAGATGAGACCCTTTCACTGCAAGAATCTACCTCCTTAGGTAAATATCTCAATTGCGTGTTCCTAATGCTTTTTATCGTTTGCCATTGTCGTGCAGTGGACTGACTCACTTATGCAAAGATCCATTCGCAGGAAAGAGCGGTGTACTTCTCGAGCATGCCGAGGGGTGATTGACCACAGGTAGTAGATGCCCGGCCACCAACACAGCCTGAGGAGGGAGTCATCAGCATCTTGTTGGAGTCTAGAGGCATGGATGCTTGTCGGACAGAGAGTCCATCCCCAGCATCAAAGAAAGTCCGAGGGAATAGGGCAGCGACAGATGAGCCAGCCTAGAAGAAGAGAAAGACGACGGGTGTCGCTCCCCTCATGCCGGGTGGCATCTTGCTTGGCGGTGACCGGACCACTCAGATGTGGAGTGCCATGATATACGAGTGGTTAGATAACGACAAAGTGCCAGTGGCTCTTCCACCGAGCACTAAGGCGCCTCCGCGCAACATACGCGTGGAGGAGCAATCGAAGGGAGGAGAGGGAGTCCCTAAGCAGCAGGCGACGGGAGTCCCCACATAGCAGGCAAAGGGAGTCCTCGAGCAATAGGCGGAGGAGAGACCGTGAGACCTCCACCCCAAGCCTCAGGAATCGACCCCAAGGCCACGGTTGGGGGCTCAGGAGGCAGCGCCGGTTAAGAAAAGTATACCGACAAGCCGACATGTAAGTATCCTTGCCTTAGAGTTATCTTGGTGTCGTATCCTCATATCTTTTTGCGACTAACAAGCCAATCTGATGTAGTGCAAGGCATATGAAGGATCTGACCCCACCCATCTAGGCAGACGAGCAGCCGGGGGCTGGCCTCAGGGCGGAGGCAATGCCAGCGGCTCCCGTCTTGGAGTCTCTGGGTGCTTGACAGCCGGCGGAGGAGTTAACCACCGCTGCTAATGGACTTGGTGGCGGTGAGAGGCTAGCATCGATGGTGGATGGGTCGGCGACAGTGCTTGGGGCAACGGGTGGAAGCCGTCGGGTCTTTGGGAGTGGAGGCTGGAGTCGTCGATGCCATGTCAGAGGCCAGAGCAGAGAAACCTGCAGTGCCCGAGGAGCAGATGGTGCTCCTTGAAGCGTTGAAGGGCATGGTTGGACACGCTGTCCAGCCACGGAGCCCCCCGGTGGTGTCTCTAGCTACAGTAGAGGAGGATGAGTTGGAAGAGATCGAACGTGAGGAATCTCGACCCCAAGCTTTTCAAATCCTCCGCAAATGTGATGACAAGGTGGTGGTTGTTGAGTAGGAGGACACCACCAGGGAGATCAGGAGACTAGAGATCACCCTTGCCGGAGTGATGAAACAAATCAAGGTTAGTACTGCATCAGTAATGTTATTCTTTGACGTTGGAGATTGTTCTTCTTCATAATCTTGGCATTTTTGTAGGGGATAACTCGGACTGTCGAGCAGCGGTGCTAGTTGATAAAGAGGATGGAGCCCCATGCCAAGGAGAATGAAAAACTCAAAGAGGCAATGAAACTTATGGAGAAGAACATCCAAAGGGCCCAGCACGAGCAAGACCTTGTTGAGTCCAACGCGCGAGACCTGGAATACCACAAGGGCGCCCTATCCGAGCAGCTAGCGACGATGTCTGAGCAGTTGTGTGGCAGGTCCAAGCAGCTAGAACAGAGCTCCAAGCAGGTGATGAATCTTTGCGATCAGCTAAAACGCAAGTCTGAGCAGCTCAAAAGTGTCTCCGAGCAGAGAAAAGGTATGACGTATCGGCGAACTTGCTTTGCAATTCTGAATTATTATTTGTGCTGACGACCGCTGTGCTTGTAGAGCAAGATGCAGAGCTCGGCCAGCTATGCCAAACCATCGAGCAACTCTGAGAGGAGAAGTAGGAGTTAGGGCGAGCGGAGAAGCTAGATGAGGAGCTAAAAGGTGAGTACTCCATGGTCAGAGTTACTGTTGGAGTAATTTCTTTGCTTGATGGAATGTTGTAATGCCTGTAGACTACTGTCAAAGGGTCTAGGTGCAGTTTGATGTGCTAGGTCAAGAGGCCAGAACCCTATGGAACAAGTTCAACGCTGTTGTTGCTGGAATCAAACTGGTGCTCGACTGCGTCAACCTGGAGGTGGCTCCTCAGTTCGATGGTAGGCCGCCACGTCTAGACACCATCATCGAGAGGTGCAAGGTGACATGGGAGAACTTCAAGAGCTTCAACCACGACACCATTATTACTGCCATTACTCATGCCCTTATGGTGGTCTAGTCCCACTACCCTACCATTGACCTTTAGGTGATAGGGGCCAAATTCACTGGAGGGATGGGCGAGGTGGAGCACCAGCAGCTGGAATATGAGGTGGAAGACGCAAAGAAGAAGCTGGCCAGCGACATCGACCTATTCGGTGAGATGGACGACGATGGTGAGGCTCGGTGATCTGCTCGGAGAGTTATGCTGTATTAACTAGAGAGAGTAGTTAGAACACGCAAGGGTGCAAACAGACATTTATGTATAAGTATAAATGTTGTAAAGTAACAAGTGCATGTTTATGCAGTTTGCTAGTGTTGCGGTGAAAAAATTATTGTAGTATTAATCCTAACGCAATTATACATAGTATAAGTAGCGTCCGAGCAGTTAGTTCATTATTGAACTCTTTGGCCTTAGCTAGCCCATAGTCCATAATGTCGAGCGCAGAGCCCGTGCACATGTAGGAGGAATAGGCGTGACCAAGGAACTGCAGCCGACCACCCATAACATAGAGCGCGGAGCCCATAGCACATGTAGGGAGAGATCGAAGACTGGGTCTTCTCCATAGAGAATAGAGCGAAACTTGTGCTGCTCGGTGGTTGGCGAAATAACTTGGAGATAAACGTAGTATAAGTGGCGTCCAAGCAGTTAGTTCTTCACTGAGCTCTCGGCCTTGGCTAGCCCATAGTCTATAATGTCGAGTGCAGAGCCCGTGCACGTGTAGGAGGAATAGGCGTGACCAAGGAACCACAGCCGACCACCCATAACATAGAGTGCGCAGCCCGTAGCACGTGTAGGGAGAGATCGAAGACTAGGTCTTCTCCATAGAGCACAGAACAGAACGTGTGCTGCTTGGTGGTTGGCGAAACATTTTGAAGATATGAAGAAATGCGGCGGAGTGTTTATGGCGATCACATGTTGGAGATATGGAGAAACATGGTGGAGCAGTTATGGCAATTTCGTATTGGAGTTCATTATGGAGTAGCTTAGAGCTCGACGACCATAAGTGGATATTAAATCGTAATGGAGAAATAATGGAGACAAATTATGGCGACCAAAACTTTATTCATCATGGAGTGGAGAATACATATCTGGAGCGTTTCAAGTATAGAAACATATAAGGTGCTCGATATGCCATGGATTGGGGATATCAATTCCGTCCAAGTCACGTAGACGATAAGACCCTGGTCGGGTAACCTCTTTGATGACGTAAGGCCCATCCTAGGGGGAGGAGAGCTTGTGCATCCCTTCGGTTTTTTGTTTTCTATGGAGAACGAGGTCGCTGACAGCAAATGAATGACCTTTGATGTTGCGGTTGTAGTATCTCCACAAGCCTTCTACATATTTGGCTATACGGACACAGGTGATTAGGCGTTCCTCCTCGGCCCTATCGACATCATCTATCCAAACAGCTACGGCTTGCTCTTCATCATAATTTTCCACCCTAGGTGCCCAAAAAGCAACGTCCGCTGGTTGTATGGCTTCTGAGCCATAGAGCAAGAAATATGGAGACAGGTGCTATGACTAGCTTGAGTGTGCAGTCCCTAGACCATAGCTGGTAGCTTTTTGAACCATCTGCCTAGATGCTTTTCTTCTTTCTAATATAGCCTCTTTTTTAGGGCATCAAGGATCATGCCGTTCGCCCATTCGACCTGGCCGTTGTGTCTAGGATGGGCAATAGAGATGTATTTAATGGAGATGCATCGGTCTTCGCAGAAGTCCCAAAAATGATGACCAGTGAATGTGATGACCAGTGAATGCTGTTCGAGACTGAATCTGTGGATGATATCTTCGAAGAGCTCAACTACTTTCTTTGCAGTGGTCGAGACAAGCGGTTTATACTCGATCCACTTGGAGAACTTGTCGATGGAGACGTACATGTACCGAAAACCACCTGGCGCTGGCTTTAAAGGCCCGATCATGTCCAGTCCCTAGCATGCGAAAGGCTAGGGAGCTGGGATGGTCTGTAGTTCTTGTGCCGGCACATGTATTTGCTTGGCGAAAAATTGACATCCTTCACAACATCAAATGAGGTCTTCTGCATCGGAGATGGACGTGGACTAGTAAAAACCATCTCGAAAAGCTTTGCCGACTAGGTTTCTCGAGGCCGCGTGGTTGCTGCAGGAACCAGAGTGAATTTCAAGAAGTAGCTTCCCCCCTCTTCTTGGGTGATGCATTTCTACAGTATCCCTTCCTTGGCACTTTTCCTCATCAAGTTGCCATCCACAAGCATGTAATGCTTGCTTCGATGGATTAGGCATTTGGTTTTAGTTTTGTCGGTGGGTACTTCGGCGCTGGTGAGGTACTTGATGAACTATTCCCTCCAATCAGCGATCGGCGAAGGTACTATAAGTACCAGCTATTTGGCGGGGGGAATCTCTTGAACTTCCTTCTCTTCCTTAATGGATGGCACCAAAAGATCTTGAACAAAGACCCCTGGTGGAATCATGGCATGAGAGGAGCCTAACTTGGATAGGTGGTTGACGAGCTGATTTTGATCTCGTACCACGTGGTGGTACTCGATACCGTAGAATTTCCCTTCAAGCTTCCTGATTTCAACGCAATATGCATCCATCTTTTCACTGGAGCAAGACCAGTCTTTGTTGAGCTGGTTGATGACAAGTACGGAGTCCCTATATACCATGAGGTGTTTGACGCCAAGCTCAATGGCTATACGGAGTCCATGGAGACACGCTTCATATTTGGCGACGTTGTTGGAGGCCAGAAAATGTATCTAGAGAACGTATCGGAGCTTATCCTTGGTCAGCGTAATGAACAGAATACCTGCACCAGCACCGTTGATGTTGAGGGCGCCGTCGAAGTACATCACCCAGTGCTCGGGGCAAGTAGCAGCGATGGGCTCTAGGATCTTGGTCCACTCAGCGACAAAATTAGTGAGCGCCTGAGACTTGATGGTAGGTCTGCTTCTGAATTCGATGGAGTAAGTGTCGAGCTTGACAACCCACTTGATGATGCGGCCGTTGGCCTCTTTATTATGGAGAATGTCCCCCAGAGGGAACTTGGTGACCACGACAATCTTGTAATACTTGAAGTAGTGGCGGAGCTTGCTTGCCGTAATTAGAATGGTGTATAGTAGCTTTTGGGCCTAAGCATAATGAGTTTTGGGCTCATTAAGGACCTCGTTGATGAAGTAGACTGAATGTCGCACCTTATAGGCGTGCCTGGCCTCCTCGCGTTTGACGACGATAGTTGTGCTGACGACGCGAGAAGTGGCGGCGAGGTAGATTAGTAGAGTTTTGTCTGGTCGAGGTGCCATCATGATCGGAGGCTTTGTTAGAAACAACTTGAGCTACTCAATAGCTGTATCTACCTCCTCCAACTAGGAAAAGCGCTCTAAGGCCTTGATGAGTTTGAAGAACGGTAGTCCCTTTTCACCGAGGCGTGATATAAAGCGGCTGAGAGCAGCCATGCAACCTATAAGCTTCTATATATCCTTGACACATGTTGGACGTTTCATGTTGGTGATGGCGAAGACCTTGTCGGGGTTGGGTTCGATGCCACGGGCGCTGACGATGTAGCCTAGAAGTATACCGGATGGAACTCCAAAGATGCACTTCGAAGGGTTCAGCTTCCATCGGTACCTTTTTAGGTTGGTGAACATTTCTTTGAGGTTGGTGATGAGATTATCGGTGGTCTTGGACTTGACGACCACATCATCGATGTAAGCTTCGATGTTGCGGCCGATCTGTTGATCGAGGCACATCTGGATGGCCCTTTGGTAGGTTGCCCCAGTGTTCTTGAGTCTGAAGGACATGGTGGAATAGCAGTATGCACCGAAAGGCATGATGAACGACGTCTTGATCTGGTCTCCTTCCTTGAGGGAAATCTAGTGATAGTCGGAGTAACAGACGAGGAAGGAGAGCAGTTCGCAACCGGCAGTGGAGTCTACAACCTCATCTATTTGAGGTAGACTGAAGGGGTCTTTAGGGCAGTGTTTGTTAAGATCAGTGTAATCAACGCACATTCTCCATTCTTTATTCTTTTTTTGAATGAGAACGGGGTTTGCTAACCACTCAGGATGATACACTTCTTTTATGAATCTGGCAGCTAGGAGCTGTTTTATTTCTACCCTGATAGCCTCCTTCTTGTCTGGCGTGAATCATTGGAGTTTTTGCTTGATCGGTTTGGCGGTCGGTGAGACATTCAAGGAGTGCTTGATCTTCTCCCATGGTACCCCCAACATGTCTGTAGGTTTCTAAGCAAACACATCGGCGTTGGCATATAGGAAGGAGACGAGCGTGCTTTCCTATTTGAGGTCGAGGTGAGCCCCAATCTTCATGGTCTTGGAGGGGTCATCAAGGCCGAGGCCGACCTCCTTGGTTTCCTTGGACTTGGCGGAGGCGCGAGGAGGCTCCAGCGATGGGATCTCTAGGTCATCGGCGGGCACCGTCCTGACGTCGGTGACCACACTGGCCATCTAGATGGAGAGGTCGGTGGCTTCGACGAGGGCAAGACTCTTTGTCTCACAGGCGTAGATGATGGAGAGTTTGGCCCATAGGGCTAGGACTCCTACAGGCAAAGGCATCTTCAGCACCAGATAAGTATAGTACGGTACAGCCATGAACTTGGCCAGAGCTAGCCGACCAAGTATGGCGCGATAGGTGGTGTTGAAGACGGCGACGTAGAAGTTGATGTGCTCGATGCGGTAGTTGCTTGCCATGCCAAACTATACTGGTAGGGTGATCTCTCCAAGCGGTTTAGATGCCCTTCCATGTACCACACCCTAGAAGGAGTCAGAGGGTGTGAGATCGGTTATCCCAAGGCCAGCTCCTTTAGGGCTCCGACGAAGAGGAGGTTCAGAGCGCTCCCACCATCAATGAGCACTTTTCTAAAAAAGCACTCTCTAGATGGTTGCATCGAGGAAGAGAGGGAAATGCCCTGTGTAGGTGATGTCCACCCACTGGTTGACTCTGCTAAAGGTGATGGGCACCTTAGACCAGGGGCGATAGCTAGGGTTGGCGGTGGTGTCTTCTGCGTTGACGACGAGCACCCGGTGGGTGGCAAGCTTCTGTTCTCTTCTGCTCTCGATGGAGGCAAGGCCCCTAAAGGTGGTGGTGACCACCTTGTCATGATCCTAGAAGGCATTGTTATTGCCCCTAGGTGGTGGGCGGCCTCCTATGCTGTCGTTGTTGTCGTCGTCTGTCTTTTTGGCCTAAAATTCCTTAGCCAAGCCGAGGCAATCCTTCATCTTATGCTTGGTTCTTGTGGAGAGGGCATGGGCCATCAAGGATCTTCTTGTATTGCTTGTCATAGTTGTGCTTGGCTCGAGGCTCATCAACAGCGGCGATGATATGGTCTGGTCGGAGGCGGTGATATTGAGCAGACTTGGAGCCTTCTGGCCGATCATGGCCACTGTCCCGATGTTGACTATGGTTGTCGTAGTGGCGATCATTGTGGCACCGGTTGTTAGGGCGATCGTCATTGCTGTGAGTTGGGCGATGAATGCCCGCATCCTCGTTGAAGCGCACTTTGGCTTCTTCGGCATCGGCGTACTGGTTGGTGGTCGTAATCATCTCACCAATCCCTATGGGCGGCTTATGGTTGAACTTGGAGTAGAAATCACAGTGATGGAGTCCTCAGATGAAGGCGGTGATGACCTCAGCTTTCGTGATGTTAGGAATAGAATTCCTCATCTCAGAAAAGCATCTAATGTAGCTACGGAGGAGCTTGGACGGCTTCTGGTAGATGCGGTTTAGATCATGCTTGGTGCTCGACCGAGTGCACGTAGCCATGTAATTATCGGTGAAGACCTTCTTCAGCTCTTCCCAAGATCCGCTGGAATCTAGGGCGAGGCTAGTGAACCAGTTTCATGGCGGTTGGTGTTAGCATGATAGGAAGATAGTACACCATGACACTGGTGTCTCCTCCGGCAGCACGAACGGCAGTGGCGTATGCATGTAGCCACTGTGCGGGGTTCATCCTTCCCTCGTAGGGCTCGACCCCAGTGATTTTGAAACCATGGGGCCACCGAAGTGTTCGAAGCACCCTCATGAACGCTGGGGCCCTTCAGGGTTATCGGCATCGTGATCTATAGCATTGGCGATGTTGAGCGGCTCGAGAGCTGAGTCTAGGTTACCGTACTCTTTCTCATACTCCTGGTAGCGGCGTACTTCTTCTTCATGGCGACCGAAGCGGCGTTCGTTGATATGTCGTGGCGCATCTCGAAGATTGTTGAGGTGCACTCGGACATCCTGGTTGACCTCCTGGTCGTGTTGGCGAAGGTGCTCGATGTGTTTGTCCCTAGCTCCCCCTAAAGGGGTTGCCTATCGTCACGGTGCTGGTCGGTGAAGCGACTTGGGCAGCGATCGGATCTTGGCGCGGCTAATCGACGAATTGAGCTTGTGGACTATGAAGGTCTCTAATTCTGGCGGATCTCATTGACCTAGCAGTGTGCCACTTTAAGCATGGCGGTGACCTTGGTGACCTCCGGTGTCTACGGAAGCTAGGCGAGCTCGTTGGCGACCATGGCCAAGTTGGCGCTTAGGGTCTTGTAGATGTCGTGGCCATCAACATGAACAAACTCGTCATCGAGGTTGCGTTGGAGCTGGCGTGGCCTTCCTTACGAGTCGAGCTGAGCCTCGGCCATTGCAAGGGCAACCTCATTTGCATGGCGATGTGCATGGTTGACGTTCCTATTGATGTGAGCGGCGCGGTCCTCCTCTGTTTCCCCTTCCTACGAGGGGCTATCGACGCTAACATTGAAGATTACGCTACCACAGAAAGGAGGGAGAGGAAGTAGTTTGGTGGTGGTCTCGGCGATAGTCTCCATAGAGCCCTAGGACTCGAAGTCTGGATTCTCCTCTGAGATGGTTTGGAGGGATGTTCTAGGGCATCGGCCGACATGCAGCATGTTGATGGCCGACGGAGGCTGGTCGGCGATCTAGTCGGCGAGAGGTTGGACATCTCCAACCTAGTCGACGAGCTTGCACCTTAGGACTTTTTGGTAGGTGGTGGCGATGTTGGTGACCTCGAAGGGCAGAGCCACAACCTTTGGAGCTTTCCGAGCAGCCTCCGATAGATCTAGATCAGAGAGTGGTCGGCGCTGAACGAGACTGTCCAGAGCCGATTCGGCAATGGAGAGACAATCGGCGAGCTTCTGACCAACCTGATCGATGGATGCGATCAGATCATCGTTGTTGATTTGCCTCCTCGGGTAGCGAGGAAGCGAGCAGCAAGTTATCGATGAAGGCTACCTTGGAGGCTATTTCAAGATTGGATCTGTAGTCGCAGGTGTTGCGGTGATCAACGTAGAATCAATCTACGCCAGCTTGATGAGCTCTCCGACTCTATTAGCGTTGATGATCCACGAGATCGATCCGACCATGAAGATCTGGCCAGGCTGTGGGAGGGACGAAGAGCTTGCAGAACGTACCATCTTGTTTGACATGGAAACAGCACGCACACCCCTACCTGACGCACCAACTATCGATAGAATATCGTTGATAGTCCTTCGAGGGGTATCCCACAAAGATAGATTGATCGATAGAGAGGCGTGTAATCAAGAACAAGAAGGCAACAGAGACACACGAGTTAGACAGGTTTAGGCCATCAATATAATGTAATATCCTACTCCTATGGTCTGTTGGATTGTATTGGCTATCGCAAGATATTGCGTGTGTTTGGAGGGGGTCCTTGCCCGCCTTATATAGTCTAGGGGGCAGGGTTACAAGTCGGTTAGATCTGAGAGATAACTGGAAAGTAATAACAGATTACAGGAATCATGGGATCATACGTATCCTAACAGATCTCGTAGTATCTTCAGGATATCTTCCTGGTGTCTTGCGAGAGGCATTGAGCAGTGTCGTGCCCCGCAAGGCTTTGTCTTGTGGGCTGGGCCGCCCCTGGGGGCGCAATCCATGTGGTCTACCATGGGTATCTAGGGTCATACCCCCACATGAACCATGCACCTCGATTAATGTGCCTGCCACGCCTCATCACTTCGTCTCTCTAGGAGTCATGCGCACACCACCCTTGGCCGCTCCCTTGAAGGGTGTGCCGGACGATGGTTCACCCCCTCGATGGGATAAAAACCGCCATAGGTAAGGAGGGATACAAAGCTAAAAATGCTCCCATGGCCCATTAAGGCTCAGGAGTTCGAAGGTTGGCCGATCGATGGGTTGACAACTGCTCCAGGGCACCTTTAGAGTGAGGGGTCGTTAAGGATGGGCCCATTAGCGGCCAGCACCCGGGCGCACGAGCATCACGGGCATCCCAACCCACGTTCGAGTCTTGGCCAGAGCACGGTCCATGGTTTTTCCTCGAAGAAAGGCAACGAGCCCTTGGGATCGATCGAACAGACCTGAGAACTATATGGACTGGCCATCAGGAATCTAGAGTCGGTCACCAGCTGACCCATGCTGAACCCCCACGAACGGGAAGTCGGGGCCCCACTTGGACTAGCCCATTAATAGCTCACCGAGCACCATGATTCGTTCATCGAGGAAACATGGCATGGCTCAACCCCTTCGTTTTTATCGAAAAAACGTTTGAGGGAGGACGGCCATAAGACAAGCTGACCCCCCCCCCCCCGACCAAACCCCTGCTACGAGCGGGGCCTCAGGGGAAGTTGGACTCATAAGGAGACCGAGTACGCGGTGGCGTATCAGTGACAGATCGATCGGATCCTAGGGAGGGATCAGAATCAAGAGAAATCTTTTCTGACCCCCCAACCCCACAGTTGCATACTCCCAAAGAGTTCGATCGTGATAGAAAGGAATCGCAACCCTACCAAGACATTCCGCGAGCCGCAAAGGGAGATCAAAGCCCTCAAAGTCCTTCCATTTGAAAAAGCGTTCAAAGGAGTATCCTACTCCTCCGCAGGCTCGGGGGCAACTGTCGGGTATTGATATTAGGGATACCCGAAAGAAAAAGGCTAATGGCCACGAACAACTAACTCGCCCGACCCTGAGGGCGTGAGCTCCATCTCGTCCGATCCCGAGGGCACGAGCTCTGTCTCGTCTGACCCCTCGAGGGGGGAGCCCACCTCGCTCAACCCCTTGAGGGGGGATTCCACCTCGCCCGACCCTAAGGGAACAAATTTGGTCACGGGCGGGAGCATAGGCCCCATGGGGCCCGCACCGTCTCCAACCACTACGGGTACAAGAGTACGGACCCGGGGTCAAACTTCTGACACCAGAAAGGGAGTAGGCACGTCTTGACGTGACCCGTGGCCACAACGAGCCATACTTGGGAGCTCACGTCACCGACATCGTTGAGCAGGCCAACACTGTGCTGCCTAACCCCCAACGACTTCCGTCAGGGTACCTGTTGACCATGCTGCCCGCCGGGATGGAATGGGACACCACAACCGGCTGACGACGCCCGCGTGTAGCGACAGTGGCGAAAAGGGTCACGACATAGAGCCGTCCCCATCATCATCTACAGGACCGATGGGACCCACGTAGGGGGATGAAGGACGACGTGACCCCGGAGGCCCTCTTGCTCCTCGCTTCTCTGTCTCCCTCTCTCTCTTTCTCTTTCTTTCGTGTAACCTGCCCCTATAAAAGGAAAACCAGGACGCCCCAGGGGGGACTCAGTTCAAGTAGACCCAACTCCATTCGATCCTTCCATCAGAGACTTGGAACCTTCTTCCTCTCTTGTCCTTTTATAACCCCTACTACGAACAAGTGTCGGTAACACGAGCAGCCTCAAACTGGACGTAGGGACATTCCACTCGAACCGATATAAACCCTTGTGTCCTCCGAGCACATCATCCGGGCCAGACACGCAAACATAAATTTACTAGTCGGTGGTTCGAAACATCGACAATTATTGGGTAGATATTAGCTTTTGAAGCTTGATTATCTAAATATTATGAACTGCATGCATTCAATGATCGCTTGACATCACAGGCTTTCAAAAGTGGCGGGCACTTACATATGGTTCAAAAGACTAGACATTGTGATTTTGTGAATTGCTAATCGGACGTTCTCCATTGTCCTAAAAGCTAATCCTTGGTATACTACTTCGTACTCGTCTCATTAGTCACCAGAAGTTGCAACCGCGAGTTTGTTTATAGACTTCGGAAACTCAGGACCGGTGCTGAAAACGATGAGAAGGATATGGGGCCTCGTTTAGATTGCAAGTTTTTTCACTCTCTCTTTATCACATCAAATCTTTGGACATATGCATAGAGTATTAAATGTAGATAAAAAATAACTAATTACACAGTTTGATTGTAAATTACGAGACGAATCTTTTGAGCCTAGTTAGGCCATGATTGGACAATAATTATCAAATACAAACAAAAGTGCTACAGTGCCAAATATTGATTCCTAACCTCAATCTAAACAAGGCCTTGATGGATCACATGATAGCCTGAAATTGTTCTACTCTCTCGGTCCAAATTATAATTTGTTTGACTTTTCTGACTCTAAGTTCGATCATTCGTCTTATTCAAAAAATTGGTGTAAACATAGTCAAATTTAAGTCATTCTTAAAGAACGTTTGTTAATAAAGCAAGCCACAATAAAAGAAGTGATATTTTGCATAAATTTTTGAATAAGACAAGTGGTCAAATTTGGGATAAAAAAATCAAACAAACTATAATTTGAAACGGATTTAGTATTTTCTAATGTGCTGTTTTTTTTAACATGGAAGAAAACTCCATTACTCATAAGACGGCGCCAAATCTTTGACGACCAGGACCTGATTACAAGAGGGCATAATATCCCAAACCGAGGTCGGGCTAGGTCCCATACCAGCCCCTAAACTAGCAAGACCATGTGCTACAGAATTACAAAGTCGAGGATCATGAGAGATCGTACTGGATACAAAATTAGAAAATAAAAGATTTTTTTATAAGGGAGAAAAGTGTTTTTTAATATATTAGGTAGTGTGTTCGTGCGTTGCTACAGGACAATTAAACTTTTATACTAAAACCACACGGATCGCACGATAAGATAATAAAAATTAAATACCAATATTAAAGTGACATTTAATCTAAAAGGCAAAGTTCGTGAAATTAACACGGCCATGGTGAGCACGACGTCGCAGGCTCACCAACTCTATACAGACATTTCCATGCGTTGCAGCGAGAACAAATAATGCCCTCATAATTTAAGCATGAACGTGTTGTATTATTAAAAAACAATAATGAGATAGGTAACATTAAACAACAAAGTAACCATAACTTAATAGGTAATTAACAATAGGTGATGGTGACTCAGATAATTAACAAATAGGCAATGCACTGCCGCATTTTTGTTGACTAAGCACTATGTTTTTTTAAAAAAACATGTGATGGAGAGACATCGTTGGTTTTTAACTTTCTTTTACATCATCACTAATCCAATTGAAGAGAGAGGACCACAATCCAAAAACCAGTACAGTAATGGAGCCATTCAGCAACTGCCCCCCCCCCCCCCCCCCCCCCCCCAATGGAATCGCTGTTCAGAGTGTTGCGCCGACAATGCCTTTCCATCCTTTTCTTATCTCGCTTTGCCTGCGCTTGCTCAGCCATCATATTTGATACCCTTCTACGTTCATTTTTTTTTGCTTCAATCTGCTCCAGAGTTCGGCAATTGTGCATTTTTTTTTGACGTGCACGTTTAGCCTCTTTGCTCAGGTGTCATACATGCATAGCGCTCTCTTTCCCTGGCACACTTAGCTTTACGCTGCTTGTTTGTTAAGTTCATCGTACATGAATTCTTGGATGAGGGTGTTGTGACGGCACAATCACCAACTAATGTGGTATTTGCTGAATCAAGGCTAATTTCGGCTAGCATTTCCTCATATACAAATCAAAGGAGGTTTCTGTAAATATTTATGTATATTTGGTCATATTATATTCACTTGGAGGTGCTAGCTAAATCAAACATGCTTCGGTGTATATCAATAGAGATTACTCCCAATCAATTAAACAGAATTGAAATAGATGTCAATGAAGCTGAATTGAAATACATGACTTGTAGAAATGAAATTCAATAGTATTACAACAAATGTAGCATATCCACTTTATGAAATAGCATATGTATAAAATGATATTCACTGGACAATTGTACGCGGTACCCAACACTTGAAGGGAGGTCTTTGTTGCATGTGGCATGTTGTATGAATCATTTCTGTGCAACCAATCAGCATTCTCATCTGGAACCATATTTTCTACTCTTGAGGTGTCGCACTGCTCAACATTACTGAGGATGCCTGTAGACATAATATGCCTTAAAAAGTCTAGTAACCTTCAGCAAGGAGTGGGATTGTGGATTGTGAATCTTCATTTGTAAGGAGAGCTTGAGCTTTCCTTCGATGATAATCTTCTCGATGTTTTTTTAGTAACCTCTCCTTTCGATCTTGAGGCATGTTCGCATACGCGTCCCTTGCCCTTTGCCTCTTGCGTTCTTTTGGGTCTGTGTCATCTGGTTGCAAATTGGATGTCGTTGGTCCACTTTCATTGTTGGTGTTGGATATATCTATGAATGGGATGCGACACGTCGCGTGCCCTTAAATCCGGCTTGATCCGCTTCTTTTTTCATCCAGAACAGTGTTTTTCTCTCACAAATTCCTCCAGCATTCCTCCAAACCATCCGAATTCCTCCAAACGAACAGGCTCGTGTGTTCTGAAGATGCCATCTGCATGAAAGAATTTGAGTGTCACACAAACTTAATGTTGCAAACTAAAATCACCACATTTGAATCAATATGAAAGGGAATGATTATCAATCAGGGAACGAAAGTGAGATGCGACATAATATCCCTATATGAGATGCGACAGCTGCAACAAACTAACTCAAGAATATACTCTGTTTATCAAAATCTACAGGTTCTATTTGGCTAATCCACACCGGACACTTTTTTCTCGACTTCCAAATCTTTCTCGATGAAAAAAGAATCAAAGAATATATGTGGGGGTATGGCCTCCGGTATCCACAAGACAAGACATGGGCCGCACCATAAGAGGTGGTCCAGCCCACAAGATCAAGGCATGCACAGCGCTGCTCGGCGTGCACCGCAAACTATTGTATAGTACCAAATAAGATACTTTTCTTATAACCCTACCCCTCCAGAGTATATAAGGAGAGGCAGGGGTCCCATAGTGGACAGATTCATACATTTCAATGCAATACATCAGAACACATGATGTAGGTATTACGTCATACCGACGGCCGAACCTGTCTAAATCTTGTGTCTTGATGCATGTATTACTATCTCGCTCCTGATCTCGCTCACCTCTACGACAAATCTACCATCGTGGGATACCCCTCGGTGGACTGCCGAGCATCTTTTGTCGACAGTTGGCGCGCTAGGTAGGGGGTGTGCGCTTAATCCATGGCGAGTCAGATGGACCTCAAATCAACAGCGCGTTCTCGTCATCAATCTCGTGGAGATCCATGCCGGTCCACGACGAAGATTCATCGCTGGCTACACCAGTCCTCGCGACAGCAGATCTGATCTCGGAACCACCTCCGAGGTTGTCTTCACCAACAACTCACCGCCCGCCAGAAGCTCGTCGTCAATGCCGACCAGATAACGACATACGTCACCGACCAGACTTTTTGTCTAAAGCTAAGTCACGCTTTAATATCTTCCTAAATATTCTTCAATCTCCATATATCGCCATGATGTTTCTCCGAGTTGTTTTCTCCATGTTTGCTCTTCAAATGATTTTTCGAACCCCTGAACAGTCATGTTGATGCTCGGACGCCTCCAGAGACGGCCATGTCTCCGGCTTCTCCCTACACGTGCACGAGCGTCTGTCCTCTACGTTATGGGTGGTCGGCAGCGGCTCCTTACCGACATCTGTTCCTCCTACACGTGCACGGGCTCCGCGTTCGACGTCATGGACTATGGGCTAGCTAGGGCTGGAGACTCAGCTACACACTAACTGACCGAGCGGTTTATATTAAATATAAATACATCTTCGCTCCAACTGATCGCCGAGCTACATACGCTATTTTTTTCTCCGAAGTTCATATATTTTTACATCATGTACTACCCGTTCTACATGTTTGTACTACAGGATCATCGTCTAGGTGATCGGACCACCTGGTGCTCGGGCTTCTCCCCCGATCAACTGGTCGGACCGCTTGGTTCATGGACTCCATCGCCGACCAGTTGATCGGACTATTCGCCGGTCGCTTCTACTCAATGCTCAATTCGCCGCCGACCAGTTGACCAGACTGTTTGTCACTCGTGCTTCATCGCCAGCTACGTCGGGGACTCCTCGGCGCTCGGTTTCTTCGTGCTCGAGGACTAAGAGGGCACACTTCATCGCACGGACATCGCCAGCTACGTCGGTGCTCGGACCTCACCAGCTTCGCCGGGAACTCCTAGGTGCTCGGACATCGCCAGCGACGCCGGAGATTCCTCGCTCCTCGGTGCTCGGACATCGCCAGCGACGCCGGGGACTTCTCGCTCCTCGGTGCTCGGACATCGCCAGCGACGCCGGGGACTCCTCGCTCCTCGGTGCTCGGTCATCGCTAGCGACGCCGGGGACTCCTCGCTCCTCGGTGCTCGGTCATCGCCAGCGACGCCGGGGACTCCTCGCTCCTTGGTGCTCGGACATCGCCAGCGACGCCGGGGACTCCTCGCTCCTCGGTGCTCGGTCATCGCCAGCGATGCCGGGGACTCCTCGCTCCTCGGTGCTTGGTCATCGCCAGCGACGCCGGCGACTCCTCGCTCCTCGGTGCCGCCGGGGACTCCTCGCTCCTCGGTGCTTGGACATCGCCAGCGACGCTGGGGACTCCTCGCTCCTCGGTGCTCGGACATCGCCAGCGACGCCGGGGACTCCTCGCTCCTCGGTGCTCGGACATCGCCAGCGACGCCGAGGACTCCTCGGTCTTCGGTGCTCGAACATCACCAACGACACCAGGGACTCCTCAGTGCTCCCTTGGTGGTCGAATCTTGCTACGTCTCATCGGTGTGCTATCAAGCTGCTCTATGCTGTTCGAATCAGAGTGCTGATCTTAGGCATCACGTCTGGGGTCTTGATGCGCGCATGTCGGATGAAGTCGGCAAAGCTTTCAGATTTCTTTTTCTTTGACCCTGCTACAAGATTTATTTTTTATCTTCCAGCAGGTTCGGGGACTAAGTGGGCACACTTCACCTTGCGGTGAATGTGCTTGTTCTCATCTCGAGGCTATGCCCGGGGACTGGCTGCTTGCACAGCTGGTCTTCTACTTTCTGACTCTAGCACCACGTGACTACGTCACCTACTGTCAGGCTTAGGGACTAGCTGTGGGGATATAACCCCCGGTATCCACAAGACAAGACATGAGCCGCACCATCAGAGGTGGCCCAGCCCACAAGATCAAGACGTGCACGGCGCTGCTCGACGTGCACCGCAAACTATTGTATAGTACCAAATATGATACTTTCCTTGTAACCCTACCCCTCCAGAGTATATAAGGAGAGGCAGAGATCCCCTAGTGGACAGATCCATACATCTCAATGCAATACATAAGAACACAGGATGTAGGTATTACGTCATACTGACGGCCGAACCTATCTAAATCTTGTGTCTTGGTGCTTGTATTACCATCTCACTCCTGATCTCGCTCACCTCTACGACAAATCTACATCGTGGGATACCCCGGTGGACTGCCGAGCATCTTTTGTCGATAATATATCATTTCATGAGGATCTACCAAGTAGAAGTCTTCATCCTGACCATTGAAAAAAACACGTAGGTTACAAATTATTTTTTGAGGGAAAAAAGAATTTAAAGCCTTATCTTTTAAATCACTGCCCATATGAAGTGCTGACACCAATCGAAGACAGGGGAATGGCGAAATTATACAGTTAGAGATATAAACTAATAAAAATATTACAGTCTAAGTGGGCTGGGTAAAACAATATATTTGACAATTTATTTACCAACAATATCAGAATTGCAGACTTTCAGACAACAGATATTCAGAGGATGGGAGCTTCTCAAAAATTATATAACCATGTTCTTCTATTTGGGCATACCATTCATATCAAAATCAATTTTAAGATTCAACTCTCAAATCTGATATAAATCCTGCTGGCCTTATCCTCAGTCACTCACTCAATCAGCACAATGCTCATGGCATTGTTGTCAGCACAATACTCATGGGCAGTGAACAGAGTTGTAGAGAATTGTTGCAGGCTCGAGGAACCCAATCAATTGATGAAGGAGATGGAACTGATGATGATGATGAGATTATTCCTGGAGCAGCTAGGGAAGCAGGGGAGGGAGGTGGATGGGAAGCAGGGGACGGTGGGAGGGAGATGAACAATAGGGACAAGTTGGCTAAAATGCAAAATTACTAAATTTCTCTGAACCACTGAAGTACCGATGAATTTCTAGTAATAATCAATGAAACTCTAGTACTAATCCTTAAAGATGGAAAATATTAGTGTTACAACATGCAAAGCAACACATAATGCGACCTATTTTTAGTTAATGATGAATAGGTTTGCCCACAATAATAATTTCTCCCTGCGGTTACCAGAAGCAAGCAAACAGCTAACAGCAAGGAATATTCAGCTATATCTCATCTCAGCTAACCAAATCCAAGGCAAATATTTTAGTACAAGAAAGCATCGTTGAACATTTAGAAGAAGGAAGTTAACATCACACCTCAATTTACCTTCCTGCCTCATTATTGAATTGGATTAGACAAACAAATAAATTTCACAATTTGCAGAGGCAACGAACAAAAAAAAAACACTGTAACACAACCCACAACCAAGGACCCTTACGCAAACACCAAATATTTTATAATTTAGAATGAAGTGTAACATGACACACATACTACATACCTAGCCAAAGTGTGTGCATTGGGCAGCGATGGTGAGCAGCACAATGAGGAAGAGCACGACGACCTTGGTGCCAAGGAAGACTTCCTGCAGGTTGGCGAAGACAGTCTGGAGCAGGGCAATTGTTTGAATGTTAACTCTGAACTTATCTGTTTTTTTAATGTTATGCTAAACGTGATGAAAAGGTATTAACTGACGTGAAGAAAGACTTCAAATTGAGTAGGAGGGATGCTAAGTTAAGTCAGTGTCCTGCTTTCTCTGAACTGGTTGATGTACTTGCATTCAACAACATGCAAATGAAAAGAACCAAAAGAACAAAGACTGTCAGGGCTACGAAGCTGACCTTTTCTGATTCCAAACGTGTTCCTGAACCAGCTAAAAGAATGAAACTACAAAATTCAATATATTTCGCCAATCCATAACAATGAATCTTAATTCTGAAACATACGCAAGGATTATGCACAAGCAGGAAATAAACGCCCAGAAATCTCATGTACCAAACAATTGAACGCATTGCAATCGAGTCATGGCCAAAATCGATATCCCGTTCCTCCCAACGTAGCTAACATCAATTGGAACAAACAACAATATATATAGAACCATTAATTAAGGAGGGTAGGGCAGAGAGAGTTTACGTACATTCAGACGTTGAGGGTCTCGTTGTGGATGGAGAAGGCGGAGAGCAGCACTTGCGGGAGCGGCCACTCGCAGCGGTAGTTTGCAGTGGATGCCCTCGTTGTCCCGCAGGTAGGCCGGCAGCGTTGAACGTGTGGACGCACTGGGGCGGCACACGCGTGGACTCGCCGTCCTCGAACTCCGCCAGGCAGATGGCGCACTATGCGCTGTCGCCGCCTCCGTCAACTCCGCATCCCCTTCACTGCGGCGGGGATCCGGCGGCGACAGGGCCTGATGATGGCGCGGGCGGGCGATGGTCGGGGCCGGCCGTGGAGAGGCTGCAGTATAGCACGACCGTGATGGATCTGGCCGGGGTGGCCGGGCGGGATCGGGTGCTGCGTGATTGGATGCGGGATCGTCGCCCGGGCAAGCGAGCGATCCTGCGACGCCATCTATCACGGGATCGTCGTGCGGGGGAGGGCAGACCGCGTGAGACCGGGCCCACCGCGCGAGCGGGGAAGCGCGCGGAGATGGAAACGCATGGAGGCACAACGACGGCCCCCAAGTTCGATTGTCGCACGAAAATATGTCCACTCTCTAGCGTTTTTAGCTGTGAGACATGAGAGATGAGAAATGAGAGAAGAAGGGAATAAAAAATGTGGACCAGCTGTGATGGCCGACAATTGGAGTCTCTTCTTGTGCCAAAACACTCAGATTGGTCTTCAATTTATCCCGGATCCGGAAGGCCCGGGCAAGACCGCAACGCAAAGCCCAGCATCCCTATCCTCAGTCTTAACGCTGTAGTGCATACATGATCCTGCGAAGGGTAGTGTCTCTCATCCTCCACGGCGCCAGCACCAGCTCACGCGCCCATGCCACCACAGCGGCGCACGCGGCCGCCACCAAAGCCGGCCATGCGGCGGACGTCTTCCTCTCGAACCACCTCATCGTCACGTACGCGAGGTCCGGCCTCCTCGAGGCCGCGCGGAGGGTGTTCGGTGAAATGCCGCGCCGGAACCTCGTCTCCTGGTCAGCGCTCATCTCCGGTTGCGCTCAGGCAGGGAGGCCGGATCTGGCGCTGGAGCTCTTCGCGCGGATGGGAGACGTGCGGCCGAACGAGCACGTATACGCCAGCGTGGCGCGCTCCTGCGCCGCCCTGCAGGCGCTCGCGGCGGGCGCGCAGGTGCACGCGGACGCCGTCAAGAGCGGCTTCCTAGGCGCGTCCTTCGTGGCCAACTCGGTCGTGTCCATGTACATGAAGTGCGGCTGCTCCGAGGCATGGTACGACGTCTTCAGGACGCTCTCGGAGCCCAATCTCGTATCGCACAACGCCCTGATCTCATGTCTGGCGGCGAGCTCCCAACCGGAGATGGGTTGGATGTATAGTTTTCCAAACGGGTGGCACTGGCACTGCACGGCACTAGCACTACACGGCACGGCACTATCAGGCATGGTGTCACTGCCGTGCCATGCCGTGTAGTGCCACCGTGTCCAGACTCTGGCCCAGGCACGGTAGCCCAGCGGACTAGTGTCGTGTCTTGACACTAAAACCACATCACCGGTCATCCCCAGCGACATCGTCCTCGTCATCTTCGGTCATCCCGCAGAGGCGCAGCTCGTCGTTGATGGTCATGGAGAGACCGATGTCCTCCTCGTTCGACATCTCGTCGTCGCCGGCCTCCGGTCCCTCAACGCCAACGCCTACCAAAACCAAGAACAACAAGAACACCTAGGATTAATAGAAGATCATGAAGAAATCAAGAAGAAGAACAAAAACGAACAGATCTCGGGTTATGGCTCACCTCTCTTGACGGAGCACCAGAGACAACGGCGATGACGACGTCGCGGAGACCCGACACCCTGGTACCTTAACGCATCAGAGCGGAGCCCCAATGATGCCGGACTCCGACGAGGTCGATGAGAGCGACGAGACAGAGACGAAGACAAACGGTGGTGGATCTCGACGAGAAAGCTACATCGACGGTCAGGGAGAAGGAAGAGTGGTGTAGAAGGTCGTGCCGTGTGCCCGTGCCAGCAACCGACGCCTTAACCAGCCACCGGACGGCGGGAAGAAGAGAGGAGAGCAACTAGAGTTTCAGTCGATGGGAGAGCTCGATGCGGCCATGCGGCTAGAATGGGGACAGAATGAGCTAGGGTTTGGAAAGGTGGGGAGCCAGGAGCAGCGGCTGGCTTATAAAGTTGTCCCACCCGACCCCTAGATCAACGGTCAACAGGCGGGGGGGCTCCATCCAACGGCTCGAGGCTATGCCGCCCCCGTGCCGGCCGTTGAAGCGGGCCATGCCCGTGCCGTGCTTGGCACGGGCACGGTAACTGCCAGGCCAGGTCGTTTTCATACCAGGCCAATTTGTACCGTGCTCGTCTCGGCCCAGCGGGCTTGGCCCGTTTGGAAAACTTTAGTTGGATGTGCTCAGGCTTATGAAGTTGCGTGGGCTGCATCCTGATAGGTTCTCGTACGCTGCCGCTCTTGTGATCTGCAGCAATTTGGAGAATTCTGGCATTGCAGCAGCCTTGCATTGTGACACTGTCAAGATTGGGCTGGACGTGACAGCTTTTGTGGGCAATGTCATCTTGGGCATGTACTCGAAACATGGTACGATCGCCGAGGCAGAGCAGGTGTTCTTGTCTCTGGAAGAGAAGGATGTTGTTGCTAGTTACATAGGATCGGTTAGGTGTAGATCAACCGGATCTAACTAATATTTAGGATAAATAGTAAATCCTATAACATATACTAGTAATAGAAAAACAGAGAGAGATAGAGAAAGGGGTGCGGAGATATAAACCATCGGCCACCTTTGACGAAGACGAGTTGGTCATCGCAAGTGCGGTGGTGACTCGGTGAAGGCGCGACTGTGACGTGGTGAAGGCGCAGTCGCATGGCGGTGGTGCAGAGGCGGGGTGAAGCCGATGGCGGTGCTTCCCATCGCTGACAGCGCCCCCTCTCTAGATCGGTTAGGGTTTAGGATGTAGGTGGGGTGTCTGGCAGCTCAGGTGAACCTCGTGCCTTGTGCCTCGGCCCCCACCTCTTTTTTTATGGCGCTATGCGACGGGGGCCCACCAACCATAGTTAGGGTTGGGTACCCCCGATCAGGGCACGGATCAAGACCTAATTGGCCGTTAGGTCAAACTGGTGGGATCAATCTAACATTCTACCTCTCGATCTCACCTTATGATTTAAACTTAACTTACTTTATCTTGTTCCCATTCCACCACAGATCAGAGCATAGAGCGTGCCTCATCGTCATGGTCTGTTGCTATTAGATTAAACAGCTACAATGCATCTCTCTGTTTTGAAACAGATTCTCAACTAAGCCCTCATTGTCTAGGAATCATAGGTGTTTCCTTAAATCCATGACGGCTAAGTGTTCTTTGAACACGCTGGGTGGTAAGCCTTTTGTAAGCGGATCCACAGGCATCTTTTCTGTTCTTATATGCTCAAGACCAATTATATGACCTCAGACTTTGTCTTTCACAACATAATATTTTATGTCAATATGTTTGGCAGCACCACTTGACTTATTGTTGTGAGCACAACATACTGCTGAATTATTATCGCAGTATAACTTGAGTGGTTTATGTATGTCGTCTACCACTTTCAACCCGGGCATAAATTTCTTCAGCCAATTCACCTGTACTGTGGCCTATAACAGGCTACAAACTCAGCATACATTGTGAACGATGTAGTGATGGTTTGCTTTGAGCTTTTTTATGATATAGCTTCTCCTGCGAGAGTGAATATGTATCCTGACGTGGACTTTCTATCATCTCCCGCATAATCAGAATCTGTATACCCCTCTATGTGCAGGGAATCAGATCTTCTGTACGTTAGCATGAGACCCTTCGTACCTTGCAGGTAACGCAAAACTTTCTTTACTAATTTCCAATGTTTTATTCCTGGATTACTTTGATATCTGCCAAGTAACTCGGTAACAAATGCTAAGTCAGGGCGAGTACACACTTGAGCATACTGTAAACTTCCGACAGCTGAACTATATGGAACCGTTTTCATATAATCGATCTCATATTGGTTCCTAGGACATTGAAATTCTCCATATCTATCGCCCTTGACTATGGGAGCAAGTAAAGACTTACAATTTTGCATACTGTATTTCTTTAGAACTTTTTGTAAGTATGCCTTTTGTGATAATCATAAAACCCATTTTCTCTATCTCAGTGAATCTCTATTTCTAGGACGAACGAAGCTTCACCGAGATTCTTCGTATCAAACTTCGCAGACAAGAACTTCTTTGTTTCTAGTAGTAGATTAACATCACTACTAGCGAGCAAGATGTCATCCACATACAAGACTAGGAAAATGTATTTTCCATTCTTGAACTTTGCATAAACGCAATTATCGGGTTCATAAACCCGGGGTCCCTCGGGGACCAGCTTCCGCGCCAAGCCTCGGCCCAAGAGTCTAAATACAACAGGCCGGAAGGACGGCCCAGTCGCCGACCAGAAGGTCTAGACCAAAAGGAGCGACGCCCGCTCATCGACCCCTTTGGCCCACCACTCCGATCGAAACACTCGCTTTGGCCTCCAGACGCCTCCGACGCCCTCTCCGATCGTAAGGCCTGGCCTAAAGCGATACTTTCGACTCCAACCCCGCGTCCCTCCGATCGAGGCTCATGGGAACCCTGCACACCGCTCTTCTCTGACCGGTGCACTCAGAGCCGACTAGAGTCATCCGACCGAAGACGCCTGCTCGGTAGGAACCAGGAGATGTGCGGAGAAAAGCAAGGCAAGGCTCACAAGTCAAAACTACTGTACCAGGGACCATACCCTGCACGGAACAGTACTCTGTAGCCACCCTGACACAAACAGTATTGTAGGCGCCAACATCTCCCTCTACAGTATTGTAGGCGCCGCTAGAAACTCCCATACGGTAAGACCCCCCCACGTGCCTCTAAGCATCGATAGCGTTATGGGCACCGGGATTTACCGTACCGGGTGAACGTGGTGAGACTCCTCACATGCCTCTAGGCATCAAATAGTATTTGCAGGTACCAACGTCTACCATCCCTGAAGAAGGCAGCACGACCTCCCCTATGCATCTGACATTCTACAGTAACACCAACAGTGTTGTAGGCGCCTACCATTATCTTGTACCCGCCGGTGTGGGCAACAAGGCTCGGTAGGCGTGAGCAACAAGGCTCGGTAAAATGCGCACTCTTTCCCTCTCACTTGTAAAGCCGTCCCCTTCATCTATAAAAGGGGGTGCGCTTCCTCCAACAAAGGAGACCAATTCCAGTTGGCCAGAGTTCCTTATATCGATAGCTCACAACCACAGAACCGCCAGGTTCGGACCTCATGCACCCGCTTGAACACTTAGCTCATAGCGAAGTTCCTGTCACTCTTGGCCCTTCCGACCGGAGCCGACCGGACCTCTTGTACACCCTATCTTTCTCCTTCTTATTTGTAACCCCACTACAAACTTCGAGCACCTAGGCTCTGGAATAAAGTCACCGACCGACCCCGACTGGACGTAGGGCACGTTGCCTGAACCAATATAAATCCTGTGTCATTGAGTGCTAGGCCACCTCCGATCACAACATACAGCAAAACTATAAATATTCACTAGTTGGTCACTTTCTGCACCGATAGTTGGCGCCGTCCGTGGGGAGGACGCTGTATGTTCAACACTTTTTGGTCATTGGATGGCCCACTTTTCCGCCACCCTCACCGTGGCGGGCTCGGGCGATACGATTCGCTTCGGCTCGCTGGAGTTTCCTACACTCTCACTCGCTGGGATGCGAGTTCCACCCATCTTCAAGCCATCCCAGGCCTTCCTCTTTGGAAGCCTGAACTTTATCGCCGACCGGCTCGGCGTGCTACACCTCCGCGAGGAGGCTCACGTCCCGGCACCCGTTGGAGGGGTGCCCTCCATCGACTCTGGGACGCACAGCTTTGACGACGTAGCATCCGCGCTTCTTTCCGAGCAAACTCTCTGCTCAAACCCCACTGTGAGTAATATACACGCTGTTATTTACTTACTATTTTCTATCTTGCGCCGATTACTCGACGAAACCCCATTGTCCCCAATGCAACCGCCATACAACTAGTTCCCCTACGGCCTCACGTCTTCCGCGGACGCATACGCCCGGGGGCTCCGAACGATGCCTGCGTCGCCCCCTCTCGCATCCAAATTCGTGGGAATGGAGAGCTATGCTCCCACCTGTTTCCTCGACCTCATGGATGATGATGGCGAGAGTGACGGCTCCAGCATCGGCGACATGGCACCCAGCCACCGTCCGTCCTAAGAGTGCGCCATGGTAGACCCTCTAGAACACCCACCAGCGGAAGCGGAGTCCTCATGGACTCACACCTCTCCGGACCCTCACGCGGAGACCCCCAAGCTCACACTTGAGCACGGGGAGGAACTACGACAACGGTGGCTGCATCAGCCACCAACTGCGCTGGCACGCCCGACGCACCACAATACGCCTCACGCGCATAGGCTGGCGAACGGTGCCTAGGGGCGCACCCGTCAGGTCTAGCACAACACCATGGACAGGGGGAACGATCCCTCGCACTTCGCTCGAGCAAACCAGAACATCGCCGCCGTGGCAATGCTTCTGCGTGGCTTGTCCGAGCCGAACGACCCTCATGAATAGGTGATCCACCAAAACCTCCGGACACTAGAGGAAACCATCACCGTTCAACAAGTGGAGTACTCCATATCGCGACACCAACACGTGTCCTCGTTCTTCGCTAGGGGAATAAGAACACGGCAGATGGGTCGCTCCACCCGATCACCGCTACAATCGCTAAGTGCGGCATAGGAGGACGCACTGGCACCTCGTCTTGACTCAGTGACCGCTCCGCACCAACTGCGAATATTCACGAGGCTCGGACCAAACCGAGACACGCGTAGCAGCGATCGGAGTCCTAGCCCTGATGACCTGGGACCACGGACCTTTGTCCAAAACCCCCAACAAACGCCGCTCCCATCGCGCTCCGACGGAGGCCAGGGCAAAGGCAAGGCCAAGTGCCAGGATCAGGACGAAGGCCCCTCCATGCAGAAGGGGAAAAAGAATAGAAAGAATCGCCGCCGACCGACCAACTCCGCGTTGGTCGCCACGGCTGATCATGCGGGCACGTAGCCCTAGCAGGGCCCTTCCGACCACTTCCACAAAGCTCATGGAGAGCCCATGCACCAACCACGACTACCCTATAAACCACCTCTACAAGGACTGCTAGCTCCTCAAGCACCTTCTACGGTAGGACGGCAGGCCGAAGGAAGAAAAAGGCAAGGAAGCAGCAACCAAGAAAGGGAGCGTAGCGGGCTAGGATCCGATCGGACGTGTACCGACCGAAGGACGACAACAACGCTCATCTCTCCAAACTACTGGAACAGCTATGTCATTTTTCCTAAGCTTCAATCTTACCATTGTTTACTTAGTATATGCTCCTGCAAAAGCACCCCGACCCGAACACTTTTCGGCCTAGGGCGCTCGGGGGCTCCACTAGAGTACACTACTATCATTATGCTTAATGACTACCTCCCTATTTTGTTTACATATGGTGAAATTCCTTACAACCCAACCAACGGGATAGTTTGTTCCTTAGTTTTCCTTTACATAGCTTTGCTTTAAAAATATTCCAACCGATCGCACCCCGCCTTTCCCTACGGTTACGAGCAGCCGAGACTCGCGGGCCACGCCCCAGGCTCCCAAGGTCATGGCCTACGGGACAAATGGGCAGGTATGAGAAAGAAAGAATAAAAAACAAAATTATGCTAAGGAAAAACTAAGGAACGAAAGGGAACAGGCTCCCCCGAACGGAGCAATTCCATCACAGAAAACAAAATCGACGGTAGTCATTCAGCACATAGTAATATTTACACTGGGGCTCCCCCACAAACTTAAACTTCTACCTTCACTAAATTACTTATATTTTGCAAGCTATTGGACCGGCCCGACGACATCTGCTGATGATACGACCGACGAGGGCGCGGGCTGCTCACTCCCCGGCGGCACGACGTTCGGCTCGGTCGGGGTCGGGGCAACGTTCACCTTTGACCTAGGCTCCGCGCAGTCTGCAGGCTAGGCAGCGTCTTCCCCACGCATGCTTCTGGCCATATCTTCATGGCGGACGCCCATCACCCATTGCGCAGAGACTTGCTCCGCCACCAACCTTGCATGCGGTAGCAAGCCCTCCCCGATCGACTGGATGTCCTCCATGCTCCAGCCTTCAGCATACCTGCTGCAGATGGCAGCGAAGTCTAGGTTCGGATGATGCGTCGCCACCGAAGTCAGCACCCCCGACGCCCCATAGAACAGTCCGCTCCTAATAAGGTCCCGAACCACATCTGGGACCTCCGCCAGCTGGACCACGGGTGCGCTAGTTCTAGGGGCCGACCCAAAGACGTCCGAGACGACAAGCTGGGCAATGTTGAGGATCTGGTCAAGATCCCCCTTGAGAGCATGTCGCTCTTCATGGGACTTGACCAGTTCCTCCGCATTCTGGCTGAGGGTCGCCTTGATCGTCTTCAGATCCTGCTCTAGCGTCTTTACCTTTTCACCCAGCTCTGAGAGAAGAGCGACAAGCTCAGAAACAGGCTGAAGAAAAAAAACCAACAGTGAAGAACAGAAAAAGCACGTACCAACATGGAAGTTCTTAAGGATGGAGAGATCCTCCGCCTACCGGGCTGCCTGCTCACGTAGCTGGGCACTCGCGTCCTCTGTCCCCATCACCCGGCCCCAGAGCACGAGCACCTCCTGGTCTGCCTTCGACCGAGCCCTCCGCTTCGCCTCCAAGGCCTTCTGTGTCGACTCCAGGGTGGCCTGCTCCGACGCCAAAGCGCTCTGCTCTGGCTCAAGGGCTGCCAAGGCCTCCAAAAGTGCCGCCTCGGTGTTCGCCAAGGATGCCCACGACCCCGCCTCAGTCTCTGCCTAGCAGGCCTTCACCGCCTCAAGCCTTTGCTTGGTGGCAGTCACCCGCTCTGCTACACGCTGCCCCTCTGCCCGCACCGTGGCCGCCTCGGCCGCTCGGTCCTAGGACTCGCGGCAGGCGGACTCCACCCGGCGTTCGAGCTCGGCCATCTGGGCATGTTCCATCCGGAGGAAGCGAGACTTGTGGGACAACATCTCCTTTAGACTCTACAAAAAACAGGCACGCTAAAGCAACCAACAAAAGGTTCAAAGGTCAAGGACAAAGTACGGAAAACTCACCACCGCGGCAAGCTACAGGTTGACCTCCACCAACTACTGAGCAAACCTAACCTACCTCTAGGTGTTTCCAAGCTTCTCGGATAGGTTGGTGAGCTTGGACACCGTGCATGCCCTTGCTCCCCTAGGATGTCCCAGAGCTGATGCTCCCGGGAATCCCAAAGGACAAACCGCACCTCCGCTTGGTCCTCAGGGCAGGCCCACTCTAGGTCACCCTCTGGTAGCCCACCGAAGGGCCCAGCCTCGGATTGGACCACCGCCAGCTCCTGCAGCGACACTAGCAGCCCCGCCGTGATATCCGCCTCATCATCATACGGAATGTCCACCACTTCATTCACGTGGACCGCCAACGGGCATCCTGACTCCATCCCGGTAGCACTTTCCTTCGGTGCCTTCGGCCCTGGCGGCAAGGATGAGCCAGGTGGCCCTCCGCCCGGTGAGGCCAAGAGCTCGGTCTCCCTCTCCTCTTTCGCCATGACCGGTGGAGGAGGGGCCATGAGGGTTACTTCCAACACAGCCCCCGTCATCAGCACCAGAATCGCCGCCATCGCAACAATCACCCCAAAAGGGAAGGGCTCGCCGCCACCACCCTGCTCCCCCCGTCGCTTGCCGTAGCATGCTACAGGGTGGGCCTCTAGGTCTCCTACATGGGAGTCGAGGCGATGCTCAGCCCCATCATCCCTCGGCCACTAACAGAAATTACAGGTAAGTCACACTCTAAAAAGACTCAACCAACAAAAGATCGAAGAGCAACAAAGGGAAACACACCGAGAGATGAGCGGCATGACTCTGAAGGCAGGCCCCGATGATGACGAACCTGCAGGACGAGGACCGCTCCTAGGCTGCAACCCGCACCCCCTCGCTTTAGACAGGGGTGGAGTCATCCCGACCGGCTCCTGCCCGGCCTCCGGGTCGCTACGAGCTCTGGCTCGAGACTCCCCGACCGAAGCAACGGGCGGAGCATCTGTTGGCTGCAAGTCATGCGACGTATAGGCACCAGTCTGCTCCCCAGACCGCCTGGCTTGCTCAACCGCATCTGCCATAGGCGATGACGGGTAGGCGACACCACCAAGGGGCACGGTGACCACGTCCATTTCGCCACTCGTCCACCAACGGCATCCACGCTCGCCGCACACCGCGCGGCCTCATGCTCCTCACCAACAGATGTTGCCGTAGGGTCGCAACGCTTCGCCAAGGTCACAACAACCTCCTGACTCTTCTCCTCGTCAGAAAAGACCATGTTGTCCACATCTGTAGGATCATCCGATGCAAGTTCTGACTTGACGTCGCTCCTACGTTCCCCGGCCTTCACGCGTCGGGTGACCTCCCGCTCCTTCTCCTGCTTCCGCCGAACCTCCCTTGTTCTCTTCTTCTTCCTAACATCTGTCGCCTCCTTCTAGGCGGCCTGCCGGGCCGTACCCTCCGGTCCCTTAGGAAGGTGCGGCCGAGACTTGTACTTTTCAAGCCCCTACGGAATGGATGACCCGAAATTAAGAAATAGGAAAAGTAGAGGAAGAGACATGAACGAAAAAGAAGGGATCATACCAGTCTGGATACGACCGAGGCATTGAACGGTATGGTTTCCCCACAACCATCTCCTTGGGCCTCAGCTGCAGCACCTGGCCCAGGCAACTCCAGACCTTGTCGTCTGGTAGGTCCTCCAGTGACACACGGTCCAGGTCTGACTAGCCGCTGTACCTCCACATCGGCCGCGTCCTCTCCACCAACGGCGCAACCCGGCGGCGGTAGAGGGTGTGGAACACCTACACCCCATCAAGGCCCCGCTTTACGAGCTCTTGGAGCTCCACCTCGATGACTCCCACCTTGTGCTTCTCTGTGCGGGCGCAACCCCATGACCAGCTATCCCGGTTCTCTGGCCTCCCACCGGTGAACGTCGGGAATGTCGCCGCCGCCGGATTCCTGATGTAAAACCACTCCCCGTGCCACCCTCGGTTGGAGTCATAGGGGGTGTACGTGGGGTATGAACCTCCCGTGCTCGGCTTCCTTTGCAAGGCAAAACCTCCCACTAGCATGGTTTCGGCCGAGTTCCCCGCCGTCAGGGTCCTCCCGGAGAATAGCCACCGGAAGAAATCCGCGTGTGGCTCCATCCCGAGGAAAGCCTCGTAGACGGTGACGAAGCTGGCGATGTGCAGCACCCCCATCGGATTAAGGTGATGTAGCTCTAGACCCCACTTATTGAGGAGTCCGCACAAGAACTAGTGCACGGGGTATCCCAACCCGCGCTCATGGAAGGTGAGGAAGGACACCACCTCGTCAGGCCAAGGCTATGGAAGCTCCTCCCCCCCGGGAACCCTCTAGTGCGCCACCTCCTGCGCACGGCAGAAACCCCTTCTTGACAAAGGCCTCCAACACCGACTTCCTCACGGTGGATGACCTCCAGTTCGACATTTTGCTCCAGGATCGCAAGAGGATTGGTGAGTTCTTCTCTTCCCCCTCGTTCTCTCCACTTTCTTTCCTAGAAACCTCCGCGGCTCTCAGGAACGCTCATGGCAAGAAGGAAGAAGGAAGGCGGCGGTAGACGAGGAACAACCAAAAGAATGGAGCGAAAAAGCCCTCTCCCTTCTCCTACTTAAGGAAAGGGAAACAGCAGTCAGGGAAGGGCGCGCCGATCGAGGAAGACGGAACGGCGGAGCGAGGAATTCTCTCTCTCTCTTTCCCATTTAATGCTGATAAGACATGCCCTAACCGATGAGACATGCCCTGCACGATGGAATGGCTCCTGATCAGAAGGGACATGGCCTAGCCATGGCCCACCACTACCGCACGATGGGCACAGGAACCGAAGCACCACCACACACGGACGGCTCCCCACTTCCCCAGGCTAGACCTAGAGGAACCCAAAGCGAAATCTTCCGCTGGAAGAAACCATCCGACCCCCTGAGTCGATCGAATCACTCAGGATAGATACCAAGTGACAGGTAAGGAAGCGAAGGGGCGCCCCATGTAGGCCATGCTGACTCTGTCACAAACGACGAGCACGGGTCCTGGTCGGATATTTCTGACTGAAAGCTCTCTGAACCCCATCACTTAGGTCATCAAGGTGAGCATGTGTTCATTAATACAAAAAACTATTCACACAAGGGCTCACCCACGATTGACGAGCGCAGGTCCCGACCGGACATTTCTGATGGAAGCTCTCCGAACCCCATCACTTAAGCCATCACGGTGAGCACTACCAACCCCCTCTATTTCCTTACAATCATTTCATACATCCATACGCGCATTCATTCCATACGCCCGTGCCTCCCAGACGATTTGGGCCCTGAACCACCTGGGGGCTCGAGAACTAAGCATCGCACATGCAGCGAAATGCATCACAACGCTCTGTGTTGCGTCATGAAGCGGCGGTTGCCTCATTCGACATGAGCAACCAACATAGCGAGGGGAGAAAACCGTAGATGAGCCCCGTGCGGCCCTCGCCCGGTCTGGTAGACCAGGTCATCTCAACCTTCTCGTTCGATCCTAAACCTCTCGCCAAGCCCATAGAATCTCCATCGAGGGGAGGCCGTTAGGCCACCCGGGTCGGTCTCTGAAATGACCCAGGCATCTGCCGGTTTGTAGGTAAAGGAGTAGTGGAATGTCACAAGAGGGCTATACCGACCCCATCATGAATGATGGACCTGGATTCCACTCGATCATACCCGTTAGCGAACTCACCGAGCGACGTCGTTCGAGCCCGAGCGATTGGGACAGGCAACAAGACTCAGCCCCTCTGGTTGTGAGGAACCAAGGATGGGGTAACGCACACAACTCACATCGACCCCTATGAAGGCCCAACAGGGCTCGGGGGCTCAAGACAAGCGCCAAGGACTGCGACCCTAGACTCGCTAGGATCCATAACTTCGACTCGCCTGGTACCACAACGCGCACCGACGCCAGGATCCACGAGCACCGCCTCGTCCAATCTATAAACTAACCAACTAACTATGCTTCTGGCTGCGCTCCAAAAAAACCAAGGACCGCGACTCTGAACTCGCATCAACTCCGAACTCATGTCATCCGGCTACACTTCCGACTGCGCTCCAAAAAACCAGGGACCGCGACTCCGAACTCGCGTCGAAAACCAGGGACCGCGACTCCGAACTCACGTTGAAAACCAGGGACCGCGACTCCAAACTCGCGTGATCAGGATCCACGAGCACAGCCTAGTCGCCTCGTCTGATACCAAAAAACTAACTACCTCGGCCACCCATGCTACGCCGAGGCCAGGATCCATGACTTTGACCCGCCCGGTCCCACGGCACGCACCGACACCAGGACCCACGGTCTCGGTCTCGTCCGACCCCTAAATTAACTATTTCAAAACCATGGCACGCACCGATGCTAGGGTTTGTCCGAACTAACTCCCTCACCCGATCCCACGGCGCGCATCGACGCCAGGATCAGTGAGCTCTCTCACGCCTGAACTAACTCCCTCACCCGATTCCACGGCGCGCATCGACACCAAGATCTATGAGCTCTCTCACGCCCGAACTAACTTCCTCGCCCAATCCCACGGCATGCATCGATGCAGGGTCAGTGAGCTCTGTCTTGTCCAAAAACCTTGGCTAACTCCCTCGCTTGATCCCACGGCGTGCACCGACACCAGGATCCACAAGCTCCCTCTCACCCAATCTCTCAAAAAACAAACTAAAAATCACCTTGGCTACACAACGATGCCTCGGGCAACAAAATTCTGCCGACAAAATAGAAAACCTCCACATAGAAAACCCCCCAGGCGGTTCCACCCGAACCGCCCGAGGGCTCAGGGCCTACACCCACGGGTGCGCTCGTGCGCACCCGTCGGCAAGACAAAAATCCCCCGAACGATTCGACCCGAATCGCCCAAGGGCTTGGGGGCTCCTGTTGGGTTCATAAACCCGGGGTCCCTCGGGGACTGGATTCCACGCCAAGGCTCGGCCCAAGAGTCTAAGTACAACAGGCTAGAAGGATGGACCAGTCGTCGACCAGAAGGTCTAGACCAAAAGGAGCGGCGCCCGCTCGTCGACCCCTTTAGCCCACCACTCCGATCAGAGCACTCGCTTCGGCCTCTAGATGCCTCCGAACGCCCTCTCCGATCGGAAGGCCTGGCCCAAAGCGATACTTCCGACTCCGACCCCGTGTCCCTCCAATCGGGGCTCATGGGAACAGTGCTCACCGCTCTTCTCTGGCCGGCGCACTCAGAGCCGACTGGAGCCATCCGACCAGGGACGCCCGCTCGGTAGGAACCATGAGACGTGCAGAGAAATGCAAGGCAAGGCTCACAAGTCAAAACCACTATACTAGGGACCATACCCTACACTGAACAGTACTCTGCAGTCACCCTGACATAAATAGTGTTGTAGGCGCCGACATCTCCCTCTATAGTATTGTAGGCGCCGCTAAAAACTCCCATATGGTAAGACCCCCCACGTGCCTCTGAGCATCGATAGCGTTATGGGCACCGAGATTTACCGTACCGGGTGAACGTGGTGAGACTCCTCACATGCCTCTAGGCATCAAACAGTATTAGCAGGTACCAACGTCTACCGTCCCTGAAGAAGACAGCACGACCTCCTCCATGCATCTGGCATTCTACAGTAACATCAACAGTATTGTAGGCGCCTACCATTATCTTGTACCAACCGGTGTGGACAACAAGACTCGGTAGGCGTGCGCAACAAGGCTCGGTAAAATACGCACCCTTTCCCTCTCACTTGTAAAGCCGTCCCCTTCATCTATAAAATGGGGTGCGCTTCCTCCAACAAAGGAGACCAATTCTAGTTGGCTAGAGTTCCTTAGATCAATAGCTCACAACCATAGAACCGTCAGGTTCGGACCTCAAGCACCCGCTTGAACACTTAGCTCATAGTGAAGTTCCTGTCACTCTCGGCCCTTTCGACCAGAGCCGACCGGACCTCGTGTGCACCCCATCTTTCTCCTTCTTGTTTGCAACCTCACTGTAAACTTTGAGCACCTAGGCTCAGGAATAAAGTCACCGACCGACCCCGACTGGACATAGGGCACGTTGCCTAAACCAATATAAATCTTGTGTTATTGAGTGCTAGGCCACCTCCGATCACAATGTACAACAAAACTACAAATATTCACTAGTTGGTCACTTTCTGCACCGACAGCAATTGTCCCCTATATTTTTTTAAAACCTAAACTTTCTTATTGTACTATCAAACTTCAAATACCACTGTCTTGACGCTTGTTTTAATCCATAAATGGATTTCTTCAGGTGGCATCCCATACGTTCTTTTCCTTCCACAACAAAACCTTTCGGTTGTGCCATGTAAATATTTTTCTCTAGATCCCCGTTTAGGAACGTCGTCTTTACATCCATCTGATGTAATTCTAAATCGTAATGTGCTACAAACACCATTATGATTCTAAAAGAATCCTTACATGAGACTGGAGAAAATGTCTCATTATAATCTATACCTTCTCTTTGCGTGAAGCCTTTCGCCACAAGTCACGCTTTGAATCTTTCTATATTCCCTTTGGAGTTATGTTTGGTTTTGTAGACCCATTTACAGCCTACTATCTTGGTTCCTTTAGGAATTGTTTCTAAGTCCCAAACACCATTGGTTTTCATTGATTTCATTTCATCTTCCATGGCTTCAAGCCACTTTGATGAGTGAGCGCTTCTCATGGCTTCATCAAATGAGGTGTGTCGACAGAATATCGTCGGTAGACCACCAAGGGGTATCCCACGATGTTAGATTGATCGATGGAGGTGCACGTGATCAGGAACCAGATGGTGACACAAGGCACAGAGACAGCGATTTAGACAGGTTCGGGCCGTCTGATCGACGTAATACCCTATGTCCTGTGTCTTTGGTATTTTGTATTGATCTAGACGACCAAGTAGCTTGATATAGCCTATCAGCTAGGGGACCCCTACCTCTCCTTATATAGTCTGGAGGGACAGGGTTACAAGTAAAGTATCATATTTGGTACTATACAATGTCTTGCGGTGCACATCGAGTAGTGCCATGCACGCTTTGATCTTATGGGCTGGGCCACCTCTGATGGTGCGGCCCATGTCTTGGGGGCCATACCCCCACAGCTAGTCCCTGAGCCTGACAGTAGGTGACGCAGTCATGTGGTGCCATGGTCATAAAGTAGAAGACTAGCCGAGCAGGCAGCCAGTCCCCGAGCATAGCCTCGAGATGAGAACAAGCACATTCACCGCAAGGTGAAGTGTGCCCACTTAGTCCCTGAGCCTACTAGAAGATGAAGAATGAATCTTGTAGCAGGGTCAAAGAAGTCTAAAAGCATGCTAACGTCATCTGACATGCGCGTATCAAGACCCCAGACGTGCTGCCTAAGATTAGCACCCTGATCCGAACAGCATGGAGCAGCTTGATAGCACATCGATGAGATGTAGCAAGATTCGACCACCAAGGGAGCACCGAGGAGTCCCCGATGTCGCTGGCGATGACCGAGCATCGAGGAGTGAGGAGTCCCCAGCATCACTGGCGATGACCGAGAGCATCGCTGGTGATGTCCGAGCATCGAGGAGCGAGGAGTCCCCAGCATCGCTGGCGATGTCCTAGCACCGAGGAGTGAGGAGTTCCCGGCGTAGGTGGCGATGACCGAGCACCGAGGAGCGAGGAGTCCTCGGCGTCGCTGGCGATGACCGAGCACCGAGGAGTGAGGAGCGAGGAGTCCCCGGCGTAGGCGGCGATGACCGAGCACCGAGGAGCGAGGAGTCCCCAGCGTCGCTGGCGATGACCGAGCATCGAGGAGTCCCTGGCGTAGGCGGCGATGTCCGAGCACCGAGGAGCGAGGAATCCCTGGCGTCACTGGCGATGACCAAGCATCGAGGAGCGAGGAGTCCCTGGCGTAGGTGGCGAAGACCGAGCATCGAGGAGCGAGGAGTGCCCGGTGTCGCTGGCGATGATCGAGCACCGAGGAGCAAGGAGTCCCTAACGTAGGCGGTGATGTTAGAGCACTGAGGAGCGAGGAGCGAGGAGTCCCCGGCGTAGGCGGCGATGACTGAGCACCGAGGAGCGAGGAGTCATCGGTGTCGCTGGCGATGACCGAGAACCGAGGAGTGAGGAACGAGGAGACCCCGGTGTAGGCAGCGATGAACGAGCACCGAGGAGCGAGGAGTCCCGGCGTAGGCGGCAATGACCGAGCACTGAGGAGCGAGGAGTCCCCGATGTCGCTGGCGATGACCGAGCACCGAGGAGTCCCCAGCGTAGGCGACGATGTCCGAGCACCGAGGAGTGAGGAGCGAGGAGTCCCTAGCATAGGCGGCGATGACCGAGCACCGAGGATCAAGAAGCGATTCCCCAGCATAGGTGGCGATGACCGAGCACCAAGAAGCGAGGAGTCCCCGGCATCGCTGGCAATGACAGAGCACCGAGGAGCGAGGAGTCCCCAGCATCGCTGGCGATGACCGAGCACTGAGGAGTCCCCGGCGTAGGCGGCGATGTTCGAGCACCGAGGAGTCCTCGGCATAGGCGGTGAGGTCCAAGCATCGACGTAGCTAACGACGTCCGTGCGGTGAAGTATGCCCACTTAGTCCTCGAGCACGAAGAATCCAAGCACTGAGGAGTAACCGGCGTAGCTGGCGAAGAAGCACGAGCGACGAACAGTCTGGTCAACTAGTCGGCGGCAAAGTGAGCATTGAGTAGAAGCGACCGATGAACAGTCTGATCAACTGGTCGGTGATGGAGTCCATGAACCAAGTGGTCCGACTAGTTGATCGATGGAGAAGCCCAAGCACCAGGTGATCCAATCACCTGGACGACGATCCTGCAATACAAATAAATAGAACGGGTAGTACATGATGCAGAAATAAATAAACTCTAGAGAAAAATTAGCAATGGTGATGAAACGGCGTATACAGTTCGGCGATCAGTTGGCGTGAAAATATATTTATGTTTAATATAAACCGCCTGAACAGTTAGTGTGTAGCTGAGTCTCCAGCCCTAGCTAGCCCATAGTCCATAACGTCGAGCGCGGAGCTCATGCACGTGTAGGAGGAACAGGCGTGACCAAGGAGCCGCTGCTGACCACCCATAACGCAGAGCGCAGAGCCCGTAGCACATGTAGGGAGGAGCCGGAGACAGGGCCATCTCTGGAGGCATCCGAGCATCAATAGGACTGTTTGGGGGTTCGAAAAATCATTTGGAGAGCAAACATGGAGAAAACAGTTCAGAGAAACATTGCGGTGATATATGGAGACTGGAGAATATTTAGAAGAATATTAAAGCGTGACTTAGCTTTAGACGAAGTGTCTGGTCGATGACATATGGCGTTATCTGGTTGGCGTTGACGGCGAACACCTAGCAGGTGGTGAGTTGTTGGTGAAGGCGACCTCGGAGGTGGTTCCAAGATTGGATCTACTGTCGCAGGGGCTGGCGTAGCCAGCGATGAATTGTCGTCGTCGTCGTGGACCGACATGTATTTCCATGAGATTGATGACGAGAACGTGCTGTTGATTTGAGGTCCATCTGGCTCGCCATGGATCAAGCACACACCCCTACCTAGCGCGCCAACTGTCGATAGAATATCGTCGGCAGTCCACCAAGGGGTATCCCACGATGGTAGATTGATCGGTGGAGGTGCACGTGATCAGGAACCGGATGGTGACACAAGGCGCAGAGACAACGATTTAGACAGGTTTGGGCCGTCTGATCGACGTAATACCCTACGTCCCGTGTCTTTGGTATATTGTATTGATCTGGACGACCAAGTAGCTTGATGTAGCCTATCCTCTAGGAGACCCCTACCTCTCCTTATATAGTCTAGAGGGACAGGGTTACAAGTAAAGTATCCTATTTGGTACTATACAATGTCTTGTGGTGCATGCCGAGCAGCGCCGTGCATGCCTTGATCTTGTGGGCTAGGCCACCTCCAATGGTGCGGCCCATGTCTTGGGGGCCATACCCCCACAAGGTGGGATCACCCTCCATTTGAAATCCCTCACATTCATAAACTTCATAATCTTCAGGAATGGCTGATCTCCTGACTCTTTGAGACCTTCTAGAGGCCTCGTTAGATGATGCTTGTTCTATATGAGGTTGTTGTTGCTCTTCCTCATGTGTGACAATGGGTTCTATGGGATCCTGAACGACAGGTTCCTCATGTTCATTTATTGTTGTAACAGGAGAACAAACAACATGTGTTGTTACTACAGTGTCTTGCACTGTTGGTACAGCAACAACAGGTAGCGTGAATAATGGTTCCTAAACCATCGGAGTGGGCACGTATACCCGCTTCTCTTAAAAATTAATTTCTCACGCTACCATGCTCCCTCTGATCATATTATCCTCCAAGAACACATCATGTCTTGTTTCTACAAACTTCATTTGTCTGTCAGGACAATAGAAGCGGTAACCTTTTGACTTTTCTGGATAGCCAATGAAATGGCAACTGACTGTCTTGGAGTCTAGCTTCCCTATGTTTGGGTTAAAGACTTTTGCCTCAGCTGGACAACCCCACACACGTAAATAGTTAAGTGAGGGTTCCTTTCCTATCCACAACTCATACGGTGTTTTGGGCACCGACTTGCTTGGCACTCGATTAAGAATATGAATGGTGGTTTTTAACGCCTCCATCCATAAACTTATCGGTAGGGTAGAGTAACTTATCATGTTTCTCACCATATCCATTAAGGTATGGTTGCGCCTTTCAGCTACTCCATTCTACTTAGGCTCGTCTGGTGTAGAATACTGGGCAACTATGCCATTTTCCTATAAAAACCTTACAAAGGGTCTAGGAACTTAGCCATATGGAGCGTGTCGACCGTAGTATTCTCCCCCATGGTCGGACATTACTACCTTAATCTTTAAGTTGTGCTGATTTTTTACTTTAGCCTTGAATATCTTAAATTTATCCAATGCTTCCGATCTTTCCTTAATTGGATAAATATAGTCAAAATGAGAATAATCATCTGTGAATATTATAAATGAATCATAATCATCCACACTCTTCACAGGAAAAGGATCATAGATGTCTGTGTGAATTATATCTAAAATTCCTACAATTTGTTTGGCATCTTTCTTTATTTTCTTAACGTATTTTTCTTTTATGCAATCAATGCATTGTTCTAAATCTGAAAATTCTAAAGGCAGAAGAATTGATTTCTTAATCAATCGCTCTATTTTCTCCCTCAAAATATGGCCTAAACGACGGTGCCATAATTTCAAAGATACATCATACACTCTCTTCTGCTTACTTGTTGTATTCATAGACAAGGAAGCATTCTCACTCTCAGTGCTCGCATCATTCATATTCTTAGAAAGTGAGAATAAATAAAGCTTGTCTTATCAGAAGGCAAGACCAACACACTTATTATTAATCACAATCCAACATTTGCCATTACCAAAATGGCAATCATATCCATCGTCATCTAATCTTGAAACACTTATCAAGTTTCTATGCAAAGAGGGTAGATAAAGAATATTTGAAAGCTGAAGTCTAAAACCATCATCTAATTCTAGAGAAAGATCTCCAATGGCTTCAGCTTCAACTTCAACTCCAATTGCAACTTTAATTCTTCTTTCTCCTCTTTGTAGGGTCCTCCTCGTATGGAATCCCTGTAATGAATTTGCAACATGAACAATTGCTCCTGAATTAATCCACCAAGTAGATTTTGCATAACTTAAAAACAAGGATTCATCTATGAATGTAATGATATCCTCACCTCTCTTTAGAAGGCTCTTTAGGAAGTCTAAACAGTCCCTCTGGTAATGTCCATGCTTCTTGCACTATTTGCACTGATCTTTTTCAACTTGGGCATTGTTGTTCTTCTGATGGTGCTCAGTCTGAGGGGTTTCCCATGAGGTTTGGTATTCTTATTGAAATTCTTCTTCTTGTTGTCCTTCACAAGGTTAGTAGAGTCACCCTGTGAGCTTTTCAGCCTCTCCTCTTCTTGAACACACATTGCAATGAGCTTCTCTATATCCCATTTATCGAGCTGCATGTTATAATTCACAACAAAAGTTTCATATTCTTTGGTCAAGGAAGCAAAAACCAAATGAATCAGGAACTCATCCTTGAGCCCCAAATCCATTGACTTTAGCTTTGAAGCCATGTTGCTCATCTTCAATATGTGCTCTCTGATACCGCCACTAGTGTATTTCTCATTGAATAATTTCTTGATCAAAGTACTGGCATAAGCCTTTGAAGAGCAAGTGAAATGACTCTCCACTTTATTAAGATACTCTGTGGCAGCATCATAATCTGGGATAGATCCCCTTATAGCATATGAAATTATGGACTTAGCCACCATCAAGCACTTGCGGTTTGAAATGTCCCATTTCTTATGTTCGAGATCATATTTCATCCGCACTTCTGCATGATTTCGCTGTCGAGCAGTGAAATCAGCATCAGTCTCATTTTCTTCCCTTACCGGGTCCACTGGCTCAGTAAAACATGGGGAGGTAAGCGCTAGGTCATTTTCAGACAGCGTAAGTGCTAGTTCATACTTCTCTCGCCATACCCTATAGTTGCCCTCTTTAAGAGGTGGTATTTGCGAGATAAATGTCATTGTGTTGAGTCCTGAAAAACACCGTCAGAGATAGTGAGAAAATATGACATAATAATTGCATGCTTTAATTTAACGTTGGTCAAAATTAAAACATACAACATTCTTATACACTAATTCTACATCACCGTTGGGCAGAAATAGAATTAATGTATAGAAAACTTATGAATAAACATTATAATATTGTTATTATCAACGTTGATCAGAAAAATAACAACATCATAATTTACTAAATAAAATTTAACTGCTCTTCAAATTAAATTCTCTCGTTGATTCGAATTTAATTAGAAGATAATAAACTTTAACCTTTGCAGCGGAAACATGAAAAATTTGTTAGCTACTTTTCAGAAGCATTTTACTGTACTCATATACTCTCTGAAAAAAATTATCCCGTTGGTTCAAATTTTGACAGAGATTTAAACTAGACAAAAAAATCATCAAAAGTTGCTTCTGAAAATAAATAAAACAATAACATATTTTCTACTGTTCATTTGGTCTAGCCCGTTAAAATAGTGCTCGGCCCAGCGGCAAAATGCCTCCCGCGCTCGCGGCTCAGCAGCGGCCCAACACAGCGCGTGCCCGGTCCCCCACGCCCAGGGTGCAACCTGGGCTTGGGCCGGGAATCTTTGATCCCGCCTGGGCCTCTTTTGGCCTGATGCGGTCTGAACCGTTGATCTTCATCCGACGGTCATCCGCGCGTTTTGCGAGATCAAAAACTGGCGTCCGTGGCCTCATCCGAAACCCTAGTTCATTCTTCACTTCATTTTCTCTCTCTCTCTCTTCTACACGGCGCCGGCTCTCCCTTCCACTCTCACCTCGAACCGGATGGCCGGAGAGAAGCATGGTGGCGCCGCCATGGCGGCCTTCGCCGGTGCATGCGTGCGGCTGGATCTGCGCGGCGCCATTGAGCGGCACCGTGGTGGTGCTCTTTGCGCCCCCACACGCGCTGTGATGGAGTTGCCCTAAACCCTAGATCCCTCCAACGCCACCGCAGGTCCCCTCATCGGAGCACGCGCTCCTTAGTGGGTGAGCGCGCCACCGTCGAGCGGTCCTGTGACGGTGTCCTCGGCCGAGGCTCGCGCGCACGACGATGAGCGTGGCTCGGCTTCTCCCCGCGTGTCGGTGAGGCAGCGGCGGGCGCATCTTCCCGCGCATGGGGGTGGCGATGGTGGCGAGAAACCGGGTAGGTCTTCCCCTTCTCCGTCCATCCATCTAGGGTTAGGGTTAGGGTTTTGGGTGGGGTTTCCATCCGATTCGAATTGAGTCCCCTCCTTCTGTTTTCTTCATGATTTCTACCACAAAGATTAGATCTACATTTAGACCAGGCTTTGATACCATTGATAGATACATAGGATTGGCTAGGTGTAGATCAGCCAGGTCTAACTGACATTTGGGATAAATAGTGAACCATAGAACATATACTAGTAATGGGAAAACAGAGAGAGATAGAGAGAGGGGTGTGGAGACGTAAACCATCGGCCGCCTTCGACGAAGACGAGCTGGCCATCGCTGGTGCACGGTGGAGATGCGGTGGTGACTCGGTGAAGGTGAAGGCGCAGTCGCAGTGTGGCGGTGCAGAGGCGGGGTGAAGCCGGTGGCGGTGCTTCCCGTCGCTTGCTCTTTGCGCCCCCACACGCGCTGCGGTGGAGTTGCCCTAAACCCTAGATCCCTCTGGTGCTGCCGTGGGTCCCCTCGTCGGAGCGCACGCTCCCTAGTGGGTGAGCGCGCTGCCGTCGAGCGGTCCTGTGACGGTGTCCTCAGCCGGGGCTCGTGCGCACGGCGACAAGCGCGCCTCGGCTTCTCCCCGCGTGTCGGCGAGGCAGCGCGCGGGCGCATCTTCCCGCACATGGCAGTGGCGACGGCGGCGAGAAATCGGGTAGGTCTTCCCCCTTCTCCGTCCATCCATCTAGGGTTAGGGTTTTAGGTGGGGTTTCAATCCGATTCGAATCGAGTCCCCTCCTTCTGTTTTCTTCGTGATTTCTACCACAAAGACTAGATCTACATCTAGACCAGGCTTTGATACCATTGATAGATACATAGGATCGGCTAGGTGTAGATCAGCCGCGTTTAACTGACATTTGGGATAAATAGTAAACCATAGAACATATACTAGTAATGGGAAAACAGAGAGAGATAGAGAGAGGGGTGCGGAGACGCAAACCATCGGCCGCCTTCGACGAAGACGAGCTGGCCATCGCTGGTGTGCGGTGGAGGTGCGGTGGTTACTCGGTGAAGGCGTAGTCGCAGGGCGGCGGTGCAGAGGCAGGGGTGAAGCCGGTGGCGGTGCTTCCCGTCGTTTGCTCTTTGCGCCCCCACACGCGCTGCGGTGGAGTTGCCCTAAACCCTAGATCCCTCCGGCACCGCTACGGGTCCCCTCGCCAGAGCGTGCGCTCCCCAGTGGGTGAGCGCGCCGCCGTCGAGCGGTCCTATGACGGTGTCCTCGGTCGGGGCTCGCGCGCACGACGACGAGCGCGGCTCGGCTTCCCCCCGCGTGTCGGCGAGGCAGCGGCGGGCGCATCTTCCCGCGCACGGCGGTGGCGATGGCGGCGCGAAACCGGGTAGGTCTTCCCCCTTCTCCGTCCATCCATCTAGGGCTAGGGTTAGGGTTTCGGGTGGGGTTTCAATCCGATTCGAATGAGTCCCCTCCTTATGTTTTCTTCGTGATTTCTACCACAAAGACTAGATCTACATCCAGACCAGGCTTTGATACTATTGATAGATACATAGGATCAGCTAGGTGTAGATCAGTCGGGTCTAACTGACATTTGGGATAAATAGTGAACCTTAGAACATATACTAGTAATGGGAAAACAGAGATAGAGAGAGGGGTGTGGAGACGCAAACCATCGGTCGCCTTCGACGAAGACGAGCTGGCCATCACTGGTGCGCGGTGGAGGTGCGGTGGTGACTCAGTGAAGGCACAGTCGCAGGGCTGCGGTGCAGAGGCGGGGTGAAGCCGATGGCGGTGCTTCCCGTCGCTCGCAGCGTCCCCTCTCTAGATCGGTTAGGGTTTAGAATGTAGATGGGGTGTCTGGTGGCTCAGGTGAACCTCGTGCCTTGTGCCCCGACCTCCACCTTTCTTTTTACGGCGCTGTGCGACATGAGGGGTCATCAACCATAGTTAGGGTTGGGCGCCCTGATCAGGGTGCGGATCAAGACCCAATTGACCATTGGGCCAACTCGTAGGATCAATCTAACAGCTGTCACTTGGAACACCTACATCGCTGCACACTCCCAGCGTGGTGCCCACACGGAAGCTCTCAAGCTTTTCAAGGACATGGTGGATGCAAGCGTTTGCCCTGACAACTTCACGTTCGCCAGCGCGCTAGCTGCTTGTGGGGAGCTCTCTCTGTTCCGGCATGGCAGTGAAGTTCATGGCCACCTCATCAGAAGCAGGGATGATGTTGATGTCGCTGCGAGCAATGCGATCATGAGCATGTACGCAAGGTGTGGTCAGATGGTGTTTGCGGCTCGCGTGTTTGATCGATCGCCAGATCACAACTTGCTTTCTTGGAACACACTGATCTCTGGGTTCAGCAAACAAGGCCATGCCACGGAAGCCATCAACGCCTTTGATCGGATGAAGGAAACTGGGATGGCTCCGGACTCGATCACATTCACTGGCCTTCTAGCTGTGCAACCATGCCGGACTGGTCAGCCCAGGCATGGAGTATTTCTACTCCATGGGCCAAACACACGGCGTCTCACCGAGAGCTGAGGGACATGTCCAGGCATCGGCGTTCCGCGACGACCCCGTAGTCCTGGGCAGCCTGCTCTCCGCCTGCAGGGTCCATGGAGACACGGACGTCGACGGGAGGGTTGCCGAGAGATTGCTGGCGCTTGGTCCGGCGACAAGCTCGCCGTACGTGCTGCTGTCGCACCTGTACGCGTCGGGCGGGAGGTGGGATGGTGTTGCCGAGGCTTGGCGGATGCTCGAGGACGGCGCGGCAAAGAAGAAAGACGCCGGATGTAGCGCGGTTGGTTTCAGATAAGTGATGATGGTGCCCTGCCCCCGTGTTGGACAATCGGAGAAGCTGAGCACTGAAGCGTTTCATGCGTTCTGCTGATTGCTGAAGAGCTATCTCCTGTTGCTGATGCCGGCAGCTGGCAGGGATGTGACGGCCACGGACGACCGATTGCGCGAAGCTAACGGCCCGTGGCAAGACAATCGTGTTGGCGCTGGCCGATGCCCCGCCCCGGTCTCCGGCTCTGGAGGTTCTGGTGCATTCAGACAGACAGAGGCTTTTGACCGTGAACCGTTTTTGGCCCCTAATTGCTATCCACTCCAGACCTCCAGTACTCCACTCTCCACCAAGCCGGCGGACCGAACGCAATCAGGACGGTCTCGGTGCTAGAAGGGGAACCTCTGGAACACCGTTGGGACATTGGTTGTTCACAAGTACACTTTGGTTTTTAGGAGCAAACATATGCCATATCTTGTTGCGCAGTCACCTATACAACTTGTAGTCTTGTAGTTTGGAGATCGATGTGTACAATGATCGTGTTAATTATTGTAATACATTTTAAAATCAAACTTTGTATTGTGACTAGACACTCATCGTACTAAACGTGATCTTGTGTTGAATTGGATTGCGCTGGTTTTGAATCGAAAACGTGACCTCATGTTAGGTATGGATTTGAAAAATGTGGAAAACAAGAGAGATGTGGGAGAGTATCAAAGGAATAAGTTGGTTGGCTTTCATTGCGGCGATCTCAATCTTCTTCTTTTGGTCTGTTCTACAGCCAGGTCCCACATCTTCAACACGTTGTTATGATGGTGAAGGATTGTAAGCCTGCGTCCTTTGAAAGTTTTCTCCCGCCGATGTTCTTTTAGTGTGTACTAGACTTCGTCTTTAGCGGTGAGTGACTTTTTCGGTCTTCAAAGTCTTGTTTGACGAGGGTGTTTGTATGCGTCCCTTTTCTTTGCTGTCTTCACAGTGCGATCTTCAAACTCCGGCAGGTAGTGGAGGTCCGAAGGAGGAAGACGACCGATTTGCTATCTGATGTACTCTTATTTTTTATAGGTCGTTTTTTCTGTCTTATTGTCCATCTTTTATACTAGCCCTTGTTTTCCTTGCAATATATTTGACGTGACACTCGTTTGAGTGTATTTATCAAAATAAAAATGCGGGTGAGAAGATTTTCTTCTTTAAATATTAGATAGATATTGAAATTGATATGCTTTCCTTCCGTGTTATTAAAATATTTTTTTTAATATAAGCAGCTTAGGGGAGAGTGTCCCCACCTGGATATATTCCGAACCGGTCCTGTTAGTCATTGGCGGATCCAGGGGGGCCCCGTGAGCCTTAAATCCTCGTTAAATTACTGTAGCATCAAGCATAAATCATCATTAAATCTTCATTATCAATCAACATGTCCATTACTTAGCCCCCTCCTTGATCCCATCCTGAATCCGCCACTGCTGTTAGTCCAGCAAAGGATTACATGGTTATTACATCATGTTGGACGGAGTCATTAAAGTAGTGACATGTTAGCAAGGAAACATTTTTTTTTTTTTTGAGAATCAGCAAGGTAACAAATGGTGCCGGCAGAGAGACCAGCAGCGTTGTGAACTCCCTCACGGAGCGGAAGCCAAGTCCAGACGCCAAAACTGGGCCGCCGATAGCGCCACAGCGGGCCAGGCCACCGACCCCGAACCGTCCGGTCCAGGAAGTCCACGTGGTTCCACTCCGAGTAGCGTACACGAGTACGGCGAGGCGCCGTTCGCACGCGAAGTCCGCCTCTGGCTCTGATCCCTCCTCCCCTCCCGGATTCCACCAACCCGTGTCCACCCACCCCGCCGCGCCGGCTCGCCCCTCTCTGTGCCGTCCTCAGCATTCGCCCTCTCTACCTTGCGTGCCTGCCTCTACTGCCTGCTGACACGGCGGCGCGGGTCGTGCTCGCTCGACGCCACGGGCTCTACGCCTCTACCTCTACCTGGGATCATCTGCTGCTGTCTGCTCGCCCTCTCCTCTGCTCCTTCAGCCCCATCGGAGATCCGCCCTGGCGTTTCCTCCCGGTAAGCCCGGACACGGTCAACCTCCAATTCTCGTCTGATTCATGGAAAACCATTCTGGGTCCCGCGCAGATCATCTTTAATTTCTAATTTCTTCTGGGATCGATGAATTAGCCGCCTTGTTTAGGTTTGGCAGAACACGTACCGTGCTCTGTCAAATTCGAGCCTTTTGCTATTATTAGATATTTAGATGGGTCATGAATTTTAGGACCGTGGGCGTTTTTTTTTCTTTGGGGGAGATGGGGATTTTGAAGTTAAATTTATGCTCCTGCTTGAGATTTTTTTTTGGGTTTGAGTCCCTACATAGGGGTAGAAATAGTCGATAAAATGAAATATATATGCTATTGATATTTTTTCTTATTTCAATGTTGCCCAAGCCAACATTCCATATGGTTACAATCACTTTCTTGTTTATTGGTGTATGTGGGGATTTGCCCCTCATTGTCTCAGTAATGACCTGTGGAGTTGGAGCCTAGGGCCACATGCCATGATGCGACTGGCAAACCTGTGAACACACATTGTGTGGCAGTGATGTTGACTTTCTCAAAAACTTGGATTTGCAGGATGTGTTCATTTTCAAGTATTTGCTCGCTTTGTTGGAAATCCTTTTTATGATGCTTTTTAAATGTTTGTGGCATATTAATCACATTTTTAGACTTGAGCTTTGCTACTATATTTATCTCAGACTTATATTGAAGCTCATAGAGCTCCTATTTTCAAACCCTGTTTCAGCAACTATTGATGGATTAGAGATGTAAGACTGCTTCAACTATTTGGTTTGAAGAAAACAAGTTCAGATGGGCTCCATTCTAAGTGCGCCAAGTACTACGGCTAAGTCTATGGATCAGCATGAGACATCTGGGACATATCCTAATAAGAGGGTGAAGGTATCTACTTATGAGGATGGGTCCAACCCAAGGATAATTCCAACTCTTCCTGATGAGCTCTCACTCCAGATTCTGGCAAGGTTACCGCGGATCCATTACCTTAACTTGAAGATGGTTTGCCGAGCTTGGAAGGCAGCAATCATAGGTTCTGAACTTTCCCAGCTGAGGAAAGAGCTTGGCGTAAGTGAAGAATGGTTGTATGTACTGACCAAGGTTGAGGGAAAAAAGCTCCATTGGTATGCCCTCGATCCAGTGTTTCAAAAATGGCAAAGGTTGGCACCGATGCCTTCTTTCGTCAATGAGGAGGAATCCAATAGGACGGCATCTTCTGGGTTCCGGATGTGGAATGTCATGGGATCAAGCATTAGGATTGCTGATTTCGTGAGGAGCTTGTTTTGGCGCAGGAACAGTTTGGATCAGATGCCCTTTTGTGGTTGTTCAGTTGGTGTTGCTGATGGTTTCTTGTATGTCATTGGGGGGTTTTCCAAAGCTGTTGCCCTGAACTGCGTTTGGAGATACGACCCTTTTCTCAATTTGTGGCAGGAAGTGAGCCCAATGATCACAGGACGGGCTTTCTGCAAGACAACATTTTTGAATGGCAAGTTATATGTAGTTGGTGGAGTCAGTAGGGGTCGGAATGGCTTGCTTCCTCTGCGTTCAGCTGAGGCGTTTGATCCCAAAACTAGACTGTGGAGTGAGCTACCAGAAATGCCTTTCGCAAAAGCACAGGTACTCCCCACAGCTTTCTTGATCGATGTGCTTAAGCCTATCGCCACAGGAATGGCACCCTACAAGGGAAAGTTGTATGTTCCTCAGAGCTTGTACTCATGGCCCTTCTTTTTTGACATCGGAGGTGAGATCTATGACCCAGATCTTAATGCTTGGTCAACAATGCCTGATGGTCTCGGCGACGGATGGCCAGCAAGACAGGCAGGCACAAAATTGGGTATTGTGATCAATGACAAACTTTACACCCTGGAGCCTTCCAGCTCTTTGGACAGTGGTCAGATAAAAAGATACAACTCCGAAGAGGACACATGGGTAACTATCTCGCCACAAGTTCCAGTTAATGATTTCACTGACGCAGAGGCCCCTTATTTACTCGCCGGTCTCCGTGGAAGGCTCCATGTTATAACAAAGGCCGCGAACAACACTCTTCAAGTTATGCAGGCTGTAGTGCAGAATAACTCAGATAACGCAGTATCTGAAGAAAATGTGGTATGGACCACTGTGGCTTCTAAGAACTTTGGGACGGCTGTGTTAGGATCGCAGGATTGGTACCTCTGTGTTTAACCCGTAGATCCGCCGTGGACAATAGCTTCGTGACCTCGCGGACACCGATGTCGAGGCAGCTCCGGCTCGGTGGCGAGGTACAGTGGTGGTCCAGAGGGGCCGGTGTAGACCTGCAGGGGCGACGGCAGTGGTGGGGCACATCCTGTCGCTGGCAGCACGGTCTTTAGATCGGATTAGGGTTACTGTAGGTGGGAGTGGCGGCTCACGGCGAACCTCGTAGTCCGAGCTCTCACCCCCCACCTTTTTTTTATGTGTGCTGTGCGACAGGGGCCCACCAACCGGATTAGGGTTGGGCTCCCCCGATCAGGGAGCAGAGATAAGGGCCCAATAGGCCGTTGGGCCTATTGGTAGAGATCAACTAACATTCTCTCCCTTGATCTCATTCTATCTTTTACTTTCATATCATTTACTTTTGTTCATTCCATTACAGATTAGCTCATAGAGCATGTCTCATCGTCACGGTCCATTGTCGATAGACTTAACAGCTACAACTCACTACTCTGTTCTGAAATAGATACTTATCTTTGGGCCTTCTTTTGTCCAGGAATATTTTAGGCTTTCCCTTAAACCCAAGCTAGCTACATGTTCTCTGAATATCATGTCCTCTGAACATGTTGGGTGGTAAGCCTTTTGTAAGCGGATCCGCGAGCATCCTTTCTGTTCTTATATGCTCAAGACTTATGACTTGATCCCGGACTTTATCTTTTACAACATAATACTCTATGTCAATGTGTTTGGCAGCACCACTTGACTTATGTTGTGAGCATCCTGTACTGTCAGATTATAATCGCAGTATTACTTTAGTGGTTTATAGATGTCGTCAACCACCTTCAAACTAGGTATGAACTTCTTTAGTCAGTTCACCTGCCCGTTGTCTCATATCACGCTACAAACTATCATACATTGTGGACGATGTAGTGACGGTTTGCTTTGAGCTTTTCCATGAAATAGCTCTCCTTTGCGAGATGATAGAAAATCCACGTCTGGATATGCATTCACTCTCGCATAATCAGAATCTGAATATCCCACCATGTGGAGTGAATCAGATCTTCTATATGTCATCATGAGGTCTTTCGTTCCTTGCAAATAATGCAAGACTTTCTTTACTAATTTCAGTGTTCTATTCCAGAATTGCTCTGGAATCTGCCAAGTAAAACTCGGTAACAAATGCAAAGTCGGGGCGCGTACATACTTGAGCATGTTGCAAGCTTCCGACAGCTGAAGCATATGGAACCACTTTCACTTTGTCGATTGAGCTCATATTGGTTCCTGGGGCATTGAAAATCCCTATATCTGTCGCCCTTGATTATAGGAGCAGGTGAGGGACTACATTTGTGCATACTGAATTTCTTTAAGATCTTTTCCATGTATGCCTTTTGTGACAGTTCTTATACCCTTTTTCTTCTATCTTGGTGAATCTCGATCCCTAGAACGAACGAGGCTTCGCCACCCTGTCGCACAGCACACATAAAAGGAAGGTGGGGGGTGAGACCTCGGACTACGAGGTTCACCCAGTATAGAATACTGGGCTACTATGCTATTCTTTTAGGGTATGCCGACCGTAGTACTCCTCCACGGTCAGACCTGACTATCTTAATCTTTAATATCTTAAATTTATCCAATATATCTTTTCTTTCTTTGATTGGATAAATATAGCCATAATGGGAGTAATCATCTGTGAATGTTATGAACGAATCATAACCATCCACACTCTTTACAGGAAAGCTGATCACAGATGTCTGTGTGAATAATTTATAAAATTCCTGCGCTTCTTTTGTCATCTTTCTTAATCTTCTTTACATACTTTTTCTTTTATGCATTCTCTGCATTGTTCTAAATCTGAGAGCTCTAATGGAGGAAGAATATCATTCTTAGCTTGTCTTTCTATTCTCCCCCTCGAAATATGGCCTAAACGACAGGGCCATAATTTCGACAACGCATCGTGAGCTCTCTTATGCCACTATTTCCAGAGTAACACTCTGTCACTAGCTGCTTTATCAGCTGGGTAGCATATGTCTTTGAAGTGCCAGTGAACTGACTCTTTATTCTATCGAGGTACTCGATGACCGTGTCACACTCTGAGATTGAGCTCACAATTGCAAGCTCAATCATGTTCTTTATCATAGCTAAACTTTTTCTTGTTGGTAGTGTTCATTTCCTATGCCCAAGGAGTCATAGGATATCTTTTGGGATTTAAAATCCCTCTCTTTAGTTGCCCAAGTGGCACACTACCCAGTCCACCTCAAACAAGATGAAAACCAGGTCAAAACTTTTCTTTGGCTCCAGTAGTAGACTGACATCACTACTAGCAAGTAAGATATCATCTACATACAGGACAAGGAAGATAAACTTCCCATTCTTAAACTTTGCATAGACTCAATTGTTCTCTACATTCTCTTTTAAAACCCAAAATTCTTTATTGACTGATCAAACTTCAAGTACCACCATCTTGAAGCTTGCTTTAATCTATAAATGGATTTCTTTAGGCGGCATCCCATTCGTTCTTTTCCTTCCATGACAAAACCTTTCGGTTGTGCCATGTAAACATTTTCCTCCAAGTCTTCGTTGAGAAATGCCGTCTTTACATCAATCTGATGTAATTTTCAATCGTAATGTGCCACTAATGTCATTATGATTCTGAAGGAAACTTTACATGAGACTGGAGAAAAGGTCTCATTGTAATCAATCCCTTCTTTTTGCATATAGCCTTTTGCCACAAGTCGCGCTTTATATTTCTCTATATTCCTTTGAGAGCCAAGTTTTGTTCTGTAGACCCATTTATAGCCTACTGTTTTGACTCCTTTAGGAATTATTTTCAAAACCCAAACTTTATTGACATTCATCGATTTTATTTCATCTTCCATGGCCTCAAGCCACTTTGATGAATGATCACTTCTCATGGCTTCTTTAAATGAGGTGGGATCATCCTCCATTTGAAATTACTTAGTGTTATACACTTCATAATCAGCAGAAATAGCTGATTTTCTAACTCTTTGAGACCTTCTAGGGGCCTCCACATTTGGCACAACTTTTGTTTGAGGCTGTTGTTGCTCCCCCTCATGTGTGGCAATAGGTTCTATAGGATCCTGAGGAACAGGTTCCTCATCGTCATTCATTGTTGCCACAGGTGGGATAACAACAGGTGCTGGCACCACAGTATCTAGCACTGTCGGTGCAGCTATAGCAGGTAGTGAGAAAAATGGCTCATGAATCATTGGAGTGGACGCATACACCCGCTCCACTTCAAGGACAATTTCTCGAGCTACCATGCTCCCCCTCATCTTTTCATCCTCTAGGAAAACAGTGTGTCTCGTTTCCACAAACTTTGTATGTCTCTCTAGACAGTGGAAAACGAAAACCTTTTGACTTTTCTGTGTTGCCAATGAAATGGCACCTTACTGTTTTGGGATCTAACTTCTCAATGTTTGGGTTAAATACTTTAGCCTCAGCAGGGCTCCCCCACACACGCAAGTGGTTTAGTGAGGGTACATTTTCTGTCCACAACTCATACGGTGTTTTGGGCACCGATTTACTTGATACTCTTTTGAGAATATGAATGAGGTTTTTAACGCCTCCATCCACAGGCTCAACTGTAAGGTGGAGTAACTTATCATACTGCCCACCATATCCATCAGGGTACGATTGATTCTTTTAGCTACTCTATTCTACTGAGGTTCACCCGGTATAGAATACTGGGCTACTATGCTATTCTTTTAGGGTATGCCGATCGTAGTACTCCTCCACGGTCAGACCTGACTATCTTAATCTTTAATATCTTAAATTTATTCAATATATCTTTTCTTTCTTTGATTGGATAAATATAGCCATAATGGGAGTAATCATCTGTGAATGTTATGAACAAACCATAACCATCCACACTCTTTATAGGAAAGCTGATCACAGATGTCTGTTCGAATAATCTATAAAATTCCTGCGCTTCTTTTGTCATCTTTCTTAATCTTCTTTACATACTTTTTCTTTTATGCATTCTCTGCATTGTTCTAAATCTGAGAGCTCTAATAGAGGAAGAATATCATTCTTAGCTTGTCTTTCTATTCTCCCCCTCGAAATATGGCCTAAACGACAGGGTCATAATTTCGACAACGCATCATGAGCTCTCTTATGCCACCATTTCCAGAGTAACACTCTGTCACTAGCTACTTTATCAGCTGGGTAGCATATGTCTTTGAAGTGCCAGTGAACTGACTCTTTATTCTATCGAGGTACTCGGTGACCGTGTCACACTCTGAGATTGAGCCCACAATTGCAAGCTCAATCATGTTCTTTATCATAGCTAAACTTTTTCTTGTTGGTAGTGTTCATTTCCTATGCCCAAGGAGTCATAGGATATCTTTTGGGATTCAAAATCCCTCTCTTTAGTTGCCCAAGTGGCACACTACCCAGTCCACCTCAAACAAGATGAAAACCAGGTCAAAACTTTTCTTAACATAAAAATAACATCATTTGCATGCCTTGATTCCAACGTTGGTCAAAATCAAAACATACAATTATTCTTATACACTAATTCTACATCACCGTTGGGCAGAAATAGAATTAATGCATAAATCTTTAACTTTCACAACTGTTCTTACACACTAATTCTACATCACCGTTGGGCAGAAGTAGAATTAATGCATAAATCATTAACTGTTATCAACTTTTCTTATACACTAATTCTACATCACCGTTGGGCAGAAGTAGAATTAATGCATAAATCATTAACTTTTATAACTGTTCTCATGCACTAATTCTACATCACCATTGGGCAGAAGTAGAATTAATGCATAAATTATTACAATTATGATATTGTTATTAACAACGTTGGTCAGAAAATAACAACATCATAATCATATCAAAACTCTTTTTCTCCAATACGACATTGGTTCAAAATAACTGGAGAATCAATAATTTCTTTAGCAGCGGAAAACCTTTCTTTTTCTCCAATTAAATACCGCATTGGTTCAAAATAACTGGAGAATAAACAACTTTTCTTTAGCTGTGGAAAAATTCTCTTTTCCTTGAATTTTACCCACAGGAAAAATTATATTTTCTATTTCCTTTAATCCATTAATCAATTTCCAGGAAATAAAGATTTACTGGAAAACTTTTCTTTTCTCCAGTTAAATATCATGTAGGTTTCAAAATCATTGGAGAATATACTTTTCTTTAGCAGCGGAAAAAACTTTCAATCAATTTCTTGAATTTTACCCACAGGTAAAATACCTTTTTCTATTTTTCTTTTGAGCCAATTTGTATTTTCAATTTTCCAGGAAAAAGAAAAAACCGAAACTGGGCTCTTGCTTTTCCTGTGTCGGCCCAAAATGGCAAGGCGGCCCACGGCCCACGCCCGCGTGGGCGCTTCCCACGCTCTCCCCCGCGCCCAGGCCGCAACCTGGGCCTAGGCCGGGAATTCGGCCTGGCGCGCGCAGCCGCCTGGGCTGAAAGCCAGCCCGCTCGATCTGAGCCGTCCGATGGGGATCGACGGCTGCGCGTCGATTTCGCGCAGTTAAAAACCCCGACGCCGCGCGCCCGAGGAAAACCCTAGCTTCATTCGCCCCTTGCCCTTCTCTCTCTTCGCTCGCCGCTCTCTCTTCTCTCTTCCTCAGCGCAGCCGCAGCCACCGAGAGGACACCGAGCGGGAGTGAGCAGCGAGCCACGGCGCCGTCGCCGGCCCCCTCGCCGGCGCGCGTGCTCCCCGACGGGTGAGCACGCCGCCGTCGAGTGGCCTGGCCGCGGCGCCCCCTTGACCGAGCCCGGCGAGCAACTGCCCCCGCTCGGCACTTCTTCTCCCGCGCCAACATGTGGCAGCAGAATCACCCTGTGACTTCCGGTTCCAGCTTACAACTACCACCCATTTCAATATAAACATCAGCATAAGCCATGGAACAGTATTTTTCTCTTACAACATTTTTCTCTTACAACATTTCAACATAAACATCAGCATAAACCAAATTTCAGCATAAGCGAACAGGGCCACCGGATCTGCCGACCCGTTGTCCGGCAGGCATGAGAGAGCATGGTGTGCAGATCCGGATCTGCCAGCAAGCATGGCGACTTTGGCGAGTGCCCTTTTTCTTTCATTCTCTGAACAAGCAAGCCGCGTCAGCTGCCTCAACCTGCGTGCCAAATGCAACGGACGGACGGACGGCACTTGTCGTTTGTTGACTCTGGTTGGTGCAATGGAAGTCCAAGCGCACGCCGCGTCAGCAGAAATGGGGGGCGAATTGCGCTCGGTTGCCGGCGTTATGGGACGACCACACGTCTCGATGACGTCCACAACTTTTGTTACTCGCTTCAAACGCCGCCGGTCGAATGTCATGCGTGACGATTGGAGCGATGCCTCTAGGTGTATGTGCCGCAATGCGTGAGAGGGATGGTCTTCTATTGATCTGTTCACTTGGGCATGCTTCGACCATGGGAACCGTGTAGAAATTTTACATGAATCAATTCTATTTAATAGAAAAACATAGGTTTCATGCTCCCATTGGTCGGCATAAAATTGGAAGCTTTTGTAGAGGTCAAACTGCGCGTTTCCGGAAGCTGGCCGTGTCCTGTTGATCTCAAGCCAGCGACTAGACGATGTTTCATTTCTGTATTTCAACTTGAGAAGATTAGGTGTTTATATTCAGTAATTAGAACAATAAAGAGTCATGATAATGACGAGTATAAAGAGTATGTAATATACAGATAGGCAATCTCTATCTCTATCTATTCTATCTATACAACTAAAACATTTTTAAGAGAATCGTCCCGGCGTGTGAAAATAAATAGCATTTCGTCCGCCGCGCCGTCTCAAAACCACTGACTGTCGGGCGATCATAGAGCGGAACATTCAAGAAGAGGCTCCATGACCGGTCTCCATGGCCGCTGACGAAGCGGCGGTTTTGGGATGCACCTGCTTCTCCATGACCGGTCCCGTTCGGCTTGCTGAATCTTGGCTGAAATTGACTGAAAAACGTTGTTCTGGCTGAATTGTTGTGAGAGAAAAATACTGTTCCAACTGAAAAAATAAGCCAAACAAACCGGTTTCTGGGTAAGCCGAACGGAGCTAGCCTGAACAGCCCTCCTCCTCCCCTGCTGCTGCTGCTGCTGTCGCCGCCGCTCGCGGCCTCCTTCTCGGCGGAGCCCTGCTGCTTGCTCAGTTGCTCTTCTTCTCCTCGGCGGCCTCCAAGCGCCGGAGCTTCTCCTTGTACGCGTTCTTGAGCACGTACGCCTCCATGAAGTCTCCTCCCATCATGGACGCCATTGCAAATGACCTGCTCCTCTCCTAATTGAAATTTCCTCTTCGCAACTGAACTGGGTCGATTAAGCTGACAGAAGTAGCTCAGCTGCGCGCTCCTGTGTAAGGGGTCGTTTGATTCTATAGACTAAAGTTTAGTCTCTGTCGTGTCGAACGTTTAGATGCTAATTAAGATGACTAAATATGAGTTAATTATAAAACTAATTACACATATAGACACTAATTTACGAGATGAATCTATTAAGCCTAATTAAGTCATCGTTAGCATATATTTAATGTAGCACCACATTATCAAATCATAAACTAATTAGGTTTAATAGATTCGTCTCACAAATTAGTTTTAATCTACGCAGTTAGTTTTATAATTAATCTATATTTAATACTCTACATCAGTAAACATCCGATGTGATCCTAGTTGGCGGGGAAGGAGTTGAGGCGCGTGCCCGCTCTTTTATAGGCTCCAGTTGAGAAGAGCCGGGCGTAGACTTGGCACGCAAGCAGAAGCGAGAGGAAACTGACAAGGGGGCGAAGAATCTTGGTTGCTTGGGCCGCGCGGAAGCCGCCTTTGCCGCGAGGAACGCGAAGAGGGCTGCGCATGTCACGCGTGACGCACCGGGCGAGGCCGCGCTCGCGCAGAAGCCTCCCGTGCAAGCAACGCCGTCCCCTGTGTGTACTCTGTAGAGCTCCGTCTCCACCCGCACAACCGGGACGCGCGGAAACGGAAAAGGCGGCAGCGGCCAGCAGAGTGGGTGGATGGTGGTCGGTGGATCATGGACCCCGCGCTGCCTCACCGAGTCCGTTCCGTCCCGTTGGCGTTGGGTCGTTTGTTGCGGTGCAAGAGAAACGCGGTGGAAGGCGCTTCACGTTCTCGGTCCTTGGGCACAGGTGCATAAAAATGGCCTACGGCTAATGTATTCACACGTGCAGATTTGATTACTACGTATTTTAGCTATAATGATGATTAGGACTTAATTCACAGCCATCGGATTGATCCCACGGCTTACGACTTTTGTCGACTAAATGTGTTCGGCAGTCCACCGAGAGGTATACCCGCGATGTTAGATTTGTCGTAGAGGTGAGCGAGATCAGGAGCGGGATGGTGACTAAGACACAAGATTTAGACAGGTTCAAACCGTCGGCTCGATGTAATCCCCTAATCCTGTGTCCCGTCAGTTTGTATTGGCTATCATATATGATTGCGTGTGTTTTGAGGGGCCCCCTACCCGACTTATATAGCCCAGGGGTAGGATTACATGCCAATCAGGTCTATAACTAATCGGGTAACAAATAAGATATACATGAAATATTACATTCGGCATATCCTAACAGATTCTACGCGATCTTCAGGATGTCGTCGAGGTGTCTTGCGTTGTGCGCTGAGTTGTGCCGTAAGCCGCAGGCCATCATTTTGTGGGCTGGACCACCCCTTGCGGTGTGGCCCATGTAGTCTGCCGTAGGTACCTAGGGTTAGATCCCCCATAGTTAGTCCACGAGCGCCTTGTATCGGCTTGGTGACGCCGTCTTGATCAAGTCCGAGCAATTTGACATAAAACCGATCAGATTGATTAATGATCCGAGCAGTGAAAATGATAGTGGATCTCGAACTTAGCCAAGTGAGGCTCGCCAATAGGATGTAAGGAGCTCAACAGAAAAATTTGAGAAATCTCGGTCGGTGAAGCGTACACACATAAGTGCCAATTGCGAAGGCTCTGACAATGTGATCATCAGAACTGAAGCGGAGGCATTAAGAGACAGGATCGACGAAGTCAAAATACCGTGAAGAAAAAACAGTACGTGCACCGCGAGGTGCATTGTACACAATGTAGTCCTCGAGCCTGCTGGAAGATGAGGAATGAATCTTGTAGCAGGGTCAAAGAAAAAACATATAGTCCCCAGCGTGGCCAAGAAAGCAACCAGTCCCCGGCGTTGCCGAAGAATCGAGTGATGCTGGATGGAACGCCGAATATGCACTTGGTAGGATTCAACTTCCACCGGTACTTCTTGAGGGCCTTAAATGTTTGCTTGAGGTCGGCGATGAGCTTATCGGCGGTCTGGAACATAACAACTACGTCATCGATGTAGGCCTCAGCGTTGTGCCCTATATGATCTTTAAGGCAACACTGAATGGCCCTATGATATATCGCACCAGTATTTTTGAGCCCAAAGGACATGGTGGTGTAACAGTAGGCGTTGAATGGTGTAATGAAGGACGTTTTGATCTGGTCCTCCTCTTTGAGAGAGATCTGGTGATAACTAGAATAGCAGTCTAAAAAACAAAGTAATTCACAACCAGCAGTAGAATCAACGACCTCGTCGATGCGAGGGAGACCGAAGAGGTCTTTAGGGCAGTGTTTGTTGAGATCGGTGTAATCAACGCACATTCTCGATTCTTTATTCTTTTTTTGAACGAGCACTGGGTTAGCTAGCTAATCAAGATAATAAATCCGGCTGCTAAAAGCCAGTTTAATTCTACCCTAATAGCCTCCTTCTTGTCTTGCGTGAATAGTTAGAGTTTTTGCTTGATCGGCTTGGCGGTCGACGAGACATGTAAGGAGTGCTCGATCAGCTCCCTTGGTACCCCAGGCATGTCTGTAGGTTTCCATGTAAACACGTCTGCATTGGTACGTAGGAAGCTGGCGAGCGCGCCTTCCTATTTGGCGTCCAGATGGGCCCCGATCTTCACGGTCTTGGATGGGTCGGTGAGGCCAAGGCTCACCTCCTTGGTTTCCTTGGCCTTGGTAGCTTCACGAGGCGCTGCCATCATCGGGGTCTCCTGTTCTTCTGGGGGCACCTTCTTTGACTCGGTGAGGTAGGCGTCCATGCGAAGGGAGAGGTCGACTGCCTCAGCGAGAGCAAGACTCGACTCTCCTTCTCGTAGGTGTAGGCAACGGCGAGGTTAGCCTGCAAGGTAAGGACTCTTCCGGGGGCTGGCATCTTGAGCACCATGTAAGGATAGTGCGGTATGGCCATGAACTTGGTCAACACCGGGCGCCCGAGGATGGCGTGGTAGGCGGTGTCGAAATCAGCCACCAAGAAGCTGATGTACTCGATGCGGAACATCTCGATGGTGCCATACTGCACAGGTAGAGTGATCTCGCAAGGGCTGGCAAGCCTTTCCCAAGATGACCCCCTAGAAAGGAGAATTGACGGGGGTGAGATCTTCCCTAAAGAGGCCTAGTTCAGACAAGGCGCTAGCGAAGAGGATATTGAGGGCACTGCCACCATCGATGAGGACCTTTGTGAAACACACCATGCAGATGATGGTGTCCAACACGAGGGGGAAACATCCTATGTATGGGATCTCCGCCCACTGGTCAGCCCTACTAAAGGTGATGGGCTGCTTCGACTAGGGGAGGTATCTAGGGTCGGCGATGGTGTTGATGCCCCTGACGAATAAGACTCGTTGGGAGGTGAGCTTCTTGTCGCTAGGATCTTGAAAGGCACCATCCGCATTAGGGGGTTTGCGATCCTTGCCACCGTTGTTGTCTTCTGCACGTTTCTTATCCACCTATTCTTGGAAGATATTTGCTAGACCCATGCACTCCCTCATGGCATGCTTTGCACCCTTGTAAATGGGGCACGGGCCGTCGAGGAGCTTGTCGAACTGTGTGATGTAGTTATGCTTCGCATGAGGCTGCTTGACGGAAGTGATGAAGTTCTCTGGTCAGCGGTGTCGGACCTGCCCTGCCCTCAAGGTCTCCTACCCATCACAACGGTCACGGCTATCGAAGCAACGCTCGCATTCGGCGTAGCGGTGGTCTCGATCATCGCTGTGCCATTCATCACGACGTTCATCATTGCGACATGGTGGATGATCGGGCTAGGGAACCTGGGTGATATCTTCACGGTGACGTAGGTCAGCCTCCTCAGTGTCAGCATATTGTTTGGCGGTTGTGAACATCTCGCCGATCAACGCTGGTGGCTTCCTATTGAATTTTCTACGGAGCTCATCATGATGGTAAAGTCCTTGGATAAAGGCAGCGATGACCTCGAACTCTAGGATGTTTGAGATACGATTCCTGACCTCAGAGAAATGCTTGATGTAACTCCGAAGGAGCTTGCTAGGCTTCTGATACACTCTGGCCAGGTCATGCTTCGTCCCTGGCTTCTCACATGTAGCCTTATAATTCTCAATGAACAACCTCTTGAGGTCCTCCCATGAGTCGATGATGTCTGATTGGAGGTTTGTGAGCCAATTCATCGCGGCGGGCTTAAGCATGACGTGCAAGTAGTTTGCCATGACATTGGTGTTGCCGCCGCTGGCTCATACGGCGATGCCGTAGCTCATGAGCCATTGCTTCGGGTTGGCATGACCGTCGTACCGCTCGACACCGAAGATCTTGAAGTTAGGAGGCCACTGTATAGGCCGTAGCTTTGTGGTGAATGCTCGCAGACCATCGACATTACCGGCGACGGCAACGTCACCAGCGGCTGGTGGAACAGCAGCACCGGCAGCTGGTCGGGCAGCGTTACCGGCGGCGACCTGGGTGACGTTGGTGGAGTGAGCCTGCTAGATCGGCTCAAACGCCACGTTGGGGTTGCCCTATGCTTCTTCGTATTGCTGGCGATGAAGAATCTCCTCCGCGTGGCGCGAGTTGCACCGATTATCGATATGGCGACAAATGTCATGATGATTATTAAGATGCTGACGCAAGTCACTAGCAGGCTGTTCAACCCAGTGGCGAAGCTAGAGCATATCTGAGGGAGGTGCACTTGCCTTGTGGGTGCATATACATGTGTTGTAGGGGTGCATATATTGTGAATTTTTAATCAAATCTACTATTTTTAAAAGTTTTGGGGGTGCATTTGGTACCCCCTAAGATGAACATAGCTTCGCCCCTGGTTCAACCTCCTAGCTGGCGTTGGGATTGGCATACTGCGTCTGTTCCTTGGGATTTATAATGTAATTACCTCTCGATCCCCCTTGGAGATAAGGGACGCATGCCTAGAGGCGACTTCCACCAGGTCGTTGGGATTGGGCCCTGCGTGGCCCAGTGGATCGGTTTGAAGAGGTGGAGTGGGATGGCGCCTGATTTTGGCGATTTTTGTTGACCTGAACCGCAGTTGCTTTGAGCATGGTGGTGGCTTTGGCGAGCTCTGGTGACGGCGCGAGCCTGCCCAGCTCGTTCATGGCGACGACGAGGTTGGCGCTCGGTGTCGGTAGGACCTCATGCCCATCAACTTGGATGAATTCGTCATTGAGGTTGTGGACTACACAGTGCCCCCAGGTTATGGGCAGCGCCGCCACCGTCGACCGCGCTAGGATTGGCGTTTGCTGCGGTTGTAGCGGTGTCTGCTTCTCCGCGGTGCCGAGCGCGATTGGCATTTCTTCCTTCTCGTGCGGCGCATTGAGCGCCAGTCTCCCCATCGCGAGTAGCACTGTCGGCGCTGATCATGAAGATATCCCTAGGAAAGCATCTATGAAGGGATGGAGAGCTGGCGATGAGGTCGGTGATAGTCTCGGTGACAGTTTTGGTGGGGCCTTCCGATTCTGCCCCTAGATCTGCCTCCAAGATCGGGAGCAAAGAGTCGTCATCGAGTTGACAAATTTGCACCATGTTGGTGGCTGGTGCAAACTGATCGGTGCTCGGCAAAACGAGCTCAGCGAGCGGGTGAATGTTGCCGATCTGGTCGGCGTAGAGATCATGCAGGGGCCCTTGATATAAAGCGAACGCATTGGCCAGTGTAACACCCCTGGTGTTACGAACTTGTTTAGCACCGCGATTTAGACCTAAGGAAAAATTTTCAAAAACGAACTCTTGGGTTTTTAATTTAAAACGTACTTGAAGCGATAAGCGAATCTTGTGTGACTTAGTTTCGCGGACTCGAATCAACGTCCAAGTTAAATTACGCAGTGCGTAAAGATGTTTAGGAACGTCGAACGACAATTCTGGCCAATCGATAGCGAATGGCTTGTTCTATTAGATTAAGCATGAAAAGTAACTTTTATAAATAAAAATAGAATCCATTAATAAATAAAACGATATACATACATATATATATAGCTCTTGAATCAAATTTAAATTCGCGCTTTGCTGGAAATTTTCACGTTACAAATAAACCATATATATATATGTATGTATATATATATATATATATATATATATATATATGCTGTGGAAGCACATGCCTATTTAATGGCTCCACAGAGCGATGTGGCAACGTCATCAATGAGAAAATGGGACATGGCTCTGAGCATCAACTTTGCGTGGTGAATTGTCGTCTTTTCCCCATCCCTACTAACTTGAGCAGCAATATTCGTACCGGGTAGTGCGCCTGCCTGTGCACTCTCTCCTCTCTCTATCTGTCCTCTCCCTGCACTGCACATGAACTTGTTGTACTAGTGTGACATGACGCTGCTCACTGTGGCACACAGCGCACAGGGTCGCCCCGGCAGCCCATGCCCTGCCCGCGTCCTTGCTGTCTGCTGCCCTCGTCATCTCCTTTCACCTTCTATTCGCACGCAGTCGCATAGCTGAAGCCCACGCTACGCCCAGTAGCCACTGCCCCTTGTCCATAAAAATTATGATCTTGTCAAGATGTCGCCGTCTGCCCCCACGTGTTTCTGCTCCCCTTTTTTTCTCCCTTCCAAAGCTTAGCTCCAAAGCATCGCGGCGCCCGCCGTTGCTTTTCTTTTCCCCTTTGCGAGCGTTGTTTCTCCTCTCCGAGTCTCCATGGCCGCGCTCCCATCGCTCGACCACCGCAGCGCCTCGTGTACATCTGTACCATGCTCATGGCCGCCCTAGCTGTCCGACCAGGCAACTCACCCCCACCTCCACGCGAGCTCCATGCCGCCGTACAGTAGCCCCTCCATCGACGCCGTTCCCCTCTGCTTGCGTTGCGCGAGCACGCCCCTTCGCCTCGCTCCGCGCCGGAGCCACCGTGCCGCAGTCCTCGGATGCCGCCAGTCGCTCTAGCGCCGGTGCCCTCCTCTTCCTTCTGCCTCACCTCCATGCTGTGCCCTCCTCGTCGTGTCTGGAGTCCAGGAGCGCCGTCGCGCGCCATCACGCGCGAGCGCACGCGACCACCATGGCTCCATGCCGCAGTACTACCCTCTCTGCTCCATCTCCATCGCGCCAATCCACCATCACCAACCACTACCACGGAGGTGCGCCCGTGCCTCACCGTCGCGATGTCCTACGCGTTGGCACCCCGCCGTTCCCCCCCGGGCGCCCGCAGCCGGTAGACCACCGCCACGGCTCACGCGAGCGGGCTACCGAGGGCCGGTTTGGCTCTTGCCGCGGCTCGCCTAAGGCCGCGCAGGTCCTGGTGCGGCTTGCCGGCGGGTGGTCCGCCGCCAACATGCTGTTCCCCGACCCCGTCGCGCCGTTGCCGTCGCCGATTGGGCCGGCGATTTGGTTCCCTGCGCCGTGCTCTGTTTTGGGAGGAAGGAGAGAAGGTGAGGAACGGGAATAGAAGTTTTCTTTGGATCCAAACGCGAAACGCAAGACTCTGATGAATAGGGTTTACTGGACGACGAAGTGGTTTCGTAGAACTGCGGGGTCATTTCTGCAAAAATGCGTGCTGCTTGGCCGGCCACTTCCGCTCTGCTGGGCCATGCCGCTCAGCTGGGCCGTGCGCCCTGTCCCCGCGCCTGGGTCGCGGTCTGCTCGCTGGGCCGCTGCCGCGCGCCCACTGGCCGATCGCGTGCCGCACTGCCGGGCCCGGTCGCTTTCGGATTGCTGGGTCGGCCGGAAGCCTGCGCGCTGGGCCGCGCGCGTCCTGCCCCCTCTGGGCCGGTCCCGTGCTCGCCTGTAACACCCCGGGTGTTTAAATATTAAAAACATGACATGTCATCATATGCAGTGCAATGCATTTGGTCATATTGTAAACTTTGATATGCATTCACTAAAACAAGTTTACATTTGTGTTATGAGTGTTGAGTTGAATTGTTTGAATCAAGTCAAAATTTGGTTTGGATTTGAATTTTCCAGAAAACCCTGATTTTCAGTATTTAAACCCTACCCTAAAAATCCATTTCAAAATTGAAGCACATTTTGGGGTTGAGCCTTAAAGCAAAAGTGTAGAGCTTGACAAGTTATACAAAGTTTGTTTTTGGAGTTTTTCAAGTTGTTTAGTAAAATTTGAAGTTATTTGAAAAGGCAAAATTCCTTAAATGTCCCCTATTTGAATTCAAAACGTTCATTTCAAAATGTAGACCGAATTAGGAGTTGGTTATAAAAGCAAAGTTGTAGAACTTTTGATTTTGAACAACTTTTGTTTTTGGAAATTTTTGAGTTGTTATGAAAATTTGAGAGTAATTTGTGAATTTTGGTGAATTGCAATTTTGTAATTTCTATGAACAGTGTTCACCGCCTAAGCTACATTGCCGGCGATCCTTCGGCTTGCTTCCAGTCGCGTGCGTGGCCGTCTGGGCGTTGCGCTGGTGAGGGAAATGGCTTCGCCGTGGCTTCCTTGCGCTTCCTGGCCAGCCTTTATAACCTGAGTCGCCGTCGTCATTGCCGTTTTCTCCTCCTCTATTTTCCCGTCGCCTTGCTCATCCCCGGTGAGCTCCCACCGTCGAACCAGCGCCTGTGCCGTTGCAGCGTAGCATTCAATAGCTCCGCCTTATCCTTGCGCGCCCAGCCAACCCACCAATTTAGTTTGATTTTGCCGGGAAACTACTGTGCGCGCTCTTCTTCCTCGTGGCCGACAGCGTCCCCGTCGCGAGCACTTCATCGTGGCCAGAGCTCCATGGTGCGCCTCTGCCCCTGTTGAGTCTTGATTCAGCTTCGCCACGATGCTATGGTACTCTATGACCCATTGATTTCTTGTTTTGACCACCACAGCCACTGGAGCATCGCCACCGACGACGATCTGCTCCGCCGTGCTTGCTCGGAACGTCGACCCACCTCTCCTTTGATCCTCCGACCTTGTGCTCTACTCAGTCGCGTTTGGGGTGAGCTGCTGATGCTTCCTGGGCCATCTGTTTAAGCTTTATAGGTCTCACGTCGCCAGCGTAGCGTAGCCACGCTGTCGTGGCCGCCATGGCCGGCGTAGTGCTCGGTCCAGTTCGTAGCTAGTCTAGCTTGTGCCCTAGAATGATGCGCCTAGTCGAGGGGAGTGTTTTGGTGCTTTGGCCATCACCGTTGGTCTCGCCGTCGATGAGATATCGTCGGTCAGCGCAGTCGCCGGTGTGGTCAAACGCGCGAGGTTAGGGATGACAGGTGGGGTCGGGATGTCAGTGACTGCGTAGTTCAAAATGAATTTCTGTTTTTCAGATTTGAATGAATAGTGTCTATTTTTGTTATTTTTGTGTAGATTTATTTAGAGCTCCAAAAATTATGAAAATTTTTGTGTGACTCCTCTATGATGCATATTATTTAAGAAAAATATGAAATATTGTTTTTCAGCACTTTTTGAATGTGATAAAAATTGCTCAATTGATTAATAAATGGATTTCCATGATTTTTCTAGGCTTATTTAATTGTCCAAAAATTATAAAATTTGTTTTGCCACTTACTTATCATGTAATGAACATTTACTAAAATTTTGAGCTCAATTAGAATAAGTTGATTTATTTCATAATTTTGAATTAAATAATTAATTCATAAAAGCAAATAGTAACCTTTAATGATTTAGGTTTTGTTTGAAATTTTGGATTAAGTGATGACCTTGGGTCATTTGTTGATAATGATCCTTGGCAATTGATGTATGTGTTACGAAAAAGATTTAGTTTGTTTGACTTGCAACTGTACCGCGAAGGAAAGTTGTATTCAAATTGTTAATTTTTACATCCATCATCGAGCATCATGTTAAACATGGCATTGTTACTACATGTAGTGAATGAAGGTGAACACGTGGTAGTTAATCAAGTTGTTGAGGAGGTTAATCTGTCTGTTGAGGTCGGATCGAATACTTGTGAAACGTCGCAGGAACCGGACTTTTCCGTCAACGAAGGCAAGCCCCGGATGCATACAACCCTACCTTGTATTTTACAAATTAATTTCGCTTTTGCTTGTTTTTACTGCATTAAGTGATTAGGAGTCAAGTACAAACCAAATTGGTACATTACCACCCTTGTTATTCCATATTTATCATATTACTAGTTTTAAATTCGTATATGCCTAGTTTTGCTTAGCTATGCTTAGAACGATGAAAGTCGGGTGATTACCTGCCACTTGCAAGTTTTAAATGGAACTTTGGTTACTTATGTTATCATGTGATATGAGAATGTGGAGTAATAAATCTAGACCGGGCGGACTCGGTGTGTGTGAGCCACAAGACATGGAGGTCTTGTGAGCGGGTTCTTTCCGCCTGTGTCGATTAAGGCACGTCCGTTGTTGAATTGCATGAGGTGAGAATTTGTAGTACTAACCACATACTCCGGTAAGCCTTAACTTGGCGATTCTAGTACGAGAATGGCTACTCGCGCACTGGGAGTGGAGAGATGGCAGGAATAGCGTGTACCCATGTGGCCATGGGCTGGAATGGTGGAGTACTGTATTCTCAGGTGGCGCAGACCTGTTCTTGTTTAGAGGATCCAAGGGTAGGTTGGTATATGTAGGTCGGGGACCTGCATATGTCATGTGGTCTGGAATTCCCAACTGGGTTTAATCGGTTCGAATCGTCGTTGCTCCTCGGTTATGGAGACTCAACTCACTGTTCATCATCGTATTATTAATAACTAGAACTTGAGGCTGGTTGAGAAAGTGTTGGATATGAAGTTTCATGATCTCCATACGGATCATGTTAGCTTTGTATATGATTTTATGAAGTTACAAATGTCAAATTAAAAAATTTTTATTAAAAAGCTTTTACACAAAATAACTTTGATTATTGCTAAAGCTATACCTTGAATCCCTGAGCCTACATTCCTAAGTTTATCAGTTAATATTTCGATTAAGTCTTGTTGAGTACTTTTTGTACTCAGGGTTCGTTGACCCTTGTTGCAGGTGAGCCTCATGAGTAGATCTGTTTTGGATCGTGCTGCATCACTATCATTCGTTCTGACGATGAGAAGTAAATGTGTGATCCTTGGGCAGGACGTTTATTTTGTGTGTTATGTATATGTTAATTATGCCACTCCACTACTACTATGGTTTGTAATAATTATCGAACTTAGTTGTGAGGTTTGAAACTACTGTTTTGTAAATTATGTTATTGTAAGACTTCCGTTGTTTTTACTCTAGTATAGATATTTGAATAAATGTTGTAATACTGTAATGACTCTGTAACATGATCCTGCTCAGAAATCATGGATGATTCGGGGTTCCCTGAGGACACCCGACAGTCTTCTTAAGTTACCGGAAATATATGCACAGATGTCAAAGGTCATCGGATAGTGATAGGTGCATGTGGGCCCTATAATTTAGGAGGTTCTGCCACAAAATGGTATCGAAGCGATCGTTACAAAGTTTTTGTGGTATTGTTTTACAAAAACTTCAAAATGATTTGGGATGACTAAATTTAACTTGATAATTTGGTCCAAATTGCTTCTGACTTATTTATTTCTTCCTCACCATTCCTTATTTGATTAAAAAGGTTTTGTGTGGTGGAGTAGTAATCTTACTATGCCCTATATAAAAATAAATGTTGTTTATGTGCATTATAAACTTTGATGTTTTTGTTCGTAAGAACGATTCATGCATCATGATTAATTCACTCGTTACTTCCTTCACCTTTGAGTCTAGAGTTAAGTAGTGAGTTTGGTTTGAGTAATGTAATCCATCATAAGCTGCTCTTTAGACTTTGATCAAATGGTCTTACTTGGATTAAATTGGCTTCCTACAGTATGGCCCGTACCAAGATGACGCCTCGTAAGTCCACTGGACCCAAAGGAGTTCCTTGTCACCAACTTGCCCCTAGGAATGACGGTGCTAGCAGTAGCAGCTCTAGGCCTGATCCCCAGGCAGAGATACAGAGGATTTCTGCAGAGTTAGCACAAGCTACTACATATAGGGCTTTGGACGCTATACAGGTAGGAGAATTATAGGATCAATTGAGGCATCACACCACCGCGCATAGGAACTGTGAAAGCATGTTAGTTCGTATGGTGGAGGGAAGGAATGAAGCTTGGCATAGGGAAAATGTAGCTAGGGCTAGAACTCATGAGCTAGAATTCTATGTAGAAGATTTAGAAGAACATAATACTTATCTGCATGAGGAAGTTCATAGGCTTAGCAATCTACTAAATCCAAATCATGAAGCCCCAAGCTGATGCAATGGACCCTAGTGTCATCCTTGCCGATGATAACGAAGCGGAAGAAGAAGAAGATCCTGAAGAATTAGTAATGATCAATGAAAGTGATGAGGAAGGCGGTAATAATTCCGGAATGGATACCGAGCCTGAAGTTTGAAGTAATCACGGAAAGGAGTAGAGTTGTATAATAGTTAGTTATAGTTAAGTTATGTAGTCTTGTTTTGGTACTTATAGGTTCTGGTGTTTATATTAGTAAACCCTATGTAATGTGTCTGGAGTAAGCTTTTGTGCAATTCAATAAAGGCTTGTGAATAAAGTTTGGTTTGTTATGAGCAGATGCGTCGTACGCGGGGTTCGTATATTCCTGGAACTTCACAAGATGAGGATGGTATTCTAGATCCGCCACCAGTTCCAACAAATCTGGCTGATGCTATAACCGCACTTGTCAATGTGATGGCCGAAAATTCTCGTTTGCTTCATGAGATAGCTCAGAGTAATCAGAATCAGATGCACGGAAACCGTGGTCGCCACCATAACAGACAGGAGGCTACATATGTTGATTTTACAGATATAAGACCACCGGTGTTCACCAAGGCAGATGAACCATTGGAGGCTGATGACTGGCTTCAAACCATGGAGCAGAAATTTGATCTTATTCCATGCACGGAGTATCAGAAACCTACGTTTGCCGCCCAGCAACTTAGAGGAGCAGCAAGTGCTTGGTGGGCAAACTTAGTGGCTATGCAACCAGCTGGCATTCCAATAACTTGGGCTGAGTTCCGTACTGCCTTCAGAGCCCATTATATCCCTAAAGGAGTGATGGCTATGAAGCTAGATGAATTCCTTGCTTTGAAGCAAGGAGATCAAACCGTGATGCAGTATGTGGGAAGATTTAATCACCTGTCACAATATGCATCAGAACATGTCAATACTGATGCAAAGAAGAAGAGGTGGTTTATAAGAGGTTTGAATACCAAGCTACAAACAATGATGACAACTTGCACCAATGTCACTTATCATGAGGCCGTAAATATTGCAATTGCTTCAGAGTCAAAGTATCGGCAGCATAAGGAGCTCAAAAAGAAAAAGAGTATGCCATCCAGATCTTTTGGGGGAAATTAGAAGAGACAGAGGGTGATTTATCGTCCAGTACATCATAATCGTCCTCCTTACCGTCCGCCACAGTCTCAAGCCAAGCAACAGTCGAATGTCCATCCTGCTATAACTTACCCGAGTTCATAGTCGACCAATGCTCCTGGTGGCAATGCTCCAACGTCCCAGGGTCACAACTATCCATGTTACAATTGTGGAAGGACTGGTCATTTCTCCAGGGAATGTCTATATCCCAGGCAGGCTAATCAAAATTATCAGAAGGCCCCTACCAATCAACAATAGGGTCAGGCACCAAACAAGAACCCCAATCAGAATGCTCAGAAGGGCAAAGATGATAGGAAGACAGGACGGGTGTTCTATATTCAAGCTGGAGAAATTCCGGAAGGGGAGCCAGTGATGATGGGTATGTTTCCTATTGCCAATCACCCTACAGTTATACTTTTTTATTCTAGCGCATCGCATTCATTCATCAATAGAACATTTGTCGTGAAGTATGAAATTTCAATTGGGGCAACAAAGGAAAGTTTCTTTATACAGTCACCCGGGGGACGTCTGTGTACTAAGGAAATGGTATACCAGGTACCCGTAAACCTAGGTGGGCATATTTTTCCCACTACCATGATTATCCTTAAGGATCAGGATATAGATGTAATCTTGGGAATGAATTGGATGTATCAGCATAAGGCTGTTATAGATGCTTTGAATAGGACATTAAGGGTAAGTTTGCCTGATAGTAATTCTCAACTTCTCATCCAACTTCCAACCCTAAGAAGATCAGTGGGCAAGGTTTGTGCAACTGCTGTCAAAGAGATTAGAGATATTCCGGTAGTGTGTGAATTTCTGGATGTGTTTCCTGAAGATTTACCCGGTCTACCACCTGATAGGGATGTATAGTTTAACATAGAGTTGCAACCTGGAATAGCTCCGATTTCTTGGAGAGCTTATAGGATGCCACCTAAGGAATTGGCCGAGTTGAAGACTCAGTTGCAAGAATTGATTGAGAAGGGGTTTATCCAACCTAGTTCATCACCTTGGGGATGTCCGACAATTTTTGTGAAAAAGAAAGATGAGACCCTGAGGTTATGTGTCGACTATCGTCCGTTGAATGAAGTGACCATCAAGAATAAGTATCCATTACCTCGGATAGATTTACTTTTTGATCAATTGGCCAGAGCCAAAGTTTTCTCCAAGATAGATTTGAGGTCAGGATATCACCAAATCAAGATAAAGCCTGAAGATATTCCCAAAACGGCATTTACCACAAGATATGGATTATATGAATACTTGGTAATGTCTTTTGGTTTGACAAATGCTCCAGCTCATTTTATGTATCTGATGAACTCAGTATTCATGCCTAAGCTAGACAAGTTTGTAGTGGTGTTTATTGATGACATTTTAGTATATTCCAAGAATAAGAAAGAACATGAGGAACATCTCAGAATTGTTCTGACCCGCTTGAGAGAACATCAACTATATGCCAAGTTCAGCAAGTGTGATTTTTGGCTTAAGGAAGTGCAATTTCTTGGACATGTCTTGTCAGCTGAAGGATGTTGCAGTTGATCCTAGCAAAGTGAAGGATGTGCTTGATTGGAAACCGCCAACCACAGTTCATCAAGTTTGGAGTTTTCTGGGTTTGGCAGGGTATTACCGTCGGTTTATTCCAGATTTCTCTAAAATATCAAAGTCCATAACTGAATTGTTGAAGAACCAAGTCAAGTTTGTCTGGTCATCTGATTGTGAAAAGGCTTTTCAGACTTTGAAAAGACTGTTGACTACTGCACCAGTGCTAGCCCAACCTGATATCGAAAAGCCGTTTGATGTTTATTATGATGCTTCAGGTATTGGTATTGGATGTGTGTTGATGCAAGAAGGCCGAGTCATTGCCTATGCATCCTAGGCAACTTAAGCAGCATGAAGAACACTATCCGACTCATGATCTAGAGTTAGCAGCTGTGGTTCATGCTCTGAAGATTTGGCGGCATTACCTGCTTGGTAATACGTGCCATATGTATACAGACCACAAGAGCTTAAAGTATATCTTTACTCAGTTAGAGCTGAACATGCGACAAAGAAGATGGTTAGAACTGATTAAAGATTATGACTTGGAAGTACATTATCACCCCGGTAAAGCAAACGTGGTTGCAGATGCCCTCAGTCGCAAAAGTTATTGCAATTGTCTGACAGTGAGAACAATGGGTTTGACTCTATGTCAAGAAATGGAGAAGTTGAATGTAGAATTAATTCAACAAGGAAGTTTGACCAACATAACTATTGAAGCCACTATTCGAGACCAGATTATCGCTGCTCAGAAGGAAAACAAGGGTATAGCCCATATCAAGGAAAGAGTCAAGAATGGAAAAGCGGAATGCTTTAGCATAAATGATGAAGATGTGTTATGGTTCAAGGATCGCCTGGTGGTACCAAAAGTTCCTGAGTTGCGGCAGTCAATTCTAGATGAGGCACATGCTACTAGGTTATCTATCCATCCAGGAAGCAACAAGATGTACCATGACTTGAAGCAAAGATTCTGGTGGACTAAAATGAAAATAGAGATTGCTAGATATATAGCAAAGTGTGATACTTGTCAAAAGGTGAAAGCTATACATTTGAGGTCTGCTGGTGAATTACAACCATTACCTATTCCATCTTGGAAGTGGGAGGACATAAGTATGGACTTTATTGTTGGTCTACCCAAGACATCAAAGGGATTTGACTCAGTATGGGTTATTGTAGATCGACTCACTAAGTCAGCACATTTTCTTCCTGTCAAGACAATATATCCTACGATCCAATATGCCAAGATGTATTTAGCAAGAATCATGAGTCTCCATGGAGTACCCAAGACTATTGTGTTAGATAGGGGTACACAGTTTGTTTCTAACTTTTGGAAACAATTGCATTCTTCATTGGGTACCAAACTTCTATATAGTACAGCTTATCATTCCGTAGACTGATGGACAGACTGAAAGAGTCAATCAAGTACTTGAAGATATGTTAAGGTCTTGTGTTCCTTAACTATTCCAATAAGTGGGATGAGTGCTTACCTTTGGCCGAGTTCTCATACAACAATAGTTATCAGGAAAGCATTAGAATGGCTCCATTTGAAGCACTCTATGGTTGTAGATGCAGAACATCATTGAGTTGGTCTGAGCCTGGAGAAAGAAGATTCTTTGGAGTTGACCGTTGTGAAAGAAACAGAAGACAAGGTTAGGCAAATACAGAGTAATTTGAAGATAGCTCAGTCCCGCCAAAAGAGTTATGCGGATAGAAGACGGAGACCATTGGATATTTAACAAAGGAGATTTTGTATATATGAAAGTATCACCAATGAAGGGAGTTACCCTGTTTTGGTGTTAAAGGAAAGTTGGCACCTCGATATATTGGACCATATCAAATTTTGGAAAGGTATGGAAAAGTGGCATATCGCTTGAAATTACCTGAACATCTCGCAGCTGTACATGATGTGTTCCATGTTTCTCAATTGAAGAAGTGTCTCCGAGTGCCTGAACAGAATGTTGAAGTTGAAGGAGTGGAACTTGAACCGGATTTGACCTTATTCGAATATCCTATCCGAGTGTTGGATCAGAAAGATCGTGTTACTCGAAGACAGGACAATCAAGTTCTATAAAATACAATGGAATCAACATTCAGAAGAGGAAGCTACTTGGGAATCAGAAGATTACTTGTTAGAAAAGTTTCCAGAGTTTCTAGCGTCAATATAGAATAGAGTAATGTTAGTTGAGCTCGGTTGCTACAAATTGTGTTTTGTAAAGGAACCTCAGCTGTTTTATGGACAAGTTTTGGATGTTTTTAGACTGACACATTTCCTTTTCCATTACTTACTCTATGGCTTTGAATCTCGGGGCGAGATTTCTTTTAGGGGGGAAGGATTGTAACACCCCGGGTGTTTAAATATTAAAAACATGACATGTCATCATATGCAGTGCAAGGCATTTGGTCATATTGCAAACTTTGATATGCATTCACTAAAACAAGTTTACATTTGTGTTATGAGTGTTGAATTGAATTGTTTGAATCAAGTCAAAATTTGGTTTGGATTTGAATTTTCCAGAAAACCCTGATTTTCAGTATTTAAACCCTACCCTGAAAATCCATTTCAAAATCGAAGCACATTTTGGGGTTGAGCCTTAAAGCAAAAGTGTAGAGCTTGACAAGTTATACAAAGTTTGTTTTTGGAGTTTTTCAAGTTGTTTAGTAAAATTTGAAGTTATTTGAAAAGGCAAAATTCCTTAAATGTCCCCTATTTGAATTCAAAAAGTTCATTTCAAAATGTAGACCGAATTAGGAGTTGGTTATAAAAGCAAAGTTGTAGAACTTTTGATTTTGAACAACTTTTGTTTTTGTAAATTTTTGAGTTGTTATGAAAATTTGAGAGTAATTTGTGAATTTTGCGAATGGCAATTTTGTAATTCTGTGAACAGTGTTCACCGCCTAAGCTACATTGCCGGCGATCCTTCGGCTTGCTTCCAGTCGCACGTGGCCATCTGGGCGTCGCTGGTGAGGGAAATGGCTTCGCCGTGGCTTCCTTGCGCTTCCTGCCATCCTTTATAACCTGAGTCGCCGTCGTCATTGCCGTTTTCTCCTCCTCTGTTTTCCCGTCGCCTTGCTCATCTCCGGCGAGCTCCCACCGTCGAACCAGCGCCTGTGCCGTCGCAGCGTAGAGTTCAATAGCTCCGCCTTATCCTTGCGCACCCAGCCAACCCAAATTTAGTTTGATTTCGCTGGGAAACTGCTATGCGCGCTCTTCTTCCTCGTGGCCGCAACGTCCCCGTCACGAGCACTTCGTCGTGGCCAGAGCTCCACGGTGCGCCTCTGCCCCTACTGAGTCTTGATTCAGCTTCGCCACGATGCTGTGGTACTCTATGACCCATTGATTTCTCATTTTGACCACCACAGCCACTAGAGCATCGCCACCGACGATGATCTGCTCCGCCGTGCTTGCTCGGAACGTCGACCCACCTCTCCGTTGATCCTCCGACCTTGTGCTCTACTCAGTCGCGTTTGGGGTGAGCTGCTGATGCTTCCTGGGCCATCTGTTTAAGCTTTACAGGTCTCACATCGCCAGCATAGCATAGCCGCGCCGTCGTGGCCGCCATGGCCGACGTAGTGCTCGGTCCAGTGCGTAGCTAGTCCAGCTTGTGCCCTAGAATGATGCGCCTAGTCGAGGGGAGTGTTTTGGTGCTTTGGCCGTCACCATTGGTCTCGTCGTCGACGAGATATCGTCGGTCAGCGTAGTCGCTGGTGTGGTCAAACGCACGAGGTTAGGGATGACAGGTGGGGTCGGGATGTCAGTGACTGCGTAGTTCAAAATGAATTTCTGTTTTTTAGATTTGAATGAATAGTGTCTATTTTTGTTATTTTTGTGTAGATTTATTTAGAGCTCCAAAAATTATGAAAATTTTTGTGTGACTCCTCTGTGATGCATATTATTTAAGAAAAATATGAAATATTGTTTTTCAGCAATTTTTGAATGTGATAAAAATTGCTCAATTTATTAATAAATGGATTTCCATGATTTTTCTAGGCTTATTTAATTGTCCAAAAATTATGAAATTTGTTTTGCCACTTACTTATCATGTAATGAACATTTACTAAAATTTTGAGCTCAATTAGAATAAGTTGATTTATTTCATAATTTTGAATTAAATAATTAATTCATAAAAGCAAATAGTAACCTTTAATGATTTAGGTTTTGTTTGAAATTTTGGATTGAGTGATGACCTTGGGTCATTTGTTGATAATGATCCTTGGCAATTGATGTATGTGTTACGAAAAAGATTTAGTTTGTTTGACTTGCAACTATACCGCGAAGGAAAGTTGTATTCAAATTGTTAATTTTTGCATCCATCATCGAGCATCATGTTTCGTATTCGCATCATGTTAAACATGGCATTGTTATTACGTGTAGTGAACGAAGGTGAACATGTGGTAGTTAATCAAGTTGTTGAGGAGGTTAATCCGTCTGTTGAGGTCGGATCGAATACTTGTGAAACGTCGCAGGAACCGGACTTTTCCGTCAACGAAGGCAAGCCCCGGATGCATACAACCCTACCTTGTATTTTACAAATTAATTTCGCTTTTGCTTCTCTTTACTGCATTAAGTGATTAGGAGTCAAGTAAAAACCAAATTGGTAGCATTACCACCCTTGTTATTCCATATTTACCATATTACCAGTTTTAAATTCGTATATGCCTAGTTTTGCTTAGCTATGCTTAGAACGATGAAAGTCGGGTGATTACCTGCCACCTGCAAGTTTTAAATGGAACTTTGGTTACTTATGTTATCATGTGATATGGGAATGTGGAGTAATAAATCTAGACCAGGCGGACTCGGTGTGTGTGAGCCACAAGACATGGAGGTCTTGTGAGCGGGTTCTTTCCGCCTGTGTCGATTAAGGCACGTCCGTTGTTGAATTGCATGAGGTGAGAATTTGTAGTACTAACCACATACTCTGGTAAGCCTTAACTTGGCGATTCTAGTACGAGAATGGCTACTCGCGCACTGGGAGTGGAGAGATGGCGGGAATAGCGTGTACCCACGTGGCCATGGGCTGGAATGGTGGAGTACTGTATTCTCGGGTGGCGTGGACCTGTTCTTGTTTAGAGGATCCGAGGGTAGGTTGGTATATGTAGGTCGGGGACCTGCATATGTCGTGTGGTCTAGAATTCCTAGCTGGGTTTAATCGGTTCGAATCGTCGTTGCTCCTCGGTTATAGAGACTCAACTCACTGTTCATCATCATAGTATTAATAACTGGAACTTGAGGCTGGTTGAGAAAGTGTTGGATATGAAGTTTCATGATCTCCATACGGATCATGTCAGCTTTGTATATGATTTTATGAAGTTACAAATGTCGAATTAAAGAATTTTTATTAAAAGCTTTTACGCAAAATAACTTTGATTATTGCTAAAGCTATACCTTGAATCCCTGAGCCTGCATTCCTAAGTTTATCAGTTAATATTTTGGTTAAGTCTTGTTGAGTACTTTTTATACTCAGGGTTCGTTGACCCTTGTTGCAGGTGAGCCTCATGAGCAGATCTGTTTTGGATCATGCTGCATGACTATCGTTCGTTCTGACGATGAGAAGTAAATGTGTGATCCTTGGGCAGGACGTTTATTTTGTGTGTTATGTATATGTTAATTATGCCACTCCACTACTACTATGGTTTGTAATAATTATCGAACTTAGTTGTGAGGTTTGAAACTACTGTTTTGTAAATTATGTTATTGTAAGACTTCTGCTGTTTTTACTCTGGTGTAGATATTTGAATAAATGTTGTAATACTGCAATGACTCTGTAATGTGATCCTGCTCGGAAATCATGGATGATTCGGGGTTCCCCGAGGACACCCGACAGTCTTCTTAAGTTACCGGAAACATATGCACAGATGTCAAAGGTCGTCGGACAGTGATAGGTGCATGTGGGCCCTATAATTTAGGAGGTTCTGCCACAGAATGGTATCAGAGCGATCGTTACAAGGTTTTTGTTGTATTGTTTTACAAAAACTTCAAAATGATTTGGGATGACTAAATTTAACTTGATAATTTGGTCCAAATTGCTTCTGACTTATCTTATTTCTTTCTCACCATTCCTTATTTGATTAAAAAGGTTTTGTGTGGTGGAGTAGTAATCTTACTATGCCCTATATAAAAATAAATGTTGTTTATGTGCATTATAAACTTTGATGTTTTTGTTCGTAAGAACGATTCATGCATCATGATTAATTCACTCGTTACTTCCTTCACCTCTTAGTCTGGAGTTGAGTAGTGAGTCTGGTTTGAGTAATGTAATCCATCATAGCTGCTCTTTAGACTTTGATCAAATGGTCTTACTTGGATTAAATTGGCTTCCTACAGTATGGCTCGTGCCAAGATGACGCCCCGTAAGTCCACTGGACCCAAAGGAGTTCCTCGTCACCAACTTGCCCCTAGGAAATGACGGTGCTAGCAGTAGCAGCTCTAGGCCTGATCCCCAGGCAGAGATACAGAGGATTTCTGCAGAGTTAGCACAAGCTACTAGAGATAGGGCTTTGGATGCTATACAGGTAGGAGAATTACAGGATCAATTGAGGCGTCTCACCACCACGCACAAGGAACTACGAAAGCATGTTAGTTCGTACGGTGGAGGGAAGGAATGAAGCTTGGCATAGGGAAAATGTAGCTAGAGCTAGAACTCATGAGCTAGAATTCTATGTAGAAGATTTAGAAGAACATAATACTTATCTGCATGAGGAAGTTCATAGGCTTAGCAATCTACTAAATCCAAATCATGAGCCCCAAGCTGATGCAATGGACCCTGGTGTCATCCTTGCCGATGATAACGAATCAAAGAAGAAGAAGATCCTGAAGAATTAGTAATGATCAATGAAAGTGATGAGGAAGGCGGTAATAATTCCTGGAATGGATACCGAGCCTGAAGTTTGAAGTAATCACGGAAAGGAGTAGAGTTGTATAATAGTTAGTTATAGTTAAGTTATGTAGTCTTGTTTTGGTACTTACTAGGTTCTGGTGTTTATATTAGTAAACCCTATGTAATGTGTCTGGAGTAAGCTTTTGTGCAATTCAATAAAGGCTTGTGAATAAAGTTTGGTTTGTTATGAGCAGATGCGTCGTACGCGGGGTTCGTATATTCCTGGAACTTCACAAGATGAGGATGGTATTCCAGATCCACCACCAGTTCCAACAAATCTGGCTGATGCTATAACCGCACTTGTCAATGTGACGGCCGAAAATTCTCGTTTGCTTCATGAGATAGCTCAGAGTAATCAGAATCAGATGCACGGAAACTGTGGTCGCCACCATAACAGACAGGAGGCTACATATGTTGATTTTACAGACACAAGACCACCGGTGTTCACCAAGGCAGATGAACCATTGGAGGCTGATGACTGGCTTCGAACCATGGAGCAGAAATTTGATCTTATTCCATGCACGGAGTATCAGAAACCTACGTTTGCCGCCCAGCAACTTAGAGGAGCAGCAAGTGCTTGGTGGGCAAACTTAGTGGCTATGCAACCAGCTGGCATTCCAATAACTTGGGCTGAGTTCCGTACTGCCTTCAGAGCCCATTATATCCCTGAAGGAGTGATGGCTATGAAGCTAGATGAATTCCTTGCTTTGAAGCAAGGAGATCAAACCGTGATGCAGTATGTGGGAAGATTTAATCACCTGTCACAATATGCATCAGAACATGTCAATACTGATGCAAAGAAGAAGAGGTGGTTTATGAGAGGTTTGAATACCAAGCTGCAAACAATGATGACAACTTGCACCAATGTCACTTATCATGAGGCCAGTAAATATTGCAATTGCTTCAGAGTCAAAGTATCGGCAGCATAAGGAGCTCAAAAAGAAAAAGAGTATGCCGTCCGGATCTTTTGGGGGAAATCAGAAGAGGCAGAGGGTGATTTATCATCCAGTACATCATAATCGTCCTCCTTACCGTCCGCCACAGTCTCAAGCCGAGGCAACAGTCGAATGTCCATCCTGCTATAACCTATCCGAAGTTCATAGTCGACCAATGCTCCTGGTGGCAATGCTCCAACATCCCAGGGTCACAACTATCCGTGTTACAATTGTGGAAGGACTGGTCATTTCTCCAGGGAATGTCCATATCCTAGGCAGGCTAATCAAAATTATCAGAAGGCCCCTGCCAATCAACAACAGGGTCAGGCACCAAACAAGAACCCCAATCAGAATGCTCAGAAGGGCAAAGATGAGAGGAAGACAGGACGGGTGTTCTATATTCAAGCTGGAGAAATTCTAGAAGGGGAGCCAGTGATGATGGGTATGTTTCCTGTTGCCAATCACCCTGCAGTTATACTTTTTGATTCTGGCGCATCGCATTCATTCATCAATAGAACATTTGTCGTGAAGTATGAAATTTCAATTGGGGCAACAAAGGAAAGTTTCTTTATACAGTCGCCCAGGGGACTGTCTGTGTACTAAGGAAATGGTATACCAGGTACCCGTAAACCTAGGTGGGCATATTTTTCCCACTACCATGATTATCCTTAAGGATCAGGATATAGATGTAATCTTGGGAATGAATTGGATGTATCAGCATAAGGCTGTTATAGATGCTTTGAATAGGACATTAAGGGTAAGTTTGCCTGATAGTAATTCTCAACTTCTCATCCAACTTCCAACCCTAAGAAGATCAGTGGGCAAGGTTTGTGCAACTGCTGTCAAAGAGATTAGAGATATTCCGGTAGTGTGTGAATTTCCGGACTGTGTTTCCTGAAGATTTACCCGGTCTACCACCTGATAGGGATGTACAGTTTAACATAGAGTTACAACCTGGAACAGCTCCGATTTCTCGGAGAGCTTATAGGATGCCACCTAAGGAATTGGCCGAGTTGAAGACTCAGTTACAAGAATTGATTGAGAAGGGGTTTATCCAACCTAGTTCCTCACCTTGGGGATGTCCGGCAATTTTTGTGAAAAAGAAAGATGAGACCCTGAGGTTATGTGTTGACTATCGTCCGTTGAATGAAGTGACCATCAAGAATAAGTATCCATTACCTCGGATAGATTTGCTTTTTGATCAATTGGCCGGAGCCAAAGTTTTCTCCAAGATAGATTTGAGGATCAGGATATCACCAAATCAAGATAAAGCCTGAAGATATTCCCAAAACGGCATTTACCACAAGATATGGATTATATGAATACTTGGTAATGTCTTTTGGTTTGACAAATGCTCCAGCTCATTTCATGTATCTGATGAACTCAGTATTCATGCCTGAGCTAGACAAGTTTGTAGTGGTGTTTATTGATGACATTTTAGTATATTCCAAGAATAAGAAAGAACATGCGGAACATCTCAGAATTGTTCTGACCCGCTTGAGAGAACATCAACTATATGCCAAGTTCAGCAAGTGTGATTTTTGGCTTAAGGAAGTGCAATTTCTTGGACATGTCTTGTCAGCCGAAGGAGTTGCAGTTGATCCCAGCAAAGTGAAGGATGTGCTTGATTGGAAACCGCCAACCACAGTTCATCAAGTTCAGAGTTTTCTGGGTTTGGCAGGGTATTACCGTCGGTTTATTCTAGATTTCTCTAAAATATCAAAGTCCATAACTGAATTGTTGAAGAACCAAGTTAAGTTTGTCTGGTCATCTGATTGTGAAAAGGCTTTCCAGACTTTGAAAAGACTGTTGACTACTGCACCAGTGCTAGCCCAACCTGATATCGAAAAGCCGTTTGATGTTTATTGTGATGCTTCAGGTATTGGTATTGGATGTGTGTTGATGCAAGAAGGCCGAGTCATTGCCTATGCATCCAGGCAACTTAAGCAGCATGAAGAACACTATCCGACTCATGACCTAGGAGTTAGCAGCTGTGGTTCATGCTCTGAAGATTTGGTGGCATTACCTGCTTGGTAATACGTGCCATATGTATACAGACCACAAGAGCTTAAAGTATATCTTTACTCAGTCAGAGTTGAACATGCGACAAAGAAGATGGTTAGAACTGATTAAGGATTATGACTTGGAAGTACATTATCACCCCGGTAAAGCAAATGTGGTTGCAGATGCCCTCAGTCGCAAAAGTTATTGCAATTGTCTGACAGTGAGAACAATGGGTTTGAATTTATGTCAAGAAATGGAGAAGTTGAATGTAGAAGTAATTCAACAAGGAAGTTTGACCAACATAATTGTTGAAGCCACTATTCGAGATCAAGTTATTGCTGCTCAGAAGGAAAACAAGGGTATAGCCCATATCAAGGAAAGAGTCAAGAATGGAAAAGCGGAATGCTTTAGCATAGATGATGAAGATGTGTTATGGTTCAAGGATCGCCTGGTGGTACCAAAAGTTCCTGAGTTGCGGTAGTCAATTCTAGATGAGGCACATGCTACTAGGTTATCTATCCATCCGGGAAGCAACAAGATGTACCATGACTTGAAGCAAAGATTCTGGTGGACTAAAATGAAAATAGAGATTGCTAGATATATAGCAAAGTGTGATACTTGTCAAAAGGTGAAAGCTATACATTTGAGGTCTGCTGGTGAATTACAACCATTACCTATTCCATCTTGGAAGTGGGAGGACATAAGTATGGACTTTATTGTTGGTCTACCCAAGACATCAAAGGGATTTGACTCAGTATGGGTTATTGTAGATCGACTCACTAAGTCAGCACATTTTCTTCCTGTCAAGACAATATATCCTACGATCCAATATGCCAAGATGTATTTAGCAAGAATCATGAGTCTCCATGGAGTACCCAAGACTATTGTGTCAGATAGGGGTACACAGTTTGTCTCTAACTTTTGGAAACAATTGCATTCTTCATTGGGTACCAAACTTCTGTATAGTACAGCTTATCATCCGCAGACTGATGGACAGACTGAAAGAGTCAATCAAGTACTTGAAGATATGTTAAGGTGTTGTGTCCTTAACTATTCCAATAAGTGGGATGAAGTGCTTACCTTTGGCCGAGTTCTCATACAACAATAGTTATCAGGAAAGCATTAGAATGGCTCCATTTGAAGCACTCTATGGTCGTAGATGCAGAACATCGTTGAGTTGGTCTGAGCCTGGAGAAAGAAGATTCTTTGGAGTTGACCTTGTGAAAGAAACAGAAGACAAGGTTAGGCAAATACAGAGTAATTTGAAGATAGCTCAGTCCCGCCAAAAGAGTTATGCGGATAGAAGACGGAGACCATTGGTATTTAACAAAGGAGATTTTGTATATCTGAAAGTATCACCAATGAAGGGAGTTACCCGTTTTGGTGTTAAAGGAAAGTTGGCACCTCGATATATTGGACCATATCAAATTTTGGAAAGGTATGGAAAAGTGGCATATCGCTTGAAATTACCTGAACATCTCGCAGCTGTGCATGATGTGTTCCATGTTTCTCAATTGAAGAAGTGTCTCCGAGTGCCTGAACAGAATGTTGAAGTTGAAGGAGTGGAACTTGAACCGGATTTGACTTATTCCGAATATCCTATCCGAGTGTTGGATCAGAAAGATCGTGTTACTCGAAGACGGACAATCAAGTTCTATAAAATACAATGGAATCAACATTCAGAAGAGGAAGCTACTTGGGAATCAGAAGATTACTTGTTAGAAAAGTTTCCAGAGTTTCTAGCGTCAATATAGAATAGAGTAATGTTAGTTGAGCTCGGTTGCTACAAATTGTGTTTTGTAAAGGAACCTCAGCTATTTTATGGACAAGTTTTGGATGTTTTTGGACTGACACATTTCCTTTTCCATTACTTACTCTATGGCTTTGAATCTCGGGGCGAGATTTCTTTTAGGGGGAAGGATTGTAACACCTCGGGTGTTTAAATATTAAAAACATGACATGTCATCATATGCATTGCAAGGCATTTGGTCATATTGCAAACTTTGATATGCATTCACTAAAACAAGTTTACATTTGTGTTATGAGTGTTGAATTGAATTGTTTGAATCAAGTCAAAATTTGGTTTGGATTTGAATTTTCCAGAAAACCCTGATTTTCAGTATTTAAACCCTACCCTGAAAATCCATTTCAAAATCGAAGCACATTTTGGGGTTGAGCCTTAAAGCAAAAGTGTAGAGCTTGACAAGTTATACAAAGTTTGTTTTTGGAGTTTTCAAGTTGTTTAGTAAAATTTGGAAGTCATTTGAAAAGGACATAATTCGTTAAATGTCCCTATTCGAATTCAAAAGTTCATTTCAAAATGTAGACCGAATTAGGAGTTGGTTATAAAAGGAAAGTTGTAGAACTTTTGATTTTGAACAACTTTTGTTTTTGGAGATTTTTGAGTTGTTATGAAAATTTGAGAGTAATTTGTGAATTTTGGCGAATGGCAATTTTGTAATTTCTGTGAACAGTGTTCACCGCCTAAGCTACATTGCCGGCGATCCTTCGGCTTGCTTCCAGTCGCACGCAGTGGCCTGTCTGGGAGTCGCGCTGGTGAGGGAAATGGCTTCGCCGTGGCTTCCTTGCGCTTCCTGGCCATCCTTTATAACCTGAGTCGCCGTCGTCATTGCCGTTTTCTCCTCCTCTATTTTCCCGTCGCCTTGCTCATCTCCGGCGAGCTCCCACCGTCGAACCAGCGCCTGTGCCGTCGCAACGTAGCGTTCAATAGCTCTGCCTTATCCTTGCGTGCCCAGCCAACCCACCAATTTAGTTTGATTTCGTCGGGAAACTGCTGTGCGCGCTCTTCTTCCTCGCGGCCGGCAACGTCCCCGTTGCGAGCACTTCGTCGTGGCCAGAGCTCCACGGTGCGCCTCTGCCCCTGCTGAGTCTTGATTCAGCTTCGCCACGATGCTGTGGTACTCTATGACCCATTGATTTCTCGTTTTGACCACCACAGCCACTGGAGCATCGCCACCGACGACGATCTGCTCCGCTGTGCTTGCTCGGAACGTCGACCCACCTCTCCGTTGATCCTCCGACCTTGTGCTCTACTCAGTCGCGTTTGGGGTGAGCTGCTGATGCTTCCTGGGCCATCTGTTTAAGCTTTATAGGTCTCACGTCTCCATCGTAGCGTAGCCACCCCGTCGTGGCCACCATGGCCGGCATAGTGCTCGGTCCAGTCCATAGCTAGTCCAGCTTGTGCCCTAGAATGATGCGCCTAGTCGAGGGGAGTGTTTTGGTGCTTTGGCCGTCACCGTTGGTCTCGCCGTCGACGAGATATCGTCGGTCAGCGCAGTCGCCGGTGTGGTCAAACGCGCTGAGGTTAGGGATGACAGGTGGGGTCGGGATGTCAGTGACTGCGTAGTTCAAAATGAATTTCTGTTTTTCAGATTTGAATGAATAGTGTCTAGTTTTGTTATTTTTGTGTAGATTTATTTAGAGCTCCAAAAATTATGAAAATTTTTGTGTGACTCCTCTGTGATGCATATTATTTAAGAAAAATATGAAATATTGTTTTTCAGCACTTTTTGAATGTGATAAAAATTGCTCAATTTATTAATAAATGGATTTCCATGATTTTTCTAGGCTTATTTAATTGTCCAAAAATTATGAAATTTGTTTTGCCACTTACTTATCATGTAATGAACATTTACTAAAATTTTGAGCTCAATTAGAATAAGTTGATTTATTTCATAATTTTGAATTAAATAATTAATTCATAAAAGCAAATAGTAACCTTTAATGATTTAGGTTTTGTTTGAAATTTTGGATTGAGTGATGACCTTGGGTCATTTGTTGATAATGATCCTTGGCAATTGATGTATGTGTTACGAAAAAGATTTAGTTTGTTTGACTTGCAACTGTACCGCGAAGGAAAGTTGTATTCAAATTGTTAATTTTTGCATCCATCATCGAGCATCATGTTTCGTATTCCGCATCATGTTAAACATGGCATTGTTACTACGTGTAGTGAACGAAGGTGAACACGTGGTAGTTAATCAAGTTGTTGAGGAGGTTAATCCGTCTGTTGAGGTCGGATCGAATACTTGTGAAACGTCGCAGGAACCGGACTTTTCCGTCAACGAAGGCAAGCCCCGGATGCATACAACCCTACCTTGTATTTTACAAATTAATTTCGCTTTTGCTTCTTTTACTGCATTAAGTGATTAGGAGTCAAGTACAAACCAAATTGGTAGCATTACCACCCTTGTTATTCCATATTTACCATATTACCAGTTTTAAATTCGTATATGCCTAGTTTTGCTTAGCTATGCTTAGAACGATGAAAGTCGGGTGATTACCTGCCACCTGCAAGTTTTAAATGGAACTTTGGTTACTTATGTTATCATGTGATATGGGAATGTGGAGTAATAAATCTAGACCGGGCGGACTCGGTGTGTGTGAGCCACAAGACATGGAGGTCTTGTGAGCGGGTTCTTTTCGCCTGTGTCGATTAAGGCACGTCCGTTGTTGAATTGCATGAGGTGAGAATTTGTAGTACTAACCACATACTCTGGTAAGCCTTAACTTGGCGATTCTAGTACGAGAATGGCTACTCGCGCACTGGGAGTGGAGAGATGGCGGGAATAGCGTGTACCCACGTGGCCATGGGCTAGAATGGTGGAGTACTGTATTCTCGGGTGGCGCAGACCCATTCTTGTTTAGAGGATCCGAGGGTAGGTTGGTATATGTAGGTCGAGGGACCTACATATGTCGTGTGGTCTGGAATTCCCTAGCTGGGTTTAATCGGTTCGAATCGTCGTTGCTCCTCGGTTATGGAGACTCAACTCACTGTTCATCATCGTAGTATTAATAACTGGAACTTGAGGCTGGTTGAGAAAGTGTTGGATATGAAGTTTCATGATCTCCATACGGATCATGTCAGCTTTGTATATGATTTTATGAAGTTACAAATGTTAGAATTAAAGAATTTTTATTAAAAAGCTTTTACGCAAAATAACTTTGATTATTGCTAAAGCTATACCTTGAATCCCTGAGCCTGCATTCCTAAGTTTATCAGTTAATATTTCGGTTAAGTCTTGTTGAGTACTTTTTGTACTCAGGGTTCGTTGACTCCTTGTTGCAGGTGAGCCTCATGAGCAGATCTGTTTTGGATCATGCTGCATGACTATCGTTCGTTCTGACGATGAGAAGTAAATGTGTGATCCTTGGGCAGGACGTTTATTTTGTGTGTTATGTATATGTTAATTATGCCACTCCACTACTACTATGGTTTGTAATAATTATCGAACTTAGTTGTGAGGTTTGAAACAACTAGTTTTGTAAATTATGTTATTGTAAGACTTCCACTGTTTTTACTCTGGTGTAGATATTTGAATAAATGTTGTAATACTGCAATGACTCTGTAATGTGATCCTGCTCGGAAATCGTGGATGATTCGGGGTTCCCCGAGGACACCCGACAGTCTTCTTAAGTTACCAGAAACATATGCACAGATGTCAAAGGTCGTCGGACAGTGACAGGTGCATGTGGGCCCTATAATTTAGGAGGTTCTGCCACATCGCCTGGGCTGATCTGGCCGTTGGGCCGAGTGGGCGATTGCTGGTCCCTTTTTGTTTTTCTAATGCACTTGGCAATTTAGTTTGGGTAGTAAACTTGTAAAATAAATATAAAATAGCATAGGAGTCCATAAATAGCGAAACCAGTTTTGTTAGTCTCCTAAATTCATAATCTACCTGCTAGTCTAAATTGTTCGTATAGTTGGATAATATTCTTGGGAGCTATATAATTAATTTAAGGCGTTTGATATTGCGAAGTATAAACTTATAAGAATTTCCATGATACATTGGTAATAGTGTTGGATCTGAAATTAGTACAGTAGGCTTTTGGCAATATTAGGTACTCATGGTAATTTTTGTAGCTCCGAAATAATTAGTTTGCTAAATAGATAATGATGGCCTATTGCGAATAATGATTAAATCGTTAGAATGGGATAAAGAAACACCGTTGGTTTATATAACTAAAAGAATTGTGAGAAATAACGTCTTATGCGACAACATGGATGTGTAGCCTAAGTACGGTTGTCGTTAGAACTAGCTCGTTCACTTGAGAGACATAGAGCGTATTTATATGAGTCACGATTTCAGTCATTAGATCATACCCTTGCATTTCATTACATTGCATATCATGATAGGGACGTCGATGGATCACGGAGTCATCGGGAGTTGCTGAAGAAATGGTGCTTTTGGAGATCATGTCGCCATGATGGAAAGTTAACTTCTAATTATATTTTACCTAGGCAAGCCCCGGTGCATAACCCCTACTTTTCTGCAGTTTAAATTATAATTGTGCATTAAGTTTTAAGGAGTTGAATGAAACCCACTGGCATATATATCTTTATCCTATGAGTCTCACTAGTATGATAGGATCGTGTAGAATGCTATGCTACAAGACTCCGGTAGAAGTCGAGTGATTGCCTGTCACTCGCGAGCTATAGGAAATATGTTACTATATCATTATCACTTGGAAAAATATAAATGGTGGAAAGGAAAATGGTGACCGGGCAGGGATATGGTTTGGGTATTGGTGGGTGTAAGAAGTTGTGTCGCCGCGGAGGCGGGTCATAGCTTGGTTACACCGTTTTTTCCCTGTCTGGTCGGTTAAGGACCGATCGTTGCATATGACTCTAAGCAGGTCACAGACTTATTATCCCGAGCACATACTTGTGTATGGGCGCTTGGAAGACTTGCTGCTTTCTTGTCGTGGATCCAGCTCTTTCCGAACCGGCTGTCAGGGTTTGTTTTTAGTGGAGGAGGTCCTTGCGCCGCACTGAGTCCAGGGCTCAGGGGCGGGGGCTTGGAGTCCCAGTTTGGACGGGGACCTGGACACCCGGGACAGGAGAGTGATGGGTTGGTCCTGCTTGTGCCTAGGGTACAAGTGGGGCGTGTGTTTTCGGGGTACCCAGCTAGGGGCATTGATTTGTGAATCGCCGCGCTATCCGATACGGCTTGTCTATGGTTTAGCATCGTAGTAAGAACTGAAAGATGAAAGATGGAAGATGGGCAAAGGAAATCTGATTGCTTATCACCTGCTTGAAAGTAGCACAGGTGCTTACATAGAATGGTTAGTTCATGAACCAATGCGGCTTTAATAAAAATCGAATATAAGGACGCACGCTTAGTAATGCTTCCTACAAAGGCAATAAACCCACAAGCCAGATAGCCTTGCATATCCTTGGAGTCTTTTCTTTTCTCCTATCGGGTAAGTCTTGCTGAGTACAATTGAGTACTCAGGGTTTTATTCCCCCTGTTGTAGGTAACAGGTGGAGGCTTGAGCTGACCTTTGTGTGTGGATTCCTCCTGGTGGGCTCAGAGAGGATTTCCTTTACGCTGCGATCGTAGATGTTATTTATAACTCTCACCAAATACTTTTATAAACGAAAGTTTCATAATCTGTTGTCGTAGTCTAGATATCAATACTTCATCATGTCATTAATAGATGTTTATTTCCGCTGTAACTCTGTTCACATGTTTCTATTCCGTTGTTCAATTAAATTGTCTATAACTCTGATATATGAATTCATTCCGCTGTTATAATAATAAATATTACACTCTGATGTTGTATTAAAAGTGATGTAAGAAATGGTTATGAATGATGTATGCTTTATTCTCTCGTTTGTGATCCTGATGGCAAAAATGTGGATTTTCGGGTTCTCCCCTGGGGTGTGCCCGACGGAACCGAATAATTTAGTGTTCTCCCTCGAGTGCTTAGTGTCTGATGGAAGACAAGCACTCCTATAAGGCATTAGATTAGGCGGTTCTGCCACAGCCAGCCCGTAGGGGTGAGCCGTCGTGGGATCCTATGTTGGACGTTGCCGACCAGCCCTGGGCTGGTCAGATCTGGAGAGCGGTCGGAGCTGCACTGTGCGCCCTTGTGGAGTTGTGATGGTCAGATCTGCATCTTGCCACCTCGGACGACGTGATCGAGCGGAGCGCTTAGGGCGAACCACCTGCAACAGAGGAAACTCATTGTCGTGAGTGGACCAATCTAGGACCGACTCTACGAGCGACAAACACTCGGCGAGCTTCTTGTCAACCCGATCTATAGATGAGATCAGGTCGTCCTGTTAGACGGGCTTCCTTAGCTGGCGCAGATGTCGGAGCTGCCGACGCAGGGCTGTCCTGCACTAGGTGATTGACCTCCCCGTCGCCGTTGGCGTTGACGGCCCAGGTGATGGAATCGACCGTGAAGATTTGGCCGGCCCTGGGAGCGAACGGAGAGCTTGGAAAACGTACCGTCTGGCCCACCATGGGATCAAGCGCACACCCCTACCGAGCGCGCCAACTGTCGACTAAACGTGCTCGGCAGTCCATCGAGGGGTATACCCGCGATGGTAGATTTATCGCAAAGGTGAGCTTGACGTAATACCATAGTCCTGTGTCATGTCGGTTTGTATTGGCTATCATATATGATTGCACGTGTTTTGAGGATGTCCTCTACCCGCCTTATATAGCCTGGGTAGAGTTACGTGCCGATCAGGTCTACAACTAATCGAGTAACAAATAAGATATACATGGAATATTACGTTCGGTATATCCAAACAAATTCTACGCGGGTGGCATTTGTTTGATAATTATTTTATAATAAAAATTATCACGTGTGGCAAAATCAATATGAAGATATATTTATTTGGCGCGTAATATGCCAAGAATATTTATTTTATCGTGGTTGAGCCTATGACCCGTGGGCCCCACACCTTTTGATATTGTTGGGTTTCATTTTTTGAAAAGAAGTAAAATGATTGCTGGGTTGGATATTCAACTTCCGTTTGGCTTCTAGAAGAAAGAAAAAGAATAAACGAGAAGAAGTTGTTTATAATAAACAATCGTATATACTTGTGACTCTTGGTTGAACTGCTGGCCCACATGTCATTGATATGAACCCTCACGTAAAAGAGTAAGATGAAGGCTACGAACACAGGAGCGTCGAGCCGCGGCGGATCGGCCGGGATGGGGAGCAAGACGGACATGACGTATCAGGTGGGATGGGGAGCTAGATGGGACACTGGCGAGGGAACTGTGTCCGTCGGGGCGCAGGCGTGAGAGCTCCGAGATGGACGGACGCTACCTCTAAGACCAAGGCTAATGGATACGTCCGCTCGTCGGCTGCAAGAAGCTCCAGGTCACCCGAGCTGCCGAGCAGTGGTGGTGGACTCCACCGATCTTTAATGCTTCGCTGCGACGTGGAAGAACTGGAGTGGGGGAGCGGCAGCTACAGTGCATTTCGCCCGTTTTTTACCGGCGTCTCGCGAGTCGCCCGCTTTCTTCTCTCTCCTACTTTCTCTCTCTCTCCCACGTCGGATTTCGCCAGCTCTTCGCCGCTTATAATACTTGCTCTAAAGCAGGATGGGCAGGGTGAAGGGATCTGTGTTCGTCTGGCGCGCGTGACTTGTGTTTGGACGGACGCCCGCATCAATGTCCAGGCGCTGGGAATACCGTATCATTATCCTTGTTTGTTGGCTCCTCTCCCTCAGTACTACTGATCGGTAGACTGAAGACAGCTCGAGCCATTTCAGCGTGTGCTCGGAGCCAACAAAAGCTGAATCACTCAAATGAAAATTTGAATGAAACGCACGAGAGACAGTGCCAATTTCTATTTATAAAAGTTGAGGAAAACTTGCCTAGAATTTAAGTCTGTATAACTTGGACGTTAATATGAAAAATATTTAATTACATATTTTTACATCCTTTTTTTTTTGCCATTTCACGTAACTTACACTAAGACTGAGTAACCAATGAAACGACATGATCGATCTGAAGCGAGTAACACGCTGGATCGTCAACAAAGAAAGAAAGAACGAAGGAAGACTCCACAATCCTAGAAAAGCACTGCGCGCTTGCGTAATTGCAAGCTGGCCTCCTAACAATTCGTACTTCGTCTACGACGAGTCGACGACCGATCGTCCGGCATTGATGCCACCAAATTTGGAGAGAGCTGAATCAAGAAGAGGCTTCTTCAGTGCTGCTGGTCTCCATGGGCGACGCGGCCGCTTTCGGGTGCACCTTCTTCTTCAGGAGCCCAAACAGGCCTCCTCCTCCACTGCCGCCGCCGCCGACCGAGGCCTTCTTCTCCGCGGGGCCATGCTTGCTCTTCTTCTCCTCGGCCGCCTCCATGCGCCGGAGCTTCTCCTTGTACGCGTTCTTGAGCACGTACGCCTCCACGAAGTCTCCTCCCATCATGGACGCCATCGCGATCTCTTAGCAAGCTGTCTTTCTCTCCTCGGATCCTCTCCTCTGCTCAAATAAAGCTGCCTGAAGTAGTTCAGCTGCTTGCGTTGATTGCTCTCCGTGACTTGCGAGCTGGCTTGAGCTGCGCCCCGCTGCTTTTATAGCCGCTAGGCTAGGGCGGTGACCGGTGACCGGAGCAGGGGCCGTAGAGCCGTAGACTTGGCACGCAAGCTGAAAGCAAGGAAACTGCCAGAGCCCGGAGAATCTCGGTCCCCGCATGCTGAAAACGAGCTGCGCTGCCAAAACCCCAAACCGAATTTCCGCGATGTCACGCGTGACGCACCAGCCAGCACCGGGCCCAAAAGTCTCCCGTGCAATGGCCAATGCCAAGGTCGTCGGCCCCGCTCCCATCCATCACCGCCCGCGGGGGCGAGACCGCGACGCGCGATGCAGAGGACCGGAGGCGGCAGCAGGAAAGGCGGTAGGATCTTGCGTGCACCGCGAGTGGTGGATCCCGTGCGCGGGGGCGTCAGTCGTGCGATCGCGACGGGGAGACGGGGCCCACGGGGGAGCTGGGCGGGTTAGTTTGTTTTCACGGTTCACGGCGGCTGGGGTTTTGTTATGGACCTCCTCAACCAAATCACAATTACAGCAGTCTTGATAGTTTGGGGAAAGCAGGGATCAGAGGCAGGAAAGCAAGAACAGCTACATGGACAGGTTCGGAACAGAGGACTCGAGGAGGAAGATGACTTCGTCGACGTCTGTTCGATGCCTGGTGGCCGCTCTGGTCTTTTATTACTCTTCTGTCAAGGCTAAGTATAGATGACCAACGGGCCGGCACGGCACTACGGGTCGGCACGGCACTACGGGCCGATTTTCGTGCCGGGCCGGCCTGAGAAGCACGACCAATTTCACAGGCTGTGCCAGCCCGAGGCCCACTGGCTGCCGACAGAGAGAGAGAGCGAGAGGGGGGGGGGGGGGGGTGGGGGAAGGGGGGGGGGGGGGGGGGGGGGGGGGAAGGGTGGTCGACGCCGCTCGCTAGAGATCCGGGCGAGAGGGAGGGAGGGAGGACGCGGGGAGCGGATCCGACACGGAGGAGGAGATCCGCGCCGTCCTGCGCTGGATCCGCGCCGCCCCTGCCCGAAGTGGTCAGAACCGGAGAGAGCGCCGCTGCAGGGCCCGCGCGAGCCTCCACCGCAGGGGCCACATGAGCTCCACCGCGGAGCGCCGCTGCAGGGGCCGCGAGAGAGGGGCTGCCATCGGGAGGGAGGGAGAGGGGCGCCGTTGTTGCGCCGGGAGAGAGTGGAGGGAGGGCCAGAGGGGAGAGAGGGTGGAGCTCCGGATCTCGGTGAGGAGGAGGACGAGCGAGTGCGGAAGCGGAAGGGATAGGGTTTGGGCGTGGGGAGGAAGACGGCTGCCGCGCGCGGGAGGGAGATGGACGGCGCGCTCGCCCCAGAGGCAGATCCGGTCGCCATCGCGCTCGCCCTGGAGGTGGGGACACGCGGGGAGGCCTGGAGGAGGCGGTCGCCGGGCTGTGCTTGAATCGGCCGTCGCTTGCGCACGGGAGGGAGACGGCCACGCGCGAGGGAGACGCCGCCGGCGCGGGGAAGAGGCGAGAGGCGAGAGGGAGCGGGTAGGATTTAGGGTTCGGGGTGAGCCGGTGAGGTGAGGCGGGGGGAGGCGGGAGCTGGGCTGCGCGCGGGAGGGAGATGCTGCAGCGCGAGAAGGCGAGAGGGAGCGGGTAGGATTTAGGGTTGGGGGTGTGACCGTCGGTTGAGGCCGTGAGGGTGAGGCGAGGGGAGGCGGGGAGCTAGGCTGAAGTCGCCCGGGCCTGGGGGCAGGCGGCCGCTAGCGGGCCGGCTCGACTGTACGGCCGTGCCGTGCCGGCCCACGTGCCTCTCAAGCTGATGCGTGACAACTGTCATCTCATGGTGAAGTCCTCAATTGTAGAATCAAGCTGATGAAGCGCCTAGCCCTCCTCAACAAAACCAAGGTACACATCGGTTCATTATGGATCTCGTACTTCGATGAATATGGTCCCACATAAGGTGTGAGGTGGCAAGGTCTCTAAGGGACAGTGAGAGATCGCCTCCATGCTCGCAAGTAAGATGGCCTTAGCACATTTTTCTCACGCGGCCAAGTTCTCAAAGACACCGAGACAGAATGGTAGCTTTCCATCTCAACACAAATGCCTCAAGTAACGCACTCTTAGCATCAGCAGCAGCATCAGGTGGGTATGTGTGGGGCATCGGGAGAACAGGACGTGAAGTACAGATCCGCTCCCCCATGAGGTAGCCCTATAGCTACTGGCCATCCATGTGGATCTCCATATGAACACAAACTCTCCCCATTTTCTGCCATTGAAAATAACGGGGCACCACGGAACAAGAATAGCACCGAGGCACCCAAAGGACACACTAGAAGGACACAACTAGGTTTTTTTCTTCTTATGTCTTTTTTGAAATAAAAGATAGAGAGAGGAGAAAACCAGAACCACTAACTCAAGCGCACAAGAGCACAAGGGCCGCGGGTCGTGCAAGCGGTAGAGACCAGCGACGGGTGGGTGGGCGTCCGCGACTAAGCGAACAGGTGTCCTAGGCGGCGTGGGCGTCCGGTCACGCGGATGGGACCACACGATGCGGGCCATGTCGATGTCCAGGTCAAGGCGGCGTGGGCGGCTTGGGGTGTCGTGGGCTCGAGGCTGCGGTTATCCGATGTGCGCTCGGGTAGGGGCACACCGCGTATGGCTCGGTGAGGCCGACGTTGTGAGACAGGACGCCAACCTTAGCGAAGAAGGTGAGAACAAAACCCTAGCTTAATACCATGTTGGCGTTGGCCTACCGATTCTATTCCAAGACCCATAAGGGCAAAAATCAATGGGCAGCACTAGCCCTGGACGTCCGGACTCCTGTTCGTTCGGACCCCACGGTTGCTCTGCCCATCTGCTCGATTCGGCGCTGCCCGTTATCAGCTCCATTTTCCATGCTCGCATCCAAACCGCCCGCTTTAGATCCACTGCCCATGCTGCTCGAGACTTGCCCTGCCTCTTCCACATCGGCGCGGCGTCCGTCTCTTCGAGCGCGCAGAAGACTCGTCCCCGTCTCTTCCACAACAACACCAGGCCTATGCGCCTCCCAACACCACCACCGGCGGCTACCCCCCTCTCTACACGTTGGTGGCCGTGGCTTGGCCCTGCCCGCCCTCATAGACACCAATGTCGGCGGTCTACACTTGCAATATGAAACACTCGAATACAACGTACATTGAAACAGATTAACATTTGGGACATACGCTTGCAACATTTGTGTGAAACGTATGCAAGATCCAGATAAAACAATTGCAACATAAAAAAAACACTTACTGCAATATAAGGCAAACAGTTGAAATATTTGGAACATGCTATTGCAACATATGTATGAAAAACATATGCAACTCTAGATACAAAACTATTGCAATATACGTCTGGAAACAAGATGAAATATTTTGAACAACACTTGCAACATGCTTCTAAAACACTTGCAACATATGCAACCTGTGCAACATCCCCCAATCTACTTTTGCAATATCCATAAGAAACAACTACAACGTACCTTTGAAATGACTGAAAACACATGAAACATACATTTGCAACATAGGGGAGGGAAAGCCTAGCCGGCCGATTCAAGCCGTTGGGGTCGGAGCAGCAGGAGTGGCGGCGCACGAACACCAGTGCCACTAGTACCGGGCTTGGATCGCAGCGAGGGTGGGGGATGGGGGCCAGGAGCCATTGCCGCGGGTGGGGTGTGCTCGGTCGTTGGGGTGAGAGAGGGCACCGCTGGGGTGGGGAGGGTGCCGTGCCGCGATGGAGAAGAGTCGCCCACCCCTGCAACTCCGTCGCACAACCACCTCCATGAGATCTCGCCAAGGTGAGTGGATCTTGCTCGCTCCATGGATTTCGCCGGGGTAGGGAGAGGGCTGCCGGATCTGTGGCGTTGGGGGCTCCCGGTCGGGGAGGACGCCGGGCGTTGGTGCGCTGTGGCAGGGGATGAGGAGCGCGGAAGGGATAAGGGTGGGATCGGAGTGAGGCGTGGGAGTGATTTTGTTTTACGTCCGTTGTTGAATTGCATGAGGTGAGAATTTGTAGTACTAACCACATACTCTGGTAAGCCTTAACTTGGCGATTCTAGTACGAGAATGGCTACTCGCGCACTGGGAGTGGAGAGATGGCGGGAATAGCGTGTACCCACGTGGCCATGGGCTGGAATGGTGGAGTACTGTATTCTCGGGTGGCGTGGACCTGTTCTTGTTTAGAGGATCCGAGGGTAGGTTGGTATATGTAGGTCGGGGACCTGCATATGTCGTGTGGTCTAGAATTCCTAGCTGGGTTTAATCGGTTCGAATCGTCGTTGCTCCTCGGTTATAGAGACTCAACTCACTGTTCATCATCATAGTATTAATAACTGGAACTTGAGGCTGGTTGAGAAAGTGTTGGATATGAAGTTTCATGATCTCCATACGGATCATGTCAGCTTTGTATATGATTTTATGAAGTTACAAATGTCGAATTAAAGAATTTTTATTAAAAAGCTTTTACGCAAAATAACTTTGATTATTGCTAAAGCTATACCTTGAATCCCTGAGCCTGCATTCCTAAGTTTATCAGTTAATATTTTGGTTAAGTCTTGTTGAGTACTTTTTATACTCAGGGTTCGTTGACCCTTGTTGCAGGTGAGCCTCATGAGCAGATCTGTTTTGGATCATGCTGCATGACTATCGTTCGTTCTGACGATGAGAAGTAAATGTGTGATCCTTGGGCAGGACGTTTATTTTGTGTGTTATGTATATGTTAATTATGCCACTCCACTACTACTATGGTTTGTAATAATTATCGAACTTAGTTGTGAGGTTTGAAACTACTGTTTTGTAAATTATGTTATTGTAAGACTTCTGCTGTTTTTACTCTGGTGTAGATATTTGAATAAATGTTGTAATACTGCAATGACTCTGTAATGTGATCCTGCTCGGAAATCATGGATGATTCGGGGTTCCCCGAGGACACCCGACAGTCTTCTTAAGTTACCGGAAACATATGCACAGATGTCAAAGGTCGTCGGACAGTGATAGGTGCATGTGGGCCCTATAATTTAGGAGGTTCTGCCACAGAATGGTATCGGAGCGATCGTTACAAAGTTTTTGTGGTATTGTTTTACAAAAACTTCAAAATGATTTGGGATGACTAAATTTAACTTGATAATTTGGTCCAAATTGCTTCTAACTTATCTTATTTCTTCCTCACCATTCCTTATTTGATTAAAAATGTTTTGTGTGGTGGAGTAGTAATCTTACTATTTCCTATATAAAAATAAATGTTGTTTATGTGTATTATAAACTTTAATGTTTTTGTTCATAAGAACGATTCATGCATCATGATTAATTCACTCGTTACTTCCTTCACCTCTGAGTCTGGAGTTAAGTAGTGAGTTTGGTTTGAGTAATGTAATCCATCATAAGCTGCTCTTTAGACTTTGATCAAATGGTCTTACTTGGATTAAATTGGCTTCCTATAGTATGGCCCGTACCAAGATGACGCCCCGTAAGTCCATTGGACCCAAAGGAGTTCCTCGTCACCAACTTATCCCTAGGAATGACGGTGCTAGCAGTAGCAGCTCTAGTCCTGATCCCCAGGCAGAGATACAGAGGATTTTTGCAGAGTTAGCACAAGCTACTAGAGATAGGGCTTTGGATGCTATACAGGTAGGAGAATTACATGATCAATTGAGGCATCTCACCACCACACACAAGAACTACGAAAGCATGTTAGTTCGTACGGTGGAGGGAAGGAATGAAGCTTGGCATAGGGAAAATGTAGCTAGGGCTAGAACTCATGAGCTAGAATTCTATGTAGAAGATTTAGAAGAACATAATACTTATCTGCATGAGGAAGTTCATAGGCTTAGCAATCTACTAAATCCAAATCATGAACCCCAAGCTGATGCAATGGACCCTGGTGTCATCCTTGCCGATGATAATGAATCAAAAGAAGAAGAAGATCCTGAAGAATTAGTAATGATCAATGAAAGTGATGAGGAAGGCGGTAAAAATTCTGGAATGGATACCGAGCCTGAAGTTTGAAGTAATCACGGAAAGGAGTAGAGTTGTATAATAGTTAGTTATAGTTAAGTTATGTAGTCTTGTTTTGGTACTTATAGGTTCTGGTGTTTATATTAGTAAACCCTATGTAATGTGTCTGGAGTAAGCTTTTGTGCAATTCAATAAAGGCTTGTGAATAAAGTTTGGTTTGTTATGAGCAAATGCGTCGTACGCGGGGTTCATATATTCCGGGAACTTCACAAGATGAGGACGGTATTCCAGATCCACCACCAGTTCCAACAAATCTGGCTGATGCTATAACCGCACTTGTCAATGTGACGGCCGAAAATTCTCGTTTGCTTCATGAGATAGCTCAGAGTAATCAGAATCAGATGCACGGAAACTGTGGTCGCCACCATAACAGACCGGAGGCTACATATGTTGATTTTACAGACACAAGACCACCGGTGTTCACCAAGGTAGATGAACCATTGGAGGCCGATGACTGGCTTCGAACCATGGAGCAGAAATTTGATCTTATTCCATGCACGGAGTATCAGAAACCTACGTTTGCTGCCCAGCAACTTAGAGGAGCAGTAAGTTCTTGGTGGGCAAACTTAGTGGCTATGCAACCAGCTGACATTCCAATAACTTGGGCTGAGTTCCGTACTACCTTCAGAGCCCATTATATCCCTGAAGGAGTGATGGCTATGAAGCTAGATGAATTCCTTGCTTTGAAGCAAGGAGATCAAACCGTGATGCAGTATGTGGGAAGATTTAATCACCTGTCACAATATGCATCAGAACATGTCAATACTGATGCAAAGAAGAAGAGGTGGTTTATGAGAGGTTTGAATACCAAGCTGCAAACAATGATGACAACTTGCACCAATGTCACTTATCATGAGGCCATAAATATTGCAATTGCTTCAGAGTCAAAGTATCGGCAGCATAAGGAGCTCAAAAAGAAAAAGAGTATGCCATCCGGATCTTTTGGGGGAAATCAGAAGAGACAGAGGGTGATTTATCATCCAGTACATCATAATCGTCCTCCTTACCGTTCGCCACAGTCTCAAGCCGAGCAACAGTCGAATGTCTATCCTGCTATAACCTACCCGAGTTCATAGTCGACCAATGCTCCTGGTGGCAATGCTCCAACATCCCAGGGTCACAACTATCCGTGTTAGAATTGTGGAAGGACTGGTCATTTCTCCAGGGAATGTCCATATCCTAGGCAGGCTAATAAAAATTATTAGAAGGCCCCTGCCAATCAACAACAGGGTTAGGCACCAAACAAGAACCCCAATCAGAATGCTCAGAAGGGCAAAGATGAGAGGAAGACAGGACGGGTGTTCTATATTCAAGCTGGAGAAATTCTAGAAGGGGAGCCAGTGATGATGGGTATGTTTCCTGTTGCCAATCACCCTGCAGTTATACTTTTTGATTCTGGCGCATCGCATTCATTCATCAATAGAACATTTGTCGTGAAGTATGAAATTTCAATTGGGGCAACAAAGGAAAGTTTCTTTACAGTCGCCCAGGGGATGTCTGTGTACTAAGGAAATGGTATACTAGGTACCCGTAAACCTAGGTGGGCATATTTTTCCCACTACCATGATTATCCTTAAGGATCAGGATATAGATGTAATCTTGGGAATAAATTGGATGTATCAGCATAAGGTTGTTATAGATGCTTTGAAGAGGACATTAAGGGTAAGTTTGCCTGATAGTAATTCTCAACTTCTCATCCAACTTCCAACCTTAAGAAGATCAGTGGGCTAGGTTTGTGCAACTGCTGTCAAAGAGATTAGAGATATCTTGGTAGTGTGTGAATTTCCGGATGTGTTTCCTGAAGATTTACCCGGTCTACCACCTGATAGGGATGTACAGTTTAACATAGAGTTGCAACCTGGAACAGCTCCGATTTCTCGAAGAGCTTATAGGATGCCACCTAAGGAATTGGCCGAGTTGAAGACTCAGTTGCAAGAATTGATTGAGAAGGGGTTTATCCAACCTAGTTCATCACCTTGGGGATGTCCGACAATTTTTGTGAAAAAGAAAGATGAGACCCTGAGGTTATGTGTCGACTATCGTCCTTTGAATGAAGTGACCATCAAGAATAAGTATCCATTACCTCGGATAGATTTACTTTTTGATCAATTGGCTGGAGCAAAAGTTTTCTCCAAGATAGATTTGAGGTCAGGATATCACCAAATCAAGATAAAGCCTAAAGATATTCCTAAAACGGCATTTACCACAAGATATGGATTATATGAATACTTGGTAATGTCTTTTGGTTTGACAAATGCTCTAGCTCATTTTATATATCTGATGAACTCAGTATTCATGCCTGAGCTAGACAAGTTTGTAGTGGTGTTTATTGATGACATTTTAGTATATTCCAAGAATAAGAAAGAACATGCGGAACATCTCAGAATTGTTCTGACCCGCTTGAGAGAACATCAACTATATGCCAAGTTCAGCAAGTGTGATTTTTGGCTTAAGGAAGTGCAATTTCTTGGACATGTCTTGTCAGCTGAAGGCGTTGCAGTTGATCCCAGCAAAGTGAAGGATGTGCTTGATTGGAAACCGCCAACCATAGTTCATCAAGTTCAGAGTTTTCTGGGTTTGGCAGGGTATTACCGTCGGTTTATTCTAGATTTCTCTAAAATATCAAAGTCCATAACTGAATTGTTGAAGAACCAAGTCAAGTTTGTCTGGTCATCTGATTATGAAAAGGCTTTCTAGACTTTGAAAAGACTGTTGACTACTGCACCAGTGCTAGCCCAACCTAATATCGAAAAGCCGTTTGATGTTTATTGTGATGCTTCAGGTATTGGTATTAGATGTGTGTTGATGCAAGAAGGCCGAGTCATTGCCTATGCATCCAGGCAACTTAAGCAGCATGAAGAACACTATCCGATTCATGACCTGGAGTTAGCAGCTGTGGTTCATGCTCTGAAGATTTGGTGGCATTACCTGCTTGGTAATACGTGCCATATGTATACAGACCACAAGAGCTTAAAATATATCTTTACTCAGTTAGAGCTAAACATGCGACAAAGAAGATGGTTAGAACTGATTAAAGATTATGACTTGGAAGTACATTATTACCCCGGTAAAGCAAACGTGGTTGCAGATGCCCTCAGTCGCAAAAGTTATTGCAATTGTCTGACAGTGAGAACAATGGGTTTGACTCTATGTCAAGAAATGGAGAAGTTGAATGTAGAAGTAATTCAACAAGGAAGTTTGACCAACATAACTGTTGAAGCCACTATTCGAGACCAGATTATCACTGCTCAGAAGGAAAACAAGGGTATAGCCCATATCAAGGAAAGAGTCAAGAATGGAAAAGCGAAATGCTTTAGCATAAATGATGAAGATGTGTTATGGTTCAAGGATCGCCTGGTGGTACCAAAAGTTCCTGAGTTGCGGTAGTCAATTCTAGATGAGGCATATGCTACTAGGTTATCTATCCATCTAGGAAGCAACAAGATGTACCATGACTTGAAGCAAAGATTCTGGTGGACTAAAATGAAAATAGAGATTGCTAGATATATAGCAAAGTGTGATACTTGTCAAAAGGTGAAAGCTATACATTTGAGGTCTGCTGGTGAATTACAACCATTACCTATTCCATCTTGGAAGTGGGAGGACATAAGTATAGACTTTATTGTTGGTCTACCCAAGACATCAAAGGGATTTGACTCAGTATGGGTTATTGTAGATCGACTCACTAAGTCAGCACGTTTTCTTCCTGTCAAGACAATATATCCTACGATCCAATATGCCAAGGTGTATTTAGCAAGAATCATGAGTCTCCATGGAGTACGCAAGACTATTGTGTTAGATAGGGGTACACAGTTTGTTTCTAACTTTTGGAAACAATTGCATTCTTCATTGGGTACCAAACTTCTGTATAGTACAGCTTATCATCCGCAGACTGATGGATAGACTGAAAGAGTTAATCAAGTACTTGAAGATATGTTAAGGTGTTGTGTCCTTAACTATTCCAATAAGTGGGATGAGTGCTTACCTTTGGCCAAGTTCTCATACAACAATAGTTATCAGAAAAGCATTAGAATGGCTCCATTTGAAGCACTCTATGGTCGTAGATGCAGAACATCGTTGAGTTGGTCTGAGCCTGGAGAAAGAAGATTCTTTGGAGTTGACGTTGTGAAAGAAACAGAAGACAAGGTTAGGCAAATACAGAGTAATTTGAAGATAGCTCAGTCCCGCCTAAAGAGTTATGCGGATAGAAGACGGAGACCATTGGTATTTAACAAAGGAGATTTTGTATATATGAAAGTATCACCAATGAAGGGAGTTACCCGTTTTGGTGTTAAAGGAAAGTTGGCACCTCGATATATTGGACCATATCAAATTTTGGAAAGGTATGGAAAAGTGGCATATCGCTTGAAATTACCTGAACATCTCACAGCTGTACATGATGTGTTCCATGTTTCTCAATTGAAGAAGTGTCTCCGAGTGCCTGAATAGAATGTTGAAGTTGAAGGAGTGGAACTTGAACCGGATTTGACTTATTCCGAATATCCTATCCGAGTGTTGGATCGGAAAGATCGTGTTACTCGAAGACGGACAATCAAGTTCTATAAAATACAATGGAATCAACATTCAGAAGAGGAAGCTACTTGGGAATCAGAAGATTACTTGTTAGAAAAGTTTCCAGAGTTTCTAGTGTCAATATAGAATAGAGTAATGTTAGTTGAGCTCGGTTGCTACAAATTGTGTTTTGTAAAGGAACCTCAGCTATTTTATGGACAAGTTTTGGATGTTTTTGGACTGACACATTTCCTTTTCCATTACTTACTCTATGGCTTTGAATCTCGGGGCGAGATTTCTTTTAGGGGGAAGGATTGTAACACCTCGGGTGTTTAAATATTAAAAACATGACATGTCATCATATGCAGTGCAAGGCATTTGGTCATATTGCAAACTTTGATATGCATTCACTAAAACAAGTTTACATTTGTGTTATGAGTGTTGAATTGAATTGTTTGAATCAAGTCAAAATTTGGTTTGGATTTGAATTTTCCAGAAAACCCTGATTTTCAGTATTTAAACCCTACCCTGAAAATCCATTTCAAAATCAAGGCACATTTTGGGGTTGAGCCTTAAAGCAAAAGTGTAGAGCTTGACAAGTTATACAAAGTTTGTTTTTGGAGTTTTTCAAGTTGTTTAGTAAAATTTGAAGTCATTTGAAAAGACAAAATTCCTTAAATGTCCCCTATTTGAATTCAAAAAGTTCATTTCAAAATGTAGACCGAATTAGGAGTTGGTTATAAAAGGAAAGTTGTAGAACTTTTGATTTTGAACAACTTTTGTTTTTGGAAATTTTTGAGTTGTTATGAAAATTTGAGAGTAATTTGTGAATTTTGGCGAATGGCAATTTTGTAATTTCTGTGAACAGTGTTCACCGCCTAAGCTACATTGCCGGCGATCCTTCGGCTTGCTTCCAGTCGCACGCATGGCTGTCTGGGAGTCGCGCTGGTGAGGGAAATGGCTTCGCCGTGGCTTCCTTGCGCTTCCTGGCCATCCTTTATAACCTGAGTCGCCGTCGTCATTGCCGTTTTCTCCTCCTCTATTTTCCCGTCGCCTTGCTCATCTCCGGCGAGCTCCCACCGTCGAACCAGCGCCTGTGCCGTCGCAACGTAGCGTTCAATAGCTCTGCCTTATCCTTGCGTGCCCAGCCAACCCACCAATTTAGTTTGATTTCGTCGGGAAACTGCTGTGCGCGCTCTTCTTCCTCGCGGCCGGCAACGTCCCCGTTGCGAGCACTTCGTCGTGGCCAGAGCTCCACGGTGCGCCTCTGCCCCTGCTGAGTCTTGATTCAGCTTCGCCACGATGCTGTGGTACTCTATGACCCATTGATTTCTCGTTTTGACCACCACAGCCACTGGAGCATCGCCACCGACGACGATCTGCTCCGCTGTGCTTGCTCGGAACGTCGACCCACCTCTCCGTTGATCCTCCGACCTTGTGCTCTACTCAGTCGCGTTTGGGGTGAGCTGCTGATGCTTCCTGGGCCATCTGTTTAAGCTTTATAGGTCTCACGTCTCCATCGTAGCGTAGCCACCCCGTCGTGGCCACCATGGCCGGCATAGTGCTCGGTCCAGTCCATAGCTAGTCCAGCTTGTGCCCTAGAATGATGCGCCTAGTCGAGGGGAGTGTTTTGGTGCTTTGGCTGTCACCGTTGGTCTCGCCGTCGACGAGATATCGTCGGTCAGCGCAGTCGCCGGTGTGGTCAAACGCGTGAGGTTAGGGATGACAGGTGGGGTCGGGATGTCAGTGACTGCGTAGTTCAAAATGAATTTCTGTTTTTCAGATTTGAATAAATAGTGTCTAATTTTGTTATTTTTGTGTAGATTTATTTAGAGCTCCAAAAATTATGAAAATTTTTGTGTGACTCCTCTGTGATGCATATTATTTAAGAAAAATATGAAATATTGTTTTTCAGCACTTTTTGAATGTGATAAAAATTGCTCAATTTATTAATAAATGGATTTCCATGATTTTTCTAGGCTTATTTAATTGTCCAAAAATTATGAAATTTGTTTTGCCACTTACTTATTATGTAATGAACATTTACTAAAATTTTGAGCTCAATTAGAATAAGTTGATTTATTTCATAATTTTGAATTAAATAATTAATTCATAAAAGCAAATAGTAACCTTTAATGATTTAGGTTTTGTTTGAAATTTTGGATTGAGTGATGACCTTGGGTCATTTGTTGATAATGATCCTTGGCAGTTGATGTATGTGTTACGAAAAAGATTTAGTTTGTTTGACTTGCAACTGTACCGCGAAGGAAAGTTGTATTCCAATTGTTAATTTTTACATCCATCATCGAGCATCATGTTAAACATGGCATTGTTACTACGTATAGTGAACGAAGGTGAACACGTGGTAGTTAATCAAGTTGTTGAGGAGGTTAATCCGTCTGTTGAGGTCGGATCGAATACTTGTGAAACGTCGTAGGAACCGGACTTTTCCGTCAACGAAGGCATGCCCCGGATGCATACAACCCTACCTTGTATTTTACAAATTAATTTCGCTTTTGCTTCTTTTTACTGCATTAAGTGATTAGGAGTCAAGTACAAACCAAATTGGTACATTACCACCCTTGTTATTCCATATTTACCATATTACCAGTTTTAAATTCGTATATGCCTAGTTTTGCTTAGCTATGCTTAGAACGATGAAAGTCGGGTGATTACCTGCCACCTGCAAGTTTTAAATGGAACTTTGGTTACTTATGTTATCATGTGATATGGGAATGTGGAGTAATAAATCTAGACCGGGCGGACTCGGTGTGTGTGAGCCACAAGACATGGAGGTCTTGTGAGCGGGTTCTTTTCGCCTGTGTCGATTAAGGCACGTCCGTTGTTGAATTGCATGAGGTGAGAATTTGTAGTACTAACCACATACTCTGGTAAGCCTTAGCTTGGCGATTCTAGTACGAGAATGGCTACTCGCGCACTGGGAGTGGAGAGATGGTGGGAATAGCGTGTACCCACGTGGCCATGGGCTAGAATGGTGGAGTACTGTATTCTCGGGTGACGCAGACCCATTCTTGTTTAGAGGATCCGAGGATAGGTTGGTATATGTAGGTCGAGGACCTACATATGTCGTGTGGTCTGGAATTCCTAGCTGGGTTTAATCGGTTCGAATCGTCGTTGCTCCTCGGTTATGGAGACTCAACTCACTGTTCATCATCGTAGTATTAATAACTGGAACTTGAGGCTGGTTGAGAAAGTGTTGGATATGAAGTTTCATGATCTCCATACGGATCATGTCAGCTTTGTATATGATTTTATGAAGTTACAAATGTTGAATTAAAGAATTTTTATTAAAAAGCTTTTACACAAAATAACTTTGATTATTGATAAAGCTATACCTTGAATCCCTGAGCCTGCATTCCTAAGTTTATCAGTTAATATTTCGGTTAAGTCTTGTTGAGTACTTTTTGTACTCAGGGTTCGTTGACTCTTGTTGCAGGTGAGCCTCATGAGCAGATCTATTTTGGATCATGCTGCATGACTATCGTTCGTTCTGACGATGAGAAGTAAATGTGTGATCCTTGGGCAGGACGTTTATTTTGTGTGTTATGTATATGTTAATTATGCCACTCCACTACTACTATGGTCTGTAATAATTATCGAACTTAGTTGTGAGGTTTGAAACAACTATTTTGTAAATTATGTTATTGTAAGACTTCCACTGTTTTTACTCTGGTGTAGATATTTGAATAAATGTTGTAATACTGCAATGACTCTGTAATGTGATCCTGCTCGGAAATCGTGGATGATTCGGGGTTCCTCGAGGACACCCGACAGTCTTCTTAAGTTACCAGAAACATATGCACAGATGTCAAAGGTCGTCGGACATTGACAGGTGCATGTGGGCCCTATAATTTAGGAGGTTCTGCCACATCGCCTGGGCTGATCTGGCCGTTGGGCCGAGTGGGCGATTGCTGGTCCCTTTTTGTTTTTCTAATGCACTTGGCAATTTAGTTTGGGTAGTAAACTTGTAAAATAAATATAAAATAGCATAGGAGTCCATAAATAGCGAAACCAGTTTTGTTAGTCTCCTAAATTCATAATCTACCTGCTAGTCTAAATTGTTCGTATAGTTGGATAATATTCTTGGGAGCTATATAATTAATTTAAGGCGTTTGATATTGCGAAGTATAAACTTATAAGAATTTCCATGATACATTGGTAATAGTGTTGGATCTGAAATTAGTACAGTAGGCTTTTGGCAATATTAGGTACTCATGGTAATTTTTGTAGCTCCGAAATAATTAGTTTGCTAAATAGATAATGATGGCCTATTGCGAATAATGATTAAATCGTTAGAATGGGATAAAGAAACACCGTTGGTTTATATAACTAAAAGAATTGTGAGAAATAACGTCTTATGCGACAACATGGATGTGTAGCCTAAGTACGGTTGTCGTTAGAACTAGCTCGTTCACTTGAGAGACATAGAGCGTATTTATATGAGTCACGATTTCAGTCATTAGATCATACCCTTGCATTTCATTACATTGCATATCATGATAGGGACGTCGATGGATCACGGAGTCATCGGGAGTTGCTGAAGAAATGGTGCTTTTGGAGATCATGTCGCCATGATGGAAAGTTAACTTCTAATTATATTTTACCTAGGCAAGCCCCGGTGCATAACCCCTACTTTTCTGCAGTTTAAATTATAATTGTGCATTAAGTTTTAAGGAGTTGAATGAAACCCACTGGCATATATATCTTTATCCTATGAGTCTCACTAGTATGATAGGATCGTGTAGAATGCTATGCTACAAGACTCCGGTAGAAGTCGAGTGATTGCCTGTCACTCGCGAGCTATAGGAAATATGTTACTATATCATTATCACTTGGAAAAATATAAATGGTGGAAAGGAAAATGGTGACCGGGCAGGGATATGGTTTGGGTATTGGTGGGTGTAAGAAGTTGTGTCGCCGCGGAGGCGGGTCATAGCTTGGTTACACCGTTTTTCCCTGTCTGGTCGGTTAAGGACCGATCGTTGCATATGACTCTAAGCAGGTCACAGACTTATTATCCCGAGCACATACTTGTGTATGGGCGCTTGGAAGACTTGCTGCTTTCTTGTCGTGGATCCAGCTCTTTCCGAACCGGCTGTCAGGGTTTGTTTTTAGTGGAGGAGGTCCTTGCGCCGCACTGAGTCCAGGGCTCAGGGGCGGGGGCTTGGAGTCCCAGTTTGGACGGGGACCTGGACACCCGGGACAGGAGAGTGATGGGTTGGTCCTGCTTGTGCCTAGGGTACAAGTGGGGCGTGTGTTTTCGGGGTACCCAGCTAGGGGCATTGATTTGTGAATCGCCGCGCTATCCGATACGGCTTGTCTATGGTTTAGCATCGTAGTAAGAACTGAAAGATGAAAGATGGAAGATGGGCAAAGGAAATCTGATTGCTTATCACCTGCTTGAAAGTAGCACAGGTGCTTACATAGAATGGTTAGTTCATGAACCAATGCGGCTTTAATAAAAATCGAATATAAGGACGCACGCTTAGTAATGCTTCCTACAAAGGCAATAAACCCACAAGCCAGATAGCCTTGCATATCCTTGGAGTCTTTTCTTTTCTCCTATCGGGTAAGTCTTGCTGAGTACAATTGAGTACTCAGGGTTTTATTCCCCCTGTTGTAGGTAACAGGTGGAGGCTTGAGCTGACCTTTGTGTGTGGATTCCTCCTGGTGGGCTCAGAGAGGATTTCCTTTACGCTGCGATCGTAGATGTTATTTATAACTCTCACCAAATACTTTTATAAACGAAAGTTTCATAATCTGTTGTCGTAGTCTAGATATCAATACTTCATCATGTCATTAATAGATGTTTATTTCCGCTGTAACTCTGTTCACATGTTTCTATTCCGTTGTTCAATTAAATTGTCTATAACTCTGATAATATGAATTCATTCCGCTGTTATAATAATAAATATTACACTCTGATGTTGTATTAAAAGTGATGTAAGAAATGGTTATGAATGATGTATGCTTTATTCTCTCGTTTGTGATCCTGATGGCAAAAATGTGGATTTTCGGGTTCTCCCCTGGGGTGTGCCCGACGGAACCGAATAATTTAGTGTTCTCCCTCGAGTGCTTAGTGTCTGATGGAAGACAAGCACTCCTATAAGGCATTAGATTAGGCGGTTCTGCCACAGCCAGCCCGTAGGGGTGAGCCGTCGTGGGATCCTATGTTGGACGTTGCCGACCAGCCCTGGGCTGGTCAGATCTGGAGAGCGGTCGGAGCTGCACTGTGCGCCCTTGTGGAGTTGTGATGGTCAGATCTGCATCTTGCCACCTCGGACGACGTGATCGAGCGGAGCGCTTAGGGCGAACCACCTGCAACAGAGGAAACTCATTGTCGTGAGTGGACCAATCTAGGACCGACTCTACGAGCGACAAACACTCGGCGAGCTTCTTGTCAACCCGATCTATAGATGAGATCAGGTCGTCCTGTTAGACGGGCTTCCTTAGCTGGCGCAGATGTCGGAGCTGCCGACGCAGGGCTGTCCTGCACTAGGTGATTGACCTCCCCGTCGCCGTTGGCGTTGACGGCCCAGGTGATGGAATCGACCGTGAAGATTTGGCCGGCCCTGGGAGCGAACGGAGAGCTTGGAAAACGTACCGTCTGGCCCACCATGGGATCAAGCGCACACCCCTACCGAGCGCGCCAACTGTCGACTAAACGTGCTCGGCAGTCCATCGAGGGGTATACCCGCGATGGTAGATTTATCGCAAAGGTGAGCTTGACGTAATACCATAGTCCTGTGTCATGTCGGTTTGTATTGGCTATCATATATGATTGCACGTGTTTTGAGGATGTCCTCTACCCGCCTTATATAGCCTGGGTAGAGTTACGTGCCGATCAGGTCTACAACTAATCGAGTAACAAATAAGATATACATGGAATATTACGTTCGGTATATCCAAACAAATTCTACGCGGGTGGCATTTGTTTGATAATTATTTTATAATAAAAATTATCACGTGTGGCAAAATCAATATGAAGATATATTTATTTGGCGCGTAATATGCCAAGAATATTTATTTTATCGTGGTTGAGCCTATGACCCGTGGGCCCCACACCTTTTGATATTGTTGGGTTCATTTTTTGAAAAGAAGTAAAATGATTGCTGGGTTGGATATTCAACTTCCGTTTGGCTTCTAGAAGAAAGAAAAAGAATAAACGAGAAGAAGTTGTTTATAATAAACAATCGTATATACTTGTGACTCTTGGTTGAACTGCTGGCCCACATGTCATTGATATGAACCCTCACGTAAAAGAGTAAGATGAAGGCTACGAACACAGGAGCGTCGAGCCGCGGCGGATCGGCCGGGATGGGGAGCAAGACGGACATGACGTATCAGGTGGGATGGGGAGCTAGATGGGACACTGGCGAGGGAACTGTGTCCGTCGGGGCGCAGGCGTGAGAGCTCCGAGATGGACGGACGCTACCTCTAAGACCAAGGCTAATGGATACGTCCGCTCGTCGGCTGCAAGAAGCTCCAGGTCACCCGAGCTGCCGAGCAGTGGTGGTGGACTCCACCGATCTTTAATGCTTCGCTGCGACGTGGAAGAACTGGAGTGGGGGAGCGGCAGCTACAGTGCATTTCGCCCGTTTTTTACCGGCGTCTCGCGAGTCGCCCGCTTTCTTCTCTCTCCTACTTTCTCTCTCTCCCACGTCGGATTTCGCCAGCTCTTCGCCGCTTATAATACTTGCTCTAAAGCAGGATGGGCAGGGTGAAGGGATCTGTGTTCGTCTGGCGCGCGTGACTTGTGTTTGGACGGACGCCCGCATCAATGTCCAGGCGCTGGGAATACCGTATCATTATCCTTGTTTGTTGGCTCCTCTCCCTCAGTACTACTGATCGGTAGACTGAAGACAGCTCGAGCCATTTCAGCGTGTGCTCGGAGCCAACAAAAGCTGAATCACTCAAATGAAAATTTGAATGAAACGCACGAGAGACAGTGCCAATTTCTATTTATAAAAGTTGAGGAAAACTTGCCTAGAATTTAAGTCTGTATAACTTGGACGTTAATATGAAAAATATTTAATTACATATTTTTACATCCTTTTTTTTTTGCCATTTCACGTAACTTACACTAAGACTGAGTAACCAATGAAACGACATGATCGATCTGAAGCGAGTAACACGCTGGATCGTCAACAAAGAAAGAAAGAACGAAGGAAGACTCCACAATCCTAGAAAAGCACTGCGCGCTTGCGTAATTGCAAGCTGGCCTCCTAACAATTCGTACTTCGTCTACGACGAGTCGACGACCGATCGTCCGGCATTGATGCCACCAAATTTGGAGAGAGCTGAATCAAGAAGAGGCTTCTTCAGTGCTGCTGGTCTCCATGGGCGACGCGGCCGCTTTCGGGTGCACCTTCTTCTTCAGGAGCCCAAACAGGCCTCCTCCTCCACTGCCGCCGCCGCCGACCGAGGCCTTCTTCTCCGCGGGGCCATGCTTGCTCTTCTTCTCCTCGGCCGCCTCCATGCGCCGGAGCTTCTCCTTGTACGCGTTCTTGAGCACGTACGCCTCCACGAAGTCTCCTCCCATCATGGACGCCATCGCGATCTCTTAGCAAGCTGTCTTTCTCCTCGGATCCTCTCCTCTGCTCAAATAAAGCTGCCTGAAGTAGTTCAGCTGCTTGCGTTGATTGCTCTCCGTGACTTGCGAGCTGGCTTGAGCTGCGCCCCGCTGCTTTTATAGCCGCTAGGCTAGGGCGGTGACCGGTGACCGGAGCAGGGGCCGTAGAGCCGTAGACTTGGCACGCAAGCTGAAAGCAAGGAAACTGCCAGAGCCCGGAGAATCTCGGTCCCCGCATGCTGAAAACGAGCTGCGCTGCCAAAACCCCAAACCGAATTTCCGCGATGTCACGCGTGACGCACCAGCCAGCACCGGGCCCAAAAGTCTCCCGTGCAATGGCCAATGCCAAGGTCGTCGGCCCCGCTCCCATCCATCACCGCCCGCGGGGCGAGACCGCGACGCGCGATGCAGAGGACCGGAGGCGGCAGCAGGAAAGGCGGTAGGATCTTGCGTGCACCGCGAGTGGTGGATCCCGTGCGCGGGGGCGTCAGTCGTGCGATCGCGACGGGGAGACGGGGCCCACGGGGGAGCTGGGCGGGTTAGTTTGTTTTCACGGTTCACGGCGGCTGGGGTTTTGTTATGGACCTCCTCAACCAAATCACAATTACAGCAGTCTTGATAGTTTGGGGAAAGCAGGGATCAGAGGCAGGAAAGCAAGAACAGCTACATGGACAGGTTCGGAACAGAGGACTCGAGGAGGAAGATGACTTCGTCGACGTCTGTTCGATGCCTGGTGGCCGCTCTGGTCTTTTATTACTCTTCTGTCAAGGCTAAGTATAGATGACCAACGGGCCGGCACGGCACTACGGGTCGGCACGGCACTACGGGCCGATTTTCGTGCCGGGCCGGCCTGAGAAGCACGACCAATTTCACAGGCTGTGCCAGCCCGAGGCCCACTGGCTGCCGACAGAGAGAGAGAGAGGGGGGGGGGGGGGGGGGGGGGGGGGGGGGGGGGGGGGAGGGGGGTCGACGCCGCTCGCTAGAGATCCGGCGGAGAAGGGAGGGAGGGAGGACGCGGGGAGCGGATCCGCCACGGAGGAGGAGATCCGCGCCGTCCTGCGCTGGATCCGCGCCGCCCCTGCCCGAAGTGGTCAGCACCGGAGGAGAGCGCCGCTGCAGGGGCCGCGCGAGCTCCACCGCAGGGGGCCACATGAGCTCCACCGCGGAGCGCCGCTGCAGGGGCCGCGAGAGAGGGGCTGCCATCGGGAGGGAGGGAGAGGGGCGCCGTTGTTGCGCCGGGAGAGAGTGGAGGGAGGGCCAGAGGGAGAGAGGGTGGAGCTCCGGATCTCGGTGAGGAGGAGGACGAGCGAGTGCGGAAGCGGAAGGGATAGGGTTTGGGCGTGGGGAGGAAGACGGCTGCGCGCGGGAGGGAGATGGCCGGCGCGCTCGCCCCAGAGGCAGATCCGGTCGCCATCGCGCTCGCCCTGGAGGTGGGGACACGCGGGGAGGCCTGGAGGAGGCGGTCGCCGGTGTGCTTGAATCCGGCCGTCGCTGCGCACGGGAGGGAGACGGCCACGCGCGAGGGAGACGCCGCCGCGCGGGGAAGAGGCGAGAGGCGAGAGGGAGCGGGTAGGATTTAGGGTTCGGGGTGAGCCGGTGAGGGTGAGGCGGGGGGAGGCGGGGAGCTGGGCTGCGCGCGGGAGGGAGATGCTGCCGCGCGGGGAAGAGGCGAGAGGGAGCGGGTAGGATTTAGGGTTGGGGGTGAGCCGGTCGGTGAGGCCGTGAGGGTGAGGCGAGGGGAGGCGGGGAGCTAGGCTGAATGTCGCCCGGGCCTGGGGGCAGGCCGGGCCGCTAGCGGGCCGGCTCGACTGTAGCAGGCCGTGCCGTGCCGGCCCACGTGCCTCTCAAGCTGATGCGTGACAACTGTCATCTCATGGTGGAAGTCCTCAATTGTAGAATCAAGCTGATGAAGCGCCTAGCCCTCCTCAACAAAACCAAGGTACATCGGTTCATTATGGATCTCGTGACTGCGATGAATATGGTCCCACATAAGGTGTGAGGTGGCAAGGTCTCTAAGGGACAGTGAGAGATCGACCTCCATGCTCGCAAGTAAGATGGCCTTAGCACATTTTTCTTCACGCGGCCAAGTCTCAAAGACACCGAGATCAGAATGGTAGCTTTCCATCTCAACCACAAATGCCTCAAGTAACGCACTCTTAGCATCAGCAGCAGCATCAGGTGGGTATGTGGGGGGGCATCGGGAGAACAGGACGTGAAGTACAGATCCGCTCCCCCATGAGGTAGCCCTATAGCTACTGGCCATCCATGTGGATCTCCATATGAAACACAAACTCTCCCCATTTTCTGCCATTGAAAATAACGGGGCACCACGGAACAAGAATAGCACCGAGGCACCCAAAGGACACACTAGAAGGACACAACTAGGTTTTTTTCTTTCTTTATGTCTTTTTTGAAATAAAAGATAGAGAGAGGAGAAACCAGAAACCACTAACTCAAGCGCACAAGAGCACAAGGGCCGCGGGGTCGTGCAAGCGGTAGAGACCGCGACGGGTGGGTGGGCGTCCGCGACTAAGCGAACAGGTGTCCTAGGGCGGCGTGGGCGTCCGGTGCACGCGGATGGGAGCCACACGAGTGCGGGCCATGTCGATGTCCAGGTCAAGGCGGCGTGGGCGGCTTGGGGTGTCGTGGGCTCGAGGCTGCGGTTATCCGATGTGCGCTCGGGTAGGGGCACACCGGCGTATGGCTCGGTGAGGCCGACGTTGTTGACAGGACGCCAACGGCTTAGCAGAAGAAGGTGAGAACCAAAACCCTAGCTTAATACCATGTTGGAGTGGCCTACCGATTCTATTCCAAGACCCATAAGGGCAAAAATACAAGTGGCAGCACTAGCGCCTGGACGTCCGGACTCCTATGTTCGTTCGGACACCCACGGTTGCTCTGCCCCATCTGCTCGGATTCGTGCGCTGCCCGTATCAGCTCCATTTTCCATGCTCGCATCCAAACCGCCCGCTTTAGATCCACTGCCCATGCTGCTCGGAGACTTGCCCCTGCCTCTTCCACATCGGCGCGGCGTCCGTCTCTTCGAGGCCGCCAGAAGACTCGTCCCCGTCTCTTCCACAACAACACCATGCGGCCTATGCCTCCTCCCAACACCACCACCGGCGGCCTACGCCCCCTCTACACGTTGGTGGCCGTGGCTTGGCCCTGCCCGCCCTCATAGACACCAATGTCGGCGGTCTACACTTGCAATATGAAACACTCGAATACAACGTACATTTGAAACAGATTAAACATTTGGGACATACGCTTGCAACATTTGTGTGAAACGTATGCAAGATCCAGATAAAACAATTGCAACATAAAAAAACACTTACTGCAATATAAGGCAAACAGTTGAAATATTTGGAACATGCTATTGCAACATATGTATGAAAACATATGCAACATCTAGATACAAAACTATTGCAATATACGTCTGGAAACAAGATGAAATATTTTGAACAAACACTTGCAACATGCTTCTAAAACACTTGCAACATATGCAACCTGTGCAACATCCCCCAATCTACTTTTGCAATATCCATAAGAAACAACTACAACGTACCTTTGAAATGACTGAAACACATGAAACATACATTTGCAACATAGGGGAGGGAAAGCCTAGGCCGGCCGATTCAAGCCGTTGGGGTCGGAGCAGCAGCGAGTGGCGGCGCACGAACACCAGTGCCACTAGTACCGGGCTTGGATCGGCAGCGAGGGTGGGGGATGGGGGCCAGGAGCGCCATTGCCGCCGGGGTGGGGGTGCTCGGTCGTTGGGGTGAGAGAGGGCACCGCTGGGGTGGGGAGGGTGCCGTGCCGCGATGGAGAAGAGTCGCCCACTCCCCTGCAACTCCGTCGCACCACCTCCATGGATCTCGCCAGAGGTGAGTGGATCTTGCTCCTGCTCCATGGATTTCGCCGGGGTAGGGAGAGGGCTGCCGGATCTGTGGGCGTTGGGGGCTCCCGGTCGGGGAGGACGCCGGGCGTTGGTGCGCTGTGGCAGGGGATGAGGAGCGCGGAAGGGATAAGGGTGGGATCGGAGTGAGGCGTGTGGGAGTTGATTTTGTTTTTTAAGGCAAGTGGCACGTGTGGCAGTGAGTGGAGTGAGGCGTTTGGCCTTCTATAGAATTAGCCATATACAAGTGCATATATATGCAAAGAACCCCTCCAAATAGAGGGAAAATACATATATACATCTACACATCTAACATGGAGCATGTTTTTCTTGTTAAGAAAAATATATAATTTGTACTTTTTTTCGAGAGAATGTGTTCTCGGTGCACGTTCGAAGGAGAGTGAGAATATATAGTTCAATTACAGCAATAAAAAAAAGTGCGAAACGTGAAGAGAGGCAGAGGAAGACCGAAGTTGACTTGGGTAGAGGCAATAAAAGAAGACTTGAAAGGACGGAATATACCCAAAGACTTAGCCTTAGATAGGAATGCTTGGAAGACAGCTATTCACGTGCCTGAACCTTGATTGTTTCTGTTGGGTTTCAACTCTAGCCTACCCCAACTTGTTTGGGACTTAAAGGCTTTGTTGTTGTTATTGCGAGCGACGGCTTTGGTTTGCTGAAAGGGGAAGATTTTTTTTTTGAAGCTGCGCTCGGCCGGCACGGATCGAAATGGAAGTATGGAAGCTTGCAGAGTTCAAAATGGGAGAGTTCTGGAACCGCTGTCCCATTCCCATGTTTGCCCCGTCCAAGCCGGCCAAGCCATATCATCATCCTGGCTGCTCTAGTTAGTGATGATCAGTAGACTGAAGACACACCGAGCCATTTCAGTGTGCTCGGAGCCATTGAAAGCTGAATCACCAAGAAATTTAAGTCTGCATAACTTGGACGTTAGTATGAGAAATATTTAATTATTGCATTACAGCTGAAATTAGTTATATTATGGCTTTGGGCGCTTGGCCAATGCCGTTTTGCCATTTCACGATTTTTTTTTACCTCAAGTTTAACCACTCGTCTTATTCAAAAATTTTGTGCAAACATAGTCAAATTTAAGTCATTCTTGAAGAACGTTTTTAATAAAGCAAGCTACAACAAAAGAAGTGATATTTTACACAAATTTTTGAATAAGACGAGTGGTCAAAGTTAGGATAAAAAAAAGTTTAACGAACTATAATTTAGAACGGATTTAGTATGATTTACACTGAGTAACCAATGAAACAACATGATCGACACCAAGGGAGTCGTAGTAACACGCCAGATCGTCAACAAAGAAAGAAAGAATGAAGACTACACAATCCTCTACTTGCGCAATTGCAAGCAGGCCTCGTGCGCTGTCCACGACGACCGATCGTCCGGCAATGGCGACAGCAAATTTGTTGGACAGACACAGAGCTGAATCAACAAGAGGATTCTTCTTCAGCGCTGGTCATCTTCATGGGCGACGCGGCCGCTTTTGGGTGCACCTTCTTCTCCAGGAGCCCAAACAGGCCTCCTCCTCCTCCCCTGCTGCTGCTGCCGCCGCCCGAGGCCTTCTTCTCCGCGGGGCCCTGCTTGCTCCTCTTCTCCCCCTCGGCGGCCTCCATGCGCCGGAGCTTCTCCTTGTACGCGTTCTTGAGCACGTACGCCTCCACGAAGTCTCCTCCCATCATGGACGCCATCGCCATCTCTTAGCAAGCTGTATCTTTCTACTTGTAAGCTGCCTGAAGTAGCTCTGCTCTGCTGCGCGCTCTCCGTGACTTGCGAGCTGCCTTGAGCTGCGCCACGCTGCTTTTATAGACTTGTCACGCAAGCTGAGAGCTAGGAAACTGCCAGAGTGACCGAGAATCTCGGTTACTTGGGCCGCGCGGAAGCTATCGAACGTCCTCATCCGCATGCTGAAAACGAGCTGCGCTGCTGCTGCGAGCCGAACCCCCACCCAACAGAATTTCCGCGATGTCACGCGTGACGCACCGGCCGGCACCGGGCCCAAATGTCTCCCGTGCAACGCCAAGGTCGTCGGTCCCGCTCCCATCCATCTCCGCCCGCGGGGCGAGACCGCGACGCAGAGGACCGGAAGCGGCAACAGGCAGGACGTGAGCGGGATGGCGGTAGGATCCTCTTGCGTGTCCCGCGAGTGGATCCCGTGCGCGGGCGCCAGTCGCGCGATCGCGATGGGCAGACGGGGGAGCTGGGCGGGCTACTTTGTTTTGACGGTTGATTCGTCTGGGGTCTCGTTCGGGCTACTTCGGGGCCTCACGGACACGGACTCACGCCAGCATGTGACTATGTGAGCTTCGGGGGAAATTGTGCAGTGCCGGCCGGTGTTGCTTTCTGTAAAGCAGCATTCGGTCTTTGGTCTAAAAAAAGTGCCGGCCGGTGAGAGAGTACGTCCCGGCGGTCGAAGAATAAGGGTTCAGTACTTCAGTCAGTGGAGGAACGAAGAAAGAAGCGTTGTGGAAACTGCTCTCGGGCACCGTTGTTCAGCTCTGCTGGACTGCCGCCGCGTGCTACCCGTGGTGGACTTGTTCGTTATTGAACGCGCTGCCGCCTGCCGGCCCATATGCGTCAAATGAGCACGTGACCTTTTTGGTTCACGAGTGCAAAGTACCTTTTGGCTTATAATATCAAGTTATTCAAAGCCAAGTTTTTTTAAGGCCCTATTTGGCCTAAACTTTAGTAGGCTAATAAAGCGGTGAATCCAAACAGTTCACAGCCAACCAGCTAAACTTTAGCGGGAGGCTAAAATATACATAGAACATTTAGCAATTTCAACCTAGCTAAAACCAGCTAAAAGGCCTCAATGACCAAACTATCTCAGCTAAAGTTTAGCTAGAGGATCCAAACAGCCCAATTAAGGTTTAGGTAGCTAAACAATGGAATTAATGAGGGTAGCATGGTCAAGGATTTCAATTGGCTAGAGGATCCAAACACCCGCCCTTTAAATTTTAGCTCGCTAAATTTTAGCTCTAGCAATTAGTTAGCTAAATTTTAGTTGGGTGGATCCAAATAGGACCTAAGCCTAACTACTAGATACACCATTCTACTTATTTGATATTATAAATGTTGTTATTCTTCATTAAAAGGTTGATTAAACTCAAGAAAGTTTTACTTAGTGATTCTATTAGTTCATTTGTTTTGGGACGGAGGGAATAGTTGCTTTTGGTCTACATGATTGTACATGATCGCTAAGATCCCAAGAGAATTAGGTGCTAATATCCAAGGGGAACTAGGGATATGTTGGTGTTTCGTAAACCAGAATAGTAAACTTATACGATTGACGCGCTACTCTAGGAAGACGATGGTAGCATCCAATAGATATGAGGATTTATACTGGTTCAGGCCGGAGCCCTACGTTCAGTCTCAGAGATGATCGAGTGCGTGTTCCTCGCTTGAATGCTCTGAAGTTCTTACAATAGAGGTGCAAGAATGATGGAAGATATGGAATGACCTATGCTAGGCGAAGGGCTGCCTGAAGAGAAGCTCCAGGAGCCCTATTATCGGGGACCAATATTAGGGTACCCGAAGAGGAGGAGCTAATGGTCATCAACATTGATTCATCTGAGCAGTCAAGAGCACGACTATAGCTCCAACCGACCCCCAGGTGCGCGGGCTCCGCCTCGCCCGACCTCAAGGCCGGGATCTCCGTCTCACCCGACCTCAAGGCCGTGAGCTCCACCTCGCCCAACCTCTGGGGGCAGGCTCCGCCTTGCCCGACCTCAAGGCCGCGATCTCCATCTCGCCCGACCCCTTGGGTGCGGGCTTCGCCTCGCCTGACCCCGAGGCCGCAATCTTCACCTCGCCCGACCTCTGGGGGCAGGCTCCCCCTCGCCCGACCCCGAGGCCACGGGCTCTGCCTCGCCCGACCCTGAGGCCACGAGCTCCGTCTCGCTCGACCCTTGGGTTTGTGCTCCGCCTCGCCCGACCCCAAGGCGAGTGCGGGTTCCGTCTCGCCCGACCCCTTGGGTGCGGGCTCTGTCTTGCCTGACAGGGATCCATACCGCCGCCAACCACTCCAGGGCCAAGCGTATAGGCCTGGGTCAAAACTCTGACACCAAGGAAGAGACTGGCACACCCCGATATAACCCGTGGCCATGACGGGCCATACCTGAGGATTCACATTAAGAACAATGTCGGGCGGGCCAGTGCTGTTCACCATGACGCCTGCCAGGACAGAATGGGACGCCATGACCGGCAAACTACGCCTACGCCTGGCGCCAGTGATGAACAGGGCCGCAACGTAGAGCCATCCCTATTGACGTCTACAGGATCGGCGGGACCTGCATGAAGGAGAATAAGGACCCGACGGTCCTACCAGCCTTCTTCTCTCTCTCTCTCTCGTTCTTCTCCTTTTCCTCCACTGTAACCCATGCTTTCCCTTGGCCTATAAAAGGGAAAACAGGGCGCCCCATGAAGGTGATCGACCCATCAAGACCCGATCGGATCCAGCTTAGCATAAGAGCACAACACGAACACACGGCTGAGCAGCGGTCGGGCTCTCAGCACCCATTCATTCTTTCCACCAGAGACTTGGGATCCTTACCCTCTCTCGCCCGTTTATAACCCCTACTACAAACTTTTAGTGCTAGTAATACGGGCAGCAATGATGAACTGGACGTAGGGACTTTCTGCCCAAACTAGTATAAACCTCGTGTCCTCTAAGCACACCATCCGAGCTAGACGCGTAACACTAGAAATTTACTCGTCGGTGGTAACTCGAAACACCGACAGTTGGCGTGCTAGGTAGGGGCCTATTGCGCGTCTCGACGTCCACACCAGGCCTTGGAGGCTAGTCATGATGTCAGCTAGGTCCCTAGCACGCACGTGCACTTCAAAAACCTGAACTTCATCATCATGACGGAGGGAGAGTTGATGCAGGCTCCCATCGCCGTCCAACCTCTCCACTCCGTCATCCTCGACGCGATCGCTGAGGCACTCAAGGAGCTGCGGCTGCACGTACCAGAGGCCCACGCCCCCAGGAGCGACCAGCCCCTTGACTTCGATTACGGGAGGCTAGAGCGCCAGCTCAGTGCCTTCCAGGGACCTCAACCATCCCGGGAGGACCTGGGACGCCGACTTTCTCCTTCGCCAACATCATAACGCAGCTGGCCGGGGGAGAGCCGCTCTCCCTGAATACCTCATCCAGAGCGCCCCGACAACGCTCCCGTCCGATCTCCGCAACGCCGCAGAGACCGTTGGCCACCTTATGGCGCAATGCACTCCTCCATCCCCCGTGAACGACGAGTTCGTGGGGATGACCGAATATGTCGTAGAATCTTTCCATGACCTCCTCGTGGGAGAATTAGGGTCACCCTCCAACTCTAACCCTAGCAGGGGAACCGTCACCCTTCTGGTGAATGTTTCATGCAGGTACCCTCGAGGGCACATCGAAAGCATCCACGAGGGAGAAGCTACCCCAGCGAATGACTTCGATGACGAGGTTGAGAGGGATGCAGGGGCCCCACCTCGCCTGCGGGTAGAGGAGCTGAAGGCCTGGCACCAATAGCTCAAGGAAGCATGACTCCAGCTCAAGCAGGAACACGCGGAGCTCGAGCAAGAGATCGAGCACCACAGAGACGGTGGGAGTGCACGCGCCGTGGCTTGTGACATGAACCAGAGGATCATCGAGGATGATAAAGCCCTCCCATACTTTACCCGAGCAAGTCAGAACATCACCGCCGCAGCGGCCTTGCTCTGGGGGCTTCCAGTGCCCGCAACGCTCGAGGATCGTCGGGCCCATCGTGAGATTTGCACGCTACTCGAGCGTGCGGCGGCACAGCAGGCCGAGAGCTCGCTGTTCTGATGATGCGAGCTCGATGCCAGCCAGTGCGTGCCCTCAAGGCGGCAGGCCGCGCACCATGGTCTCGGTGCATGAGCGTCTCGGCCTTCATCGGGACGTGCATGACACCCTCGATGGCCGCAGACATACCCACGGCGATGCGAGGGAGGGGGCAAGCCTCGGCTACCACCCTTGTCGTGGTGGATGGTACAACAGCGGCGAGGACCGAGGACCGAAGCCCGAGCCCTGACTTGCCGGGACCTCAGGCCTTTGGCTGACACATCCTCAACGCCGACTTTCCACCGCGGTACCGACCACCGACCAACATCCTGAAATACTCAGGAGAAACGAACCCCGGACTGTGGCTCGAGGATTATCAGCTTGCTTGCCAAGCCGGTGGATCGGATAATGACAATTTTATTATTCGCAACCTTCCATTGTTCCTGGCCGATTCGGCGCGAACATGGTTGGAACACCTTCCGCCCAACCGAATCCAAAGTTGGGCGGACCTAAAAGAGATCTTCATGGAAAACTTCCAGGGCACATACGCGCATCCTGGGAACCCCTAGGATCTCAAAAACTGTCGACAGAAGTCCGAGGAAACTCTTCGTGGGTACATCTGGCGCTTCTCCTGGCAGTACAACGAGCTACCCAACGTCGTCGACGCCGATGTCATAGGAGCTTTCCTGTCTAGGACCACCTACGAGTCCCTGGTTCACATGTTGGGACATAAGGGCCCGTGAACCACCAAGGAGCTCCTCGACATCGCCACCAGCCATGCCTTGGGCGAGGAGGCGATCGGGGTGATTTTCGACCGCCTCAAAGGCAAGGCAAAACAGGATGAGGACGCTGACGAAGGCGCCTCCAACCATCCCAATAAGAAGAAGAACAAGAAGCAGTGTGACGGCTCGCTCATGGCCACCGCCGACCGCAAGGGGGGTCTGAAGCCCATCGAGGGTACCCTAGACCACTTCGAGAAGCTACTCGAAGGGCCATGCCCAAACCATGCTTTCCCCGATGAGCACCTATACAAGGACTGCGTTCTCTTGAAGTGGTTCTTGTCCGAAAGCTCCAACAAGGGGATCATAGGAAGGAGGCTAGCTAGATGAAGCACACAACATTGCCCTCCTCCACTTGGCCAAGTACCAACAAGCGTTGCGCCAGTACCACAGCAGTCGAGTGTGGGGTTGGGCCTACAATGTCGGGGACCTGGCGCTCTGCCATGTCTAGAGCAAAAAGAAACGCCACAAGCTTTCTCCGTTGTGGGAGGGTGAAAGGTCCTAATGGCTAGAGGAGGGGTGAATAGCCTATTAAAAATTTCTACAACAACACTTAACAAACCGGTTAGACAATTATGAGGCGAAGCAAGTGTTGCGCTAGCCTACTAAAAAGCAAGCCACCTACCACAATTCTAGTTTATATAGTCTATATCCACACAATAGCTATGACACTACACTAAGTTAGTGTGCTCTCAAAAGCTAACTAAAGAGCCACACTAACCAAACTAACAAGCTCTCACAACTAGCTACACTAAAGAGCTTGACAACTAGTTTGCGGTAAAGTAAAGAGAGTGAGCAAGAAGGTTATACCGCCGTGTCGAGGAAGGAGCCAATCAATCACAAGAATGAATAACAATGAAGACCAATAACCTCGGAATCAAATGATGACACAATGATTTTTTACCGAGGTTCACTTGCTTGCCGGCAAGCTAGTCCTCGTTGTGGTGATTCACTCACTTGGAGGTTCACGCGCTAATTGGCATCACACGCCAAACTCTCAATAGGGTGCCGCACAACCAACACAAGATGAGGATCACGCAAGCCACGAGCAATCCACTAGAGTACCTTTTGGCTCTCCGTCAGGGAAAGGTCAAGAACCCCTCACAATCACCACGATCGGAGCCGGAGACAATCACCACCATCCGCTCAACGATCCTCGTTGCTCCAAGCCATCTAGGTGGCGGCAACCACCAAGAGTAACAAGCGAATCCCGTAGCGAAACACAAACACCAAGTGCCTCTAGATGCAAACACTCAAGCAATACACTTGGATTCTCTCCCAATCTCACAAAGATGATGAATCAATGATGGAGATGAGTGGGAGGGCTTTGGCTAAGCTCACAAGGTTGTTATGTCAATGCAAATGACCAAGAGAGTGAGCTTGAGCCGGTCATGGGGCTTAAATAGAAGCCCCCACGAAATAGAGCCGTTGTACCTCTTCACTAGGCACAATACGGGGTGACCGGACGCTCCGGTCATATCGATCGGACGTAGGACCCCAGCGTCCAGTCATGCGATGCATGCCACGTATCCCCTCTCTTCAAATATAGAGCGCTCAATTTCAATGATCAAGTGATGACCGGACGCAACAGCTCAAAGTGATTGGACGCTGAGCCCCAGCGTCCGGTCGTTTCCAGTAAGCATCCAGAGATGACTTTTCATGACCGGACGCATCCGGTCATGCTCGATCGGACTCACCCAGCGTCCGGTCACATGGTGACTCTTCTATGCGCTGCCACATCAGCAGGACCGGATGCACCCTGTTAGCGTCCGGTCACCAAGTGACCTAGCGTTCGGTCAAAGACCAATGCCAGCATCTTTGCTGTATCATTGACCGGACGCACTGGTCCCACTGAGACCAGCATCTGGTCACTTCGTGACCAACGTGACTAACTCCTTTCCAACTCTATCTTCTTCACCCTTGCTCAAATGTGCCAACCACAAAGTGTATCACCTTGTGCACATGTGTTAGCATATTTTCACAAACATTTTCAAGGGTGTTAGCACTCCACTAGATCCTAAATGCATATGCAATGAGTTAGAGCATCTAGTGACACTTTGACAACCGCATTTCGATACAAGTTTCACCCCTCTTAATAATACAACTATCGATCCTAAATGTGATCACACTCACTAAGTGTCTTGATCACCAAAACAAAATAGCTCCTACCATTTATACCTTTGCCTTGAGCCTTTTGTTTTTATCTTTCTTCTTTTCAAGTCCAAGCGCTTGATCATCACCATGGCATCACCATCATCATGTCATGGTCTTCATTTGCTTCATCACTTGGAATGTGCTACCTATCTCATGATCACTTGATAAACTAGGTTAGCACTTAGGGTTTCATTAATTCACCAAAACCAAACTAGAGCTTTCAGAGGGACCATACATCGTTGTGGAGGTGCTCCGACCAGGCACCTACAAGCTCAAGACCATCGATGGTAAAGCCATCGTCAATGCCTAGAACATTGAATAGCTATGTCATTTTTACCCTTAATATATGCACACTTTCTCTTATCAGTTTTGCTACCAACTCCACGATCTTTAGTGACACCCGACCCCAGCAACGGCAGGGGGTCGGGCCTCACTCGGGGGCTGATAAGAGAGTGTCTATTTGGTAGACATTCTTTGTGCTCGACCCTCTTGTATCTCTAAGTGACACCTGACCCCAGTAACGGCAAGGGGTCGAGACTCACTTAGGGGCTGGTAAGAGAGTGTCTATTCGATAGACATTCTCTGTGCCCGACCCTTTTATATCTCTAAGTAACGCCCGACCCTAGCAATGGCAAGGGGTCGGGCCTCACTCGGGAGCTGGTAAGAGAGTGTCTATTCGGTAGACATTCTCTGTGCCTGACCCTTTATCACATTAAAACCTAGAGGCAAGGTTTGTGGAAACAAATGCTGAGTAAAACTGGTCAGACCACAAGAAACCTACGCTCTAGTGGCTACGGCATTTTCGCTCACCAGCATGATTAGAGTTTGTTGCCCGCACCCCGAGCATTAGCCTACGCCTTCCTAGGAAGGGTTTGGAGAGGCCCACCTATGGAATCTCCATCGAGGAGAGGCCAGTAGGTCGGCCAAGTCAATTGAACAGCTCAAGCCACTGCCAAGATGAGGGTAAGGAGCAGCAGGATGCCCCATGCAGGTTATGCTAACTCCATCACGAACGATGGACCCGGATCCCACTCGAACATATCCGGTAAGAGCTCCCCAAACCCATCACTCAAGCCATCAATGTAACTTTACCAACCCCCACTTTACTTTTCCAATGCATGAGCATTCATTCATCCATTCCCATACTTCCAAGCATCACATATACAATTATTGCATCATAACGCTTCACGTCGTGTTAGGAAGCGGTAGTCGTCTCATTCGATATGAGCGACGACCGACCGAGGTTCGAAGGTCGGCCCATGAAGGGCTCAAGGCCACCTCTCGTCGGACAGAGCCAGGGGAGAAAACACATATGAGCCCTAGCAGCCTTTGCCCAACCCTCTCAAAAGCGGACAGGGTCATCTCGACCTTCTCGTTCGATCCTAACCTCGAGCCAAGCCCACAGAATCTCCATCGAGGGGAGGCCAGTGGGCCACCTGGGTCGGTCTTCGAAATGACTTGGGCATCTGCCGGGAGGCGGGTTAAGAAGCAGTGGAATGTCACATGAGGGCTATGCTGACCCCGTCATGAACGATGAACCTGGATTCCACTCGAACATGCCCGTTAGCGAGCTCACCGAGCGTGACACTTGAGCCATCAAGGCAAGTGCCGTTAGCTCAACCCCTTAGGTTGCGGAAACCATGGATGGGGTGATGCATAAAACTCGATCGACCCCTACCGAGCCCAATGGGGCTTGGGGTTCGAGCCGCTCAACCCTGACTCGGGAATACGACTGACCGAGGTTCGAAGGCCAGCCTGCGAAGGGCTCGAGGCTGCCTCGCATCGAACAGAGCCAGGGGAGAAAACATAGATGAGCCCTAGTGGCCTTTGCCTAACCTACTTAGAAGCAAATAGGGTCATCTCGACCTTCTCGTCCGATCCTAACCTCGAGCCAAGCCCACAGAATCTCCATCGAGGGGAAGCCAGTGGGCCACCTGAGTCAGTCTTCAGAATGACTCAGACATCTACCAGGAGGAAGGTTAAGGAGCAGTGGAATGCCACATGAGGGCTATACCGACCCCGTTATGAATGACGGATCCAGATTCCACTCGGTCATGCCCATTAGCGAGCTCACCGAGGGCGACACTCGAGCCATCGAGGCAAGTGACGTTAGCTTATCCCCTTCAGTTGCGGAAACCGCAGATGGGGTGACAGTCATAAAGATGAGCTGACCCTCGACCGGACCCCCGCTACGTGTGAGGGCTCAAAGAAAGTTGGACTCGCAAGGAGACCAAATGCGTGGTCGTAGAATGATGGCTCAGACGCTTTCTCCTACTAGTTTCGTTATCGTCTCCTCGATCTTTAGTGAAACCCGACCCCGGCAATGGCAAGGGGTCAGGTCTCACCCAGGGGCTGATAAGGGCATATATATACCCTTTCCGAAATAGTCACTATGCCTGACCCTTTCTCACATTAAAAAACTAGACGCAAGGTTTTGCGGAAACAAATACTGAGAAAAACTAATCGGACTACAAGAAACCCATGCCCCAGCGGCTACATCACTCTTGCTTACCAGCGTGATCAGAGTTTCCCGCCCACACCTTGAACTCTACGGTCTTAACAATAGGAAGGGTTGGAACGCATTAACCCGTTCTTACACATAAAAAGGAAGAAGGAATAGACTTGTTCAAACAAAACAAAAGAACAGACTTGTTTAAACGAAACACAAGGGTTGGAACTTGTCCGCATATTACAAAAATGATCACCCAACCAATTTAACTAACTACCCCTCCAGGGGAGAACTTGCCTTCTATCCTGTTCACCAAGTCCTACTCGTGGACTTCATAACTGGGCGTGTAGCCGTGGCTCATTGCCTCCAGATCGATGATGTCCCCAAAATGAGAATTAGCAATCGCAAAGGACTGATTGACCCCAGCGTGAAGGGCATTCCTCTTGAGCTAGCGCACCTAAGCCATGATGTCGATGGCTTGAGCCATGAGCGAGCTGGCCCCCTCTGTCCGTACCACCTCAAGGTTATCACCGACCACTCTGAGGGCGGCGCTTAGGACACCGAGCCCGTCACTCTCCGCCTTAGGATTTCTCCTCACCTCGGCAAGGTCCACAGCCAGCCTGGCAGAAATGCTCTCGGCTGCTAGCTTCTGGGTCATCTCCCTTTTGAGCTTGGCCTGGAGGGAGCCGACCTTTTGCTGCGCATCGTGGCGCTCTTGGCAGGCCTAGTCACGCTCTTAGAAAGCCTAGTCACGCTCCTCGTAAGCCATGCCACATTCTGAGTGGAGCCTCTCTATAGTTTGGATCATCTCATCCCGCTCCTTGCGTAGCCGAGTGACCACTCCGGCATCCAGGCTCTCCCTTTTCTCAAGGGCCATGAGCTTCTCCTCGGCCCCCAGCTTTAGATCCCTTTCTTTCTCAACCTTGCCTAGAAGGTCAAGCATCCGCTGGCAAGTTTTGGCGTCCTTCTAGAGCAACTCATCCTACTCCTTCCTGACCCTAGCGGCTTCATCCTTCCATGACCTCGCCGATAGGGCCTCGAATGCCTTCTCAGCCTCATCAGCATCCTGACGGGCCTTGGTCACTCGCGACCAAAGATTGGCTGCCTCCTCGATGAGGGGAGCCAGCTCGACCACCCTCAGCTAGGCGACAATGAGCTGAGCTGTCACCTCTCTATGTAGCCATGCCACCTCGATGAGGTGGTCCCAGGCTTCCTTCTATTGATGAAGGAACCGAGATTTCCCCTGGCTATGAGCTATAAGGGACTGCAGGGAGACGAAGGTTAGGATACAAAAAGTATATAGAGGAAGAAAAAGGGCAAGAAGCTGGACCAAGAAAAAGGGCAAGAAGTAGGACCAATCAATACCACTGAGAAAGGGCAAGAAGCATGACCAAGCAATACCACTGAAAAAGGGAAAGAAGCCATGACGTCCCCGCCGAGACGCCCCCTCCGACGATGGAAGGGGTCAGCGGTGTAGACACCAACCTCTCTCCTAGCACCATGACTCTCGGGGACCCCTCAGCCATGTCACCCTCCATCCATCCCACGGTAGGCGTCGTCGCTTGGGCCACTGATGGCATGGGTCATGCCGGTGCCTCGCGATGCTGTGGTTGTGCCCGGCTGTGACCCATCTATCACGGCCACCGCCACCTCCTCCTGCTTCAGTGAGGTCATGACTGGCTACGTCGCACCCACCACGATCGACGCCACGAGCGCGGTCGATAGCCCCATCTGCCCCGCTGTTGGTAGTGGTATCGCAGCCATCACCGACTGCTCCACGACCCCCAAAGGCACCCCTTGAATGCCCGCATCCGCCCATCCTACCGAGGGCACAAGCGCCACCATGGGCAGCGCCTGACCGGCCAGCGATGTGGTCACACCAGCGCCGCTCCGGCCCAAAATGGGCGCGACACCAGCCGATGGCCGCCGCCCCAATTGGAGGGCGATGCTCTTCTTTGGTGCTAGCGCCAAAGGATTCCGATGCCTACCGATGCTGCAAGGGACAAAAAACATAAGTCGCCATGAAATCCGACTAAAACAGGAAAAACCAGAGGAATTGATAACTCACCTCAGCGCTGTTGGGCGGCAGATGCATTTAGGGGATGAACCCCTCGACCCTTGCCCCACCTCATCGGAATGAGGCCGTTTTGAGCCCACCCCCTATTCCTAGGCAGAGGGGCTCACCCCTGGCAGCTCCTGGGGCACATTGGCGGAACGCTCTGCTCCCCTCAGTGCATGGGGCATGATGGTAGAGCCGCCTGCCTCCGCTGGCACCTCAGGCGCGAAGGTAGAGCCACCCACCTCTATTGGCTCCTGGGGTAGGTCTACAGTATGCCCCACCTCCGTCGGCTCCCCAGACGTGCCCTCTCTTCCATGGAATGGGAAGGGTCTCGACGCCTGCAAGGATGAACCAATGCCTATCATGCTTCCTCGTTCTCTAGGTTGTCCCACTCGATATCGTCGGCTACCATTTCTTCTTCCTCCATCACCTCATCATCGTCACCATCGTCCTCCCCTCGTTTGCCTTCCTCAGCTACTCGCCCTTGGCACGATTAGCCACCCTCATGGCCAAATCCCTCGGCAGCGGCGCTGGGTGATCCGTGAGGATGAGGTCCCTCGGCTGGTTCCGCCCCTCTCAAATTTAGTCCCATAGGGTCGGGAAATCAATTGAAGAGAAGGCAAGAGAAAGGGAAACTTACGAAGACAACATAGCCTAGCTCCGACCGCATCGGAGGATGCTCCGGCACCGGGTAGATGAAGTCAAGGGTGGCACCCACGTCATCCCACAAAGGCTCCATTGCCTCCTTGATGCGTTGCGTGATCTTATAGTTGGGGAGCATTCCCTCGATGAGCGTTGTTTCGTCGAACGATGCCTCAAGCGCCATCGCATATAGCAGGAGCGCGCGCATCATCAACGGCGCCACCCTCCTCGCGTGGTAAGCCTTGATGATGCTCGACCCTCTCAGGCCATTCTCCTTTAGGATGTGGATGTCGGTGATGTGGTCTTGGATCTTCTTCTTGTCCTTCTCCAGGATGCCCCACTTCCTCCACTGCTCTGGGGCCTCCTTGATTAGGTGCTCGATGAACTCTGGCGGAGGGGCAATGGCATCATTCTTGAGGTAGAACCACTGTGAGTGCCACCCCTTGTTGGATGTTGAGAGATGCATGGACGGGTACTTGCCGACCCGATTGTTCTGAAGTTGGATGCCGGCGCACCCCATCGGCATGTGCAGCTCTTGCCTATCGCCCTTCTCCCTCTTCTTCTAGAGGTTGATGGCGATGAAATACCTCCACAAGTCAAAGTGGGGGCTAATCCCCAGGAATCCTTCGTAGCTCAATCTTGTAGAAGTGTAGTAGCCCCTGAAGGAATTTGTGGGCGGGGGTAGTGAGCCCACGCTCGTGGAAGTGGGCGAATGACACCACGTAGCTGTTGGGCGGCGATAGTGAATCCTCATCGCCGGGCAGCAGCCACTCCTCGGCCAAGGTTCACACACAGAGAAGACCACGATGGATGAGGCCCTCCATGCGCTAGAAGGTGATGTCAGAATGGCACCACAGATCCATTAGAGGTGGGGGTGGATGGATGTGAGCTCAATGGCGGCGGAGATGTGAAGGCAGGAATCGTAAGCATTGGCGGCGGTGGCATGGCTATGGAGGTAAGGATGCAGGTGTGCGTATGAAACATGTAGGGCTAACCCTTTGGTTTTATAGGGGTGATGGGTGAGAGGAAACTAGTCGCCCACCTAGATCTCCGTGCTCGCCATGACCTACCACCACATCTCATCGTGGGGCGTGCGCACGCAACCTATGGTCGTCCCCCCACAAAAAACATGCCGGATGTTTTGCCTCCATGAACGGGCCATGGCCCATCACAGGTAAGAGGGATACAGAGTTGAAGACACTCCTACGGCTCGTCTAGGCCTAGGAGTTCGAAGGTTGGCCCACCGATGGATTTGACAACCGCTCCGGGCACCTTTAGAGTGAGGGGTGGAAAGGGATGGGCCCGCTAGTGGCCAGTGCCTGGGCGCACGAGCGTCGCGGCCATTCTAGCCCACGTTCAAGTCTTGGCAGGATACGATCCATGGTCTTTCCTTAAAGAAAGGCAGATGGCCCTCGGGACCGGTCAAATGGACCCGAGAACTATGTGATTGACCGCTGAAAATCTAGAGTCGGTCACCAACTGACCCAAGCCAGACCCCCATGAATGGGATGCTGGGCCCCCACTCAGACTAGCCCATTAACAGCTCACCAAGCCCCATGATTCGTCCATAGAGAAAAATCGTGGCATGGCTCAGCCCCTCCATTTTTATCAGAAAAAATGCTTAAGGGAAGATGATCACAAAGATGAGTCGACCCTTAACTAGACCCCTGCTACGGGTGGGGGCTCAAGGAAAGTTGGACTCATAAGGAGAATGAACACATGGTCGCAGAATGACAGACCCCTGTAAGGGTTGGAATCAGGAATGACATTTTCTGACCCATCAAATCTCACGGCTATACCCCTGAAGGGTCCAATCACGACGAAAGGAAATCGCCGTCCCTAGGACACATCATGGGTGACAAAAGAAGGCCAAGGCCCTCATAATCCTCCCATTCATAGGCTCAGGGGCTACTATTGGGGACCAATACTAGGGTACCTGAAGAGGAGAAGCTAATGGTCATCAACATTGATTCATCCAAGCAGTCAAGAGCGTGACTACAGCTCCAATCGACCCCTAGGTGCATGGCCTCTGCCTCGCCCGACCTCGAGGCCACGATCTCCATCTCACCCAACCTCTAGGGGTGGGCTCTGCCTTGCCTGACATTGAGGCTACGAGCTCTGCCTCGCCCGACCTTGAGGCCACAATCTTTGTCTCACCTGACCCCTTAGGTGCGGGCTCCGCCTTGCCCGACCCCGAGGCCACGATCTCAGCCTCGCCTGACCCCAAGGCCATGGGCTCCGCCTCGCCCGACCCCAAGGTGGCAGGCTCTATCTCGCCTGACCCTTGGGTTTGTGCTCCACCTCACCCGACCCCAAGTTTGCAGGCTCTGCCTCGCCCGACCCCTTGGGTGCTAGTTTTGTCTCGCCCGACGGGGACCCATACAGCCGATAACCACTCTAGGTCCAAGCATATGGGCCTGGGTCAAAACTCTGACACCAAGGAAGAGACCAGCATGCCCGATGTAACTCGTGGCCATGATGGGCCATACCTAAGGATTCAGATCAAGAATAGCATCGGACATGCTGGTGCTATTCTGCTTAACCCTCGTACAAACACTGACAGACGCGTCAGTCCACCATGATGTCCATTGGGATGGAATGGGACGCCATGACCGACAGATGACGCCTGCGCCTGGCATCAGTGATGAATAGGGCCATGACGTGCAATCATCCCTGTTGACATCTATAGGATCGGCGGGACCCATATGACAGAGAAGGACTCGATGGTCCTGGCAGCCTTCTTATCTCTCTCTCTTGTTCTTCTCCTTTTTCTCTACTGTAACCTGTGCTTTCCCTTGGCCTATAAAAGGGAAAGTAGGGTGCCCCATGTAGGGGATCAACCCATCGATACCCAATCGGATCTAGCTCCGCACAAGAGCATGACACAAACACACGACTGTGCAGCGACCGAGCTCTCAGCACCCATTCATTCTTTCCACCAAAGACTTGGGATCCTTTCTCTCTCTCGCCCGTTTGTAACCCCTACTACAAACTTTCAGTGCTAGTAACACGAGCAGTAGCGATGAACTGGATGTAGGGACTTTCTATGCGAACCAGTATAAACCTCATGTCCTCTAAGCACACCATCCGAGCCAGACGCTCAATACTAGAAATTTACTCGGCGGTAGTAACTCGAAACACCGACACCTACTACATTGGTGAATGAATGGAAGGGTAGATGATTCAGAATATCTAGAGAGGGTACCCTAGCTGCCCTTATATAGAGTTCGGGGCCAGGGCGCATACAAAGCAAGAGGTTCTCCCGACCAAAGGGTCGAGAGCCTGAGGGAGGTCCTAGGTAACTTGGCTTGCATGCTACGCCATCTTCTGGTCCATGTCTGGTCGTGGCTATCACATGGTCTTCTGGCCACATTGCGACAGGGTGTGGCCTGATGCTACTATGCCGTCTGTGGTGGCCTATAGCCTCGATGGTGGCTCGTCAGCCATCCTATGCAACACGGTGTCTGTCGTGGCCTTCGTCACCACTTCCGGGTTCTTAAGGACGTCATACCCGAAGTAGGTAACTGCCTTGGGTCATTGTTTGCCTAGTGGCTTTATGGGGGCCATGGGCCATGACCCCGATCGTCAGGGTTGGGGCACTCTGTCGGTCTGGATGGCCTCTTCATCGAGCCCCTTGTCGTGGTTCCCCATCCTATAGTGGGTGAGATCGTACAAGCGTCTAGTTGGTCCATATTTGGACAGTGGGTGTCATACCCATTGCCACCACGGTGCGGTGTTGTCTCATCAATGCGGCATGGCACAGGGTTGGTGTCTGACCAGACCGAGGTGACTGCTGTCCCCACGGTCCTTGCGGGGTTAGTTCAGCATACTTGCTCTTGTCAGAGCAGGCGTGCCTAGCTGCGCTTGACCTCCCCCATCCCTTTCGGGGGTCATGATGGGGTGACATCGTGTATCCTATGAGTGTCATGTACTATGGTGGATAGAAGAGGTCGGGGATGACTCCGGCCTTGGCGGCTGGCCCTCTCCGCTTGGCTTTCGCTGGGCCTCGGTCATTCGGTCCTACGTTGGCCTGCTGTATTGTAGGCTGCGCGGCCTACTAACTAATCAATGCCTTGGGACACCCTAGGGTCATAACCCCGATAGTAGCCCCCGAGCATTTTTAAGACCACAAAGTGATCGTGAAAGCGCTGACGCGCGTGTGTGCTGGAGCGTGGGTTCGTAGTCACGGCCTTTTTGAGCTTTGTTGCTCGATCCCTTGCGGGCTGGTGTATTCAATGCGGTAGGTTGATGTTGTGCCCCGACCCATTAGGGCATCGTAATGATGTGATTCTCGATCGATGAGCCCTGCCATGTCAGTGTGCCGTTGTTTTAGGGTTCGTGACCCAGGCGGAGCCGGGTGATCTTGTCGACCCCTGTTATGGCTCCTCTTTTAGGAGGCCTAGAATTCTTTGCCCTTAAGCAGGCATCTAACCTTAGCTATGGCCCTCCATGGTGCGCCATGCATCGTTGGGGCCTTTGGTCGTTTGATCCACCTTTGGACCTATAAATTAGGGCTTTTCTTTCGTCCGCATCATTCATGGTTGTAGTTGCAAATTTCTCCCACCTTCCCATGAGGAGAGCATGGGGATGAGAGAGGGAGGTGGCTGCCCTTTTTAACAGTTGGTGCCAGAAGGGATCTTGTGAGCATAGAAGGAGAGGATGGCATGACTGTTGTGTAGGGGGCAGTGCAGCCTTTGTGACATGGCTGCACTTTGGCCTCCCTTTTGCTCCATCTTGGCACTAGAGTGGTTGCCAAGGTGCTTGTTAGAGCTAGGCAGTCCTATCACTCTCTTCTTCCCTATGCTCTGATCCCATGGGCTACGACACTACGGGGCTTGTGAGTTCTTTTTTTTTCTTCATCTCGCCTCCCCTATAGTGGCATCGCTCGAGGGCCTTTCAGCGATACCACCACTAGGGTGTGGTGGTATCAGTTTTTGTATTCCTTGTGTGTGGATCATCCACACATTGCTTTGTAATCATATTCGATATGAATAAAAGCTCAAGGAATCCTCGCTCTAGAGTTGTCGTGGCTCTCTTGTGAGGCTAGGGTGAGCCCCCTAGACCATCTGGCTAGATTTGGGCTCATGAGTGCAGAACCAAGGTTCTCCGAGTGGACTATCGACCTTCCGCTACGTCAGGAGGTGAGGTTGCGGGGCAACTTTGGGCCCTTCCATGGGGGCACATTTGGAGGCTTGCGTTTGTTCGTTACATGCGATTTAACTACATGCACTTTGAGGTTGTATTGTTTGGGTTTGACCTCATCGGTCTTTGACCCATTCGGCTGGATCTAAAACCATGGGTCTAGAAATGCGGACTTCAGGTGAGTTATTGATCTCTCATCGCGTAGGGCGACGGGGTCATCGAGCGACCTTGGACCTCTCCTCCTGAGCATTTGCAAATATGAGGATGCAGACTTAGGGTGAGTCATTAGCCTCTCGTCGCACAGGGCGATGAAGTCGTCGAGGGACATTGGACCTCTCCTCCTGAGTGTCTACAAGACAGAGGACGTAGGCTTTGGGTGAGTCATTGCCCTCTTGTCGCACATGGCGATGAGGTTGCCGAGCGACCTTGGACCTCTCCTCACGAGTCAGGAGAGTCATTGGCCTCTCATCACGTAGGGCGACGAGGTTGTCGAGCGACCTTAGACCTTTCCTCCTGAGTGTCTAAGAGTAGGAGGACGCAGACTTAGGGTGAGTCATTGGCCTCTCATCGTGTAGGGTGATGAGGTCGTTGAGCTACCTTGGACCTCTCCTCCTAAGTGTCTGTGAGTAGGAGGACACAGACTTATGGTGAGTCATTGGCCTCTCGTCGCGCAAGGCGACGAGGTCGTCGAGCGACCTTGGACCTCTCCTCTCGAGTGTCTACGAGCCAGAGGATGCAGGCTTTGGGTGAGTCATTAGCCTCTCGTTGTGTAGGGCAATGAGGTCATCAAGTGACCTTGGACCTCTCCTCTCGATTGTCTATGAGTAGGAGGATGCAGACTTAGGGGTGAGTCATTGGCCTCTCGTCACGCAGGGCGATGAGGTCGTCGAGTGACCTTGGACCTCTCCTCCCGAGTGTCTATGAGCTAGAGGATGCAGGCTTCGGGTGAGTCATTGGCCTCTCATCGCATAGGGTGATGAGGTCATCGAGCGACCTTGGACCTCTCCTCCCAAGTGTCTGCGAACCAGAGAATGCAGGCTTCGGGTGAGTCATTGGCCTCTCATCACATAGGGCAACGAGGTCATCGAGCAACCTTGGACCTCTCCTCCCGAGTGTATGCGAGGAGGACGCATACTTAGGGTGAGTGTTGACATTTCTTAGCATCACTCTTTAATAAGTTGTCATCCCTAGCATGATGCTAGAAATGCATTGTTGGTAATTATAAATGACACTTGAAAACTTAGAGGAAAATTATATATATTAAAGTATCCGCAAGCGCACAGATAATATACCATTGTAGTATTTCACTTGAGAGTATGCCAGGTATCGTAATTTATATTTTATCCACAAGGAGGTCCAATGGAGTTGTGTTGGCATAGAGATATTGACAAATATATATACTTATGATAAAACCACTCTCATGCTATGGCAAGGGTAAGTCAAATGATAAATGAATAATAAGTGCAAGGTAATAATGGTATTCTAGAGATAGAAATAGATACTCATAAAATGTACTATGGCTAAGCAAGTGATTCGTTAAGAGCAAAAGATTCCTACGTCATTCCTTATTTGCTAAGTCTTTTATACACCCAAGTATATACACTCTCATTTATAGCATAACTAACTTTGGGTCTATGCATAAGGAATATTACTAAGGAAGATCAAGTTAAGTTGATCATGTTTATACATTTATTCAAGTTAAGTTGATGGTTTATGATGGATGATAACTACCATCAACAAACTCCCCCAAGCTAAACCTTTGCTCATCCCTGAGTAAAGCTAATCTTAACAATAGATCAGGAGTTGCATCAATATTTTCACTCCTTAAAAGTACACATGCGTTCAATCAAGAATTCTCCTTCGGATTAAAATTCATCGATCTAACTTTCAAACTTAACCATATTACCTTTAACCATGGGGCTATTGAGCTTTCACTTGGATCTTGAGCAATTAAAAGATAGAACGATCAAGTCAAGCACTATGTCTCAAGTTCTTTGCTCAACCATTGTTTCGAAGTTTTTGCAAATTTTCAAAATAAAACTCAGAGATTCCAATCTATGACACTCTCAAGTCTCTCTTATATATGTGGTATTTGTGGATCCTCGCCAACGCAATAAATGATGATATGCCTTTTGTCGATAGAATATCGTCGGTAGTCCTCCGAGGGATATCCCATGAAGGTATACTGATCGGCAGAGGTGCGCGTAATCAAGATCAAGAAGGCAACAGAGACACAACAGTTAGACAAGTTTGGGCCCTCTACACGATGTAATACCCTACTCCCATGGTCTATTGGTTTGTATTGGTTGTCGTATGATATTGCATGTGGGATTGGATGTGGGATGGGGCATGCCGACTAGGGGACCCCTGCCCCTCCTTATATACTCTAGAGGGGTAGGGTTACAAGGAAAGTATACTAGTTGATTACATGGCAAGTATTAGATTACAATATCTGTAGTATCCGATCAAATCTTCTAGATGTCTTGCAGTGTACGCCGAGCAGTGCCATGCGCCGCAAGTCTTGAATCTTATGGGCTAGACAGTCCCTGACCGTGCAGCCCATGTCCCTTGCCATGGGTACCTAGGGTTATACCCCCCATAGCTAGTCCCCAAGCGCCTTGTATCCTTTGAGCAGTGCTATTTTGAACAAGTCTGACTAGTTTGACGTGAAGTCGACCAGTTTAACTGGTTATCCGAGCAGCGGAAGTCAAAGCCAACTAGTTTAACTGGTGACCTGGGCGGTGAAAGTCAATGCTAACCAGTTTAACTAGTTAGGAGACCTCAGACTTAGCCAAGTAAGGCTTGCCAGAAGGATGTAAGGGGCTCAAGATAAAATTTGAAAATTCTTCCCCTTAGGAGAAGTGTAGCCACTTAGACTCTGTCAATAAGGAGGGTAAATCAAGAAATAAGCACTACATTCACCGCCAGGTGAAGTGTGGCCACTTAGTCCCCAAGCCTGGCAATAGGTGAAGTAGTCATGTGGTGCCAGGGTCCAAATTAGTAGTCTTCAGGTGCTAGCCCAGTCCCCAATGTCGCAGGAAACTAGTGTAGAAATAAACACAGTCATCGCGAGATGACGTGTACACACGTAGTCTCCGAGCCTACTAGAAGATTTTGAAGATATCTTGTAGCAGGGTCAAAGAAAAGAAGTCTAAAAGCTTGCCGACATCATCTGACATGCACGTATCAAGACCCCAGACATGCTACCCAAGATCAGCACCCTAATCCAAACAGCATGGAGCAGCTTGATAGCACACAGATGAGACGTAGCAAGACCCGGCCACCAAGGGAGTCCCCAGCCTTAGCTGGCAACTCTTGCATGAAGAATCCAAACATCAAGGAGTCCCTAGCTTAGCTGGTAAGCCCCTAGCATAGCTGACGATAAAACCCATGCGATGAGCAGTCCAACCAACTGGTCGGCATCGAAGTGAATGCTGAGCAGGAGTGAGTGCCGAGCAGTTCAACCAATTGGTTAGCGGTGAAGTCCGTCCGATAGGTGGTCCGACCACCCAGACAATGATCATCTTGTCTAGTCCTTGAGTGTAAGCTTGTTGACTGAGCCATGCCCCTACGAAACAAATGTGTAGAATGGGTAGTATATGATGTAAAAATAAAATATATAAACTCCAAAGAAGAATCAGCAATGTTGATGAAATAGCATATGCAGCTCGACGATCAGTTGGTGTGAACACTCCGTATGACCAATGTGGGGGTATGGCCCCTGGTATCCACAAGACAAGACATGGGCCGTACCATCAGAGGTGGCCCAACCCACAAGATCAAGACGTGCACGGCGCTGCTCGGCGTGCACCGCAAGATATTGTATAGTACCAAATAGGCTACTTTCCTTGTAACCCTGCCCCTCCAAAGTATATAAGGAGAGGCAGGGGTCCCCTAGCGGACAAGATACATACATCTACACCACGATCCATACATCTCAATGCAATACATCAGAACATAGGATGTAGGTATTACGTCATACTGATGGCTAAACCTGTCTAAATCTTGTGTCTTGGTGCTTGTATTACCATCTCGCTCCTGATCTCGCTCACCTCTATGACAAATCTACCATCATGGGATACACCTCGGTGGACTGCCGAGCATCTTTTATCGACAGTTGGTGCGCCAGGTAGGGGGCGGCGTGCTATTTCCTTGTCGAACAAGATGGCTTTTTCCGTAGGCTCTTCGTCCCTCCCGCAGCCCGGCCAGATCTTCATGGTCGGATCGATCTCGTGGACCATCAATGCTGATGGAGTCAGAGAGCTCCTTAAGTTGGTGCAGATCGATTCTGCTCCAATCATCCCCACGTCTGTGACTGTAGATCTGATCTCAAAACCGCTTCTGAGGCCTCCTTCATCAACAACTCGCCGCCCACTTCCTCGTTACCAGAGGAGGTAGATTAACAACAACGATCTAATCAAATCCATCGATCGGGTCGGTCTGAAGCTCGCCGATTGTCTCTCCATCGCCGAATCGGCTCTGGACACTCTGGTTCAGCGCCGACCACCCTCCGATCTAGATCTATCGGAGGCTGCTCAGAAAACTCCAGGAGTTGAGGCTCTGCCCTTTGGGTTCACCAACACCGCCGCCACTTACCAACATGCCCTGAGGGGCAAATTCGCCGACCAGGTTGAAGACGTCCGTCCTCTCGTCGACCCGATAGCGCCGTATGCCACCGACCAGTCGTTCTGTCTAAAGCTAAGTCACGCTTTAATATTTTCCTAAATATTCTCCAGTCTCCGTATATCGCCATGATGTTTCTCCGAACTGTTTTCTCCATATTTGCTCTCCAAATGATTTTCCGAACCCCCGAACAGTCCTATTGATGCTCTGACGCCTCCAGAGATGACCCTGTCTCTGGCTCCTCCCTACACATGCTACGGGCTTCGCGCTCTACGTTATGGGTGGTCAGCAGCGGTTCCTTGGTCACGCCTGTTCCTCCTACATGTGCTCGGGCTCCGCGCTCCACGTTATGGTTAACGGGCTAGCTAGAGCTAGAGACTCAGCTACACACTAACTGTTTGGGCAGTTTATATTAAATACATCTTCACACCAACTAATCGCCGAGCTACATATGCCGTTTCATCACCATTGCTGATTTTTCTCCGGGGTTTATATATTTTTAGATCATGTACTACCCGTTCTACATATTTGTATTGCAGGATCATCGTCCAGGTGATCGGACCACCTAGTGCTCAGACTTCTCCACCAATCAACTGGTTGGACCGCTCGGTTCATGGACTCCATCGCTAACCAGTTGATCGGACTGTTTGTCGGTCGCTTCTACTCAATGCTCACTTCACCACTGACCAGTTGACCAGACTGTTCGTCGCTCGTGGTTCATCGTCAGCTACGCCGAGGACTCCTCAACGCTCGGTTTCTTCATGCTCGAGGAGTAAGTGGGCACACTTCACCACACGAACGTCGCTAGCTACGTCGAGGACTCCTCGGTGCTCGGACCACGCCAGCTTCGCCTAGGGCTCGAACATCGCCGCCTGCGCTGGGGACTCCTCGGTGCTCGATCATCGCCAGCGGCGCCGGGGACTCCTCGCTCCTTGACGCTCGGACATGGCCAGCTTCGCCGGGGACTCCTCGATGCTTGGACATCGCTGCCTATGCCAGGGACTCCTCGGTGCTCGGACATCGCCGCCTATGTCGGGGACTCCTCGGTGCTCGGTCATCGCCAGCGACATCGAGGACTCCTCGCTCCTCGGTGCTCAGTCATCACTAGCAATGCCGAGGACTCCTTGCTCCTTGGTGCTCGGACATCGCTAGCTTTGCTGGGAACTCCTCGGTGCTCGAACATCGCCGCCTACACCGGGGACTCCTCGGTGCTCGGTCATCACAAGCGACATCGGAGACTCCTTGCTCCTCGGTGCTCGGTCATCGCCAGTGACACCGAGGACTCCTCGTTCCTCGATGCTCAGACATCGCCAGTGACCCTAGGGACTCTCTGCTCCTCGGTGCTCAGTCATCGCCAGTGACACCGGGGACTCCTCGCTCCTCGGTGCTCGGTCATCGCCAGTGATGCCAGGGACTCTTCGCTCCTCAGTGCTTGGTCATCGTCAGCGACGCCAGAGACTCCTCGCTCCTCGGTGCTCAGACATCACCAGCGACGCCAGGGACTCCTCGCTCCTTGGTGCTCGGTCATCGCCAGCGACGCCGGGGACTCTTCGCTCCTCGGTGCTCGGTCATCGTCAGCGATGCCAGGGACTCCTCGTTCCTTGATGCTTAGACATCACCAGTGATGCCGGGGACTCCTCGCTCCTCGGTGCTCGGTCATCACTAGTGATGCCAAGGACCCCTCGCTCCTCGATGCTCGGTCATCGCCAGCGACGTCGGGGACTCCTCGCTCCTCGGTGCTCGGTCATCGCCAGCGACGCCGGGGACTCCCCGCTCCTCGGCACTCGAACATCGCCAGCGATGCTGGGGACTCCTTGCTCCTCGGTGCTTGGACATTGCCAGTGACACTGGGGACTCCTCGCTCTTCAGTGCTCGGTCATCGCCAGCGACGTTGGGGACTCCTCGTTCATCGGTGCTCGGACAGCACCAGCAACACCAGGGACTCCCTTGCTGGTTGGATCTTGCTATGTCTCATCGGTGTGCTATCAAGCTACTCCATGCTATTTGGATCAGGGTGCTAATCTTGTGCAGCACGTCTGTGGCCTTGATACGTGCATGTCAGACGACGTCGCCAAGCTTTCAGACTTCTTTTCCTTTGACCCTGCTATAAGATTCATTCTTTGTCTTCTAGCAGGCTTAGGGACTAAGTGGGCACACTTCACCTTACGGTGAATGTGCTTTTTCTCATCTTGTGGCTACGCCCGGGGATTGGCTGCTTGCTCGGCTGGTCTTCTACTTTCTGACCCTGGCACCACATGACTACGTCACCTACTGTTAGGCTCGGGGACTAGCTGTGGGGGTATGGCCTCTGGTATCCATAAGACAAGACATGGGCCGCACCATCGGAGGAGGCCCAACCCACAAGATCAAGACATGCATGGCGCTGCTCGGCGTGCACCACAAGATATTGTATAGTACCAAATAGGCTACTTTCCTTGTAACCCTGCCCCTCCAAAGTATATAAGGAGAGGCAGGGGTCCCCTAGCGGACAAGATACATACATCTACACCACGATCCATACATCTCAATGCAATACATCAGAACACAGGATGTAGGTATTACGTCATACTGACGGCCGAACCTGTCTAAATCTTATGTCTTGGTGCTTGTATTACCATCTTGCTCCTGATCTCGCTCACCTCTACGACAAATCTACCATTGTGGGATACCCCTTGGTGGACTGCCGAGCATCTTTTGTCAATAACCAGTTAGTGTGTAGTTGAGTCTCCAGCCCTAGCTAGCCTGTTAACTATAACATGGAGCGTGGAGCCCCTGTGTGTGTAGGAAGAGCAGGGCATTGCTAAGGAGGCACTACCGACCACTCCAAACACAGAGGGCAGGCGCTCCTGCACGTGTACGTGTACAGAGAAGCCAGAGATAGGGCCATCTCTGGGAACATCCAAGCACCAACATGACTATTCGGGGATTTGCGTTAGCCTTAACTATATGTCATCTTTAAGATGGTCTACATGAAAGAAAATCATTTGGAGAATAAACATGGAGAAAACAGCTTGGAGAAATATCATGGAGATATATGAAGGTTGGGAAATATTTAGAAAAATTTTAAAGCATGAGTTAGCTTTAGACAGAACATCTGGTCGGTGGCGTATGACATTATCTGGTCAACAAATTTGTCCCTTAGGGCATCCTGATGGATGGTGGCCATATCCCCTAGAGTTTCCCGATCGGCTTCTGATAGATCGGAAATGGAAGGTGTTCGGCGTCAAACCAGAGTGGTCAGAGCCAATTCCATGAGGGAGAGGCAGTCGGCGAGCTTCTGGCCGACATGATCGATGGATGCAATTAGATCTTCATTGCCGACCTGCTTCCTCAAGTAGTGGGGCAGCAGGCGGTGAGTTATTGGTGAAGACAACCTCAGAGGCGGTTCTGAGATTAGATCTACCATTGCAGGTGTTGGTGTGGTCGGCGTAGAATCGATCTACACTGGCTTGATGATCCCTCCATCTCTGTTAGCATTGATGACTCAGAAGATCGATCTGACCATAAAGATCTAGCTAGTCTTTGGAGAGGACAAAGAGCCTAAAAAGTGTACCATCTTGTTTGACATGAAAACAGCATGCACACCCCTACCTGGCATGCCAACTATCGACAGAATATCATCGATAGTCCTCTAAGGGGTATCCCACAAAGGTATATTGATCGGCAGAGGTGCGCATAATCAAGAACAAGAAGGCAATAGAGACACAAGAGTTAGACAGGTTCAGGCCATCTGCATGACGTAATACCCTACTCCTATGGTCTGTTGGTTTGTATTGGCTGTCGTATGATATTGCGTGTGTGATTGGATGTGGGATAGGGCATGCCGACTAGGGGACCCCTACCCCTCCTTATATACTCTGGAGGGGTAAGGTTACAAGAAAAGTATCCTAGTCGGTTACATGGCAAGTATTAGATTACAATATCTGTAGTATCTGATCAAATCTTCTAGATGTCTTGCAGTGTACGCCGAGCAGTGCCATACGCTGCAAGTATTGAATCTTGTGGGCTGGACCATCCCTGACCATGTGGCCCATGTCCCTTGTCATGGGTACCTAGGGTTATACCCCCACACCTTTCTTTTCCTATAACTAAGGTTTATGTGGAGCTCATAGGAATGGAAATTGCATGAAGAGCATACTTGCAATACATATATTATACAGTCAAACCTCAGATCCAAATAGAGTTGGGTCATACAATCAAATCAAGATGTGCATGTGTGTGGAATATGGTGGATATATGATGGCTAGCCTAATTCTATTATGCTCCTTGAAAACATATCTCTCATTTGACTTGGAATCATCTTTGCAAGAAAACATGGGCTATCTTATTCATCTCATATTTTTTTCAGTCGGACATCTAAGTACCCATTGTTTTAATACTTCGGACAATTGTCCATTTTTTCCAATATTTTTATTTGCTCTCTTTTTATGAATAATTTTTGCATAGCCTATTCCTCTTTTCTGTAATAAAATATTTGAGAGATAACAATAGAACTTGAAGCATTTATGTGGTGGAAACCTATGAAACATATTTTTGGTGTTCTCTCAGTGTAGGAGTAAAATATTTTTGGGTGGATCTAGATGGAAAGCATGTTTTTGCGCCTATCCCTAGTGTAGGAATAGTACATATGTGGGTGGTGTGTATGTGATCTTGATTTTAAGAGCATGACAAAGCCCTCATAAGGCATCAACAAAGCTTGACTACACTAAATGCAAAACAAGTAGCATATAAGTAGAAGTTTTTCCTAGCCTAGATATCATGTTTGGCTTTGGTAGGAATTCAAGCTTTGTCATACAGGAACTCATCATGTTGCCTTTTTAGATTTTCAAACGAAATCTCTACAATTTAGTATCACTTGGAACAAGATAAATAGCAGCTCAGACCTTTTCATATCATATCCATCAATTACCTAGATTTAGATCAAGCATTTGCTACCCACGACTTTTAAGTTCAGAGCAAATTTTCATGTCAAATCAATTTCATCCAAAACTCGACAGAATTCAAGGCTAAAAACTAGGTACTTGAAAGGAATTATAACAGAGCAACTATTCATCATTTCCATTGTGAAAATACACCTTCAAGCTCTTTTTATTTATTGGCTCTTAAAAACATAAATTTAAAACAAACTTTATACACACTCTTTTTATTTGGTTTTCATATATTTTTTTTAGATCACACCTTACTATAAATAAAAGATAAAGACAAATTTTTATTTTTGTTTTCTTAGTTTTGCAATTTTTTTAATAAATACAAATTCAAAAATTAAATAAACTAATGAAAATAATAAAATACTAGAAAGAAAACTTACCTGAAGTAATGGGGGCTCTTTCCCCAAGATGGGTATTGCTGTGGTCTCTTAGAAAGGCGGGTCGATGTGGAGACCCTAAAACAAGTATCGTCAATTGTCATTATCTTGCTCATGGTGCTGTTGGATGGCGGCAAGGTGTTGTCCTGCTTCTTCTTGCCATTGGGATTGTTGGTGTTGGGTGTTCTGGATCACATGCTGGCTCTCCTCGATGGTAGTGAGCCCTAATGCCAGGAACTCTCCGAATGATGCGAAGAAGGCTACTCCCACCTAGCATGTTCAGGTTGGTGCATATGGGAAGGTCCCAGCTGGACCTAGCCTGCATGCACAGGATAATGCACCTGGGAAGGTCCTGCTTGATCAAATCTTGTGTAGCCAGTGAAGGCAGGGCCTTCTGGAATGGGGTCATCTCCACGGTACCGAGGCTATGGGTTGCGAGTGATCCTCGCAAAGGCACTCCTATGAGGTGCTTCCTCCTTTCTCTGTAAATCAAAGACAAAGAATCCACTACATACAGACCGAGGTTCTGTCTGGTTACGGGAACTCGGTTGTATAATTCATATACATCATGACAAGTTTCCCGTCCTTACCCTTTTTTAACATATGTGCATAGTTAAAATAGTCATAATCAATAAGCCAGTGGGGAACATCAATGTAAGTAATAGAAGCACTTTCTAGTAGACCCAAATTTTTAGCTATGCGGGTGGCCAAAGAAGTGCACCCAACATCTACCTTAAGACCGGTAATTTCTAACCATTGTGTCATCATGAATTTTATGGGTGAGACTTTTTTCTTTCGATCATGGCATATAGCAGTTTTAGTTCATCATTCCTAACTGTGCGGAAATCACTTCTAGGAAAAAGAGAAAATTCTAGCCATTTGTGCATGAATCGCAAAGTTGGATGGTGAATTTAATTGGTGCGAGGGCGGTAGCAAACAATTTCTTTTGAAATCTCCCTCCAAAACTTATTCCTATCAAAGTCTTATATAGCGGAGTCTACATCAATTATGCACTGAGAGTGAAATCTAAGAAGTTCACTAAAATTTATCCAAAAAATAGAAAATTCTTCCCTGAAAAGTCTAAATAAGACTTCTGAATCGGTGGGTTGCATAGTGCACAAAAAATTTAGTAGTCAAAAGCTTACATCCTGGCTCATCAATTTTCCAAGCATCCTCTCATCCTATGATCTTAAAAATAAGTTTGAATTCAGCGGTCATACCTGTGGCTTGTAGTAGGGATGGATCATAGGCAGGAGTGAGGACAAAATCCTAGGTCTTCAGCTTCTTGTAGATGTTCTTCTCCCTATCTCTCCAGAGCTTGAGCTGCTTCTCTTGCAGAAGAATGTTCCTCTCCACGGGGGCTAATTAGGACAGCGCTCCAACAGCAGAAGACGGAGGATCGACCTCCATGTCGGTGCTTGCTCGAGATGAAGAACATCTTGTTTAACGTAACGATTTCGTCTGCTTGAGCTTGCCGGCGATCTTGCTCATTTTCCTGCAAGATATACGAAAACAACACCACTCGTGGAGCGGGATTAGGAAAAATAAAAATGTTAGTGGTTAGCTGTTCAAAAGTCAAGATTGTGGCATGACTTCCACCCTAATAATAATAATTTTTTTAATTTTAATTTCCTCTCTTGATTTGGACAGCACTGCCACTCTTAAATTATTTTTCTTGCACAAATTTCAGCACACCTCTCTTTATCTTTCTTAAGGTTTTAGCACTACTTTCACACCCAAACTTCCACACACTCTTTCTTACTCCAACACTATTTCTACCAAGGAAATTTCAACTATGAAATTTTTAACTGGAATTTTGAACTTGGAAGGTTGTTTTGTGTTGTGCCTGAGGCCGAGAGCAACCAGGAAGGAGTGTTATTTATAGAGGGGGAGGTAGCAGGCCGGACGGCCTAGTGGTGGGCTAGCTGTCCCCACACCAAGGCCAAATAGCCTCTCCATTTTCTTGGTGGATCTTTGCTTCATGGTTAAGTAAATGGAGTGCTCCTTTCAGTGGATATTTGCTCTGGACGGTGCAAAATGGAGATAAGTGAAGATATAGTGAAGATATGGAGGTGATGGTGCAGGTTGAGTGGAGATGGAGGTGATGGTGGTGGGTCCCAAGTGTCTATGGGTCCCGGTGCCTGTATTTCTACCGTATATATGTATAAAAATGCAATGCAAAAATATTTTATGATACTATAAAATATAAGAAGATGAATGATGGTATTTTTAATTTTTACATCTCCGTGGTAAATATTTCTTTACGGGTTTTTACGCTCCTGTAAAAATTATTTACATGGGGTTTGACTTTTTATAATGCCATGATGAGTATTTTTATTTTATTTTTCTAATGCAGTATTGAAAAGTAAACATGCCAAAGTAAAATATAATGCAAAAAATAATTATAGATAACTACCGAGTTATCTTCCGGCAAGGGTTTGGTATTTTAAGTCCACCGAACCAGACTTCTCCGTTCGGGTTTATTCTTTAGGTGCGTCAGTAGGTCCCGGAGATAGAGACCTTGATACTCGCTTCTCATACCACTCTGGATTGGAGCATTGTTCCGGTCTTGGCTTGAAAGCGAACCACTCTTCCTTTCCATTCATATGGAATTTAATTTCTTCGGCTCCGACATCAATGTGAGCATTTGTAGTACTCAGGAAGGGTCTCCCAAGTATGATGGGTGTCTTCATATCCTCCTGCATGTCAAGTACTACAAAACCTATAGGAATAAAGAAATTTCATATTTTTACCGGAATATTCTGAGCGATTCCTGTAGGGTAGCGGACTGATTGGTCGGCCAGTTACAAACACATCAATGTTGGTGTGAGTGTTGAATAGTCAAGCTTGTCAAAGACCTTTTTAGGCAAGACACTAACACTTGCTCCAAGATCGTATAACACATTCTCAAAGTTTGGCTCCCGATCGAACAATCGATAGTGGGACATCCTAGATCCTTCTTCTTGACAAGTGAAGTGTTTAGGATGGCCGCACTACACTCCTTCGTTAACTTGATTACCTTAGTGGAAGGCAGTGGTCTTTTGTTGTTGAGGATGCCTCTGAGATACTTCACGTAGGTAGGTACCTGTATGGCATCTAGCAATGAAATATTGATATATAACTTTTAAATTACCTCTACGAACTTAACAAACTGCTCATCTATTTTAGCTTTTCGATTTCTGCGTGGAAATGGTAGGAGGGTCGTGTCATGAAAATCTTGTTGTAACTCTTGCTCTTGTGGCCCAACTTCTTCAACTTCAACGGTTGTCTTCTCCTCTTCCTGGACTACCATTGGTGTCTTACCTGTCCTTGTCAGATATGGTGGATCACGAATAGACTTGCCACCTCTTGTGGTTATGGCGTTTACCTTCTCAAGGTTAGTGGCAAAAGGCAAAGTAGCAGCCAACTGGGCTAATTGTGATTCTATCTTTTTATTATAGCTAAGTTGGTCTTTTATGATGGAAGAAAAACTATCCATTTTAGTATTTATGTTTTCTAGGATCTTATCATTAAAAGCAAGCTTCTTAGAAATATTCTCATTAATCCTAGCTTGTTCTAAGATCAAGTCTCTCAAGGATGGTTGTTTAGAATTAGAAGAATTATAGTAACTACCTGGGTACTTACCTTGGTAATTTAACCATTGTAGTTGATTCCATCCTTGTCTCTGTTGTTGTGGAGCAAAATTATTGATGACGATACTTGCATCCTCCTGATATTCAGGGAATTCAACCCCCAAATATTCTCCACATACATTTTGGGAGTTAAAAGCATGTTGAATAGCCTGACGATCTTTCTTGTAATTGGCTCGCTGTTCAAGCCAATTCAACAAGATGTCCATCTCGGTTGACAGTGCACACACCTCTTCTGGTACTTCTTCGCTCTTATTGCACGCTTGAATATTGCATTGATACCAACCTTGATTAGAGGCTATCTTCTCCATTAGAGTTTTAGCTTTTCCAAGGGTGAGTGACATAAATGATCCTCCAGCAGTTACATCTAGTTGTTCATGAGCTTTCTGAGTTAATCCATGGTAAATGTTTTGCATGAGCAACCAATCTTCCATCCCATGATGAGGACAATCTGAAATGTATTCTTGGAAATGTTCCCATGCTTCTAGAATGGTTTCTCCCTTCTGCTATTGGAAATTAGAAATCTTTCCTCTTAAGGCATTGGTCTTGCCTACATGGAAGAACTTTTCTAGGAAGGCCTTTGAACACTTTGCCCACGTGTTGATGTGATCTTTGTTGATGTAGAACCACTACTTTGCCCATACTATAAGTGAGAATGGAAATAAGCAAAGTAGTATGATGTCTTGAGCAACATCCTTGATGATAACTGTGCTGCTTATCTCCAAAAAATCCTGAAGATGAGCACTAGCATCTTCATGTGCCTTTCCACTAAATGAGGTAGCTTGCACCATGTTGATGAGGCTTGGCTTGAGCTCAAATTTGAGGTTGGTAGTTCTGAGTGTTGGTCTAGTGCGAATGTTCTCGGTGCTTGGAGCAGAGAACTCACGCAGGGTCTTGTCAGCCATAGCTTCAGAAACTAATGTTGAGCTTCCTCTCAATTTGGTTGATTCTGATTGATGGAAATTATTGGTAAATCACAACTAATCATGCAATACCCTGTATAAGATATGAACAAAGACAAACAAGGATAAGGCTGCTAAAGTAGAGGTGTTATGATTTTATCAATAAGTATTTATTTGGTCAATCCTCTTAGCCATGTGCCCCTCCCCGGCAATGGTGCCAGAAATGCTTGTTGGCATTTCTTAGCATCACTCTTTACTAAGTTGTCATCCCTAGCATGATGTCAGAAATGCGTTGTTGGTAATTATAAATGACATTTGAAAACTTAGTGGAAAATTATATATATATATATTAAAGTATCCACAAGGGCATCCACAGGGAGGAGCTATGGAGTTGTGTTGGCATAGAGATATTGACAAATATATATACTTATGATAAAACCACTCTCATGCTATGGCAAGGGTAAGTCAAATGATAAATGAATAATAAGTGTAAGGTAATAATGGTATTCCAGAGATAGAAACAGAGACTCATAAAATGTAGTACGACTAAGTAGGAGATTCGTTAAGAGCAAAAGATTCCTAAGTCATTCCTTATTTACTAAGTCTTTTATATACACAAATATATACACTCTCATCTATAGCATAACTAACTTTGGATCTATGCATAAGGAACATTACTAAGGAAGATCAAGAACAGAGCTTATCTCCCTTCGCAACCATGTTCTACTTTCTCTACAAATGGGGAGTGGACTACAAAGGACTCAATGGGAGTGTCACATCTATGATCTACCACATGACCCAGAGTGCAGAATGCATCTATAGGTAAACAATATCTAAGCACCATGGTTACATAATGTTGACCACTTAACTCACTCGAGTACTGAGCTAAGAGCTTTGCGAACATATGCATAAATTCATCATCAATCATAACTATATCAAGCATCTAACTAGAGCAAACTTGGAACATAATAAATAGCAACATAATATTGAAGTAGCACAAAGTCATAAATTTAGAGATATAATGGCAATACCAATCTCCAAACCGTATATCCAAAATTCTGAGCAATAGCCCACACTCTACTTGAACCTTGCTAGCTAGCCTATACTAGAAACTTAAAGAATTGGAGCTCTATTCTCTTCTCTCTGGAAACCCTAATTTTTGGGTCTGATCTTGACTTATGGCAGCGTGTTCTGGAGGGGGGCAGGGGCTGGTTATATAGGTCGGAGCATCAATCTTGAGCCCTCGGAACAAACCAACTTAAAAGAATAGCATAGATGCAATCCTTAAGGAGGTGGAGAATCGACGTATGAAGGAGGGACTGCCAGGTGGGGACAGGGGGTCGGGCAGCCTACAGTTGGGGTCGACCGGCCCCACATGTCAACGTCTCGACCTTCGCTTTAGTGTGGTGTCTTCCCAAGTCTTTTGGAACCTTCTATGGTAGTTTTCACTTTGGATAAGTGTGTTTTTATGTGATGATTTGATCCCTCTTGACAATTTTCTTGATAAACCCAATTGAAAACACAGATTCACCAAAACTTATGGAAATTGTTGATTTAAACCCCTAAATCTATGTTGGTGATCCTGTTTATACATTTATTCAAGTTAAGTTGACGTTTATGATGGATGATAACTAACATCAACAGTGAGTCATTGGCCTCTAATCGCGTAGGGCGGCGAGGTCGTTGAGCGACCTTGGACCTCTCGTCCTGAGTGTCTATGAGTTCTAGCGTTACTTCGCGAGGAAGACGTTGTTGCACAATTTTTAGCCGCCCATGACGGCAACCCCTTCTGAAAGGGTCACCGGTTCTTGGGGTGCGCATGGCTTTGCGACCTTGCTTCGGGTCATGGTCTCAGGTTGTAGGTAGCAGCCGATCATGGTCCTACCTCGATTATCAGGACCGCTCGGGCCTAGCTCTATCTTCATCACGTTGCCCTTTCCTGACTCCAAAGGGTCATTCTACCTTATTATAGGTTGGTTTCAATTTTCGCTCCACGCAGGGAGAGGCTTGTCCACCATAACCACATGGTTGGAGCGGTGCAATTCATTGGGGTCGATGGGTAATTCGAGTGGGACCCAATAACCTTCCCAATCAAAGTGGAGTTTGGTTGTGCCTCACGTGAGACGTCCCATTAATCATCGGTTGTCAATCCCATTGGTCCCCAACCGCCTCCACAGTGGCTAGAGAGCAAGATGCCTCCCCCCAGAGGGGGTCAACCTAGGAGACTTTGAAGTGGATGACTCAAACATAGAGTGAGATGGTCGTGTGGCTCCGTACTACTGATTAGAGCCGCGAGGCCCATCTCCACCCTGCCCCTATCCCTTTTGTGGCCTCGAGCCCTTCTAAGGGCCGGCCTAAGAGAAGTTTTCCTAGGCACGACATAGGGTCATGTTCATGGCAGCCACTTTCACGTATAGGTTTTAGGGATGTGTGACACCTTTGATCCTGTAGCTTCGTGAATGCCCACCCACGGGCAACAAGGCGCCTTTCAAATGAAGGCGCGTAAACCAAAGCGATGTGAAATGTGAAAGCAAGCATGACCTACCTGGCCTAGGTTATCTCATGGGAGGTCGCCACTCCGCCTTCTACCTGATCACCAATCCTAGTCTGCGAGATTATCAAAGAGGTTAGTAATGGTCGTGGGTCTGGTTTGCTTGCTGAGGTTATCTTTGGGGCTATAAATCCGCTAGAGTGGTGTGCTGTGGGAGGTGTCGTTCTCCCATCTCCTAAGCTGCCTTCTTCTCCTTTTTGCTCATGCGATCATCATCGCTCCCCTGATGATGGGTCATAGGAAGCACCTTCGAGAAGAGTCCCTTGAGGTCGATGCACCACCATCGCTCCTTCTATCTTCTCTGTGAGAACAAGGGTAAGTGATTTTTGCGTCATTCTTTGGGTTTGACTGTGCTCGTGCTAATCACGAGTGCATTCAGGATCATGTCTCTAGTGATGGTGTTAGACTGGAGGTCCATCCAGTTTCATCCATCCCTGTCCCGTTCTGACTCCAGAGCCAGCGAGCCCCCACCCCTTGTCCCTTGCTATGTGCTCAAAAGGGACGAGGCCCGCCGGTTGCATTCGAGTTCTGTTCATGAGGTGGCCCAGCTGAAGCCCCACGTGGATTATCTCTAGGTGGCCCTCCTAGTGGTAGAGGAAGAGGTCGTCGAGGCATGAGCGCTTGCCACCGCCATGTGGGTGCGGGCGTACGGTGAGTTTCTTGTTTCTCCTAATTCCTATTCACCAGGTTTTTTATCTTGGGTTTTTGGTGGGACTTTCTGGATTGCAGTGCTAGAGGAGCAGCCCATGATGTCCCGTCGTGAGGTGGAGGAGGCTCGCCCTTGGAAAGGTCCCTTAGGCGAGAATCACCATCGGGGCGTGGCTTCTGGAGCCCGACGGGGGTTGGTTTCAACGGATGACTTGGCTGCTACTATAGAGGCTGCGACGGCAATCATGAAGATGTGGGGTAGTTTCGTGGATGTAGCTAGGTCTTCTAAGTGTCACCAGGGGTCCCCGATTTGCCAGCTCGTGTGCTTTATCAGCGGGCGAAGTTGTAAAATTTCAAATTACCTATGTGATCTATCGTCGGTTTTGACTTCTTGTTTCCTCACGCCATCGTTTCATCCTTGTTATTTTATGTTACTTTTGTACTTGCCCAACATAGGTGGGCTTGTGTTTCTATTTGCGGAATATTGGTTACCTACAGTGCGCGGATGCTAGGCTGAGATGGTGAATCAGGCTTCACCTCTGCAGCGTTGCATGGCAAAGATAGTGACAATGTGAGCTGGTAGGGGGGCTCACATAATCTGCCCTCATGGGCCATGACATTTTGACTGCCCGTAAGGAGCATGTTAGGTCGTCTAGAAGGTGAAATGCCTTCGAGATGAATCGCATGGGTTCTGCATACCTAAGTCTATTCTACGCTATGTCTTAGTCGGCCAGGTTCATCGTTTCCTCTATGTGCATATGTGAATGCGATCAAACAACAAAGAGAGGGATAAGATTCATATCATCGGTGTTTGTTTGGGGAGCGAACGTTCGCCCTGCTACCGCCGCTCGCGCTAAGGTGAGCTCCCGAACGCTCGCTTGGGGTGGAGTTGTCGTGGCCCCTGGCTTTGGGTTGGTGAGGGTGTGGGGGTATTAACCCCTATACCCTTACGGCTAGGCTTGGGCCGGCCTAGAACAGAGGGTTCGGTCCACTAAAAGATGACGTGCGGCCCGGCCAACCTGTTTGGAGTCCCACACAAGGAGTCAAGATAGATTTGGCGATCAAGCAAGATCCTGGTCGGTTAGAATAGGAATCCTTATCTGGCCACCTATGGCAATTGTAACTGGCTAGGATTAGTTTCCAGATCTGTAACCCTATCCCCCGGACTATATAAGGCAGGCAGGGGACCCCTCTAAAAAACATCTCTCATTGACATACAACAATACAATCAGACGCAGGACGCAGGTATTACGCCTTCTTGGTGGCCGAACCTGGATAAAACCTCATGTCTGTTTTGCGTCACCGTCTTGTTTGTGGCTTGCGCATCTGTCTACCGACAATCTACTACCTTGGGCATACCCCTAGGTAGACTGCCGACCATATTTCGTCGACAGTGGCGCACCAGGTAGGGGGTGTGCGTACTGCTCTCCAAGCAAACAAGATGGTCATCATCTTTGGCTCCGTGGCTACGCCGAACGGCCTCACGTTCACCGTCGGCCAGATCACCTAGACCACTGGCTTCGATGGACTCAATCCGCGTCGACCACTGCTTCACCTGCATTGACTACGGCTCCGACCACGGGGGATCTAGCTCCGACCATGGTGGACCTGGCTCCAACCACGGTGGATCTGGCTCCGACCATGTCCGTATCGCCTTCAGCCACACCGACAACCCATCGTCCGCTTCCCCACTACAAAGGGAAGCAGATCGACAACACCGACCTGCTCGACTCCATCGATCGGGTCAGTACCAAACTCGCTAAAACCCTAGCTCTGGTAAGTTCAATTCAAAGTCAACCTAATGAGCAGGTAACCGCCTCCCACAACAGATCTACCCAACCAGCTCGGGCCAGTCATCCTGCACGACTTGGTACAGATCTCGTGGTCATATCTACTCCTGAAGGGCGCTCCGCTTGTCGTCGGCTAGCCTCCACCATGGGTCTCCAGCTCTCTGAGTACGAAGCCTCGATGGAGAACTACCAGGCCCAGTCCTACGGCCTACGAAACACTGCCTCCAACTACGCTTATAATATACAACGCTGCTCAGATCTGTGTTTTATACTTCGACCTCGACCAGAGCCACGCAACTTCATCAACATGGTCCGGATTGAGGATTGTCAAGAAGGATCGGTCCACATGGTTCAAGAGGGTGGCTCAAGCTCTTTGTCCGGCACCGTATCTAATGCCTCTGTTCGCACCGAGCTCTAGAATCATGACGATGAAGGCGTCGAATGCGATCTGGATATCCCAGACCACGCCCCGGGATACCCATGATTCCCATCCTTCCCACCAAGGCAGGGAGACTTGATCAATGTTGTCAGCAATGACAAACCACCAGCAGTTGGCAAAATAGAACAAGAAAGGATTGCACGCGAAGCACGCAATATTGACCGGTTTAATCACCGACAAATTGAAGCCGAAGTAGAAGAGAGGCACGGCGCATAAGGGTCCAGCCACGTGACCTCAACAATGCCTTTGACAGGGTGGGGGACAAATAGGTCTTCAGGACTCCAAGCGCCAACGTAGTTGTTGCTATGGCGATAATGCAACGGCTACCCAATACCCTGGAAACCCAGGCAGTTCGCGACGATATACAAGCTTACCTGACGGCTGCTATGGCCCAGACCGCAGAGATTGTAAATCAAGCCCGGGCCCCATCCGTCTCAGTCGAGTCAAGCCACAGCCGCCAGAACTCAAGTCGCTCACAGCCACCCAACCAACGTGGCTCACGCAACAACGACCCATTAGACAACCGACAAGGCAGAAACGGTGGCCATGATGGTGGTCGGGATGACAACCGCTGTCGGGAGGACAACCATCGAGATGTTCGGGACGACAACCGCCGAGACAACCGCAATAATCGCCGCGAAAACCACGGTCGCAGGGCTAATTTGGATGGCAACCGAGATCGCCATGATGGTAATAACGATCTCCGCCATTACCTCAGAGGACGTGATCTGCGCGACCGCATCAACCAGAGAGCTAACGATCGTGCATCCCACGAAAGCTATCGCCGTATGGAATATGATACTGCCCATGGCCCACTGGGTTTGAAGCAATTCACTCCGCACCTTCGCCAAGTCATATGTCCCAAGAACTTCAAGCTCGAAAAACTTCAGAAGTACGACGGCAAGGAGAATCCTGAATTATGGGTCATACTCTACAAAACCGTGTGCAGATCAGCCATGGCTGATGAGCACGTCATGCCTAACTACTTCCCAGTCGCTGTTGGTCATGCAGGTCACCAATGGCTGGTCAGCTTGCCGACAAACTACTTCAATTCTTGGCAGGAGCTCAAGCAAGCTTTCATCGACAACTTCATTGCCACTTGCGAGCAACCCAGCAACAAATATGATCTGTAGCGGATTCGAGACCAAAAAGATGAGCCACTACGCGAGTACGTCCGACGTTTCTCGGAGATGCGCATCAAGGTCCCGTCAATCTCCGACAACAAGGCAATCGAGGCTTTCATCACTGGTCTCCGCTTCCACGACACCCTATGGGACAATCTCCTTTGCAAGAGACCCGAATCAGTCACAGCGCTCCTAGCCACCGCCAAGAAATATGCGAATGCCGATGATGCTAAAAAGATAATTATCGAAGAAGCAGCAAGGGTTCCATGCTCCGACCACCCCCCACACCACGACGACTACCACAGCAACCGTGGTCGGAACAACAATTTTGATCGCCGCAACCAGCGCAACGACCACCGCGACCAGCATAATCAGCGGCGCAATCGCCATGACAATTACAGGGGCAAGCGTGCTCGGGAAGACGATGGCGAGGTCAACACCATTAAGAAAGGTGGCGGATGTCGCAACTACGAAGAAGACTACGCCAAAGCATTGAAAGGACCCTGCCAGCTCCACCCCAAGTCAAACCATACCATGGAGAATTGCCGCGTTCTCAAAGTCTATCTACACGCATCAACAGGCTCCAGATACGTCCGACAAGCCTAACGATGCAGGGGAACAACGCAACGAGGACAACGATGATGAAGACGTAGATCCCCGTCACAAGTACATCAAGCCAACCGATTGCGTCCACACCATCATTGGAGGCAAAGTGTCCATCGAGACCAAATGGGAACGCAAGCTACTCGCCCGTGCCTGCTTGAACGTGGCCAACACCGACAACCTCATCGCCGATCCGCGGCTCCCTCCTTGGTCTCACCGTGAGATCTCCTTCAGCAGAAAAGACCAATGGGCCGCAATACCTGAACCAGGACATTTTCCCCTGGTCCTCGATCCTTGTATCAACAAAGTTCAATTCAATAGAGTGCTAATTGATGGCGGTAGCTCCATCGATATACTGTTCAAGAATAGTCTGCCGGCCCTGAAGATAACCTAGGCGGATCTCAAGCCATACGATGCACAGTTCTAGGGTGTTCTCCCCGGACAGAGCTCTACACCTCTCGGGCAGATCACGCTACCTATGCAGTTTGGGACCCTAGACCACTTCTGCACCGACTACGTCAACTTCATGGTTGCTGACTTCGACGGCACCTACCATGCTATCCTGGGTCGACCATCGCTCACCAAGTTCATGGCCATACCTCATTACAGGTATCTGGTGCTGAAGATGCCTACCGAGAAAGGAGTTCTAACCCTCAAGGGCAATGTATACGCAGCTTATACCTACGAGGACGATAGCTTCAAAATAGCAAAGGCTCATGACCTCTCTATTCGCATGGCCGAGACCATGCTTGACGCCAAGAAGACCTCGGCCGACCACCTAGAGATCCCAGAGCTCGAGGCTCCATGCAAGAACACCAAGTCCAAGGAGCACAAGGTGATCCAGCTGGTCGACGTCGATCCCAGCAAAACGGCCCTTATCGGGGCCAACCCAGATCCCAAATAGGAAGACGCGCTCATCAGGTTCTTGAGGAGCAACGTGGATGTGTTCGCATGGACACCTACTGACATGCTCGGTGTACCTCGGAACTTGATCGAGCACTCCTTGAATGTCAGTAGCAAGGCCAAACCTATCAAGCAGAAGCTATGACAGTTCGCTCGTGACAAAAAGGAGGCAATTAGGGTAGAAGTTACACGGCTTTTGCCAGACGGATTTATCAAAGAAGTGTATCATCCAGAGTGCTTAGCCAACCCGATTCTTGTACGCAAAAAGAATAATGAATGGAGAATGTGCGTTGATTACACTGATCTCAACAAACACTGCCCTAAAGACCCCTTTGGCTTACCTCGCATAGACGAGTTCATAGATTCAACGGCCGGTTGTGAGCTATTTTCCTTTCTCGATTGCTACTCTGGTTATCACCAGATCGCTCTAAAAAAGGACGACCAGATCAAGACATCTTTTATCATGCCTTTCGGCGCCTACTGCTACACGACCATGTCATTCGGGCTCAAGAACGCCGGGGCTACCTACCAACACGCTATACAGGCCTGCCTCAAAGATGAAATAAAAGACAACCTCGTCGAGGCTTATGTTGATGATGTAGTTGTCAAAACTAAGGAAGCACATACCCTTGTTGACAACCTGGAACGCACCTTTGCAGCCCTTAACACATTCCAATGGAAATTAAACCCAAAGAAGTGCATTTTTGGTGTTCCTTCTGGCATACTACTTGGCAACCTAGAGAAAGTCAAAGCTGTCTTGGACATGAAGCCACCCAAAAAGGTGAAGGATGTTCAGAAGCTTACCGGATGCATGGCCGCTCTCAGCCGTTTCATATCAAGATTAGGCAAAAAAGGATTACCGTTCTTTAAACTGCTCAAAGCATCCAAGAAGTTTGAGTGGTTGGAGGAAGCAGACGCTGCCTTCACACAGCTAAAACAATACCTTACATCACCTCCAGTCCTCACTGCTCCCAGAGAAGACAAAACACTCCTGCTTTACATTGCGGCGACTAATCGAGTGGTCTCCACTGCCATGGTGGTCGAGCGCGACGAGCCCGGCCACATCCAGAAGGTACAGCGACCAATCTATTTCATCAGTGAGGTACTTAATGAATCCAAGACTAGGTACCCACAGATTTAGAAATTTATCTACGCCATACTGATAACATCCCGAAAGTTGAAACATTACTTCGACGGATATCGTGTGGTGGTCATGACTGAGTACCCTCTATGAGACATCATTAGCAACAAGGATGCAAATGGGCGCATTGTCAAATGGGCAATGGAGCTATGCCCCTTCTCCTTGGAATTTGCAAGTCATACTACAATCAAGTCTCAGGCACTCGTCGATTTCATTGTCGAGTGGACAGACTTAAGCATGCCTGCCTCTTAGGGGTCCAACAAGTATTGGAAGATGTACTTTGACAGCTCTCTCAACATCGATGGTGCAGGAGCAGGAGTCCTTTTCATGTCACCATCCAAGGAGCAGCTCCGGTACGTCCTCAGGATTTATTTCCCAGCATCTAATAATGCCGCCGAGTATGAAGCATGTCTACATGGTTTGCGCATTGCGGTCGAGCTTGGTGTTAAACGTCTCTATGTCTACGAAGACTTGGCTCTGGTCATCAACCAACTCAACAAGGACTGGGACACGACCAGCAAAAAGATGGATGCATACTGCAAATCGATCAGAAAGCTAGAAGGCAAGTTCTATGGCATCGAGTACACACACGTGGTCCAGGACAAAAATCAAGTAGCAGATGCACTGTCAAAGTTAGGATCATCCCGAGCCAAAGTCCCACATGGTGTATTCATCCAAGACCTGCTCACGCCTTCCATCGAAGAGGAAGATCCCACGGTCGACAAGCCTCTAGACCAGCAATTGGTGGCTACGGTTCCGGCGTCGAGCACCACCGAGCCACCTCCGACCACTCATGAGCCCGACTGGAGAGTACCTTTCATCAAGTACCTGACAGATGGCAGCGGTTACACTGATCGGACAGAAAACGAACGCCTGATGCGTCACAGTAAGCAGTATCTACTCATCGATGGTAAGTTATGGTGTAAGAACACAAAGGAGGAAATCTTGATGAAGTGTATAACCCAGGACGATGGCACACACCTCCTGGACCAAATCCACTCTGGCTCCTGCGGCAACCACATGGCCTCGAGAACGCTGGTCGGCAAGGCTTTCCGAGCAGGGTTCTATTAGCCGTCAGCGGTAGCCGATGCAGAGAAGCTAGTCCACCACTGTGAGGGTTGTCAGGTCTTCGCTAAGAGAATCCACATACCAGCACATGAGATCTAGACAATACCAGCCTCTTGGCCCTTAGCATGCTGGGGACTGGATATGATCGGACCCTTCAAGCTGGCTCCTAGGAAATTTACATGTGTCTTTGTGCTGATTGACAAATTTTCTAAGTGGATAGAGTACATGCCTCTGGTATAGGCATCCTCAGAAAAGGCTATCACGTTCCTCGACCAGGTCATCCACCACTTCGGCATACCCAACAGCATCATCACCGATCTAGGTACTCAGTTCACCGGGAACGCTTTTTGGGACTTCTGCGATGAAAGGAGCATAGTAGTAAAATACGTCTCGATGGCGCACCCTAGAGCTAATGGACAGGTCGAGCGGGCAAACGGTATGATTTTGGATGCATTAAAGAAGAGGATGTATAGAGAAAATGACAAAGCTCCCGGAAGATGGCTCAAAGAGTTACCAGCCGTGGTCTGGGGCCTTAGAACTCAGCCCAGTCGTAACACCGGCGTCTCACCATACTTTATGGTTTACGGTGCTGAGGCAGTCCTCCCAGCAGATATAGCTTTCAGATCAGCACGGGTAGAGAACTTCGACGAAGGCAAGGTTAATGAAGTACGAGAGCTAGAAGTGAATAGTGCAGAAGAGAAGCGGCTCGATTCTTGCGTATGTACAGCCAAATACCTTACTGTTTTGCGCAGGTACTACAACAAGAACGTTAAAGAGCGGTTCTTCGTGGTCGGGGACCTAGTCCTAAAGTGGAAGACAAATCAGGCTGGTGTCCATAAACTCGCAACTCCATGGGAAGGGCCCTTCATGATCAAGGAAGTCACACGACCAACGTCTTATAGGTTAGCTCACCTGGACGGTACGGACATACCCAATTCGTGGCACATCGACAAGCTTAGGCATTTCTATGCTTAACTACTAAGATATGTACTCCTCTTGTACTTTTGAATTAATTCAATAAAGTTATTATGATTTCTCCGACCACTCAGATGTGTCACTTTGAATTTTACAGTTATTCTAACTTAGCCAGTCAAAGCCGACCACCATTCCTTCCCGGGTTTTCGGAGCAGGCCCTGACTCCGGTTCCTCCCAACGCATGCATGGGATCCGCTCTCTACGCTACGGGTGATCGGCAGGTCCCCCTAGTTCGACTTGTCCGTGTCTATGTGTGCATAGGTCACGTACCTCACACTCCGACCACATGGCAAACCAGGGCCGTACAAACTTTTTAGGATGACGTGTCGACTAAACTGGTACAACTAAACAGAACGCTAACATGTTCTCACTTAGTTACACCAACACAAATTTCAAGCTTAAATACGTTTTATACAAAACAAACAAGCTTATGATGATATACAGTTACGTTATAACAAGCTTGCCTGAAAAGGTACAAGTTTACAATAACACAACTACATCTTCTTCTACAGCTATAGCCTATCCTATTGGCTGGTCGGGGCAAGTGGCACCTACTGCTCGCTGCTTCTGACATCTTGCTCGAGTCTCGGAGACACTTGTACTGGTCAAGCTGAAGATGATGGCCCCGCCGATGCCTAGCTGGTCGAGACCACAGGCTTTGTCGGTTGGCTTAAAACTGATGGCGTTTCCAGCTGACTCGTTGATGGCGTACCCTGTACAGGCGTTGTCTCACCTCCACACAGGTTAATATCACCAATTATTTTTGCCAACAAGTCCAGCTGGGTCATCCGAAGCTCCTCAGCCTTGCCTGGATCTACCTCCTTCGGGTACCCAGCCTCTAGGCACTTGAGATCGATCAGGGGGTAGTGGGTACGCACCATGCTTAGCACATGTGCGCCTGTGTACTCACCCGCCTCCTTCACAAACTCTTGGAACCATCCCCATGCCTTTCGACATCTCTCGACCAGTCCGAGCTATGGTGTCCTTGGCACTTCCTCTATAAGCACTGGGTCGAAAAGGTTGAGGACGGGCAAAATGCCAGTTGCCACTTCCTAGCACCGGTTCTTCCATGTGTCCTGATCCTCGGTGATCTCTAGGCATCGCGCCTTCCAGCCATCACGATCTTTCATCATAGTTTCTAGATGCTTCTTGGCATTGACTTTTAAAACTGCAAACCGCATGAGACATTAAAATGTCATGCCACGACAAGATAAGGCGGGCAATAGAGTGAGCAAGGTGGTCTGGAACACTTACTTTTCAGTTCCTCCTTCATCTTGGTTGTGCGGTCCTAGAGTTGCGACTGGTTGTGCGCCAGTTTCTTGTTGTGCTCCTTCAGGCGACCACACTCTATGGCGACACGGCTATTCTCCTCTTGGAGACGGATTACTTTGGCTTCTAAGCCTGCACTACAGCTGTTATTACCAACAATGCAACAACACGTGTCATGCACTCATTGTGATAAAGTGACAACTTACTTGTTTTTTCCTGCTCTTTGTTACTGAGCTGGATGACTAGGTTCTAGTTCTGTGCCTCTTGCTCCATCCTCTCCTGGTTGGCGGCTTCAAGTTGGTGGCGCAAGCGTTCCACCTCAGCCGCCAGTTCTTTATTGCTTGCTGTGATTCCCTCAATCTGGTTGAAGCACTTCTTTCAGTACCTAGCAGTCTTCATTAAGTCCTACATGTAAAAAGCTAAGTTAGATAGTTTGACTGGGTAGCAGGATCAGGTGGTCAAGCAAAACATACCTGGACTTCCGTCACCAGACGTTTTGCCGCTCGTTCAACTTTCATGGTCTCTTCAACCTCTGGGATTTCTTCATGAACAACCCATTGGTCGTTCTGCCAGCGCGACACATATACATGTTGTCATTTGTCCTGGGGATAGCCCAGGACCTCCTCTACTTCGTCCTCTTCGGCCTCTTGTTCGGGTAGTGGCGCTGGTCTGGAGTTTGCAGCCTCTGCGATCACTATTGCCTTCCCATGGGCCGTAGTATCCGTAGACGTGCTCTGTGCCACCTCAGCTGTTGCTCTTTGGTTTGGTCTATTACCCTTAGCGCTGACGTGTCCCCCTCAGCAGGGTTAGTGCTCGGAGCACCTGTACTTGGCTCGGCTCTCCCCTCGACCACTTGCTCAAGGACTGTTGTCTGGCCGCTCGTCTGCTGAGGCTCTGGCGGACTAACTGCTATAGGTTTCTCTATGGCCGGCTGCTGGGCAGTTTTCTCTGACATTGCTAGCGGAGCCATGCCGCACCCGACTAGTTGGTCGGGATTTTCGGTGGACGCTGACCTAATATATCTGAGATAAGTTCAGAAGATAACATTATTCAATTCAAATTGTAAGCTTACATCAAGGTTACAACTACTTACAGCTTGGAAGCGTGGAATGATGTGGCGAAGGCGCGTCTCTTCGGCCGTGCTTGCTCCACGTGCTCTGCAGGTGCCACCTGGTTTCCCTCTATGACAGCACCGGCGTTGGGGCTTGATGCTCGACCCCTTTGCCGCTTGTCCTCTGCACTGCAGTGGTCAGCGATGCGGGTCCCACTGGCATAGAGGAGCCACCTTGATCCATCGGCTCCAGCTGCCTCCTCCTCTTTCGAGGGACGAGTTGGAAGATGTCTGCATCCTCTGTTTCATCGTCTGACAATGTGAAGATCACCTTACGACGCTTGCTGGCTGCCGACCGCTTACCAGCAGCTCTGGCCGCTGCCTCCTCCCCAACTCCGAGCACAGCCCAGTCGACGTCTTCGATGCCGGTGCTGGTCTGGGCGGTTGGGCCGGCAACTTGCGGCCAATCTACACTAGGGGGTGGAGACACGAACACTATTGCTCTATCTCTACCATTAATCTGGGAAACATAAAGGAGATAACACAGTAAGTTTCTGTTACAACATAAGACTACGGCTACAAGGCAGAATGATTTACCTTTGGGGGAGGTTAGGCGAGCTTGAAAGCGTGCTCGATGTCGCTCAATCTCACATAATTTGGATCAGCTAAGTTAAATAGCTCTCCAATTCTGGCTTTGACTTTGATCTTGTCAAGCGCCTCTTGCCTAGTCCTCGTTGGGTCTGCGCTACCCTGGTACTCGTAGCCAGGATGTACCCTCCTCTGGCAGGGCTAGATCCTTCAGCTGATGAAGTTTCCAACCATGCTCAGACTGTCCAATTTCCTCCATGGGATCATCCCAAGTAGTTCTTAGATCTGTTCTAGGTGCTCGGGCTTTTCCGACCAGCTGTTCTTCTTCTCTGGAATGAATCCCACATCGCACAGTGTGATCGTGTTCGGCTCTTCACAGATGTAGAACCACTTCTTGTACCAGTCGTCCAGCGATGTGTTCCAAGGGCAGTGCAAGTACTGGGACTTCATCCCATCACGCAGATTGAGGTACACACCTCCGGCTATCTTCGAGCCACCGCTTCCTTTCTTCCACAGACAGAAAAGATGGCGAAAGAAGTTGAAATGGGGCTGGAAGCCACCATATGCTTCACAAAGATGAATGAAGGTGGAGACAAGAAGAATCGAGTTGGGATGCAGATTGCAAATCCCAATCTCGTAATACAAACAGAGCCCCTGAAGGAAAGGGTGCACTAGAACCCCAAAACCCCGCTTGAAGAAATCTTCAAAAACCACAATCTCACCTGGTTGTGGATCGGGGTACCCTTCTCCTTCTGACGTGCGCCATCCTGCGAGTGCCTTGTTGTGGAGTACTCCCATGATGACAAGGTCTTCGATGGTCTGCTCGTTGCTTCTTGACTTCCACCACTCCTTCACCATGACTCCGGCTTTCTTCTGGGCATCACTCTTTGCCATGAATCCGCCCTTGCTGATGGAGGTGGATATGGTGGAGGGGTGATTGGTGATGATTTCGGAGGTATTAGGGTTGGCAAGAGGAAGAAGAAGGCTACGGCGGCGAATGGTAATGGGGATCGGTAAAAAGTAACTTACCAGTTGTATATTATAAATAACCAAGAGTTCCATCGTTTTGTCTGCACGAGATTCTTGGGAGACGTGCACACATGCCGCAGACGGTTGTTTTCACAACCTCAAGATCTATGCCAATATATGCACCCCTTCATTACCAGTATACGTGCCTCTTCGTTGCTAGTGTGAGAGGGCCCACACTGACGCACCTCCTTACAGGTGCCATGCGACTGTTTGCTTGAAAGGATAAGAAGGCAGTATGACATGCTATACCTGATGAGTACAGGCCCGATCTTCCGAGAGGTAGCCAGTAAGTTCGATTTGTGGAGATCTCGACGTTGGTGATCCGGCTTCAAATCAGACGCGATTCGAACCCTGCAACCGTTACACCACTGCTCCGTTGGTTATCAACCAAGCACAACTTGATTGACCTCGCCAAGAAGGCTTTTCCTACAAGTGAATCGAAGAGCACAAGCAAGAAGGTAAAATACGCAATCTGATATTGCAAATATGAATGACGCGAATATCAATAGAGGGTTCAAGAACTCGATTCCAAAGGACTAATCGACACAGTGGAGGAGATCAAGAACGGGGGCCCTGGATCACTGTAAAAGGATTTGTCACCACAGTTACAATGAACGATTCAGTTTCTCGATGGAAAACTAAACTCTAAACAAAACCCAATTGTGTAGCAGCGGTGGCGGCTGTGTTTATAGTCTAAGACTCGACCTAGGGTTGGGGACGGCCAGGGGTTGGGCGCCCACAACTTGGGCTTAAGGCCCGACACGATACATGGCCAAGTTGGCCCAAATCGGTGACGCAGCACCTTGCCGTGGTCACACAGAATGATCCACGGACCTTCTGGAGCTGGGACCAGATCCAAAACGACGGCATCGTCGTCCCCTTTCCAACGCATCCAAGAACAGCCCATTTCGATGTCGTATGAGAAAGTTATGACCGAAACAGTGACGACGTGTCTGCTGAATCCGAGGGCGACGTGGCAGCTGAGTTGGGAACGAATTGCAACTTGGGGAAGACCATGGCGTCGGTGTGTCCAGCATGGCGATGTCCTCATCATCCTCCCCTTCTCGAATTGGAGTCATCATCGACTCCATCTTGGCGATGTCCTCATCATCCCCTCCTTCCAGAATTGGAGTCGTCCTCGACTCCATCCCATCATCAGCGAACTCCTGCAAAAGGTTAGTGACAGCAGGCAATGCACCAGACATAAAAGGTTGACAAAACATAGTATAACATGGTGCATCAGGATTATCACATAACTCAGTAGTAGCAGAAGTTGTAGCAAGAAAAGCACCTCCTTTTAACTTAATCCCATTATTTTTAGCAATGTCTGTTGGAGGTTTATTTTTAATCTCATTAGCATGTTTAATAATATCCGTAGGAGACAAAGGCAGCAATGTAATTTTCTTGTCCTTATGTATGATAGTGTATGTATTAGTTCTTCCATGGTGTAAAGCATCATTATCAAATTCCCATGGTCGACCTAACAAAATGGAACAAGCTTGCATAGGGACAACATCAAAATCAGTAGTATCATGATAAGAGCCTGTGAAAAAGCTAATGCGTGCTGATTTAGTTACCTTAGTCTTACCACTATTATTGAACCATTGAAGTTTATATGGATACGAATGTTGTCGTGTGGTCAAGCCAAGCTTGTCAACCAAATCTGAACTCACCAAGTTGTTGCAACTCCCGCTATCAATGATAGTGAGAACACGACAACCCTGCACAATGAGATACATGTGGAACAAATTGTGGCATTGGATCTTCATCTCTTCTTCATGTCCCACATGTGTACTCAACACACGCTGCACAAGAAGGCTAGGGTAGTCCGCGGCAGCAGCCACGGAGTCAATGGTGATGGCCTCCTTGTCTTGATCGCCCTCGGTGGGATCTGCATCAATGTTAGCAGCAAGGGCTAAATCATCTTCAACATCACTAGCACTTACATATCCATCCTCGGTAGCAATGAAAGCGCGACGACTAGGGCACTCCTTCATGACATGTCCCATGCCTTTGCATCGATGGCAAATGATTTTAGAACTGGACGAGGAGGAGCTAGTAGAAGCACCCGGAGTGGCACCTTTCTTCAGCTGTGGAAACTGCACATTAGACAATTTACTTACCCCGGAAGAAAATGGAGGTGTAGATGGCTGTGGTGCAACAGGAAGCTTGGGCGTCTCCGGCTCGGAACGCTGCTGAAAATTCCTCCCATTGTTAGACCTGAAAGGCTGGTGTTGTTTGCGTCCCTGTACTTCTCATTCTGCCTTAATAGCAAGATGATACAATTGGGAAAAATTGCGCCATTCTTTGTAATCAAATATGTTCTGTATATCATGGTTTAAACCACCAAAAAATCTAGCACTAGCATCATTATCATCTTCATTTATACTACAACATGCTAAACCAATAAGCAATTCTTGATAGTATGCTTCTACTCCTTTATCACCTTGTTTTAAAGTTTGTAGTTTCAAACGTAAATCACGTTGGTAATAAGGAGGAACAAAACGAGATTTCATACGTTGCTTTAAAACATTCCAAGTTTGAGGCACAGCAGCAGCATTATTGGCATTGCAAAGATCACTCCACCAGAACAAAGCAAAATTAGTAAACTCACTAGTAGCAAGTCTAACTCTATGCTCAGCAGGAACATTATGAGAATCAAATTTTTGTTGAACAGCAAGCTCCCAATCTAAATATGCCTCTAGATCAACATTACCAGCAAAAGGAGGTAGACTAAATTTAATTTTAGCAAAAGGATCATTATTACCATGATTATTACCTTCCATACCACGACGATTGAAGTTGAGGCGGCGACAGGCACCACCGTCAGCATACGCATCTTCATCACCAAAAGCATCCGCATCTTCATCATCAGCACGATAAGGTGGAGGGCGTTGCTCAAGCTGTTCAATGCGGGTGACCAGATTGTTCACGTTGCGCGTCAGCTCGGTCATAAGATTGCGTTGTTCAGTCATGAATGTTGTAAGCTCGCCCTTGGACATGCACTCATTGAAGTCCGTCAGAGTTCCTGCCATGGTTAGAAGATAGAAAAAGACAACACCAAAGTATTATCCCTATCAACTAAAAGGAAACAAGTGGAGGTGGTGGTGATGATGGAATGCAAAATCACAAGCGGCTTACCACCGTCTTGCCTGTATTCTTACCAACGCCAAACAGGAGCAAAACCAAAGTGGCGAAGCAATCTATTGTCGAGCGTGGGTAACAGTTGCAAGATGAACCTGTGCTGACAGAAGAATATGTGGAGCTATGGGTAGGCACACAATATGACAGCAAGGATTAGCAATTAACGAGTGCAGATTAACGATTGTTCAATCCGGGTCCAAAGTACAAATCACAGGTGCTGGCTAAGACGTGTCGAGACGTAGCGCAACAAGGTGAAAAGAAAGGACGATCGAAAGAACTCGCAGAACAAGCAAATAGCCCGGATTTCTCCTTTTTTCCCAGAATTTTCCAAAAGGCACTAGTAGGAAATGAACTTTTTTACTTTTTTCACTATTTTTTTATATACTTTTCTCTGAACAAGGATCACAAAAGATGGAACCACAAAAATTGGCACCTACAACTGAGGTGGGATGTGGTCTACAGGAATTCAGCACGTTCTCTGAAAAGCGTGCAAAAACTTTGACAATTTTTTTTCTATATTTTCCTGAATTTTTTTGGCAATTCTGATGAAACCAAACAGGGCAAAGCCAAGTTTGGGTCGGCTCCAAATGGTGTCAAGAACCTGCTGAAAAAATTTCAGATTTTTCGGATAAACAAGCGAAAAGTTATGCCTGTTTTACCAAAGATATCTCAAGGTATGTTTTGCGGGAGGCACAACACAGCGGTGGCAGTTAGGGCAAAGCGTCCAGAAACTCTAACACCGATCACAGGATCGTCACTGTGACTAACAGCAGTAGGTATTCGCCTGATGATGTAAGGAGGGCTACGATGCAGGCAAAATAAGAGCGGCTGGCAACCTATCTAGGGTTTGCGCGGCGGCAAGAAGTGACACAAGGCGGCTAGCGGGGCAAGTCGAGTAATGTGGTGGCTTCGACTTGTTGTTTGGGAACGGTGGATGGGATAGCGGCGTAAAACAAAAATCACAGCAATGGGCGATTGAACTACGACCACGAACACAATCCTAAACCAGCAACAAGACTCAACCACGGACACAAACTCACCAACACGAATCTGAAACGAAATTGCAAAGGCACAAAGGGCGATAGGACAGCGGAAATTGAAATATTTTTGGGCTTTTTGTAGACTCTTGGTAATGAACAAATATGAATCTAAGGCAAACGAGATTATACCTCGCGGTAAACCTGAAATATCTGATACCAATTGATGAGTACAGGCCCGATCTTCCGAGAGGTAGCCGGTAAGTTCGATTTGTGGAGATCTCGACGTTGGCGATCCGGCTTCAAATCAGACGCGATTCGAACCCTGCAACCGTTACACCACTGCTCCATTGGTTATCAACCAAGCACAACTTGATTAACCTCGCCAAGAAGGCTTTTCCTGCAAGCGAATCGAAGAGCACAAGCAAGAAGGTAAAACACGCAATCTGATATTGCAAATATGAATGACGCGAATATCAATAGAGGGTTCAAGAACTCGGTTCCAAAGGACTAATCGACACAGTGGAGGAGATCAAGAACGGGGGCCCTGGATCACTGTAAAAGGATTTGTCACCACAGTTACAATGAACGATTCAGTTTCTCGATGGAAAACTAAACTCTAAACAAAACCCAATTGTGTAGCAGCGGTAGCGGCTGTGTTTATAGTCTAAGACTCGACCTAGGGTTGGGGACGGCCAGGGGTTGGGCGCCCACAACTTGGGCTTAAGGCCCGACATGATACATGGCCAAGTTGGCCCAAATCGGTGACGCAGCACCTTGCCGTGGTCACACAGAATGATCCACGGACCTTCTGGAGCTGGGACCAGATCCAAAACGACGGCGTCGTCGTCCCCTTTCCAACGCATCCAAGAACGGCCCGTTTCGATGTCGTATGAGAAAGTTATGACCGAAATAGTGACGACGTGTCTGCTGAATCCGAGGGCGATGTGGCAGCTGAGATGGGAACGAATTGCAACTTGGGGAAGACCATGGCGTCGGTGTGTCCAGCGTGGCAATGTCCTCATCAATACCCATCTGCTTTTTTGACCAGACATGTCATATTGGACTTGATAGAGTAAGAAGATAAATAAATACACCAAATAATAGTACAAGCGACATTCTTTTCTTTGCTGCATGTCTCGTGCTCCGGGATGGTCCAGACCACTACCGTGCTCGGGGATTGCTCCAACCACTACCGTGCTCGGGGACTGCCCAGACCACTATCGTGCTCAGATACTGCTCCGACCACTACCATGCTCGGGGACTGCCCAGACCACTACCATGCTCGGGGACTGTTCCGAAGAATGCTCGGCGATTGCTTTCCTTGGCTACATGTGATTTGTACTCACATACAGTTGAGAGACATTTATTTAGACCTTGCTACAAGGCTTATACTTCATCTTCCAGCAAGCTCGGGGACTACATCGGTACGATGCACCTGCCGGTGCATCTCGTATTGATTGTACGACGATTGGATTCTTAACTTCAGTAGAAATTCTTTTTAGACCCTGGCACCACGTGCCTTCGTCACCTACTATCAGGCTCAGGGACTAAGTGGGCACACTTCACCTTGTGGTGAATGTGTTTATTTAATCGACCCCTATGCTTTGACTAATTGTTAGGATTTCTATCGTGCTCGGGAACTATCCTGACCACTGCTCGGAGACCGCTCTCCTCGGCTACATGTGATTTGTACTCACATACAGTCGAGAGACATTTATTTAGACCTTGCTACAAGGCTTATACTTTGCCTTCCAGCAAGCTCGGGGACTACATCGGTACGATGCACCTACCGGTGCATCTCGTATCGCTTGTATTATGATTGGATTTTCAACTTGAATGGGAATTCTTTTTAGACCCTGGCACCACGTGCCTACGTCACCTACTACTAGGCGCGGGGACTAAGTGGGCACACTTCACCTTGCGGTGAATGTGTTTATTTTATCGACCCCTACGCTCTGACTGTTGGCCATAACAACTATTGTACAAGGGTCACTTACATTTCTTTTCAGAAATACAAGTGGGCACACTTGATCAGGAAAGAAATCTTTTTCTTTTTTCTTTAAGAGCACCATGCATTCTTCAGACAACCGGAATCTTCGGCTATAATCATGGTCTACTGCTCTCTGTACTAATCAGAATGCTGGCGCATTTGATTGGTCAATGTTTCAATCAGTTGAAAATGACATGAAGACGGATTGCATTAGTCGAAGGAGATCAAACGGTGTGTCGCAGCATAATACATGGTGCTCGGGGACTAGCTGTGGGGGTATTAACCCCTATACCCTTACGGCTAGGCTTGGGCTAGCCCAGAACAGAGGGTCTGGTCCACTAAAAGACGACGTGCGGCCCGGCCAACCTGTTCGGAGTCCCACGCAATGAGTCAAGACAGATTTGGCGATCAAGCAAGATCCTGGTCGGTTAGAATAGGAATCCTTATCCGGCCACCTATGGCAATTATAACTGGCTAGGATTAGTTTCTAGATCTATAACCCTGTCCCCCAGACTATATAAGGTGGGCAGGGGACCCCTCTAAAAAACATCTCTCATTGACATACAGCAATACAATCAGACGCAGGACGTAGGTATTACGCCTTCTTGGCGACCGAACCAGGATAAAACCTCGTGTCTGTTTTGCGTCACCATCTTGTTTGTGGCTTGCGCATCTGTCTACTGACAATCTACTACCTTGGGCATACCCCTAGGTAGACTGCCGACCATATTTCATCGATAGAGGGCACTTCCTAGTTACTTAGGGCGATCATAGCTAGCATAGATCGTCCTCTTGGGCTGCCTCAGGCTCAACCTTGTTGGCTCATCATCCTCGACAGGCCCACGAGCCCCCGGGGATGACCCCTTCATGCCCCTCCTATTGTAGTCTTCAGCCAGTAGGACTTGTGTGTTCTGGTGCTTGAGTCCTCCTGGTACGACGACGCCACGGCCATCACATCCCCACCTCTAGTTGTGGTCGCTGCTCTCGACTGAGGGCTAGCGTGGCTTGTTGCTGTGGCAGCTGGTTTCGAGTGCAACGTGGTTTGGTCCACTCACCATAGTGCATGGTGTGCTCGAGAAGCCTACTTCCTTGGACGCTCGTGCCTCTGAATGACAGCTAACAGTTCACAAAGACCTATCATGCATCCTGTTCATGATGCAGGGTTGGGTCCTGGTTCCAGGCTTGGTCCTGCATGGCATGGTGTCGGGAGGCCACCCGATCACTAGCGACGATGCCACGCGATGGTGGGTAGCTACGTCACTAGTGTGTGCCCTAGCTCATTGTGTTCCACTGGTGACAGAGACATTGTTTGGGGCATGATTCTACCATAGGGTCTAGCTTTTCTGTGCGGTGAGTCTGGACTAGGTATAAGCCGATGATAGGCGTTGATCCGTTGGTTCGAGCGATCTCATGATTCCCTAGAAGGATGCAGCCACTGTGGGCCATTCCTCAAGCAAGCTCGCCTTGAGCCATAGGCCTCAGGCTTCCTGGGTGGAAGTCTTGGCCGTGACCAGTGATGAGAGAGGGCACTAGTTCCCCTATGCAGGTGAACTCTGGAATGCAACCCCCGTGGGGAGTTCTGAGAGTATGTCCACCATCAGTCATGGAACCCAGACCTCCAGGGTGGAGGTCCGAGCCACAACTGAAGGCAGAAGTGGGTGCTGGCCCTCGAAGGTGGTCAACCGCTTGGTTCACCAAAGGGAGTTGACCGGATGAGGCTATTCCCCAGGTGAGTTTGTTGCGAGCTGTGGACCTTTAGTTTCCTAGATGGGAGGTCTGGCCATGGCCGGCAACAAGTGAGGGTACTAGCCCCTCTAGATAGGTGAACTCTAGGATGCATCCCCCGAGGGGAGTTCCAAGAGCATGCCCACCATGGGCCATAGGATCTAGATTTCTAGGGTGGAGGTCTGAGCCGCGGCTATAGGCGGACGTGGGTGCTGGCCCTCTAGCGCCGATGGGCTCATAGTTTTTGTAGCAGATGTGGTCGTTGTTGGCCATTCCACAAGCGAGTCCACCAATGGCGCGAGGAGCCATCGTTTCCTTCAACAATCGAGAGCGCACGACTTACCTCTACCTGGCGCACCAACAGTCGGTGTTTCATAAACCAAACTAGTAAACTTATATGATTGTTGTGCTACTCTAGGAAGACGATGGTAGCATCCAATAGACACGGGGATTTATACTGGTTTAGGCTGGAGCCCTATGTCCAGTCTTAGAGATGATCGAGTGCGTGTTCCTCGCTTGAATGCTCTGAAGTTCTTACAATGAGGGTGCAAGAATGATGGAAGAGATGGAAGGACCTATGCTAGGCGAAGGGCTACCTGAAGAGAAGCTCTAGGAGCCCTACTATAATGGTGAATGAATTAAATGGTAGAGGATTTAGAATATCTAGAGAGGGTGCCCTGGCTACCCTTATATAGAGTTTGAGGCTAGGGTGCATATAAAGCAGAAGGTTCTCCCGACCAAAGGGTTGAGAGCTTGATGGAGGTCCTAGCTAACTTGGCTTGCAAGCTACGCCGTCTTCTGGTGCATGTCCGGTCATGGCTATCGTCATGGTCTTCTAGTCGCATTGATATAGGGTGTGGCATGGCGCTACTGTGCCGGCCGTGGCGGCACTCTAGCCTCGATGGTGGTTCATCAGCCATCATGTGCAACGTGGTGTCCTTCGTGGCCTTCATCATCATCTCCTAGTTCCTAGGGGCGTCGTACCCAAAGTAGGTAACCGCCCCGAGTCGTTGTTCGCCTAGTGGCTTTATGGGGGCCAAGGGCCATAACCCCGATCATCGGGGTCGGGGCACTCTACTGGTCTAGATGGACTCTTCATCGAGCCCCTTGTCGTGGATCCCCATCCCATAGTGGGTGGGATCATACAAGCATCTAGTCGGTCCATATTTTGATGGTTGGTGTCATACCCATTGCCACCGTGGTGCGGTGTTGTCTCATTGGTGCAGCATGGCACAGGGTTGGTGTCTGACCGAATTGAGGTGACTGTTGTCCCCTTGGTCCTTGCGGGGTCAGTGCGGCTTGCTTGCTCTTATCAAAGTAGGCGTGCCTACCTGTGCTCGACCTCCCCCATCCCTTTCGGGGGTCATGACGGGGAGATGTTGTGTATCTTGGGAGTGTCGTGTACTAAGGCGAATAGAACAGGTCGGGGATGACCCCGGCCTTGGTGGCTGGCCTGCTCCGCTTGGCTTTCACTGGGCCTCAGTCGTTCGGGCCTTCATTGGCTTGCTGTATTGTAGGCCGCGTGGCCTGCTAACTAATTGGTGCCTTGGGACACCCCAGGGTCATAACCTCGACATGATACTTCATGCTGCCTTGTGCTCTACAAAATCAATGCCGAGAGGGACCATCCAAACAAATGCGACGTCGATCCACTATGTTGTTTTGTCTCATGCAGTAGTACCACAACTATAGATGGCAAGAAGGTCGGTTCGACACAATATGAGAAGCAAGTTGTGCCATGTTGTGCCCACCCATGGACTCACTCAAAGGCCTAGGCAAGGGACCACGATGATTTAATCGTGTCATGCCGACCCGATGATCCCGTTGGACTCGTGCTAGCTTGGTGAGCACTACCGCCTCATCAAGATTATTTGGAGGTGGAATAGCTAGGCCATCGAAAGCAGAGGATAGATGATGAATCTAGAGGCAATCGACATCAAGGATCTATACATAGTCAGCATCGATGAGCCCTCATCATATCGCATTGTGGGAGTGCCAATGGAAGTGTCAACGAAATATGGTCGGTAGTCTACCTAGGGGTATGCCCAAGGTAGTAGATTATCGGCAGACAGGTGCGCAAGCTGCGAACGAGATGGTGATGCAAGACAGACACGAGGTTTTATCCAGGTTCGGCCGCCGTGAAGGCGTAATACCTACGTCCTGCGTCTGATTGTATTGCTATATGTAAATGAGATCTATGTATTGTGCTAGAACCTCCTAAGTTATAGGGCCCACATGCACCTATCACTGTCCGACGACCTTTGACATTTATGCATATGTTTCCATTAACTTAAAAAGACTGTCGGGTGTCCTCGGGGAACCCCGAATCATCCATGATTTCTGAGCAGGATCACGTTATAGAGTCATTGCAGTATTACAACATTTATTCAAACATTAATACCAGAGTAAAAACAGCGGAAGTCTTATAATAACATAATTTACAAAACAGTAGTTTCAAACCTTGCAACTAGGTTCGATGTTTATTACAAAATGAAATAGTGGAGTGGCATTATAATATAATACAAAACACACAATGAAACTACCCTGCCCAAGGGCCACACATTTACTTCTCATCGTCATCACAAGGTACAACTGTCATGCAGCACGATCCAAAACAGATCTACTCATGAGGCTCACCTGCAACAAGGGTCAACGAACCCTGAGTACAAAAGTACTCAACAAGACTTAACCGAAATAAAACTGATAGAACTCAGGAATGCTGGCTCATGGGATTCAAGGTATGGCTTTAACAATAATCAAAGTTCTTTTGCGTAAAAGCTCTTTAACAAAATTCTTTATATAGAAAACTTCATAAAATCATATACAAAGCTGACACGATCCATGTTGAGATCATGAAACTTCATATCCAACACCTTCACAAGCCTTATTCGAGTTCCAGTTATTAGTACTACGATGATGAACAGAGAAGTGAGTCTCCATAACCGAGGAGCAACGACGATTCAAACCGATTAAACCTAGCTAGGGATTCCAGACCACACGACATATGCAGGTCCCCGACCTACATATATCAACCTACTCTCGGATCCTCTAAAGCAAGAACGGGTCCGCGCCACCCGAGAATACAGTACTCCACCAATCCAGCCCATTGCCACGTGGGTACATGCTATTCCCGCCATCTCTCCACTCCCAGTGTGCGAGTAGCCATTCTCGTAATAGAATCGCCAAATTTAGGCTTACCAGAGTATGTGGTTAGTACTACAAAGTCTCACCGCACACGGTTCAACAACGGACGTGCCTTAATCGACAAAGGCGGAAAGAACCTGCTCACAAGACCTCCATGTCTTGTGGCTCACACACACCGAGTCCGCCCGGTCTAGATTTATTACTCCACATTCCCATATCACATGATAACATAAGTTAATCAAATCCCGTTTAAAGTTCGTAGGTGACAGGTAATCACCTGACTTTCATCGTTCTACGCATAGCTAAGCATAACTAGGCATATACGAATTTAAAATTGGTAATATGGTAATTATGGAATAACAAGGTGGAGAATGTACCAATTTGACTTGTACTTGACTCCTAATCACTTAATGCAGTAAAAAGAAGCAAAAGCGAAAACAATTTGTAAAATACAAGGTAGGGTTGTATGCATCTGGGGCTTGCCTTCGTTGACGGAAAAGTCCGGTTCCTGCGACGTTTCACAAGTATTCGATCCGACCTCAACAGACGGATTAACTTCCTCAACAACTTGATTAATTACCATGTGTTCACCTTCGTTCACTACACGTAGTAACAATGCCATGTTTAACATGATGCGGAATACGAAACATGATGCTCGATGATGGATGCAAAAATTAAGAATTTGAATACAACTTTCCTTCGCGGTACAGTGGCAAGTCAAACTAATCAAACCTTTTTCGCAACACCCAAATCAATTGCCAAGGATCATTATCAACTAATCACCCAAGGACATCACTCAATCAAAAATTCAAACAAAACCTAATTTATTAAAGGTTACAATTTGTTTTTATGAATTAATTATTCAATTCAAAATTATGAAATAAATCAACTTATTCTAATTGAGCTCAAAATTTTTGTAAATGTTCATTACATAATAAGTAAGTGGCAAAACAAATTTCATAATTTTTGGACAATTAACTAAGCCTAGAAAAATCATGGAAATCCCTTTATTAATAAATTGAGTAATTTTTATCACATTCGAAAATTATTGAAAAACATTATTTCATATTTTTCTTAAATACTATACATCATAGAGAAGTCACACAAAAATTTTCATAATTTTTGGAGCTCTAAATAAATCTACACAAAAATAACAAAAACAGACACTATTCATTCAAATCTGAAAATAGAAAAATCCATTTGAACGTTGAGTCACTGACAACCCGACCCCACCTGTCGTCCCTAACCTCGCACGTTTGACCACGACGGCGATGGCGCTGACCGGCGTAAACTCGTCGACGGTGAGTCCAACGGCGACGGCCAAAGTACCAAAATGATCACCAAGACTAGGCGCATCGATTGACGTCCCTATCAGCATTGATTACGGCCCTATACTAGCTCGTCGTCGGCCATGGCGGACGCGGTGGCACGGCAGCGCTACGCCGGTGGCGTGCAACTGGTAGAGCTCAAACAAGGGATCCAGGAAGCACCAGTGGCTCACCCCCAACGCGTTGAAGCAAGGAGCGAGGTCGGAGAAGCAACGGAGAGGCGTGACGACGATCACGGTGATCACGGCGGAGCAAAGATCGTCGGTGAGGAAGAACCGGCGACTGCGGTGGTCAAAATGAGCAACCAACTATGGATTAAGTACCACAGCATCGAAATGAAATGGAATCAACCAAAACCAGGGACAGAGATGCACCGTGGAGCTCTGGCCGCGGCGAATCGTGCTCGGCGGAGGAGTTGTCGGTCGCGAGGAAGAAGACGATGCAACTCGAGTTCCCGACGAAGACAAGCCGAATTGGTGGGTCGGCTAGATGCACAAGGAGTAAGCGAAGCTGGAACTAACTTATCAACGATGGTGGAGCACAACAACGACAGCGCGGGCTCACCGAAGATGAGCAAGGCGACGGGAAAAACAGAGCAAGAAGAAAGGCAAAGACGACGGCGGCTCAGGCTATAAAGGGGGCCAAGAAGCACGAGGAAGCTGCGCTGTGGCCTTCACCACGCCAGCACGACGCCAAAACGGCCACGACCGTGCCTAGAACGCCGAAGAAGAAAACGCCGGCAATGTAGCTTCGGCGGTGGACACTGTTCACAAAAATTACAGTTTTGCCATTCGTCAAATTTCATAAATTACTCCCAAATTTTCATAACAACTCAAAAATCTCCAAAAACAAAAGTTGTTCAAAATCAAAAGTTCTACAACTTTGCTTTAGAAACCTTACCCAAATTCGGCTTACATTTTGAAATGAACTTTTGAATCCAAAGCGGGGATTTTTAAGGAATTTTGCCTTTTTAAATAACTTCAAATTTTACTACACAACTTGAAAAACTCCAAAAACAAACTTTGCTTAACTTGTCAAGCTCTAGACTTTTGCTTTTGGACTCAACCCTAAAATATGCATAGATTTTGAAATGGATTTTCAGGGTAGGATTTAAATACTGAAAATTGGGGTTTTCACGAAAAATTCAAAATCAAACAAACTTTGAACTTGAGTCAAACAATACAATTCAACACATACCACATGAATATAAACTTGTTTTAGTGTATGCATCTCAAAGTTTTTAATATGACCAATTGCCTTGCAATGCATATGATGATATGACAGTTTTAGTATTTAAACACCCGGGGTGTTACAATCCTTCCCCCTAAAAGAAATCTCGCCCCGGGATTCAAAGCCATAGAGTAAGTAATGGAAAAGGAAATGTGTCAGTCCAAAAACATCCAGAACTTGTCCATAAAACAGCTGAGGTTCCTTTACAAAATACAATTTGTAGCAACCGAGCTCAACTAACATTACTCTATTCTATATTGACGCTAGAAACTCTGGAAACTTTTCTAACAAGTAATCTTCTGATTCCCAGGTAGCTTCCTCTTCTGAGTGTTGATTCCATTGTATTTTATAGAACTTGATTGTCCGTCTTCGAGTAACATGATCTTTCTGATCTAACACTCGGATAGGATATTCGGAGTAAGTTAACTTCGGTTCTAGTTCCACTCCTTCAACTTCAACATTCTGTTCAGGCACTCGGAGACACTTTTTCAATTGAGAAATATGGAACACATCATGCACAGCTGCGAGATATTTAGGTAATTTCAATCGATATGCCACTTTTCCATACCTCTCCAAAATTTGATATGGTCCAATGTATCGGGGTGCCAACTTTCCTTTAACACCAAAATGGTTAACTCCCTTCATTGGTGATACTTTCAGATATACAAAATCTCCTTTGTTAAATACCAATGGTCTCCGTCTTCTATCCGCATAACTCTTTTGGCGGGACTGAGCTATTTTCAAATTACTCTGTATTTGCCTAACCTTGTCTTCTATTTCTTTCACAAGGTCAACTCCAAAGAATCTTCTTTCTCTAGGCTCAGACCAACTCAACGATGTTCTGCATCTACGACCATAGAGTGCTTCAAATGGAGCCATTCTAATGCTTTCCTGATAACTATTGTTGTATGAGAACTCGGCCAAAGGTAAGCACTCATCCCACTTATTGGAATAGTTAAGGACACAACACCTTAACATATCTTTAAGTACTTGATTGACTCTTTTAGTCTGTCCATCAGTCTGTGGATGATAAGCTATACTATACAGAAGTTTGGTACCCAATGAAGAATATAATTGTTTCCAAAAGTTGGAGACAAACTGTGTACCCCTATCTGACACAATAGTCTTGGGTACTCCATGGAGACTCACAATTCGCTCTAAATACATCTTGGCATACCGTATAGTGGGATACGTATTCTGGACTGGAAGAAAATGTGCTGATTTGGTTAGTCGATCTACAATAACCCATACTGAATCAAATCCCTTTGATGTCTTGGGTAGACCAACAATAAAATCCATACTTATGTCCTCCCATTTCCAAGATGGAATAGGTAATGGTTGTAATTCACCAGCAGACCTCAAATGTATAGCTTTCACCTTTTGACAAGTATCACACTTTGCTATATATCTAGCAATCTCTATTTTCATTTTAGTCCACTAGAATCTTTGCTTCAAGTCATGGTACATCTTGTTGCTTCCCAGATGGATAGATAACCTAGTAGCATGTGCCTCTTCTAGAATTGACTGCCGCAACTCAGGAACCTTTGGTACCACCAGGCGATCCTTGAACCATAACATATCTTCATCATCTATGCTGAAGCATTCTGCTTTTCCATTCTTGACTCTTTCCTTGATATGGGCTATACCCTTGTTTTCCTTCTGAGCAACAATAACTTGATCTTAAATAGTGGCTTCAACAATTATGTTGGTCAAACTACCTTGTTGAATTACTTCTACATTCAACTTCTCCATTTCTTGACATAGCGTCAAACCCATTGTTCTCACTGCTAGACAATTGCAATAACTTTTGCGACTGAGGGCATCTGCAACCACATTTGCTTTACCCGAGTGATAATGTACTTCCAAATCATAATCCTTAATCAGTTCTAACCATCTTCTTTGTCGCATGTTCAATTCTGACTGAGTAAAGATATACTTTAAGCTCTTGTGGTCTGTATACATATGGCATGTATTACCAAGCAGGTAATGCCGCCAAATCTTTAGAGCATGAACCACAGCTGCTAACTCCAGATCATGAGTCGGATAGTGTTCTTCATGTCGCTTAAGTTGCCTAGACGCATAGGCAATGACTCAGCCTTCTTGCATCAACACACATCCAATACCAATACCTGAAGCATCACAATACACATCAAACAGCTTCTCAATATCAGGTTGGGCTAATACTGGTGCAGTAGTCAACAGTCTTTTCAAGGTCTGGAAAGCCTCTTCATAATCAGATGACTAGACAAACTTAACTTGGTTCTTCAACAATTCAGTTATGGACTTTGATATTTTAGAGAAATCTAGAATAAACCGACGGTAATACTCTGCCAATCCTAGAAAACTCTGAACTTGATGAACTGTGGTTGGCGGTTTCCAATCAAGCACATCCTTCACTTTGCCAGGATCAACTGCAACTCCTTCGGCTGACAAGACATGTCCAAGAAATTGCACTTCCTTAAGCCAAAAATCACACTTGCTGAACTTGGCATATAGTTGATGTTCTCTCAAGCGGGTCAGAACAATCCTAAGATGTTCCGCATGTTCTTTCTTATTCTTGGAATATACTAAAATGTCATCAATAAACACCACTACAAACTTGTCTAGCTCAGGCATGAATACTGAGTTCATCAGATACATGAAATGAGCGGGAGCATTTGTTAAACCAAAAGACATTACCAAGTATTTATATAATCCATATCTTGTGGTAAATGCCATTTTGGGAATATCTTCAGGCTTTATCTTAATTTGATGATACCCTGATCTCAAATCTATCTTGGAGAAAACTTTGGCTCTGGCCAATTGATCAAAAAGCAAATCTATCCGAGGTAAGGGATACTTATTCTTGATGGTCACTTCATTCAACGGACGATAGTCAACACATAACCTTAGGGTCTCATCTTTCTTTTTCACAAATATTGCCGGACATCCCCAAGGTGAGGAACTAGGTTGGATAAACCCCTTCTCAATCAATTCATGTAACTGAGTCTTCAACTCGGCCAATTCCTTAGGTGGCATCCTATAAGCTCTCTGAGAAATCGGAGCTGTTCCAGGTTGCAACTCTATGTTAAACTGGACATCCCTATTAGGTGGTAGACCGGGTAGATTTTCTGGAAACACATCCGGAAATTCACACACTACCAGAATATCTCTAATCTCTTTGACAGCAGTTGCACAAACCTTGCCCACTGATCTTCTTAGGGTTGGAAGTTGGATGAGAAGTTGAGAATTACTATCAGGCAAACTTACTCTTAATGTCCTATTCAAAGCATCTATAACAGCCTTATGCTGATACATCCAATTCATTCCTAGGATTACATCTATATCCTGATCCTTAAGGATAATCATGGTAGTGAGAAAAATATGCCCACCCAGGTTTATGGGTACCTGGTATACCATTTCCTTAGTACATAGACGTCCCTCGGGCGACTGTATAAAGAAACTTTCCTTCATTGCCCCAATTGAAATTTCATACTTCACAACAAATGTTCTATTGATGAATGAATGCGATGCGCCAGAATCAAAAAGTATAACTGCAGGATGATTGGCAACAGGAAACATACCCATCATCACTGGCTCCCCTTCCGGAATTTCTCCAGCTTGAATATAGAACACCCATCCTGTCTTTCTCTCATCTTTGCCCTTCTGAGCATTCTGATTGGGGTTCTTGTTTGGTACCTGACCCTGTGGTTGATTGGCAGGGGCCTTCTGATAATTTTGATTAACATGCCTAGGATATAGACATTCCCTGGAGAAATGACCAGTCCTTCCATAATTGTAACATGGATAGTTGTGACCCTAGGACGTTGGAGCATTGCCACCAGGAGCATTGGTTGACTGTGAGTTCGGATAGGTTATAGCAGGACGGACATTTGACTGTTGCCCGGTTTGAGACTGTGGCAGACGGTAAGGAGGACGATTATGATGTACTGGATGATAAATCACCCTCTACCTCTTCTGATTTCCCCCAAAAGATCCAGACGGCATACTCTTTTTCTTTTTAAGCTCCTTATGCTGCCGATACTTTGACTCTGAAGCAATTGCAATATTTATGGCCTCATGGTAAGTGACATTAGTGCAAGTTGTCATCATTGTTTGCAGCTTGGTATTCAAACCTCTCATAAACCACCTCTTCTTCTTGGCATCAGTATTGATATGTTCTGATGCATATTGTGACAGGTGATTAAATCTTCCCACATACTATATCATGGTTTGATCTCCATGCTTCAAAGTAAGGAATTCATCTAACTTCATTGCCATCACTCCTTCAGGGATATAATGGGCTCTGAAGGCAGTACGGAACTCAGCCCAAGTTATTGGAATGCCAGCTGGTTGCATAGCCACTAAGTTTGCCCACCAAGCACTCGCTGCACCTCTTAGTTGCTGGGCGGCAAATGCAGGTTTCTGATATTCCATGCATGGAATAAGGTCAAATTTCTGCTCCATGGTTCGAAGCCAGTCATCAGCCTCCAATGGTTCATCTGCCTTGGTGAACACTGGTGGTCTTGTGTCTGTAAAATCAACATATGTAGCCTCCTGTCTGTTATGGTGACGACCACGGTTTCCTTGCATCTGATTTTGATTACTTAGGGCGATCTCATGAAGCAAATGGGAATTTTCAGCCGTCACATTGACAAGTGCGGTTATAGCATTAGCTAGATTTGTTGGAACTGGTGGCGGATCTAGAATACCATCCTCATCTTGCGAAGTTCCAGGAACATACGAACCCCGCGTACGACGCATCTGCTCATAACAAACCAAACTTTATTCACAAGCCTTTATTGAATTGCACAAAAGCTTACTCCAGACACATTACATAGGGTTTACTAATATAAACACCAGAACCTGTAGTACTAAAACAAAGATGCATAGCTTAACTATAACTAACTATTATACAACTCTACTCTTTTCCATGATTATTTCAAACTTCAGGCTCGGTATCCATTCTGGAATTATTACCGCCTTCATCATCACTTTCATTGATCATTACTAATTCTTCAGGATCTTCTTCTTCTTCCTCTTCCAATTCATTATCATCGGCAAGGATGACACCAGGGTCCATGGCATTAGCTTGGGGCTCATGATTGGGATTTAGCATATTACTAAGCCTATGAACTTCATCATGTAGATAAGTATTATGTTCTTCTAAATCTTCTACATAGAATTCTAGCTCATGAGTTCTAGCTCTAGCTACATTTTCCCTATGCCAAGCCTCATTTCGTCCCTCCACTGTACGAACTAACATGCTTTCATAGTTCCTGTGTGCGGTAGTGAGACGCCTCAATTGATCCTGTAATTCTCCTACCTGTATAGCATCCAAAGCCCTATCTCTAGTAGCTTGTGCTAACTCTGCAGAAATCCTCTGTATCTCTGCTTGGGGATCAAGCCTAGAACTACTACTGCTAGCACCATCGTTTCTAGGGGCAAGTTGGTGACGAGGAACTCCTTTGGGTCCAGTGAACTTATGGGGCGTCATCTTGGCACGAGCCATACTGTAGGAAGCCAATTTAATCCAAGTAAGACCATTTGATCAAAGTCTAAAGAGCAGCTATAATGGATTACATTACTCAAACCAGTCTCACTACTCAACTCCAGACTAAGAGGTGAAGGAAGTAACGAGTGAATTAATAATGATGCATGAATCATTCTTACGAACCAAAAACATCAAAGTTTATAATACACATAAACAACATTTATTTTTATATAGGGCATAGTAATATTACTACTCCACCACACAAAACCTTTTTAATCAAATACGGAATAGGGAGAAAGAAATAAGATAAGTCAGAAGCAATTTGAACCAAATTATCAAGTTAAATTTAGTCATCCCAAATCAATTTGAAGTTTTTGTAAAACAATACAACAAAAACCTTGCAACGATCGCTCTAATACCATTCTGTGGCAGAACCTCCTAAGTTATAGGGCCCACATGCACCTGTCACTGTCCGACGACCTTTGACATTTATGCATATGTTTCCATTAACTTAAAAAGACTGTCGGGTGTCCTTAGGGAACCCCGAATCATCCACGATTTCCAAGTAGGATCACGTTACAGAGTCATTGCAGTATTACAACATTTATTCAAACATTAATACCAGAGTAAAAACAGCGGAAGTCTTATAATAACATAATTTACAAAATAGTAGTTTCAAACCTCGCAACTAGGTTCGATGTTTATTACAAAACGAAATAGTGGAGTGGCATTATAATATAATACAAAACACACAATGAAACTGCCTTGCCCAAGGGCCACACATTTAGTTCTCATCGTCATCACAAGGTACAACTGTCATGCAGCACGATCCAAAACAGATCTGCTCATGAGGCTCACCTGCAACAAGGGCCTCCATGTCTTGTGGCTCACACACACCGAGTCCGCCCGGTCTAGATTTATTACTCCACATTCCCATATCACATGATAACATAAGTTAATCAAATCCCGTTTAAAGTTCGCAGGTGACAGGTAATCACCTGACTTTCATCGTTCTACGCATAGCTAAGCATAACTAGGCATATACGAATTTAAAACTGGTAATATGGTAATTATGGAATAACAAGGTGGGGAATGCACCAATTTGACTTGTACTTGACTCCTAATCACTTAATGCAGTAAAAAGAAGCAAAAGCGAAAACAATTTGTAAAATACAAGGTAGGGTTGTATGCATCCGGGGCTTGCCTTCGTTGACGGAAAAGTCCGGTTCCTGCGACGTTTCACAAGTATTCGATCCGACCTCAACAGACGGATTAACTTCCACAACAACTTGATTAATTACCACGTGTTCACCTTTGTTCACTACACGTAGTAACAATGCCATGTTTAACATGATGCGGAATACGAAACATGATGCTCGATGATGGATGCAAAAATTAAGAATTTGAATACAACTTTCATTCGCGGTACAGTGGTAAGTCAAACTAATCAAACCTTTTTCGCAACACCCAAATCAATTGCCAAGGATCATTATCAACTTATCACCCAAGGACATCACTCAATCAAAAATTCAAACAAAACCTAATTCATTAAAGGTTACAATTTGTTTTTATGAATTAATTATTCAATTCAAAATTATGAAATAAATCAACTTATTCTAATTGAGCTCAAAAATTTTGTAAATGTTCATTACATAATAAGTAAGTGGCAAAACAAATTTCATAATTTTTGGACAATTAACTAAGCCTAGAAAAATCATGGAAATCCCTTTATTAATAAATTGAGTAATTTTTATCACATTCAAAAATTTCTGAAAAACATTATTTCATATTTTTCTTAAATACAACACATCACAGAGAAGTCACACAAAAATTTCATAATTTTTGGAGCTCTAAATAAATCTACACAAAAATAAAAAAAACAGACACTATTCATTCAAATCTAAAAATAGAAAAATCCTTTTGAACGTTGAGTCACTGACAACCTGACCCCACCTGTCATCCCTAACCTCGCGCGTTTGACCACGACAGCGACGGCGCTGACCGGCGTAAACTCATCGACGGTGAGTCCAACGGCGATGGCCAAAGTACCAAAATGATCACCAAGACTAGGTGCATCGATTGACGTCCCTATCAACATTGATTACGGCCCTATACTAGCTCGTCGTCGGCCATGGCGGACGCGGTGGCACGGCAGTGCTACGCCGGTGGCGTGCAACCGGTAGAGCTCAAACAAGGGATCCAGGAAGCACCAGTGGCTCACCCCGAACGCGTTGAAGCAAGGAGCGAGGTCGGAGAAGCAACGGAGAGGCGTGACGACGATCACGGTGATCAGGCGGAGCAAAGATCATCGGTGAGGAAGAACCGGCGACTGCGGTGGTCAAAATGAGCAACCAACTATGGATTAAGTACCACAGCATCGAAACGAAATGGAATCAACCAAAACCAGGGACGGAGATGCACCGTGGAGCTCTGGCCGTGGCGAATCGTGCTCGGCGGAGGAGTTGCCGGCCGCGAGGAAGAAGACGATGCAACTCGAGTTCCCGACGAAGACAAGCCAAATTGGTGGGTCGGCTGGATGCGCAAGGAGTAAGCAAAGCTGGAACTAACTTATCAGCAACGGTGGAGCACAACAACGACGGCGCAGGCTCGCCGGAGATGAGCAAGGCGACGGGAAAAACAGAGCAAGAAGAAAGGCAAAGACGACGGCGGCTCAGGCTATAAAGGGGGCCAAGAAGCTCGAGGAAGCTGCGCTGTGGCCTTCACCGTGCCAGCGCGACGCCAAAACGGCCACGACCGCGCCTGGAACGCCGAAGAAGAAAACGCCGGCAATGTAGCTTCGGCGGTGGACACTGTTCACAAAAATTACAGTTTTGCCATTCGCCAAATTTCACAAATTACTCCCAAATTTTCATAACAACTCAAAAATCTCCAAAAACAAAAGTTGTTCAAAATCAAAAGTTCTACAACTTTTCTTTAGAAACCTTACCCAAATTCGGCCTACATTTTGAAATGAACTTTTGAATCCAAAGCGGGGATTTTTAAGGAATTTTGCCTTTTTAAATAACTTCAAATTTTACTACACAACTTGAAAAACTCCAAAAACAAACTTTACTTAACTTGTCAAGCTCTACACTTTTGCTTTTGGACTCAACCCCAAAATATGCATAGATTTTGAAATGGATTTTCAGGGTAGGATTTAAATGCTGAAAATCGGGGTTTTCACGAAAAATTCAAAATCAAACAAACTTTAAACTTGGGTCAAACAATATAATTCAACACATACCACATGAATATAAACTTGTTTTAGTGTATGCATCTCAAAGTTTTTAATATGACCAATTGCCTTGCAATGCATATGATGATATGACAGTTTTAGTATTTAAACACCCGGGGTGTTACATGTATCTAGATGGATCGTCTATGTATCTTGTCCGCTAGGGGACCCCTACCTCTCCTTATATAGTCTGGAGGAGCAGGGTTTCAAGGTAAGCATCCTATTTGGTATTATACAATGTCTTGCGGTGCACGCCGAGCAACGCCGTGCACGCCTTGATCTTGTGGGCCGAGCCACCTCTGATGGTGCGGCCCATGTCTTGTCTAGAGGATACCGGGGGCCATACCCCCATAGCTAGTCCACGAGCCTAACAGTAGGTGACGTAGTCGCATGGTGCCAGGGTCAGAAAGTAGAAGACCAGCCGAGCAGGCAGCCAGTCCCCGGGCGTAGCCTCGAGATGAGAACAAGCACATTCACCGTAAGGTGAAGTGTGCCCACTTAGTCCCCGAGCCTGCTGGAAGATGAAGAATGAATCTTGTAGCAGGGTCAAAGAAAAAGAAGTCTGAAAGCTTGTCCACGTCGTCTGACATGCCTGTATCAAGACCCCAGACGTGCTGCCCAAGATCAGCACCCTGATCTAAATAGCATGGAGCAGCTTGATAGCACATCGACAAGACGTAGCACGATCCAACCACCAAGGAAGGACCGAGGAGCCCCCGGCGTCGCTGGCGATGACCGAGCACCGAGGAGCGAGGAGTCCCCGGCATCGCTAGCGATGATCGAGCACCGAGGAGTCTCTGGCGTAGGTGGCGATGTCCGAGCACCGAGGAGTCCCTGGAGAAACTGGCGAGGTCAGAGCACCGAGGAGGGAGGAGTCCCCGGCGTCGCTGGCGACGACCGAGCACCGAGGAGCGAGGAGTCCCCGACATCGCTGGCGATCACCGAGCACCAAGGAGCGAAGAGTCCCCGGCGTCGCTGGCGATGATCGAGCACCGAGGAGCGTGGAGTCCCCGGCGTCGCTAGCGATGTCCGAGCACCGAGGAACGAGGAGTCCCCGGCGTCGCTGGCGATGACCGAGCACCGAGGAGCGTGGAGTCCCCGGTGTCGCTGGCGATGTTCGAGCACCGAGGTACGAGGAGTCCCCGGCGTCGCTGGCGATGTTCGAGCACCGAGGAGTGAGGAGTCCCCGGTGTCACTGGCGATGACCGAGCACCGAGGAGCGAGGAGTCCCCGGTGTCGCTGGCGATGACCGAGCATCGAGGAGCGTGGAGTCCCCGGCGTCGCTGGCGAGGACCGAGCACCGAGGAGCGAGGAGTCCCCGGCGTCGCTGGCGACGACCAAGCACTGAGGAGCGAGGAGTCCCCGGCGTCGCTGGCGACGACCGAGCACCGAGGAGCGAGGAGTCCTCGGCATCGCTGGCGATGACCGAGCATCGAGGAGCGAGGAGTCCCCGGCGTCGCTGGCAAAGTCCGAGCACCGAGGAGCGAGGAGTCCTCGGCATCGCTGGCGATGACCGAGCACCGAGGAGCATGGAGTCCCCGGCGTCGCTGGCGATGTCCGAGCATCGAGGAGCGAGGAGTCCCTGGTGTCGCTGGCGATGACCGAGCACCGAGGAGCGAGGAGTCCCCGGCGTCGCTGGTGAAGTCCGAGCACCGAGGAGCGAGGAGTCCCCGGCGTCGCTGGCGATGACCGAGCACCGAGGAGCGTGGAGTCCCCGGCGTCGCTGGCGATGACCGAGCACTGAGGAGTCCCCGGCGTAGGCAGCGATGTCCGAGCACTGAGGAGTCCCTAGCGTAGGCGGCGATGTCCGAGCACCGAGGAGTCCTCGGCGTAGGTGGTGATGTCCGAGCACCGAGGAGTCCCTAGCGTAGGCGGCGATGTCCGAGCACCGAGGAGTCCTCGGCGTAGGCGGCGAGGTCCGAGCACCGACGTAGCTGACGATGTCCGTGCGGTGAAGTGTGCTCACTTAAGTGGGCACACTTAGTCCTCGAGCACGAAGAATCCGAGCTCTAAGGAGTAACCGGCATAGCTGGCGATGAAGCACGAGCGACAAACAGTCCAATCAACTAGTCGGCAACGGAGTCCATGAACCGAGCGGTCCGACCAGTTGATTAGAGGGGAAGCCCTAGCACCAGGTGATTCGATCACCTGGATGATGATCCTGCCATGCAAACATGTAGAACGGGTAGTACATGACGCACAAATAAATAAACTCCAGAGAAAAATCAGCAATGATGATGAAACGGCGTATGCAGTTCGGCGATCAGTTGGTGTGAAAATATATTTATGTTTAATATAAACCGCCCGAACAGTTAGTGTGTAGCTAAGTCTCCAGCCCTAGCTAGCCCATAGTCCATAACGTCGAGCATGGAGCCCGTGCACGTGTAGGATGAACAGGCGTGACCAAGGAGCCGCTGTCGATCACCCATAACGCAGAGGGCAGACGCTCGTGCACGTGTAGAGAGGAGCCAGAGACAGGGCCGTCTCTAGAGGCGTCCGAGCATCAACGTGACTATTCGAGGGTTCACCTTAGACTTAGTTGTATGTCATCTTTAAGATGGTATACATGAAAGAAAAACGTTTGGAGAGCAAACATAGAGAAAACAGCTCGGAGAAACATTATGGTGATATACGAAGATTGGAGAATATTTAGAAAAATATTAAAGCGTCACTTAGCTTTAGATAGAACGTCGGGTCGGCAGCGTATGGAATTATCTAGTCGGCGTTGACGAAGTTGCCTGGCGCCCGAGCTTTCCCAACTGTCATCATGGCGGCAGTCGCGGTTGTCACGGTGCCGTTCTTCGCGGCGATCATCATTGCGACGCGGCAGGTGGTCGGAGTAAGTAGTCCGGGCGACGTCGTCCTTATATTAGTGATCGGCCTTAGGAGATTCGGGGAGATCATTGATAGGTCGGAGAAACGATGCTGTATGGCGGAGTAGATGGTGCGTGGCCAAAGCATGCTTGATGCGTGCGTTGTCTTTCTTGTTCTATTTCGCCAACTGCCGGTGGTTCGTCATTATTGACGACATTGATCAAGTCTCCTCGCCTTGGTGGGAAGGATGGGAATCATGGGAACCCCGGGGAGTGGTCTGGGATATCCAGATCGTATCCAACTTCTTCATTGTCACGATGCTGAAGCTCAGTGTGGACGGAGCCATTAGATGCGATGCTGGACGGGGAGCTTGAGCTGCCCTCTTGAACTGTGTGGACCGATCCTTCTTGATACTCCTCAATCCGCACCATGTTGATGAAGTTGCGTGGCTTTGGCCGAGGTCGATGTATAAAACACAGATCCAAGCAGTGTTGTATATTGTACGCGTAGTTGGAAGCAGTGTTTCGCAGGCCGTAGGGCTGAGCCTGGTAATTCTCCATCAAGGCTTCGCACTCGGAGAGCCGGAGACCCATTGCGGGGGCTGGTCGGCGACAAACGGAGCGCCCTTTAGGAGTAGACGTGACCACGAGATCCGTACCGAGTCGTGCAGGACGACTGGCCTGAGCTGGTCAGGTAGATCTATTATGGGTAGTGGTTACCTGCTCGGTAGGTTGATTTTGAATCAAATCTATCAGAGCTAGGGTTTCAGCAAGCTTGGTGCCGACCTGATCGATGGAGTCGAGCAGGTCGGTGTTGTCGATCTGCCTCCCTTTGTAGCGAGGAAGCGAACGACGGGTTGTCGGTGTGGCTGAAGACGATGCTGGTGTGGCCGGAGCCAGATCCAATGTGGTCGGAGCCGTAGCTGATGCTGGTGAAGCAGTGGTCGACGCAGATTGGATCTGCGCCTCCTCCGTGGTCATGGCGATGAAGTTGTCGGAGCCAGTGGTCCAGGTGATCTGGTCGATGGTGAACGTGAGGCCGTTCGGCGTAGCCATGGAACCGGGGATGATGACCATCTTGTTCGTCTGGGGAGCAGTACGCACACCCCCTACCTAGCGTGCCACTGTCGATGAAATATGGTCGGCAGTATACCTAGGGGTATGCCCAAGGTAGTAGATTATCGGCAGACAGGTGCGCAAGCTGCGAACGAGATGGTGACGCAAGACAGACACGAGGTTTTATCCAGGTTCGGCCGCCGTGAAGGCGTAATACCTACGTCCTGCGTCTGATTGTATTGCTGTATGTAAATGAGATCTATGTATCTAGATGGATCGTCTATGTATCTTGTCCGCTAGGGGACCCCTGCCTCTCCTTATATAGTCTGAAGGAGCAGGGTTACAAGGTAAGCATCCTATTTGGTACTATATAATGTCTTGCGGTGCACGCCGAGCAGCGTCGTGCATGCCTTGATCTTGTGGGCCGAGCCACCTCTGATGGTGCGGCCCATGTCTTGTCTTGAGGATATCGGGGGGCCATACCCCCATAGGAAGGGGCATGGAGCGATGGAGGAGAGAGAAGGGACAAGACCAGCGATGCTTAGAATGGGTGTGCGGAGGAGATGGGGACTAGCAAGGGAACGAAAAGTGAGTGGTGTAGCTATGAAGGGAGAAGGAAGGTTGGCGAGAATCCAGAGTGATTAGAAGTAGAGGTTTGAGCGGGGGTGGATCGAAGGGTTGGCTAGGGTTCACCGCTGGCCAGGAAACTTTTTATTTGGAGTGGGGTTGCGGGCCTAGAGATGGTAACAGGTATATACGCGTCAGGTAGTGCCATCCCACACCCATATCCACGTCACAAAATTATACCCTCTAAAATACATGTTTCCACACACATGGTAAATGAATTTATCCATACCCGTACACGCATGGTTATAAATACTCAACCCGCTACAAACAGAAAAACTTGAATATATTATATTATTAAAATCCTATATCCTAAATTATTCGTGAATAGATATCAACAATTATAATATAGTAACAAAAAGTTCACTAACTAATTGTATAATAGTCATAGATATATTGGATATATATATATATATATATATATATATATATATATACATATATATATATACATACATATATATACATACATATATATATATATACATACATATATATATATATACATATATATATACATACATATATATATATATATATATATATATATATATATATATATATATATATATATATATATATATGTGTGTGTGTGTGTGTGTGGACATGTATTGCTAAAATGGGTAAAATTGCCTCGGGTACACTAAGTTTGGGTAGTATGTTTCCGTCCCTGTATGACATTACCCGTTTACCCAGAGGGTAGAGATTTTTATTTAATAGCATACTCGCGGATGAAGATATCTTCTAATACCTGCCTTTTTATCATATAAAACTCGATGGGTAGTCAGGTTTCGAATACCCATCGCCATCCTGTACGGACCTACTAGACCGCCTCATAAATTGGTCGTTCTTTGTGTTGCCTAGAGTGGCCCAACAGTGTCCCAAACATGGCACACCTCACGAGCTAGACCAGCACAGGCATGTTTTAGAGTGTGCCTGTCTTGGTCGGGCCAAAATATCAAGCCATTTACCAGCCTAGGCCTCATGCCTTTTGGTCATACATGCTCAATCTACACCCTCTAATATACTCCCTGCTCTGCCTGAAAGAATCAATTTCTGAAACAAAAATTTGACCACAAATAAAGTCGATTCCGGGAGGATGATGGTCCACCATCCTGTTTAATACTCCTCGTATTCTCGTCCTATTTAATGCTGCATCCCCTCCTGTTGGCCAATTTTGCTGCAGCTGGCTGGATAAGTAGTAAATAGCTTTATTCTACTGCACTATTTCAGCAGTACTTTTTAGTAAATCAACAATATTTTTCTCTCACAGAATTTCAGCATAAGCCCAATTTGAGTGAAACGAACAGGGCCATTAATGTGACCAGCGCGTAACCCAAACACCGATTAGTGTGCAATTTCATGGTGAAACACAAATTAATCAAGGGTAATATGGTCATTTGATAGCTATACTAATCTGTCCGAAACTTGATAGGAATCTATAGCCTGTTCGGTTGGCTGGTTCGTATCGTTGCTGGTTCGTGAAAAGTACTGCTGCTGGTTTGTGTGAGAGAAAAATATTGTTCCGGTTAAAAATTTATGATCGTTTACGACACACCACAGCCAAACGAACAGACTGCTAATTATTCAGGAACAGAGGGAGTATAAGCAGTGAAATGATTTGCCCAAACGATCATGGGTGATTGGTTGGGAGTCGAGATGGCCTCACCAATTAGTAGGTATGCCGTAAGTTCACCGATAAACTAGGCGACGTCCATTGTCATCGAATAAGTCAACAAACTGTTCAAAGAATAATTTCTTATTACGAAGCTTTTAATCAATAAGTGAATAGCAGATGATATATTTAACTTTGGACCAGAGAGTAGGAATGAAAACGGATCGGATACGGACGGATATCATCAATATTACATTTATTTTCATATTTTTGTCCGGATTTGGATTCGAATACGGATAATATCAACTATGTCGGATAGGATACGATTGGATATGAGTATTCAGATACGGATACGGATACGGATACGGTATCGGATGTTGGATATCCGGACTCGGATACGGACAGATCTCAACTCCTCTAAACGGATTCGGTTTCAAATACGGTCGGAAAATATCCGTACCGTTTTCATCCCTACCAGAGAGAGAAGTCATAAATGGAACAACACGCATTCATCATGGTTTAGAGGAATTCTGGAAAGCTAAGACCTTCAGAATCCAGAATTCCATGGATTCCAAATTTGCAACTCCATGGATTCCAAATTTGCAATCCAGTCAAAATTCCATGCATTTACTATGGTTCAGAGGACCGGGGAGGTTTTCCTCAGGTAGACGATCTTTGGCCCGTGGATGCACCAAACCGCTGGCCAGCTCACAGGTTTAGGGTCAAGGTCAGTCAACGATAGCATATTTGGAAAATGAAACCCGGCCTGCAGAAATTTCAGGCAAGTTGCTATATTTAGATAGCTACCAAACTATAGAAAGAAGGACGCTCAGTGACCAGATTGCCATTCATGAAATCAGCAATGGCCGCTGCAACCATCATGTTGGCCTTGTCGCTGACAGCCCTTGCAGCAGCAGGATCCTCCTCCGCTTCTCCAAGTCCTGATCCGAGTCTGACTCCATCACGATCCACCAACGGCAGCACCACCGACCTCGACGCACTGCTGGCTTTCAGAGCCCAGCTCTCGGATCCTCTCGGCATCCTCGCCAGCAGCTGGACAAGCAACGTCTCCTTCTGTCGCTTGGGCCGGCGTCTCATGCAGCCACCGCCGGCAGCGCGTCACGGCTCTATCGTTGCCGGATGTGCCCCTCAAAGGAGAGCTCACGGCTCATCTCGGTAACCTTTCTTTCCTCTCCGTTCTCGACCTCACAAACACCAGCCTCGTCGGCCCCATTCCTGCCAATCTTGGTAGGCTACGCCGGCTACGGTGGCTCCTCCTCGGCGAAAACCGCCTATCCGGTGCCATTCCACCCACCATAGGAAACCTCACAAAGCTTGAGTTTCTTAACCTAGGTAAGAACCACCTCTCAGACGAGATCCCGCCCCAGTTGCTGAAGAATCTGGGAAGCCTTTTGAGGATAGCTCTGCATATGAACGAGTTGAGTGGCCAGATACCGCCACATCTGTTCAATAACACGCCTTCGCTGTGGTTCATCAACCTTGGAAACAACAGCCTGTCAGGTCCCATACCACATGGTGTGGCCTCCCTTCCCATGCTTGAGTACTTGAACCTGCGTGGCAATCACCTCTCTGGCACGATACCCTCAGCCACCTATAATATGTCGAGGCTGCAAGGCTTGGTACTCTCGCATAACAATCTGACAGGGCAAATTCCGCGCAATGCAACCTTCAACCTTCCGATGCTGCGCACGTTTTCCCTGGGTTGGAATAACATTGCAGGCCCGATTCCAGTGGGGCTTGCAGCATGCCAATACCTAGAAACTCTCTCCATCCCCTCGAATTATTTTGTAGATGCTGTGCCAACATGGTTGGCTCAGCTGCCATTTCTCATTGAACTTTACATGGGTGGAAATTACCTTGTTGGATCTATCCCGGCTGTTCTTGGCAATCTCACAAGCCTGATTTCACTAGATTTCTCTTACTGCAACCTGACTGGTGAAATCCCCATGGAAATAGGCTTTATGCAAAATCTCTCATATCTACATCTCACGCAAAATCAGCTAACAGGTGTAATTCCAAGTTCTCTTGGGAATTTATCCGAACTGTCATTCCTAGATTTGCAAATGAACCAATTGTCTGGCTCAGTACCAGCAACATTGGGCATCCCAGCTCTGAACTGGCTTGATCTATCAGTGAATAACTTAGATGGAAACCTTGACTTCTTGTCCTCCCTTTGGAATTGTCAACAACTTTCGATCATTGCCTTAGATTCTAATTCTTTCACCGGGGTTCTCCCTGACCAAGTTGGGAACCTGTCTGCACAATTACTTATATTTTCTGCGAGTGAAAATAAGCTAACAGGTGGGCTGCCATCATCATTTTCAAATGTAACCAGTCTTGAACAGCTACAACTTCCTAGCAACCTGCTCACAGGGGCGATCCCAGAATCTCTCACCATGATGCGAAGTCTCGCAAGGTTAGATGTGTCTACCAATGACATTTCAGGCCCCATCCCGACACAAATTGGTATGCTCAGGAGCTTACAGTTATTGCATCTCCAAGGAAACAAATTATTTGGCTCTATACCAGATAGCATTGGCAATCTGAGTGAACTAGAAAGCATAATCTTGTCCCATAATCAATTGGACTCAATGATACCCGGAAGCTTATTCCTGCTTGGTAAACTTATCCAGCTAAATCTTTCTCATAACTCCTTTGCTGGTGGAGTACCCAATGATCTTAGTGGGTTAAAACAAGTTGATACAATTGACTTGTCTTCTAACTTTTTTCTTGGAAGTATCCCAGAATCATTTGGTCAAATTAGGATGCTCACCTACCTAAATCTATCACACAACTCATTCGGCGACTCAATACCTTACTCATTTCAAGAGCTTACTAGCTTAGCAACATTGGACCTCTCCTCCAACAACCTCTCGGGTACCATTCCCAAATTTCTTGCAAACTTCACATACTTGACAACCTTGAATCTCTCCTTCAATAGGCTAGAAGGCAAGATACCAGATGGAGGAGTCTTCTCAAACATCGCATTGCAGTCTTTGATAGGAAATTCTGCATTATGTGGTGCTCCACGTCTAGGATTTTTGCCATGTCTTCAGAAGTCTCATTCAAATAGTAGACACTTCCTAAAATTTCTCCTTGCAGCCATCGCCGTTGCATCTGGCTCTACTCTTATTTGCATTTTCCTAATGATCAGAAGAAAATGTAAAAACAAGACAGAGGCTTCAAGTCACACTCCAGGTGACATCAATGTCATGAATCATACTATAGTCACCTACCATGAGCTCGTTCGTGCCACTGATAATTTTAGCAACGATAACCTATTGGGTAGTGGGAGCTTTGGAAAAGTTTTCAAGGGCCAACTGAGCACCGGCTCGATGGTTGCGATAAAAGTTCTTGACATGAACCTGGAAGTGGCAATTAGAAGCTTCGATGCTGAATGCCGTGTACTTCGCATGACTCGGCACCGAAACTTGATAAAGGTACTGAACACCTGCTCCAACATGGAGTTCAGAGCTTTGGTGCTCCAGTACATGCCCAATGGCAGTTTAGACATGCTCCTGCACTCTTAATGGAGAGGTCATTTAGGGTTCCTCAAGAGGCTGGATATCATGCTAGATGTATCGACGGCAATGGAGTATCTGCACCATGAGCATTACGATGTTATCCTACACTGTGACTTGAAGCCAAGCAATGTGCTATTTGATGAGGAAATGATGGCGCATGTAGCAGACTTCGGCATCGCAAAGTTGCTACTGGGTGATGACAATTCAAAGATCACGGCAAGCATGCCTGGAACACTTGGGTATATGGCACACCAGGTACTGAATGATATAACTTGTATACTGTTGTTATATTAGTTTTGGTAAACCCATTGACTGGAATAAATCATTGATTAATTGTGGTTGATCAATGCGTGCTTAAAAGTTTGTTTCTGAATTTCATGATCAGAGTACGGATCACATGGAAAGGCATCGCGCAAGAGCGACGTGTTTAGCTTCGGAATCATGCTCCTTGAAGTATTCACTGGGAAGCGACCCACAGATCCTATGTTTGCTGGAGATTTGAGCATCAGGCAGTGGGTCCATCAAGCATTTCCAGCGAAGCTTGTTCATGTTCTGGACGACAAGTTACTGCTAGATGTGTCTTCTATCTGTGGCCTGAATCAACTTCTTTTGCAAATATTTGAGGTGGGTTTGCTTTGCTCAAGTGACTCACCTGACCGGAGGATTTCAATGATGGACGTGGTGGTGACACTGAAGAAGATAAAAAAAGACTCTGAAAAATCGACAGTAGCGGCAGCGCAGCAATGTGGTACCCAATGATCGATTAGCTTTTGTGGGTAGTTTTTTTTCGCTGTTCGCTTCCTTCTTTTTTTAACGTAAATGGCAGGAGCTCTGCCTCTTAATTAAGAAGAAAATAGTTTAAGATACAAAACCAGCTAGCATACAATCCCCCTACTGCCATGTAAGGATACGCCGGCATACACCTGCGGCGGGCAAGATAGCTATGAGAACTAAGTGGTACACCGATACGCCCGTTTATATTGCTCTATGCATTCCTTTGTTCTCTCCGCCACCTGCTGGGCTGTTAGGCTCGTGTTTTCGAAAATTCTCTGGATACGCTCTTTCCATAGATTCCACGTAATGTAGATGGCCATTCCATTGAAATCTCGCCGCTGATTTTTTGTTTTGTTTTGAACATGTTTCTCCGCTAGCTCCCACCAATCTCTGATATTGTCGAAATTTGAGGGGGTGCGCCTTCTGGGGAAGCACAATATGCTCCCAGATAACAACTTGGTTCCAGACTGCTTGGGCATAGGGGCAGAGTAGGCGGAGATGCTGCCCAGATTCCATCGGCCCATTGCATAAGGTGCAAGAGCTCTGGTGAGGCCAACCCCAAAGCGCTAGGTTGTCAGCAGTGAGAATTTTGTCTTGTATGAGAATCCAGGCGAATAGTTTGCATTTATTTTCTATGTGTGCACGCCAAATGAGATTGGCTTTGTGACATCTATAGGACCCCAAAAACTAAGCCCCGTATGCCGACCGGGCGGAGTATTTGCCATCAACCGTCCACTTCCAAGTGGTCGTATCCTCGATCTTCAGGTGGAGGTGTATTCCCTGTAATCTGATCCAAAGTGAGACAAACTCCTCCACCTGAGTTGTAGTCATGATTTTGTTTTGTAAAGTTTTGATCCATGTGTTGTTCCATAGATCTTGTGCCACTGTCTTGTTTTTCCTTTTCACCAGATCATATAAATGCGGTGCCCAATTTTTTTGTGCTGCTCCGTCAAGCCAACTATGGTGCCAGAACTTCGCCTTCTTTCCGTTCCCAATGGATACGACGGTGGAGGCATTGGAAAGTAATCAATCAGCCTGTTCGCGTTGCATGGAACTTCCATACCGACCCATGGCTTGTCCTCCTCATGTCATTCTTGCCATAACCAGCGCAGTCAGAGGCCCTATCAAATTTGTCGAGGGCCAATACGCCGAGGCCGAAAGTCTTTTGGCATGGTAATGGTTGGCCAGTTTACCAAACTGTGCCCGCCGTTCGCATGGTCTTCCCCTTTCCAAATGAAGGAGCGGCGTAATTTGTCAACTTGCTTCCACGCCCAGGCTGCTAGTGGAAAAATAGTAAGGTGGTGGGTTTGCATGGAGGACAGCACTGATGTAACAAGAGCTAGCCGTCCCGCACGATTCAAAAGTCGTTCTTGTTATGATGAAATGAGCTCTGTATTCAGTAGAAGGGGCTGAAGCCCAATATGTGTACATGTAAAATATGCAGAAGAGCCCTTATACATATGGGAATATACAAACACACACACACACACATATCTCTAACAGTCCTTTCCAGCTCGGTAGGCGCTGCCCAATTTTCTCCATCCGTGGCTGCACATGAATTCTTTGTAGGGAGCGTGTGTGCAACTGGAGGCCTAGCAGCAAGGGAAGGCCTAGAGAGAGAGAGAGAGAGAGAGAGAGAGAGAGCAATTATATCAGTGCTGCTTACATATACATACCAGCAAACGTACAAATTACATGTATAGAGGTTTCTCATAGTTGATTGGGCTTTCCTGTGGTTTTGAGTTCCAGAATCAGTCAGTGTTTCCCTCAAGCCAGACTTTTGATGCCTAACGGTATAATCTTTCCGTAATCATTCTTATTGCACCCTTCTGTGCTGCTGTAAATATACTTTGAGTGGCTCTTCTCCAGGAGCTTGATAATATGCTCCTCCAGATCCTCATCTTTGTTGCACCTTCGAATGGTATTGCTTTTGCCATTTGAGATAATGACGACTTCCTCTTTGTACGTTGCAAGCAGATTGGCCACAACAACGTTCATCCTGTACTTGTTCAGAGCCATTTCTGCTTTCTGAACTAGAATATCTGAATCCGTCTCCAGCTGTATGCCATTTATTTAAAAGAAGTTGGATAAAGGTTTTAATATTGACTAAAAACCTAACAGCGCATTCGGCGTGAGATATTTTCTCTCCCATGCCGTGGTATCAGATATCACCATTCTACAGACAAACTCACCTTGAAGGATATGCAGAAGGCCAAGGGGGCCCATTGGTTTCGCAGAACGGAAAGCATTTTTGGAACCTGACTGAGCTTCATATCCAGTGGGCCTCCGGCTGACTGAATCTTATGTTTTGCCTGCACAAGAATCTCCCTAAGAATCAGGAACTTCGCAGTAAAGCATGATAAAACAATGTTGGATGAAGTTTTTAACCCAATCAGACAACACATCTCCTACTACAGTAACTCTTACCATGCTATCCCATGGAACATAGAAGTCAGACACAGCTGCAGCGAGATAGAACATCCCGTGGAGACCCACAGAGCTCATAGATGTAGCCACCATCTTCAGTAACTGTAATCAAGTGTCGTGTGACTCTGTTCAAATTACCTTGCTCCCATTTGACTCAAAGAAATAAAGCAAACATGCAAGACCTGAAGATATTCAAATATCGTGGTGAATGGGAGTTTCAGCAGAGAGCCTCCTTCAATAGCCTGCAAGTTCACCTGAGTCAAGGGCATCTGCACATCTGTATGCCAGTCAATACCCGGTTCAAATGTTATACCTTGCGATAATCCCCAATTGCTTTCTTTACCACCGTTGCTTGGGACTCGACCACTATTAAACAAACATAATAGATTTTAACACAGTAAGGAGGTAATTTTATTCTTTTGTTTTCATCTGTGGCTCTGTGCTAGAAGCTGTAAATTACCAACCTTGAACCTTCAAATCTGTTGTGACATCAAAGAACTGGAGAAACGAATCATCAGGGAGGAACCTAGAGAAAGGTTGGCAACTCCCTCTGCATTCATGCACAACATAATGTATTTTAGGCGAAGAATAAGCTTTTTTGCAGTATGTGTATACTGAACAATCGAGAAAACTGGGAGAGGAAAAGTATTTGTTGGATTGTTTTGCAAGGAAGCAGCTGCTATAGCTTTGCGGATTACCGCCGATGGACGAAAATGACCGCATAGCCAGCCTTTAAGAAATACCTGTATCACCAGAAATAAAAACCGAAATGAGTACTTGAGAGTACTTACTATTCATCAAACTTGTACTGGACAGAGACTATACTTCCAGTGCATTTATGAGACAGTTATCAAGTCTAACAAGGTATCACATGGCACACCATATGTTCAGGGCAATATAAGTTTATGTAAAGCATGGGTTTGAAGAAAAAACTTATGATATGTTCACTGAAAACACACAAAAACCAACCGATAGTGAACATATAATACTATGGACGCATAAAGGTGCAGTAAAGAAATTCAGTGGAAAAATATCCAACATGCCAGAAAACCAACAATTGGCCACCTCACTGATCCAGACCATTTTTCTAAGCTTCTCACTTTCTAAATTCATGGTTCAGATCTTCAACCCAGGCATACAATCCATTTATTTAAATCAGCCAACTAGACTACATTTCTGAAATTAACAATATTTCGCACTACTGTTGCTAACTTGCTATTAGTATTGCATATCTTTTGCATGTTTGAGTGCAAGAGTTTCACTGGATATGGAGTTATACGATTAATAAATTAAAAGCAATATGTGCCTCAAAAAGGATAAGTCCACCATTTTTTTTTTGAAAAATCTGACACTTCTCCAGCATATATATTAATAAGAAGAATAGAGTTTTAAATTCACGCACCAGTGGCGCGCGTAAGAAAATACAAGTTCTTCAGTATATACTGAACAACCTGCCACCCCTGCCTTTGCTAAGTTGATTTACATTAAAATAGCGGCTTCTTGACAGTGTAACACCATGTCTTGCTTCCTCTGTGATTGTGTTGAAAAGGTGTTGTACTGGTCTGCTGTTTTACTTGGAAATTGGGGCTTGAAATTGCTTCCTCTGTGATTGTGTATTTATCTTTGTTTTTCATATCCGGTGTTTCAAAGATAAATACACTGTCCCAAATGGGGCTTGAAATTGGACTAATTTTGAAACACGCTCTCTCAAGTGGGTGTGGGTCGGTCAGGGCAGTCTCAATGGTGCATTGATGATGATTTCTATCCTTATTAAATGACTTGCCACGTAGGCAAAATATTGACATGGCAACGTAATTAATGAAGAAAGAGAGCAAAAATCGTAGAAATGGTTTCTTCATGAAGAAACCAGGTCTACCCTTGACCCAATGCACCAAGAAACCATGAAATCGCCATTGGGGAGAAACCACCAGTTTCTAGGGAGCTCATGTCGCACTCCCATTGGAGGAAGAAGATAGAGTTGGGAGAGAGAAAGAGAAAATAATTATTACTCATAGAAACCATGGGTTGGAAAACAGCGTTTTTTTGGTGCGACATCCTATGTTATAGAAACTACCCGTTTCTTTCGTTGGGACTGCCCTCATAGGTGCAGTGTAGTACACGCACTACACGCATACGGGACAAGCTCATAAATGAGTAGTAGAGTACTACCTAGTTACTATTCCCATCAATGTAGCACACTTACGATCTATAAGTAGAAATAGATGTTTTGTCGAAAGGGAAAGTTATGATCGTGGTTGAACGGAGCGTCTGGTATGTGTTGAAACAGAATATGGGAAAGCCAGTCGTCATCATGGCGCACGATAGCACGAAGAGCAGAAGAGGTGAGGCGAGGGCAAAAGCAAATTTACTCGGTGGACGCGGCGCCGCGGTGGCCGGAGCTGAAGTTGTCGATGTAGCGCACGCATCGCTGCTCCAGCGGCACCGTCGTCCCGCCCGACGTGACGCAAACGATCCGCCGCCGCCCGCCGCCCTCTGCGCGCATATTGCAAGCAAAACAGGCCGCACGGGTTAGCTAGCGCGTGGTCAAAGGCTCGTCGCAACACACACACACACTGACACACAGCCCCTCAGGTGTTCGACGAAAAGCCCCGCGCGCGTTCCGCGGCGGGCGGGACGTTGTCTTGGGCAGCGCGCGCGCGCGGCTACCTGATGAGACGTGCGAATTGCACGCAACGAACTCCTGCAGGTTGGCGGCGACAGCGCTGGCGTCGCGCAGCGGGGGCGAGGTGGCGAAGAAGGATTCCGGATCTCCCGCCGCGACCATTGTGGATTGCGGTGGGGGGTTCACTCGCGGGGTTTGGACCGCGGGCGGTTCGATGATGGAAGAACGACGAGAGGGGCAGGAGAGTATTTAAAGGAGAGGAGACTACCTAGTTGGTGGTTCGATGATTCCACGGAGGGGTTCGTGCGGTGCATTAAGGTCTGTTTAACATGTTTATATATATATATATATATATATATATATATATATATATATATATATATATATATATATATATATATATATATATATATATATATATATATATATATATATATATATATATATATATATATATAAAGGGGTCTTTAACATTGGGCCTAGATCAATCACAGTTTTTACGGTGTTGGCCTGGCAGCCGTTAGTTTTGTTTGTCTCTTCGGGTGGAAAGTTAGGGACGCTGTTCGTTTCGTTGGTGCTACCACCCGAACTTCCGGTCGTTCGGTTCGTGTTCGGATGTTCGTGCCTGCAATCTCTCGCACGTGTCTAGACTCTATGCCCGCGTCCAGCACGCGGGTCCACGCTGTCAGACCGCGTGCGGAGACCACTCGTGCTCCCTCCACTTTTTTACACGATTGCAACGTGTATAGATGAAACACTTACCACATACGTTCGAAACAGCTGAAACACTTGCGACATATGTGTCAAACATTTGCAACATCCAAATGAAACACTTGCAACATATGTGTCAAACATTTGTAATATCCAGATAAACACACTTGCAACTTATGTCGGAAAAAACAGATGAAACATTTTAAACAAACTCTTGCAGCATACGTGTATAGCCGTTGCAATATGTGCAACATCCCGACCTACTTTGAAACATCCATATGAAACACTTGCAACGTACCTCTGAAACACAGAAACATATTTTTGCAACATGTGCTTTCAGTGCAACATCTCCTTGCTGTTTGGGAGAATGGAGGCTCGTCGGCACGTGAAGTTCACTGGTGTATAGCTCACCGGTGGTGCGGAGCTCGTCGCTTCGGTGGAGAAGGCCACGACAGGTCCGATGTAGAACGTCGCTCTCGTGGAGAAGGTCGCAGCGGATCTGGAGCGAGCTGTCACCGCTCCGGTGGAGAAGGCGGTCCGCACGTTGGAGAAGGTCGCGGCGGGCAGGACGCGCGACGTAGATCCAGGAAGGCGGTCGAGCGCGGTGGAGATGCTGACCGACAGGCCCAAAGACACTGTGGAGAACGCCGAGGCGGCGCGGCGGAGCGCGGTCGTGGTGGAGCACAGTTGCAACGCTGCAGTGGAGAACCTTCTAGATAATAGAGACAACAGGCTATGGTTAGAGACGAGTGGTGTCGCGGCCCTCGAACAGGAACAACCGGACAATCGGCTGCCCATAGCATTTCCGTATTTGTTTTGATGCTTCTTTTTATCCACTCCTATAACAGGACATTATTGTATATAGCCAGCTATAGCTTTTTTAAAGGATCTATAGCACTATGTTGTTAAGGATCTATAGCACTATGGTGTCGTGCATGGATATGGATCCAACATGTGGGGGTCCACGTGTTAGGTCCATATATCATCTGTATTCCTCGTCCCTTACACACATGACATATTTGTTAGTGGTGCCAAAACTGTGATCTATACTCTATTGCCAATTCGCCAAAGAAAAAAAGTGCAAGGTGTTATATGCCCTTGATATTTGACTAGTCTATGGGATCAACTTGTAATCTAATTTGTGTAACTGGACGACCCTGCTCTATTTCTGTATGATGATCTTCAAACGGCTTCGATCAAACCTTTTGTACGTAGAAGTGTTCCTTACATATATTCCCCTTATCGCTGGCAGATGATACTAAAACCTATAGTAGCACGCATGTGCCCCCTAATAACTCAACCTTGCTTTTGCCTGTAGGTTTCTAAAGATGAGGTGACTTGATTCTGACCCAGCTCGCATGATTTTGACTCGGTAGCAACGGAGCTCGGATGGTAATACTAGTCATGAATCACAAATCAGCAAATGAAGTACTACCTCTATCCCTAAAAAAATACAATTCTAACACAGTGTTACGTTTTAGTAAACTAATTATATATAAAAAGTATCCATGTTTATGATACTAAATAAATATTATTAGATTAATTATAAAATATATTTTTGTACTAAATTAAGTTAAAAGATCGACATAACTGTAAAAAGCAGAGCCGTTTATGAGGGTGATGGGGATGTGTCGTGCTTGGCCCGTTGCCATTACGTACGTACGTACGGTGCCTGCCTTGAGTGCAGCTCACCTGGAACCCAACCACTATTAACTGATGCTAGAGGCTGCTAGGTTGGGTGGGGATAGATCATAGATGTACGGTTAATCGCGCCGGGCCCCTGCTGCCTGCCGCCTGCGTGATCATAGCTGGTACCACCGAACCATTCATGCATATGCACGCGCAACCGACGGGCCATGCCATTTGCTGGCTCGGGGGGCTTTTCATTAGGCAGGGGCCGAACCTATTTAAGCGACGCCCTTTTGTTACATTACATCAAGATTCAAGAGCCTGCGTTTCTGGTTGAGCAAAAGTAGCTCCCTTCCAAGTAAGAACAACCAATAATAACACATGATGCACACATCATTCCTGGCTTAGGTGTAGCACTGCACATTAGTGCGAGGCGGTGGTACACTGTACACACACGTACGTGGCCTTGGCAGGTCCACGAGGGCACGAGGGATCGAGCTGGGCCGGTGTCATTACAGGAACAGCTGGGAATCATCATCCAGATGATGAATCATGCATGCATCAACATATACGTCCTGTGGTCGGTCATCAGGGAGTCTCCAATTATCCGTTCTGGGCTTCTGGCCTAGCTAGCCTGTCCCGTGCGCGTATCGCGCGGCCCCCCTTTGCCCCTTTGCCCGTGCATGCTATGCAACATCGCCCATTATCAATGCTCCTTTGCGCGCACACCGTGCATTGTTGTTAGCAACGCAACCACCAGTGGAACCCCAATCACAGCAACCGTCGAACACCAACTTAAGCAAGCACAAGTACCGAAGATCCAATACACTGAGAAATAGAGTTCGGGGTAGGGCCGGGAAGCAAAGCAGGAGTAATCGAGGATCTGGAGTAGAACACGGAGAAGGCTCTAGAAGGTTCTAGAGAGATACATGAAGCTTGAGGTAGAGGAAGCTAGGGAGCCACCGGAGGACAGGAGAAAGGAGGAGTTGTTCTGTTCGTTTGATAATAATAATCGATGTCGTCGTGGGGCTGCAAGGCCGAGACAGACCATATTGACTAGGCCCATACTTGGCCTAGGTTGACACCCTGACAATTGTCCTGCTCGGATGCAAGCCCAAGACCGCTTTGAACGAACCATGCGATACAACAGACTTCCAACAGCACCATCCTAACTTCTTATGCCATACACATACACATACAATATGAAATATTTCAAATTGCAATTTATTTATTAGGGACTAAACATTGACATTCATCGAATATCTAAAATCCAACAACCAAACCCAGACCTTACCTGTCATGTGCACTACGGGGCGGTGCCACACTACCTTCCACGCCTGCTGTTGACAATCAATATCGATAATTATAAATCGTCAATATACCATAAATTTATTCTTAAAATCAATCACCAAAGATAGGTGTAGTGGTTTAAACTAAATATTTTCACGAGTTTTGGTGATTTTGTAAATGCGGGAGGATTTATCCGAAAACAGGTCACCTATCGGCTCCAGTCGGCTCCAACCGACCTTGGGGATAAATCTACACCATCAATTCAAGTCGGTTTGAATGAAAGGACGAGATTAAGTTGTGCCACAGATTCATGGGCCCACCAGGAGCCTGGTGCCCCCTATAAAAGGACCCCCTAGACCCCCTCCAGAAAGGCATTCAGAGATCAAGTTCAGAAGAGGAGAGTAGATCTCTAATTATCATTAGTTCTAGTATAGTTTTAACTCATAAACAAATACACTTGAACTGAAAGTGCTCCAACTATTTCTGAGTTTCTACAAATGATCATTGGTCAGTTGGACTACATATACTATTTCAAACCTCATCTATTTGCTATATGTTGGTAGTTTTTTTTATGTACAATGAATAAAATGAGCAGAAACTCTGCCATTCAATTAAGAAAGAAATTAGAGATTAGTTACAAGTATTGAAAGGGCAGGTGTAAGCCTCTTAGACACACCACACAACACTAGTTAGCTCACAGGACCTATTGGCCCCTGTCAGTCCTGAGAGGCTGCAACAACACAAAAAGAGGTAGAAAGCATGTGCCAAAAAGGTCAAGAAAAGAAATGAAGGCCTCTATTCTTCTTTAACCATCTAGGCCACCTGTTGTGCTAGTTGGTATTTGTTGTCGAAAATGTGTTGAATCCGCTTTTTCCAAATGTTCTTTTTGCGTAGAATTATATAATGCATCGAGTGGCTATTCTTTTTTCAGTCTGAAAGTAATATATTACTGAACTGACTGTTCTAGCTTCTCCCAGAATTAGGTCGATTAAATTTCGAGAGGAGGCATCGTATATGTCAGATAGGTTGTAGCCTAATAGCATGGATTAGATATAGAAAGTTAGGTTGTAGCCTAATAGCATGGATTAGATATAGAAAGTTGAATACCCAATAATGAAAATCCACACCTAATTTTCGTGCGCTTCAACTTGTTCCTACCCTTCTTAAAATTGGTAGATGTATCTAGGAAGAACTTGAACACCTTTACTTTCTTATTATAAACTCTTATTATCATTGTATCTTCTGTAGCCATTTGGAAGGTCACAAACAAAAATTCAAACCTTGTAAACCTTTGAGTTACTGCAAAAAAGGAATGCAATTGTAACCGAAAACACTCAAATCTTACTTCATATTTTATATAGATGAGGTTGCTTGTTCCTCAGTGATAACTGTTTTGAGTACTCTGATAACTGTTTTGAGTGGGAACTATGGTACTCTCCAAGTTGTGCTGCTACCATATTGCCATTGTCATAGAATATACTATTATATATTATTTATTACTGATCTATGTTAAAATAGAGAAGAGGGTTATTGTAACACCCCTAGTGTTACGAGCTTGCTTAGCACCGAGATTTAGGTCCGAGAGGAATTAGCCAAACAAGTTTTTGGGTTTTAAAAATTTATAACGCGTGTGAAATGATAAACAAATTCTATGTGATTCACTTTTGTGGTTGAGAAAAATCAAAATAAATAGTGTTAACTAGTGCTCTTGGGAGCTCAAAAATCAAATTTGGCGTTAAGATAAACTCTTTTCGTTAAGTCGGCAAACACTTGAACTATTGTTCAAATACTATTTTTGGCGAAATTATATTGAGCAAAATAGTTAAATGGTGCTTAAATATTTTGCTCCTATGGGTTAGTATAAGGTATGGACTATTGTATGAAGTATTTGTTGGTTGAAGTTAACAAAGTTTAGACCTATTAAAAATTGCGATAAAAGAGTTAATGGTTACTTAGCATCAACTGAAATCCTTAACTTTTCTAAGTATGGAAAAATAGTAAGACAGTGCTATTTTAACATTTAATTTCTAACAAAAATGTTTAAACGCTACTGCATGTTTTGATATTGTTGATTGCATCAAAGTGAGCGCTTGAGCATGGCATAGGTCGAAGTTATGTTGGATGTCACGTTGCTCTCGTAAAAATTGCCCAAACCTCCTTAGAACACGCTGTAACCGTGTTGTGGACCTCTGTTCGTGAACCGGTACTTCAGTGACGAGTCTATGTTGGCACTCTTTTAGCGACTTATCTAGTTGCTCTCGGGTCATGATGATTGCTCTGCTAGATAGTTGGTATGGTTGGCTTTAGGTTAGTGAAACTGGTTGAACCTTAGTCGAGTTAATCAGCAGCTTTGCTTCGCTTTAAAATTCAGGCATGTCACAGCTTTGTGCTGTCTGGCGCCATGCATGTGGTCACCACGCGTGGCCGACCAGCAGTTGTGCCATGCGCGCACGCGTGGCCGCGCACCGGTTGGCCATGGCCATCATGGCCTTGCCGTGGCTTGGTCGCTCTAGCCGCACCGCTAGGCTGCTGGTCCACTCTGCACCCAACCGCCCCTACCACCGCGACTGCCGCTGGTGCTGCTGCTACCTCCGCGCCCGCTCCTCGTCGACACCGCTGCCGCTACCGTCACATCACCACGCTGCGTGCCTACCGCTGCGCTGCGCTGCGCTGCTGGCCCACCTTGACGCTACGCGCACGAGGCCATGTCGCTGTTGCCTTGCCATTTATGGCACTGTGGCGCGCCGGCCACGTCGATAGCGAGTGCGTGGCCATTGGCTAGTGCTTGGCCATGGGCCGCCCCGGTCATGTCAATCACGTCCTTCTAAGCATGCACATGCCAAGCCTCTAACCGAGTCCCCACCACCTCCCGTCTGCTCGCTTCTCCCCTATCCGCCTCTCTGTCGCCGCCGCTGCTGTGCCACGCCAGATGGACCAACGATGGACCATGGAGTCGACTGAAGTAGCGAAAAAGATGATGCCTTAATGATCATGTCACTATGATGGAATGCTAACTTTTGGTTATATCTTACCTAGGCAAGCCCCGGTGCATAACCCCTATTATTCTGCACTTTATCTTATGCTTGTGCATTAAGTTTTAAGAAGTTGAATAAAAACCACTTGAATATATGTATCCTTATCCTTTGAGTCCTACTAGTATGTCAGGATCATGTAGATTTCTATGCTATACGATTTGGTAGAAGTCGAGTGATTACCTGTCACTCGCGAGAGATAGGAAAGATATTATTGTTACTGTCACATAGAATATATATGAATGATAATTGGAGACCGGGCGGAATTGTACTTTGGATCTGGACTTGGTTAGGCATTTGAGCGAGGCTCGGATTGCACTTGTTCCGCCTATGTTGATTTAGGACCGTCCATTGCTGTGGATGGTAGTCAGGTCACCAACTTATTATCCTGAGCACATACTTGCTTATGGGAGCGGGAAGGCTCGTTACGCTCTTATCGTGGGTTCTGGCTCTTTCTGGACCAACTGATTGGAGGCGCGGAAAGGTAGAGGTCTAAGCACCATACTGAGACTGGGTCTCAAGTGTGGAGGCTTAGAGTCCAAGTTTGGATGGGGACCTAGACCCTGTGACAGGAGTGGAAATGGTTGGTCTTGTTTGTGCCTGGGGTACAAATGGGACATGTGTTTTGGGGTACCTAGCTGGGATACATTGGTTCACGAATAGCTATTTCTGTGAGACGGTACTGACTTGGCTATGGTCTAGCATCGTAGTAAGAACTGGAATATGAAAGATGGTAAAATGGTCCTGATTGCTTTCCACCTGCTTGAAAGTAGCATAGGTGCTTACATAGAATGGTTAGTTAATGAACTAACGATGACTGCTAATGAAGTTGAATATAAGGACACATGTTTAGTAATGCTTCTGCAGATGCAATAACCCACAAGCCAGATGGCCTTGCATATCCTTGGAGTCTTTTATTTTCCTCCTATTAGGTAAGTCTTGTTGAGTACAATCGGGTACTCAGGGTTTTATTCCCCTGTTGTAGGTGATCGGAGGATACTTAGAGCTGACTCTTATGTGTGGAAACCTCCTAGTGGGCACAGAGAGGATTCCTTTTATGCTACGATCGTAGTGTTTATTTATAACCCTCACGAAAGGTTTTTATAAGAAAAGATGTAAAATCTGCTAGCATCTCTTGTATAAAAATGTCCACTATATTAATGCTCCACCATGTCCTTAAATTAATCCTGCTTCCTCTGTAACTCTGATAACATTGTTATATTCTATTGTTATAATAAATTGAGGTAATATTCTGGTACCATAATAAAGTGATGTAAGAAATGACTTAAGAATGTTATAAGCTTTATTCTCTCATTAATGATCTTGATGGAAAAATGTGGATTTTTGAGTTCTCCCTTAGGGTGTGCTCGATGAAACTGCGTAGTTTAGTGTCCTTTCTTGAGTACTTAGTGTCTAATAGAAGACAAGTACTCCTGGGAAACATTGGATTAGGTGGTTCTACCATAGGTGGTATTAGAGCATAATGAGGAAATAAAGCTTCAAAATATTTTTCTAAACTAAAATTTGACAACCTATTTTTGCAAAAAGTTAGGGCGTTTAACTATGAAGTATATAAGTAGCCCTATTGCTATAGTTGAACATCCAGAATAGGTTTAACTAGGTTCTCTCCGTTGGACTGACTCTCACGTAGTATACGATCTTTAAGTCAGTCGCGCTAGTAATGCCTTAGTCATCGTGACCATATTGGTGGTAGATGCGCCCTTTATAGATGTCACGTGTGTCGTATTGTGCATGACTGACCCGTCCTTGTTTCGGAGTTATTACTGCACTGTGACTTCATGCTTCACGTTCGCTTGTGGTTCACACCTATTGTTGGGTTCATAAACCCGGGGTCCCTCATGGACCTGCTTCCCAGCAAAAGCTCACCCCAGCAGATGACGTTGCGAACGACGCGCAACTCCTAGGCCGGCCCAAAAAACCTACCGACAGACCAGAAGGGCGATCTAGTATCCGATCGAAAGGCCTAGCCAAAGAGGAACGCTGCTCGCTTTCCGACTCTGGCCCACCTCTCCAACTAGAAGGCCTGGCCAAGGAGGAACGACGCTCTCTTCCATCCCCTCCGACTCTGGCCCACCTCTCTAACCAGAAGGCCTAGCCAAGGAGGACTGGCACTCATTTTGACTCTGGCCCGCCTCTCCGACTAGAAGGCCTGGCCGAGGAGGACTGGCGCTCGCCTCCAACTTCGGCCCGCCTCTCCGACCAGAAGGCCTAGCCAAGAAGGACTGGCGCTCTCTCCAACTCCGGCCCACCTCTCCAACTGGAAGGCTTGGCCGAGGAAGACTAGTGCTCGTCTCCGACTCTGGCCCGCCTCTCTGACTAGAAGGCCTGGCCAAAGCGGACGATGCTCGCCTTTGACCAAAAGGTCTGGCCAAGGAGGGACAATGCTTGCGCTCCGACCGGAAGGCCTGGCCGAGGAGGGACGACGCTCGCCTCCGACTTCGCCCACCTCTCCGAATGGGAATACACCAAACCTCTGCTTACAACTCTTCTCTGACCAGGAGGCCGGAGCCGATAAGGGAACGACCGATCGGGGATGCCCGCTCGGTGAAGACCCAGGAAACGGATAGAGCAAGTAAAGTGGGGCACTCCAATCAACCGTAATATCAAGGACCGTACCCTGCACACCTGTAGGACAGTACTGTTAAGACGTGTCAGAAGGATGCTCTGCAACCTTCTAGACATGTCAGAACATGAACAATGTTGTGGGCGATGACATTTATCCTATAGTATGGTAGGCGCCGACATTTGTCATACTAGAAGAAGACGATGGAGCCTACCACATGCATCTGAGCGTCAATAGTGTTGTAGGCGCCGACAAACTGCCTTATACCCGAAGGCGTGGGCAACAAGACTAGGAAGCACACACACTCTCTTTCTCTCACATTCTCTCTCTTGTAAAGCCGTCCCCTTCATCTATAAAAGGGGGTGCGCTCTCTCCGAACAAAGGACGATCGATTCGGATGAGTCGAACAACCATCAAATGATTCCAACGAACAACATACGGATCATTCCGATTCTCTCTGCTTGGCGCTAGGACTGTAAAGCTAAATAGAGCAACCCTTAGCTCATGTCGGAGCTCCCTTCACTCTTGACCCTTCGGTCCGGAGTCCAACCGGACCTCTGATACCCCCCATCTTACTCCCTTTCGTTTGTAACCCCACAACAAACTTCGAGCACCTGGGCTTAGGAATAAAGTCACCGATCGACTCAAACTGGACGTAGGGCATGTTGTCTGAACCAGTATAAACCCTGTGTCATTGAGTGCTAGGCCATATCCGATCACAACATACGGCAAAACTACAAATATTTACGTGTTGGCTACTTTCTGCACCGACAGTTGGCGCCGTCCGTGGGGAAGACATCATACTTTCATGCTTTTGGTCATCGAATGGCCCACCTTTCTGCCATCTTTGGCATGGTGGACTCAAGCGATACAACTCACTTTGGCTCGCTGGAGTTTCCCATGCTCCCACCTATTGGGATGTGGGTTCCTCCCATCTTCGAGCCATCCCAGGCCTTCCTCTTCGAAAGCCTAGACTTCATCACCGACCGGCTCGGCGTGCTTCGCCTCCATGAGGAGGCACTTGTCCCAGCGCCCGTCAAAGGAGGAGCGTCCCCCATCCACTCTGGGACACCCGACGACTTCAATGATGAGGCGCCCGTGCTTTGCTCCAAGCCTACGCTGGGCTCAAACCCCGCTGTGAGTAACATACATACTATTCTTTACCTGCTTCCTTATATTTTCCGCTGACTCTCTAGAGGGATCCTGTCGTCCCTGCCATGACCGCCATATGACCGGTTCCCCTATGGCCTCACATCCCCCATGGACACGTACACATGGGGGCTCCAGAAGATGCTAGCGCTGCCCCCTCTCACATCCGAATTTGAGGGGATGGTGAGCTATGCTCCTGCCTCTTTCCATGACCTCATGGATGATGATGTCGAGAGCGATGGCTCTAGCATCGGTGACGTCGTGGTGCCTAGCCACTCTCTGTCCTAGGAGTGCGCTATGGCGGACGCTTTGGGACAGCCACCGATGGTGGTAGAGTCTCTATAGACCCACACCCCTTTGGACCCTCATGTAGAGGCCTCACGTGTGCATAGGAGCACAGCGAGGAGCTACGATAGAGGCAACAGAACCAGCCACCACCTGTGCTGGCACGCTCGGTGCAGCATGCTGTGCCCCGTGCGCATAACCCAGCGAGCGGTGCCCGGGGTCACGCCTACCAGGTTTAATGCAACATCATCGATGGGGGAACGATCCCCCATAGTTCACTCGGGTGCACCAGAACATCACCGCGGCGGTGATGCTTCTGCGTGGCCTTTCTAAGCCTATCGACCCATAGGAGCAGGCGGTCCACCGGAACCTCCGGGCATTGGTGGAGACCGCCGCCGTTCAACAGGCGGAAAGGTCCGCATAGCGACACTGACTCGTAGCCTCTCTCCCCACTAGGGGAGTAGGGACGCACCAGATAAACCGCTCCATCCGCTCACCTCTACAGTCACGAGGCATGGAATAGGAGGTCGTAGCTGCACCATGGCCTGACCCGGTGCCCGCTCCACACCAACCACCTGTGCATGAATGCCTCGGGCCGAACCAAGATGCTCGTAGCATCATCAGCAACCGATGTCATGCTTGGCATGATGATGATGTTCATCAGGCGGTGGTGAGAGCGGACAGTGTGGGCTTTGGTTAGACCATCGAGGGGACTGGTGAGATGCACCCCAGGTGTGGTCATCGACTAGACGACCGGAGTCCCAGCCCAGATTGCCCGGGACCACAGGCCTTTGACCGATGCATCTAGAGAGCGTTGTTCCCACAGTGCTTCTGACCACCTACCAACATCGCCAAGTATACTAGGGAGACAAACCCCGGTATATGGCTCGAAGACTTCTAGCTCGCCTACCGAGCTAGGGGAGTGGATGATGACCACTTCATCATTTAGTACCTCCCCATCTGCATGGGGGAACATGTTCAAGCATGGCTCGAATTCCTCCTGCACGATAACATCCACGATTGGGCGGACCTCAAGTGGATCTTTGTTGGGAATTTCTAGGGGACGTATGTGTGCCCTAGGAACTCCTGGGACATCAAGAGCTACTAGCAGGAGCCCAATGAGTCCCTGCGAAATTACATTTGTAGGTTCTCAAAGCGATGCAACTCCCTTCCGGATGTCATCAATATGGCGTCATTAGTGCATTCCTCTCTAGGACAACCTGCGAGTCCCTGATCCATAACCTTGGCTGCCTGAAGCCCTGTACCACCCGTGACCTGCTCGACGTCACCACGAACCATGCCTTTGGTGAGGAGGTGGTCGAAGCGGTCTTCAACGGAGGCTGGGATAGTGGAAAGGCCAAGCATGAGGACCAAGACGAGGGCCCCTCCACATAGAGGGGCAAAAAGAAGAAGGATCGACGCCCATCGGCCAACTCCGCTTTGGTTGCCATAGCTGATCGCATAGTCAAGCAGTCCTAGTAGGGCTAGCCTAACCACTTTGACAAGCTCATGGATAGCCCATGCACCAACCATGCCTACCCCATCAAACACCTCTAGAAGGACTGCGAGCTCCTTAAACGCTTTCTGCGATAGGCCGATAGGCCGAAAGCTGGAAAAGGCAAGGAGGCAGCAGCCAAGAAAGGAGGCACAATGGGCAAGGATGGGGACGACTTTCCCGACCCCAAAGAATGCATCATGATCTTCGGGGGATCCGATGCCATCTACTCCAAGCACCAACACAAAGTGCGCTACAAAGAGGCATGCATCGCTGAAACGGCTGTCCCCTCCTTCCTTCGTTGGTCAGAATCTTTGATCACTTTTGATCAGAGGGACCATCCATCCCACATCGCCAGACCAGGTCGCTACCCATTCATCATCGACCCCATCATCCATAAGAAGTGCCTCACCAAGGTGCTGATGGACGGAGGCAGTGGCCTCAACATTCTCTACGTCGACACCCTCGATGCCATGCGCATCCCCCAGTCAGAGCTCCGCCCAGCAAGCTCTCCCTTCCACGGCATGATCTCAAGAGCGCAGGCATACCCTCTTGGGCAGATCGACCTACCCATCACATTTGGCGACTGAGCCAACTTCCGCTCAGAGGTACTTACCTTCAAGGTGGTGGACTTCCCAGGGTCTTACCACGCCATCTTGGGGCGGCCATGCTACGCCAAGTTCATGGCGGTCCCCAACTACACCTACCTAAAGTTGAAGATGTCGGGACCGAGCGGCGTCATCACTGTGGGTAGCACCTTTTCGTGCGCCTACACATGCGACCACGAGCATTATGAGCTTGGCACTGCCATCATCAACTCTTCTGAGCTCCCGTGGCTCAAGGAGTTATCAACCCCTGCAGTCCCGAACTACAACAAGCCAACCTCCTCGACTGCCTTCTGCCCACTCGAGGAAACTAAGGTGGTGGGGATCAACCCCACTGACGCAACCAAGATGGTGCGGATCGGGACCCAGCTCCTGGCCAATTAGGAATGCTAGTTCGCCAACTTTCTATGTGCCAATCGCGACGTCTTCGCATGGAAACCTTCCGACATGTCAAGCATACCACGGGAGGTCACTGAGCATGCACTATGCCTCGTCCTAAGTTCGAAGCCCGCCAAGCAACACCTGCGTCGCTTTTACGATGATAGGCGCAGGGCCATAGGCAAGGAGGTCGCCAAACTCCTAGCAGTCGGATTCATCAAAGAGGTATACCACTCCGACTGGCTTGCCAATCCTATTCTTGTTAAAAAGAAGACTAGGAAATAGAGAATATGCGTTGATTATACTAGCCTCAACAAGGCATGTCCAAAGGACCATTTTACTTTACCATGCAAGACCAGATAGTCGACTCCACCTCAAGATGCGAAATCCTCTCCTTTTTGGATGCCTATTCAGGCTATCACCAGATCACAATGAAAGAGTCTGACCAGCTCGTGACTTCGTTCATCACCTCGTATGGTTTGTACTGTTACGTAACCATACCTTTTGGTCTGAAGAACGCCGGTGCCACCTATCAACGGTGCATGCAGCAATTCTTCGCTGATCAAATCAACCCGCTCAATCAGTCTGACCAAGTCGAGCAGCCAAAACCAACAATCGCCGTCGATATTGATGACATAGTGGTCAAAATAGGTCAAGCTTGTGACCTGATCACAAACTTGGCCGCAACGTTCACAAACCTCTGAAGGTTCAACATCAAATTGAATCCCAAAAAATATGTTTTCAGGGTTCTAAAGGGGAAGCTACTTGGATACATCATGTCCAAACGCGACATCGAGGCCAACCCCAAAAAAATCATGACCATCTCCAACATGGGCCCTATACGCATTGTCAAGAGCATACAGAGGCTCACCGGTTGTTTGGCCGCCCTGAGCCGATTCATCTCCTGGCTCGATGAACGGGGGATGCCTCTCTATAAGCTTCTCAAAAAGATAGATGCTTTCGTCTAGACTAAGGAAGCGCAGTAGGCTTTGGAGAGCCTCAAAGCATCACTAATGTCGGCCCCAATTCTCGTCGCTCCTAAACGGGGAGAACCGCTCCTCCTCTACATCACGGCGAGCAACCACGTGGTGAGCACCGCCCTAGTCATCAAAAGGGAGGAGCCGAGACACCACCTCAAGGTCCAACGACCCATATACTTCATTAGGGAGGTACTCACTGACCCCAAGGTCTGGTACCCCTAGGTGTAAAAACTCCTATACGCCGTGCTGATGGCAACCCAGAAGCTCCTGCACTACTTCAACGACCATGAAGTCTCAGTCCTTACTTCATACCCACTCAGAGACGTCATCCGCAACCACGATGCTGTGGGACAGATCTCCAAGTGGACACTCAAACTAATGGCCCACAACATCATGTATATCCCTCACACAGCTATTAAGTCTCAAGCTCTTATGGATTTTGTCGCTGAATGGACGAAGGTCCAGCTACCAACCTCGAATGTCACCCACGAGTACTGGACGATGTACTTCGACGGGTCCATAATGGCACCTAGCTTGGGGGCTAGAGTGGTTCTGATCTCCCCAGATGGGAGTAGGCTCCATTATGCAATCCGCATCCACTTTTTGGCCTCAAACAACACCATGGAATACGAGGCCCTCATCAATGGACTATGCATCGCCATCGAGCTCGGTGCTACGTGGCTCTATGTCCACGGCGACTCGGAGCTGGTCGTCGACTAGGTCATGAAGGAGTCCTCTTGCAAAAGCCCCCTCATGACAGAATACTGCCAGGAGGTGCACAAGCTCGTGGACAAATTCTAGGGGATCGAGCTACACCATGTCCCCCGGAAGGACAATGATGCCGCCGATTTTCTCGCAAAATTGGCTACCAAGCGGGTTCTATCTCTAGATGGGGTCTTTATCAATGACCTTCATGAACCATCTAACTGCATCCTGGAAGGTCCGATCTAGACACACCCCGATGTCGACCTGACGCTCAAGGGCTCTGGCCCTAGTGCCTCTGTGACGATGTCACCCACCGAGGTCACTGTGGTGGCACTCGATCAAGCCGACTGGCAAGCACCGCTACTCACCTACCTTGTCGAGTAGGTTCTCCCACCCAAAAGGATTGAAGCACAATGGATTGCTCGACATGCCAAGACATTCATCGTGATCGGTAATGAACTCTACAAACAAAGTCCATTGGGAGTACTCATGAAGTGCGTCCCTACCGACCAAGGCAAGCGGCTCCTCCTCGAGGTCCATGCCAAAATCTATGGACATCACATGGCCCCAAGGTCGCTGGTCGGAAAAGCCTTTCACCAAGGTTTCTAGTGGCCCACCGTGCTATGAGATGTAGAGGAGGTCATTCGCAGGTGCGAGGGATGCTAGTTCTACGCTCGACAAACGCACTTGCCAGCATAAGAGCTTCAAACCATCCCCATCACCTGGCCGTTCGTGGTCTGGGGCCTCGACATGGTAGGACCCCTCAAAAAGGGCCCGGGTGGCTTCACTCACCTACTCATAGCGATTGACAAATTCACCAAGTGGATAGAGGCCAAGCCCATCACTAACATTCGCTCGGAAGAGGCGGTCAGATTCTTCCTCAACATCATCTATCGGTTCGGCGTCCCTAACTATATCATTACTGACCACAGAACTAACTTCATTAGGAAGAAGTTCCTGGACTTCAGTGATGGATATGACATCAGGATCAATTGGGCCTTGGTTGGACATCCATGTACTAACGGGCAGGTCAAGCATGCTAATGGCATGGTCCTCCAACTACTTAAGCCACACATCTTTGACCAACTCAACAAGTACACCGAGCAATGGGTTGCAGAGGTCCCAGCGATCCTCTAGAGCCTAAGAATGACCCCAAACTGATCCACAGGGTTCACACCCTTTTGTCCTAGCCTACGGAGCTAAAGCAGTGTTGCCCTCCAGCCTTGACCATGGCACCCCAAGAGTGAAGGCCTTCGATCGTGACCGAGCCGCTGAGGCTCAGCAAGATGTAGTCGACCTGCTCGAGGAGGCCTATGAGACGACCATCATCCGCTCTGCTCACTACCAGCAGACTCTTCGCATGTACCATGAGATGAAAATCAGAGGAAGGATCCTCAAGGTTGGAGACCTCGTGCTTCGAAGGACCAAATCAACCAAGGAGAAACACAAACTCTCTCTACCTTGGGAAGGACCCTATATGGTGACCGAGGTTATCCAATTGGGCGCCTACCGACTGAAGGACGACAATGGCCATGTTCTCAACAACACTTGGAACATCAAACAGTTACGTTGTTTCTTCCCCTAAAATTCGGTCTTACTGCTTTCTTTCATTCAACGTTCGCTCCTACAAAGCACCCCGGCCAGAACACGTTTGGCCTAGGTCACTCGGGGGCTCCATGGGGGTGCAATACCACCCCTCTTTTTTACTATCATATGGTAAATAATTTTTTTACCTAAATGAAAGGGTAGTCGTTCCTTTAATTACCTTATGTAACTTTGCTTTAAACATTCTGACCTATCACACCCCGCATGACCTACGATTACGAGCAGCTGAGCCTCACGAGCCACTCCTAGGTTCTTAAGGTTGCAGCCTACGGTTCAAACGGGCAGGTGCAAAAAAGAAAGAATAAGAAACAAAGCTATGCTAGGGTAAAAATAAGGAACGAATGGGACAAGTTTCCCCGAACGAAGTGATTCATCACAAAACGAAAATTGATGTATTCATCAATACAACTGTTCACACGAGGGCTTCCCCACTAACTTATCATTTACATATGCTAAGTACTTCTACTCTAATTTCTACTATGGCCACCCGGTGGCATCGGCTGACGGCGCGACCGGCGAAGATAAAGGTTGCTCGCCCTCCGACGGGGCGATGTTCGGTTCGATCAGAGGCAGGACGACATTCGCTTCTGACCTGGGCTCCACTCCATCCGCTGGCTGGGCGACGTCCTCCTGGCTCGTGGCTTCAGCCATGCTCACATGGCGAGCCTCCATCACCCATTGCGTGGAGAATTGCTCTGCCACCAACTGTGTGTGTGGCAGCAAGCTCTCCCCAAGAGCATGGATGGCATTCGAGCTCCAGCCATCGGTGTATCCGCTATAGATGGTAGTGAAGTCTAGGTCTAGGTGGTGCGTTGCCACCGAAGTTAGCACCCTCGACGTCCCATAGAACATCCCGTTAGAGATAAGGGCCCCAACCGCATCTGGGACCTCCACCAGTCGGATGGCGGGCGTGCTGGTGCTCGGCCTCAACCTAAACACTTCCGCGATGATGACCTAGGCAATGTTGCGGATCTGGTCGAGCTCCCCCTCGAGAGCACATTGCTTTTCAAGGGACTTGGCCAGCGCCTCCGCATTCTGACCAATCATCGTCTTGGCCGTCTCCAGGTCCCGCTCCAGTGACCCAACCCTTTCGCCCAGCTCTAGAAGAAGGACGATAAGCTGATAAGCAAGCTAAAGGAAAAGACCAAGACATCAAAGGCGGAACAAGTACATACCGAGGTGGGTGTTCTCAAGGATGGAGAGTCCCTCCTCCTATCGAGTCACCTGCTTGCGTAGCCAAGCATTCGACTCCTCCATCCCCAGCACCTGCCCCCGGAGCACGAGCACTTCCAAGTCGACCTTTGACCGGGCCTTTCGCTCTGACTCCAGGGCCTCCAGGGAACTCTAGAGCACCACCTCGATCTCTGCTAGGGACTTCTGGAGCATCACCTCGGTCTTCGCCTAGCGGACCTTCGCCACCTCAAGTCCCCACTCAGCGGTAGTCGCCCGCTCCACCGCTAGTAGTTCCGCCACCCACGCCTCTGTCGCCTCGGCTGCCTGGTCTTGAGATTCACGGTGGGTGGACTCCAGCTAGCGCTCGAGCTTGGCAACCCACCACGACATCGTGGCCTCTCGGGCGTGCTCCTCTCAGAGGAAACGAGACTTGCGGCTTGACATCTCCTCTAGACTTTGCAAAATGAGAAGCAAGTATGCTAAGACAACCAGCAAAAGACCAAGGAGCCAAGGACAAATGCAAAAAATTTACCTCTGTGAAGCAAGGCAGGTTGACCATCACCACCTGATGGACGACCTTGACTCGCTCCAAGGCCTCCTCGAGCTTCACTCTGGTTTGGGCGAGATTGGACTCCATGGAGAGTCCTCTCCCCCAAGTATGTCCTAGAGCTGCACCTCCTCCTCATCCTGAAGGATGAACTGCACCTTCCTCGGGTCGCCGGGGCAGGGCCACACCAGGTCGATGGTCACCCCCAACCCACTGGAAGGACGCACCGATGACCGGACCACCACCAGCTCTTGTGACGGCGGAATGGTCAGTGGCTCCACCCTGGCGCCTACCTCATCAAGGTAGGGGATCTCCACCACCTCGACCTCATGGGCCACCGGTGGTTGTTCTGACTCTGGTCTAGCCACGTCTCCTCCCGACCCCAATAGCTCTGACTAGGAGGGCGAGCCGTGCGTCCCTCCGCCAGGCGAGGCAGGGAGCCCGGTCTCCCCCATCTCTTCCGCTGCTACTAGTGCAAGAGGGATCGTGAGGGTCACCTCCAACCTAGAATCTACCATCAGCGCCGGGATCGCCGCCATCACCTCCACTGCCGTTGTCGCCATACTTGTGACCAGCCAGGAAGGCACCACCCCTGGAGAGGAAGCACACACCACCACCACCCTACTCTTGCCGCTGCTCATCACGACATGCTACAAGGTGGGCCTCCACCCCTCCCACATGGGAGGCAAGGCGATGCTCAACCCTGTTAATATCTAGCCCCTGTCAAAAGGAATAGGTCAGTCACAATCAAAAAACTCAAACTATGAGATCAAAAAAAGAAACAGAGCAAGCATACCGGGACGCAAGCGGTAAAGCTCTAAAGCCCCAACTCGCTAGCAATAGGCCCACAGAATGAGGGCCACTCATAGGTTGCGAGCCACGCCCCCTCACCTTGACTACAGGGGAGTCGTCCCGGCCAGCTCCCGATCAGCCCATGAGTCGCCATGACCACCGTCTCGAGTCGCACCGACCGAAGCAGCTGGCGGGGCATCCCCCCGCTGTGGGTCACGCATCGGCGGTAGACCTGAAGATGCACGAGTGCAAGCCCACTCCTCCAACTACCTGGACTACCCGACCGCACCCGAAGCAGGTGGAGACAAGGCTAGCGATGCCTTCGAAGGGTGCGGTGACCGTGTCTGCTTCTCCTCCCACTCACCAACGGCGTCTGAGCTTGCGGCTCGCTTCCTTGGCATGGGAACATCGCTGCGCCTCTCTGCCTCCCTCCCACCACTGGTGGACATAGCCGTAGGCTCACAACACTCCACCAAGGTCACGATGACTGCCTGGCCTCCCTTGTCCTTGGAGGAGATCACGTCATCACCCATCTCTGTGGGGTCCTCCGACTCGAGCTCCGCCTCGATGTCGCTCCGATTCTCACTGGCCCACACCCACCGGGCGATCTCCATCTCCTTCCTATGCCTCCTTCAAGGCAGCTTGCCGAGCGACGCCCTCTGACCCCTTCAGAAGATGTGGCCGAGATTTATAACCAGTGAGGCCCTATGAAATGGGCAACTTGAAGTCAAATTACAGGAGAGCAAGATCGAAGGGGACACGGAATAAGGAGAGAAAAATGCACCAGATTGGGTAGCTTCCTGGCATGGAGAGGTCTAGGTTTTCCTTCAAGGGTCTCCTGGGCCTTTAGTTGCAGCACCCAGTCAAGTTGGCTCCAGACTTCGTCCTTTGCCAACTCCACTGGCGACGCGCGATTGGGGTCTGTTGGGCCAGAGTACAGCCACATCAGCTGCATCCTTTCTGCCAGTAGGGCAACCCGACGGTGGAAGAAGGTGTGGAACACCCACACCCCATTGAGGCCATGTTGCAATAGGTTCTAGAGCTTCGCCCCGATGATCTCCAGCTTGTTCTGTCGGCAAGAGGGGCCCCACGACCGGCTCTCCCGCCTCTCCAGTCTCCTTCCGGTGAAGGGTAGGAACGGTGCCTCCATCGGGTTCCTTATGTAGAACCACTCCCCGTGCCACCCCCGATTGGAGTCATAGGGGGTGTGCACGAGGTAGGAGCCCTACGAACTTGGCTTCTTCTACAAGGCGAAGCCACCAATCGACACAGTCCTGGCCGGCTTCCCCTCTGACAAAGCCCACCCGGTGAAGATCCACCGGAAGAAATCCATGTGCGGCTCCATCCTAAGGAAGGCCTCGTAGACCGTGATGAAGCCGATGACGTGTCGCACCCCCATCGGATTGAGGTGCTGTAGCTCTAGGCCCCACTCGTTAAGGAGCCCCCCATCTTACTCCCTTTCGTTTGTAACCGCACAGCAAACTTCAAGCACTTGGGCTTAGGAATAAAGTCTCCAACTGACTTGAACTGGACGTAGGGCACGTTGCCTGAACCAGTATAAACCCTATGTCATTGAGTGCTAGGCCATATCCGATCACAACGTACGACAAAACTACAAATATTTACGTGTTGGTCACTTTCTGCACCAACACCTGCCATGACCCACGTCTTTTCGTACTCTTTTCTACACTCTTGTTAGACCCTTGCCCTGCAGCTGTATTAGTCATAAATGGCCTTGGACATCGCTCGCCTTGAACGCGTGAAAATTTTAGTCGATTCATTTGTAGTGGCCCGCGCTGGAATGGAGGATGGACTATGCTAGGACCACTGACCGCTCTATCATTATAAGCAGAGCCTGGCCTAGCCATTGGTACCACCACCTGGTGCACTCCAGCTTGCCTAGCTTTTCCTTTTGAGCAAGCTTTTCTCTCAATCCTTCCTTGCAACCACCCACTAGGAATGGCAGGAGCTTGGGTTAGCAGTTACTGCCTGAATATTAAGGGTTTTTCCAAAATCCTGTATGCCACCCTACAAAAACTTGGGGTCAAGGATCATCCTGAGTATGAGGGCCATGAGTATGAAAAGCATGGCACTGAGCGGTGTGAAGTTATCATCTATATTGGGAAGAGTGAGGAGTTTCCCGACATCACTAAAGCCTAGAATGTGATAGCAGCCGGGTTTTGCTTCATCGACACCTACCAAGTTGTGGGCCACAAAGCCTTATGGCACCTTTGCTAGATCTATGAAGAGCCCATTGCTCGTACCCCCATGAGGTTCTTTCCACCTTTGGGAAAGAATCGATAGGTATGGAGGGCTCTCATGGAGGCTTTGCAAGGGCGGGATGCGCAAGAAGATAGTCCAACCATAGTGCACTTGACCACGTACATGCTTGCTCTAGATGAGCAGTATGACCGGCAAGCCTCGGAGCTAAGGAAGTCCCTCTGGTGAGCCGAGAAAGCTGAGATCTTCTCCAGTATGCTCTAGGTGTAGCTTGCTAAAGCGCATGCCAATGTGGCAGCCGCAGAGAGTCAGGAGATTGCCATGTTTGAAGCTCTAAAGGAGGCTAAAGATTGGCATGCCCAAGATTGGCATGCCCATTAGTTGGGAGAGGCCTACCTTGTCCCAGGGCCAAGCATAGGACGTTGGCCACTAAAAGACAAGGTCCCTTGATCTTGGATGGAAACCCTATCCACCCATTAGAAAGAAGGAGAACCGGTGTTGTAGTACTGCCAGCACCTCCACCCTCGAAAGTATCAGAAGTAGAGCCCTTGTTTCCCCTCACTCAGCCACTGCCCAGAGGGGCGGTAGTGTCGGTGCGGGACCCATAGGATACCCCACAAAGAAGAGAGAAGATCTAATCTAACTAGGTTTCTCCCCATGTAATCTTAGTAGTAGTTTTATTCTGTAATCCTACTAGTAACTCTCATTGTAAACCGACTAGGATTCTGGCCTCCTGACTATATAAAGGAGGACAGGGTTCCTAGAGGAAAAAACTTGAGTAGCAACACAAAACCTGGCCCTTGAAGCTCAATCATGAAATGCTCGGGGGCTTGTCGATGCGGGACCCATAGAATACCCCGCAAAGAAGAGAGAATATCTAATCTAACTAGGTTTCTCCCCATGTAATCTTAGTAGTAGTTTTATTCTGTAATCCTACTAAGAACTCTCATTGTAAACTGACTAGGATTCTGGCCTCCTGACTATATAAAGGAGGGCAGGGTTCCTAGAGGACAAAACTTGAGTAGCAACACAACAACACCTTACAATCAATCCAAAGCAAAGGCTAACGCCGGCTGGACGTAGGGCTATTACTCGACTACAGTCGAGGGCCTGAACTAGGATAAATTGACTACCTCTTGCGTTCACCGTCGAGTTCCGCATACGCTGAAGCCCGAACATACTGTCTCGGGGACCCCCGTGGCAGGCTATCGGTGGTAAAACATCGACAGCTGGCGCGCCAGGTAGGGGATTTCGGCAAATTTGCATCTGAGAGCTCGATGGACCTCGACAGCATGATCTTCTTGATGGGATCAACTTTTGTCTTTGGCTCATGGATCTGCGAGGCAGACGACACTGGCAAGCTCCAAAGCCGTCTCCTCAAAGATTCAAATCACCATGAAGACTATTCTATTTCGGCGACTACGACAGATCAAATCATTGGAAGATTCGCGCAGCTCATGATGTCTGATTCAACTCAGGTTTCGCGGCTTTGCACATCTGACTCAAATTTAGGCTCCGCATCCGAGATAGAGTCTTATCCGAGTTCTTTCGAGAAACTGAGTTCTTTTCCGATAGGGCTTAAGAATGCAGCGCTGACCTATCAAGAATACAACTCGGAGTACACGTAGAATCTTTTCAAGAAGCCAGATCCTTTTTCGTTCAGACCCCACAACATGGCAACATCTTATCAGACATGGCTCGAAAGATTCCTCGATCCGGTGCTTAGAATGCCACTGAAGGGAGCTCAGGAAGGTCTCGTACTAACTATAACATCTAATGACTGCATCATCCACTGGTCGGGCTCTATTCCTAAGGATAGCAGTACCCGACTGGTCGACACGATGACAACGACAATTCTACCCTACTAGGAAGGAGACTCGATCTGCGACCTTGAGGCCTCTACTAAAGTTATCAGCAACTCCGATAGTGTGGAAACTAATGCCAATAACAGAATAGTTCACGCACGGGAAGTACTCATGGTTCGTCATCCTCGATCACCATTGGTCCCCCTAGAAGCACCCGATGTCAGGTCATCGGATGAATCAGAATCCAACATATCACCCTTTGCCCAGGGCTACGATGGTGAGACCGAGAATCAGAAACAAGCTAGAGAAAGAAAAAACAAGTTAAAGCAAGGACGCCAACACCGTGCTAGGCAGCGCAAGGAAGCTTGGATCAGATATGAGTCAGAATTGGCCGAGTACAACAAAAGAAAATCACAATGAGAAGTCGAAGAAAGACGCACAGCAAATACACCCTATGATAAGATCCGAGAAGCATTAGAAGAACTCAGAGCGACCTCACATCCTAGTGAAAAAACAAGAACAGCTCCAGGATTTTCTCTGGTCAGCAGCCCTAAGGACGCACAAAGAAATGACCCACTCAAGACTACCCGCTAGATCAACGACCCATAGGCAAGAAGATCAAAATCAAAGAAAGTCCGCTTTCGAGAGACTTGGACCAAATGGGAGTCATAACAGAGAAAGTAGAAGGGACCATAGTCAGAGCCACCGAGTTGAACAACCAAGAAAGACTAGAAGCAGGGCGCCTGCCCAGACAGCCTCACAGGATTACTCTCATCAAAACAACAGTTGGCCAGAAGGAGGCACCGAATTGGAATTCAAAGAAGCCGAAACGCATGATAGATTCCCCTGTTTTGCTAACAGACTTGCGTCAATACGACTACCTCACAAGTTCAAACCGTCCAACCACTCTAAATATGATGGCAAGACTGAACCAAAGCAGTGGCTCAGGATATACTCGCAATCGCTTGAACTAGCCGGAGGAGACGACGATATGAAGACCATGTTCTTTCCCATGGCCCTGGAAACCATGCCTCTCTAATGGTTCGACAAACTGAATCCAGGATCAATCAGAAATTGGGAGGACTTGCAAAGAGCTTTCTGTGAAAATTTCGCAGGTATCATTACACACCCAATCACCCACGCAGAATTAAAAGGACTCAAGCAGAAGGGAGGTGAAAGTCTCAGAGATTACTATCGATGATTCGGTGAACTACGAGCTCAAGTACATGACATCACCGAATGAGAAGTAATTGAAGCTTTCTCTCACGGAATCATGGCTAGGTGGCAATTTCAAGACTTCTGCAAAGAAAATCCGAGAGACAATGAAGAATTCAGACGAACAGTAGAAAAGATGATTACTGTAGAAGAGAAGACACGAGAAAGGTTCCCGGATAGAAGCAACTGAGACAACCTAGAAAAGTAAAATCAGCGAAATAGCAGACATCAGGAAAGAAAACATGGACCAGACAACACCGTGGTGATGGCTGACAAATCAAGGAAGTTTTCCAAGCCCAGAAGATATGACGACATTGAAAATATGTGTTGCCCATTGCACCCTAATGGAAAGCACACCATTGGAAATTGGTACACCTTCAATGAACGATACATAAGAAAAGATAATAAGGGGAGCACTAAAGAAGACAATCAGAAAAAAGATGAAGACAACCACGAAGACCAGGGATTTCAAAAACCTAGGGGAACGGTAGCAGTGATCTTCTTGATGGGATCAACTTTTGTCTTCGGCTCATGGATCTGCGAGGCAGACGACAATGGCAAGCTCCAAAGCCGTCTCCTCAAAGATTCAAATCACCATGAAGACTATTCTATTTCGGCGACTACGACAGATCAAATCATAGGAAGATTCGCGCAGCTCATGATGTCCGATTCAACTCAGGTTTCGCGGCTTTGCACATCCGACTCGAATTTAGGCTCCGCATCCGAGATAGAGTCTTATCCGAGTTCTTTCGAGAAACTGAGTTCTTTTCCGATAGGGCTTAAGAATGCAGCGCTGACCTATCAAGAATACAACTCGGAGTACACGTAGAATCTTTTCAAGAAGCCAGATCCTTTTTCGTTCAGACCCCACAACATGGCAACATCTTATCAGACATGGCTCGAAAGATTCCTCGATCCGGTGCTTAGAATGCCACTGAAGGGAGCTCAGGAAGGTCTCGTACTAACTATAACATCTAATGACTGCATCGTCCACTGGTCGGGCTCTGTTCCTGAGGATAGCAGTACCCGACTGGTCGACACGATGACAACGACAATTCTACCCTACCAGGAAGGAGACTCGATCTGCGACCTTGAGGCCTCTACTAAAGTTATCAGCAACTCCGATAGTGTGGAAACTAATGCCAATAACAGAATAGTTCACACACGGGAAGTACTCATGGTTCGTCATCCTCGATCACCATTGGTCCCCCCAGAAGCACCCGATGTCAGGTCATCGGATGAATCAGAATCCAACATATCACCCTTTGCCCAGGGCTACGATGGTGAGACCGAGAATCAGAAACAAGCTAGAGAAAGAAAAAACAAGTTAAAGCAAGGACGCCAACACCGTGCTAGGCAGCGCAAGGAAGCTTGGATCAGATATGAGTCAGAATTGGCCGAGTACGACAAAAGAAAATCACAATGAGAAGTCGAAGAAAGACGCACAGCAAATACACCCTATGATAAGATCCGAGAAGCATTAGAAGAACTCAGAGCGACCTCACATCCTAGTGAAAAACAAGAACAGCTCCAGGATTTTCTCTGGTCAGCAGCCCTAAGGACGCACAAAGAAATGACCCACTCAAGACTACCCGCCAGATCAACGACCCATAGGCAAGAAGATCAAAATCAAAGAAAGTCCGCTTTCGAGAGACTTGGACCAAGTGGGAGTCATAACAGAGAAAGTAGAAGGGACCATAGTCAGAGCCACCGAGTTGAACAACCAAGAAAGACTAGAAGCAGGGCGCCTGCCCAGACAGCCTCACAGGATTACTCTCATCAAAACAACAGTTGGCCAGAAGGAGGCACCGAATTGGAATTCAAAGAAGCCGAAACGCACGATAGATTCCCCTGTTTTGCTAACAGACTTGCGTCAATACGACTAACTCACAAGTTCAAACCGTCCAACCACTCTAAATATGATGGCAAGACTAAACCAAAGCAGTGGCTCAGGATATACTCGCAATCGCTTGAACTAGCCGGAGGAGACAACGATATGAAGACCATGTTCTTTCCCATGGCCCTAGAAACCATGCCTCTCTAATGGTTCGACAAACTGAATCCAGGATCAATCAAAAATTGGGAGGACTTGCAAAGAGCTTTCTATGAAAATTTCGCATGTATCATTACACACCCAATCACCCACGCAGAATTAAAAGGACTCAAGCAGAAGGGAGGTGAAAGTCTCAGAGATTACTATCGATGATTCGGTGAACTACGAGCTCAAGTACATGACATCACCGAACGAGAAGTAATTGAAGCTTTCTCTCACGGAATCATGGCTAGGTGGCAATTTCAAGACTTCTGCAAAGAAAATCCGAGAGACAATGAAGAATTCAGACGAATAGTAGAAAAGATGATTACTGTAGAAGAGAAGACACGAGAAAGGTTCCCAGATAGAAGCAACTGAGACAACCCGGAAAAGTAAAATCAGCGAAATAGCAGACATCAGGAAAGAAAACATGGACCAGACAACACCGTGGTGATGGCTGACAAATCAAGGAAGTTTTCCAAGCCCAGAAGATATGACGACATTGAAAATATGTGTTGCCCATTGCACCCTAATGGAAAGCACACCATTGGAAATTGGTACACCTTCAATGAACGATACATAAGAAAAGATAATAAGGGGAGCACTAAAGAAGACAATCAGAAAAAAGATGAAGACAACCACGAAGACCAGGGATTTCAAAAACCCAGGGGAACGGTAGCAGTGATCTTCGCCGGAGTTCCAAATTCCAGAAGCAAACATCAAGAAAAATTAGCTCTACGAACCATCATGGCAGCAGAACCGGCTACTCCAAGATATCTCAATTGGTCACAATATCCGATCTAGTTTTTAAGAGAAGACCAATGGACTAGCATAGGAAACGCAGGCCATTACCCACTAGTTCTAGATCCAACCATTGCCGGTATGACTGTCACCAAAGTACTAATCGACGGGGGAGCTGGACTCAACATCATCTTTTCAGAAACACTAAGGAAGATGGGACTACAACTCACCGGGATGATTACACCAACAAGTACACCTTTTTATGGCATAGTACCCGGCAAGGCAGCCATGCCATTTGGACAAATTACTCTACCAGTTACTTTTGGGACTCCCTCAAACTACCGCACAGAGTTCATCAAGTTTGAAGTTGCAGAATTTGAATCATCATACCACGCAATCCTCGGATGTCCAGCACTAGCAAAATTCATGGCAATACCACATTACCCGTACCTATTGCTATAGATGCCAGGGCCTAATGGAATCCTCTCCCTTCGAAGTGATTTGAAGCGTGCCTTTGACTGTGATGTTCAGGCAATCCAAATTGCAGCCAAAGTACAAGCAACCAATGGTAGAAATGAAATAGCTGCTATTGCCACGGAACTGAGCCCAAAAGAACTAGAGATACCAGCTAAAAAGCCCAGCATCCTTGCACCACCAAAAGAAGCCGATGTCAAGCAAATCAACCTGGGCACTGGCGATCCCTCCAAAACAGCAACCATCAGCGCCCACCTCTCGGCAAAATAGGAACTCATGCTCACCAACTTTCTTCGGGACAACAAAGATATCTTCGCTTGGAAGCCGGCCGACATGCCAGGTGTCCCAAGAGAGTTGGCTGAGCACAGAATTGATATCAATGAAGGCTCCAAGCCTATGAAGCAATGGCTACGATGATTCTCACTCGACAAAAAGGCAGCAATTAAAAAAGAAATCACAAAGCTATTGGCAGTAGGGTTCATCAGAGAGATTCTACACCCGGATTGGCTAGCAAACCCAGTTCTAGTACAGAAAAAGAACATGGACAAATGGCACATGTGTGTCGACTACACAAATCTCAACAAACACTGCCCAAAAGATCTGTTCGGGCTACCGGCATTGATCAGATAATTGATTCAACAGCAGGATCTGCCCTATTATCCTTCCTCGGTTGCTATTTAGGATATCACTAAATCGCTTTAAAAGAAGAAGACCAGAGCAAGACATCTTTGATCACTCTGTTCGGTGCCTACTGCTACAAGACCATGTCGTTTGGACTCAAGAATGCTGGCGCCACTTACCAAAGAGCTATCCAGACGTGCCTTGGTGAACAGATCGGCGAAAACATGGAGGTATACATGGATGACGTAGTTGTGAAGACAAAGAACCCGGACACGCTTATTGAAGACTTAAAGCAAACATTCGAAAACCTGAAAAGATGGAGGTGGAAATTGAACCCAAGCAAGTGTGTATTTGGAGTTCCTTCAGGACAACTACTCGGATTCTTGGTCAGTCATCATGGAATCGAAGCCAGCGCCAAGCAAATTCAAGCCATAACAGAGATGGGACCCCCTCAAAGCGTCAAAGATGTGCAGAAACTAACAGGCTGCATGGCGGCCCTCAATCGTTTCATATCAAGACTCGACAAAAAAGGGTTACCTTTCTTTAAACTACTAAAGAAGACAGACAAGTTCGAGTGGACAGAGGAAGCCGACGAAGCTTTCAAAAAACTTAAAGCATATCTCACATCATCGCCCATTCTCACGCCACCAAAGAAATACGAAGACATGATGCTATACATTGTGGCTACTTCTACAGTGATCAGCACAGCGATAGTCGTCGAAAGAAAAGAAGAAGGACGTGTATATAAAGTATAACGTCCCATATACTACATCAGCGAAGTACTGTCAGAATTAAAAATCCGGTACCTGCATGTGCAGAAGCTACTCTACGCTCTCCTGATCACTTCACAAAAGCTACGCCACTATTTTGAAAGCCACAAGATTATCGTGGTGACAGATTTCCCACTCAGAGACATCTTACACAACAGAGATGCAACAGGGCGCATATCCAAGTGGGCAGTTGAACTTGGAGCTCTCAATATCGATTTTACCCCACGGAAGGCAATTAAATCCCAAGCTCTTGCTGATTTTGTGGCCGAGTGGATAGAAATTCAACAACCTAGGTCAAACATCATCCTTGACCATTGGAAGATGTACTTTGATGGATCGCTCAAGCTAGGCGGAGCCAGAGCAGGAGTTCTCTTAATTTCTCCAGACGGAAAACAACTCAAGTATGTCCTTTAGATATTATGGCAAGCGACCAACAATGAAGCAGAGTACGAAGCTCTCATCCACGGGCTACGAGTGGCAATTACCCTCGGAATCAAGCGATTACTCGTATATGGCAATTCGGCAGTAGTCATCAACCAAGTCAACAAAGATTGGGACTACACCAAAGAAAACATGGGTGCTTACTGCGCTGAAATCCAAAAACTTGAAAAACATTTCCAAGGATTAGAAATTCTACATGTCCTACGCGATTCCAACATTGTAGTAGATGTCCTCGCCAAGCTCGGATCAGATAGGGCAAAGGTCTCACCCAATGTATTCATAGAGGAGTTATCAACTCCTTCTATCAAACAACCCAGTGAGACAAGCCCAGAACTCATAGCCAAAGGCAACTAGATTCTGGTAATCAACACTTCATGGACACAGGCTTTTATTGATTATATCAAAGAGAATAAGTTGCCAGTAGATAAAGAGGAAGCTACCTGAGTTGTTCGCAGAAGCAAAAACTATGTCTTAGTAGGGGACAAGCTCTACAGAAGAGCTGCATTGTCAGGAGTACTCCTAAAATGTGTCTCGTTTGAAGAAGGCAAAGAGATCTTAGACGAAATACACTCAGGTTGCTACGGAAATCATGCCGCTTCAAGAACACTAGTCGGCAAAGCTTTCCACACCGGATTCTACTAGCCAACAGCTCTGAAAGACATAGAAGAACTTGTCAAAAAATGCAAAGGTTGTCAAATGTTCGCAAGACAAGCTCATGTGCCAGCCCACAATCTCATCTGCATCCCACCCGCTTGGCCTTTCTCCTGTTGGGGGCTGGATCAAGTAGGACCTCTCAAGAAAGCAAAGGGAGGTTTCGAGTACATCTTCGTAGCAATTGACAAGTTCACCAAGTGGATCAAATATAAACCACTCGCAAAATATAGTGCAGCCAAAGCAGTCGAGTTCATCCAAGACATTATGCACCGCTTCGGCATGCCCAATCGAATCATCATAGATTTAGGCTCTCCCTTCACAGCCATAGAGTTCAAAAGTTGGGCACAGGATTGTGGCTTCGACATAGATTACGCATCAGTCGCACATCCAGAAGCCAACGGATAGGTAGAAACGGCCAATGGACTCATACTAGCCAGATTGAAACCAAGACTGTATGAAGAGCTAGCAGACTATGGATCAAAATGGATTGAAGAATTACCCAAAGTAGTATGGGGGCTATGAACTCAAATAAGCAGAGCCACCGGATACTCGCCTTTCTTCCTAGTTTACGGATCAGAAGCCGTACTACCTGCCGACTTGATTTGGACGTCACCAAGGATAGAACAGTATGACAAAGGAGAAGCAGAACACACCAGAAGATTAGAACTCGATAGTACAGAAGAAGTCAGAATAAACGCTACCCTTCAATCAGCAAGATACCTCCAAGGATTAAGACGCCACCACAACAAGAATACCCAGCCTCGATCACTACAAGTCGGAGACCTAGTGCTAAGAAGAATACAAAAAACTGACGGACGCCATAAACTACTCAGTCCATGGGAAGGTCCTTTTATTGTCTCAAAAGTCACTGGACCAGGCACGTACAAGTTAATAACTGAAGATGGGAAAGAAGTCAGCAATACATGGCACATCAGTCAACTAAGAAGATTCTACACATGAAAACAACTCAAGGAAGAATACATGTATAAACCACAAGAGATCAACGTTCACAGCCAATAAAGATGGTGTTCCTTGACAACATATGTATTATGGCTTGTCAAACGACCATGATCAATAAAGATGGTTTTCCAGCAACATATGTCTTATGATGGCTATCCCCGAGTTGTTTACAAAAAAGCAAAATGACTGAAAATACGCCTGAGCTTCCCGGCCGAGAGCAAAATAGCTAAAAAGACGCTTGAGCCCGCCGATGAGGGTAGCTAACAAGCTAACACCCAAAATAAAAAGCAAAATAGCTAAAAATACGCCTGAGCATCCCGGCCGAGAGCAAAATAGCTAAAAAGACGCTTGAGCCCGCCGATGAGGGTAGCTAACAAGCTAACACCCGAAATAAAAAGCAAAATGGCTGAAAATACGCCTGAGCATCCCGGCCGAGAGAAAAATAGCTAAAAAGACGCTTGAGCCTGCCGATGAGGGTAGCTAACAAGCTAACACTCGAAATAAAAAGCAAAATGGCTGAAAATACGCCTGAGCATCCCGGCCGAGAGCAAAATAGCTGAAAAGATGCTTGAGCCCGCCGATGAGGGTAGCTAACAAGCTAACACCCGAAACAAAAAGCAAAATGGCTGAAAATACGCCTGAGCATCCCGGCCAAGAGCAAAATAGCTGAAAAGATGCTTGAGCCCGCCGATGAGGGTAGCTAACGAGCTAACACCCGAAACAAAAAGCAAAACGACTGAAACTAAGCCTGAGCATAGATCAGAGCAATTCCAAGACAAGACCCTCCAGCTACTTGTTCCAAATAGCATGAGGCTCGGGGGCTACACTGGAGATACCCAAGAACACAAAGATCTACATATAACAAGTTGTTTACATGGGACAGAAAAGTACTCAACAAATCAAGAAAGTTTGTCAAGATAACACACGGAATTGTTTACATGGCAAAGGCGAAAGCAAGACAAAGTACTCGGCAAGTCAAGTAACTCGGACCACTTGGACAACTCATCCAAAGAATAAACAAGGCATCCAGGCAAAGAAGACATCAACAAAAATCTTCATTCAAAAAGAAGTATAATGTCATATTACAAGGCACGAGCATAAAGGTCAATTACATCAAGCGTCATCATCAGGAGAAGAGATAACAATATTAAGATTATCTACAATTCTACTGGCTAAGTCTTCGACCTCAGGCTCCATCCTCTCAACGGCATCAATGTATTCTTGACTATCGGCTTCTTCTGCTATCTTGGACAAAGGCGCCTCTGGAGCAAGAACCTGGACCTAGGCCAGGACATTCTTGGTACATAGTTGGGCGCACCTCTTCACAAACTCTTGGAAACGAGTCGGAATTTGAGGAATTAACTGAGCCCAAGATTGCCCATCATCCGCTGGAGTTCGGAGAACATCGGCTAATGAACGAAAGGATTTCCACAAAGCTTTCTAGTTTTCAGTAGCCGTCGCCAACTTGCCAGACAAGTCTTCAATAGTTTTTTGGGCATGCACAAGATCTCTATCAGCTCCACACCTAATCAACTTAGCAAGCGTGAGTTCTTCCTCAGCATGAGTAATTACCTCCTCAGCCTTGTTGTGACTAGAATGAACAAGAGTCTTCATTTCATCAATACCCTCCGAGAGCTTCTACTTTTCAACTCAGAGAGCTAGACAAGGCACCAAACAACAAGTCAGCAGAAAGGAAAGTTTGAATACAGAAGGAAACAAAAAGAACCCGCAATACCATTGCACTCTTTCTTCGCGGCCTCCAAGCTCTTCATGGCCTCCGAATTCTTTAAAGCCTCCTGGATAGCAGCATCCCTCTACTTCTCGGTCTCAACAACCCAGGCACGAAGAGCTTGTTCCTCCTTCTGATGCGTTTGATGCTCAGCCTCCATCTCGGCCTGGCAGAGACCCAGCTCTATCTTCAGGGCACTCAACTCAGAAGACAACTTCTTCTCGATTTCCGACGAGAAAAAGAAGCCGGTATGGTCCCGAGAGAAGGATTGAACAAAAAGAAAGAGAGAAAAAAGGCATAAGAACAGGAGAAAGACGAACATCCAAAGAAAGAACTTCAGAAAACTTACTTGGAGTTTTCTCCAAAAGAAGTTGCAAAGGTCGCAAAATCTCCCCAAGAAGCAATCAACTCTGGCAACCGATGAGTGGCATCAAATTGATGAACCACATCTTCAGTAGAAAGAGGAGCGGAGGGAGAAGACGGCCGATGCGGAGAAGGCAAGATCAGGGACACATCATGGCAAGTCCTAGCTACATCCCTAGATGAATCCACCATCATGGCCACGGTCACCTCCGGGGCAACCAAGTCAGCAGCAGCATCTTCACCAGAAAGCCTTATCCCCCCCCCCCCCCCCACAACCACTTCACCAACCATGCACTCCGAGTCCTGAGGCTCAGTACTCGGTGGCACACCAGAGGGCTAGCAAGAAGTCAATGGAGGGACGAGAGAAGACGAAGGCCTGAAAGTTGATAAAGAAACTCGCCAATAAGAACAAGAGAAAAGGAGAACAGAAGCAAAGAGATGAAACCAGAATCCACTCACCCAGCTATCTTCTTCTTTGTAAAACAAAAAGAAGACCTCATAGGGGGAACCATGGTAGCAAACATGTCCCCGCCACTCGGTGGCAGGAGCGGCGTAGCTGGTACCGGAGCCCTGGAAGAACTCGGTACTAGAGCTACGGAAGAACTCGGCACCGGAGCTATAGAAGAACCCGGTGCAGGAGCCTCGGAAGAACTCATACCCGATGACCGCTTAGTACAAAAAGATCAAGACCAAAGTCAAAACAAAGAGGAGGGATTCAACAGTAGGAAAATAAGAAAACAACTCACCACTGCATGATAAGGGGTGCATCATCGTCCTCTTCTTCCTCAGTCTCAACCAAGGCCGCCATAGCGCCAGCTGAAAAAAGAATAAAAGTACTCGATTCAAGATAAAAACAAGAAGACAAAGAGACATAGTGTATTAATATGCTCACCTAAGAGCATGCTAGCTACAACTGGAGTACCTAGACGAGTACTTAGCTGGTGAGACTTCTTGGAAGCAGGTAAACCAGATGAAGAACCATCCCCTCGCCCCCTCTTTGAGACACTATGAGGACCTCGAGGGACTGGACGAGGAACATATTCTTCATATACATCAACAAATCCGGAAGAAACTCCAGAAAACACTGTGGTGATTGGGAACTTACTAGTTATAGAAGCCCCAGCAAGGTTCTCCCTAGTATTCACTACGACAGGGAGGACATCAAGGGGGATCGGGTCAACAAAGTTGCGCCTCAATTCCTACAAAAAGAATAAAACAACAAGACAAGGAAAATTAAGCAAAAATGGATATAGCAAAAGAAATACAGTAAGTACCCGCACAAAGAGAAAACGACTTATAGCCGGAGGTGGGTTGTTGGCAGAGTACTCAGAGACAGTAAGCGGGACAACGCTTGCTCCTTTCAGCATCTTCTAGAGACGCTCGAGTACCTCCTCATCGGTCAACTCAAGGGCAGGGACCATGCATGAAGGATCCTCAGCCCCAGAGTACTCGAAGCCAAGGTTCTCTCGCTCCTTCAGAGGCTGAACACGGCGATGAAGAAAGCTCAAGACAATACCAAAGCTGGTCAAGCCCTGCTGTTTCAGAGTACTTATCCTATCAAGAAATGGCTGGATCGCCTGAACCTCAGCCGTCGTCACAGGGTTCTTATCCCATCGGCCATTAACCAAGGGACCAGATCTAGAGTGAACAACAAGAGAAGGAATCAGATTGGTGGCATAAAACCAGTCAGCATGCCAATCCCTCATAGAATCAACCAGGTCATAGTCAAAGAACTTGCTCTTAAGACCCTGGCGAAATTGAATCCCGCAGCCACCAAGAACACAGGTGTCTTCGCGACGGGGTTGGGGTTTCAGACGAAAGAAGTAGAGAAAGAGAAGGGGGAATTCCAAGGAAAGTTTCACAAAGATGAACAAAGATAGAAAGGTGAAGGACTGCATTGGGAGCAAGATGATTCAGGCTAATCCCAAAATAGCTGAGAAATTAATGAAGAAAGGCAGAGGCAGGAAGGCAAAGCCCAGCACGGATGAAGGAGACGAAAAGAACGATCTCACCAGGACCTGGAGCAGGGACCCGATGCTCGCCTGGAACTCTCCATTCAGTAATGTGCTTGCTCTGGATCAAACCGTCGCTGACAAGTTCCCAAAGCTGATCTTCAGTTGTCATCGGAGCCGGCCAAGCCTTCTGGGCAGCCCTCATGGCCACGAACTCTTGGTTCTTAATCACGAAAAGTGATGATTCCTCGTCAATGAAGGCTGCCTGGGACTTGCTCGTGGCCTTCTTCCTACCCATGTACTAACGGAGGCAAAAAGGAACTAGGGGAAGAGAAGGCATGGATGGCGGCGGTAAGATGGCAGCAGCAATGGCGACGACGGATTTATGAAAGCTAGGCTTTCAAGGCAAGAGAAGGGCAGTAAAGAAAAATAAGATGAAAGGTCTTTAAATAGATTTTACAGCGATAAAAATGGCCCACCAGGCCCGTTAAAGCACGGTGTGAGAACGCAACGGTCCATTTACTAACACAGCTAAAATGACGGAAGGCACAAATCCACACAACGGTACAATTCAACAGGCAGATTTCAGACTTATCCATCCAGCACCATGGCGGAGTTATCAGATTACTACAAGAACAACCCGTCAACCATGAAGAAACGAAGGGCTACCTCACAAGGAACATAAGAACCTGGTTCTTATAGAAAGAACTCGGGAATCTCATGAACAACCAGGACTATAGTAGAAAAATGAATGACAACTCAGAAGACAAGATTCTTTCCATTACAAGCGACTTCAAAAATAGAAGATTACAAATCTTATAAGACCCAACAAACTCGGTACTACGACAATCAAGGTAGCAAAGAGGAACCTGGACATAGCTAGGCTCTAGAACAACTACGTGCTCCAAATTGCTACTTGATAGAACAAACCGCACTCGGCTACACTGTTTTCTTCAAAGGACGGACGTAGAGCATCCAAGGCAGAAATTAGCAGCACGGCGGGACAACATAGACCAGGAGAAGTCAGCAGGCATCTGTCTACCCAAGCCCGACGTGATGTAGGATCAGGTGTTGATCTGCACCAGATAGTCGTAGGGCGGGCAAGGAAGATCAACCTAGAACTGCTGGATGAAAGAACGCATCCCACATCACAAGACTTCCTCCAACTACCACCACGTACTTCCAAGTACAATGCTGCTGCGGGATTAGTCTACCTCTAATCCCTATCACAAGACTTCCTCCAGCTACGACAAGACACACAGGAACTACAAAACATGCCTGGGGGCCGCTCTACTTCACAAACTACCATATTCATGACTACGAAGGTTTCAACAAAATGTTCAATGGATGAAAACAAGCACTCTGGGAGGGTATTTATAGATTGAAGGAGCGTCGCACATAGACTAGGAGTACCAACGAAACAAGCCTAATAAAGGACACAGTGAAAAGATAGGACTTAATAATGGAAGACTCGGGCGAGAGGGAACAATACTCGAAGATGAGCATATTCGGAAGAATATGCCAACACTGTACAACCTATGAACAGGCAACATTTACACTCAACCACCACCATACAACTACACCTGACAAACAACAGACTACCAAAGAATATGTTAAGACAATGCATCTGAGTTCTTTTTGAATCAAAGAACCTGGATAAATGCTCAGAGGCTGCAACAGGGGAAGATTTCAGTTCCTAGAACAAATAAGACTCAAGACCCTCCAACTCTTTGTTCCAAATAGTAAGAGGCTCGGGGGCTACACTCAGTGAGTGCACTTTTTTCTTCAAAAAAGCACACATCACTCGAAAGGCTTCTTCAAGACAGCAATTTTTAAACAACATAAGATTCAAGACCCTCTAGCTCCTTGTTCCAAATAGCAAGAGGCTCGGGGGCTACACTCAGTGAGTACACTTTTTTCTTTGAAAAAGCACACGTCACTAAGAAGACTTCTTCAAGACAAAACTACTTTAAGGACTCATGACAAAAAGAAGTCGGACCGAGCTATATCCGAGTTCTTTTTGATAAAGAACCCGAGTACATGCTCGAGAACATTTCAACGAAGGATCAGAGCGATTTCAAGACAAGACCCTCTAGCTCCTTGTACCAAATAGCAAGAGGCTTGGGGGCTACACCCAAAGAGGAGTATTTTTTTCTTCAAAAGGTACACACCATGCGAAGATCTCACAGAGTGCTACACGGTTTCGCTCAAGAAAGCACTCGGATGGCGCTTGTTCCTGCTCGGCAAGACCTGAAAGAACAAGACGAGGCTTCTAGAGCTCAACCATGAAGTGCTCGAGGGCTTGTCAGTGCGGGACCCATAGGATACCCCGTAAAGAAGAGAGAAGATCTAATCTAACTAGGTTTCTCCCCATGTAATCTTAGTAGTAGTTTTATTCTGTAATCCTACTAGGAACTCTCAATGTAAACCGACTAAGATTCTGGCCTCCTGACTATATAAAGGAGGGTAGGGTTCCTAGAGGAAAAAACTTGAGTAGCAACACAACAACACCTTACAATCAATCCAACGCAAAGGCTAACGCCGGCTGGACGTAGGGCTATTACTCGACTACAGTCGAGGGCCTGAACCATGATAAATCGACTGTCTCTTGTGTTCACCGTCGAGTACCGCATATGCTGAAGCCCGAACATACTGTCCCGGGGACCCCCGTGGCAGGCTATCGGTGGTAAAACATCGATAGGTAGATCCATAGTCAGAGTGGTAAAAGAATTCACCGAGCTCGAGAATAAAGATATGTGGTCCGACAAAGTAGATTAGTTGCCTTGGGAAGATGTACCCATAATTAGTGGTGTCTTTCATCGCTGTCCTCTAGTATTGTAATCTTTCCGTTGTATTTTGTCTGTAGTTGTTGAGATCGTTTGGTCGTAAGGAAGGCGAAGATGTGCTGAGTGGGAGACTAAATTCATGTATGTTGTACCAGTATAAGGACATTTGGAATGTGCATTTTATTTATGTCGTTGTGTTTATTGCGTCCATCTATCCTTAGGTCTCGTTAGACATGCTTAGGGTTTTTCAAGGGCGATGTTAAGTGGGTTACAAGAAAGCAACCATTCAGATGCCAGCAGATCAGCCATGATGGGATAACATAGGACATTGTATCAACTATTTATGGATGTCCCAGTAGAACACTTGAATCTCTTAAATCAAATCTGTTGTGAGATTTGGATTCCTTGTCCCTTGTTGCAAAAGAAACCCTTGTTGTTTGAATCTTCCCTTACAATACTCCTATGATTCTGTGGTCTATGACCCTACCGCCTTCATTACGTGTAAGTTGGTAACAGTTGCCTAGTTAATAGCTTATGATGCCGTGATGAAATCGAGGGCCCCTGTGGAACAACTACCACATGGTGACGCTGCTCGGCACATGCTAGTATCGAGGTTGTTGACCAAGCACCTTTACCAAGTTACACCGTCGTACCACTTTTGATACAAAATATTCTTCTTGGAAATATTTAGGTGTTCGAACAGGACATCCACAGCGGGTTGATGAAATAGTGTTCCCCCAAAGTAAACAAGAGAATGTGGTTTTGGGAGGAAGCCTGTATGTCGCAATCTCAGTTCATACAAAAGGTTGGCGCATATTATGAACAAGGAAGGAAATGAAAAGAAAAACAACAAGAAAAAGTTAGCCCTCGGGTAGTAGTGAGTGATTGGGAAAGCCTAAGTGGATATCATGTCCCAAGCACTATGCCCAGCTCACCCACACTACGCATGCCAAGTCACTATTGCCACGTGCCCTATGGACGTCGTCAGTGTCTCGGCCCACTAGTACCCCATTCTCGCGTAACCACGGCATTATGTCGCATCCATCGTACTCGTGCACTGTGCGCTTCCCCTTTTCCTGGCATCTTGTCGGCTCTTGATCCATGCCCTCATCCCTATACCGAACCCCCCCCCCTCTTGTTTACCTCTTTTGAGGACACGGCCGCCGCATGCCTCCCTCGTCGAGTGAACCCCCTCTCCTCTCCTTTTTCCTTCCTCCACTCAAGCTCACATAAGGAGCGCACCATGGCTGACGCTCTTCTCACATCATGATCATCAGTGTTTCCCTACCACGCCACCTCCACTTCTGGTGCACTGCACCACCACCTCCATCCACCAAGCTATAACATGCCCTTGCTCTCCTCCTTCATCCCCATCCCCTCGAATCTGAAGCAGAGCTACAAGATCCTGTCGTCATTCGTGGAACTAGGGTCTCCAATCAGAGGTGATTGTGTAATCTAAGAAGAAGGAGGGATCTGGTTTTTGTTGAAGAAGTTCAAGTCCACCTCTAGTTAGTTTTGTCCTAGGGTTCATGATGTTTGAGTTCTAAGTCTCCTGTTTCTGGATTTGTTGGGCATACGCCATGTTTTGGATAGTCATTTTCTTGTTATTTCTCCATTGTCCTCATCTATCTTGACTTCTGGATTAAGCCGTGGTTGTACTAGGTTGCTCTTAACCGTGTATGTATAAATCCTGGTGTGGTTTAGTGTTCGACGTCGTGTAACCTTCCGTGTAATTTTAGATCTGCAAAGTGTAATCGCATTTTCCCCTTTTTGATTCTTGTTTTGAATCTCGGGATGAGATTCTTTTAAGGGGGGAACACTGTAATACCCCTGATATTACGAGCTTGCTTAGCACCGAGATTTAGGTCTGAGAGGAATTAGCCAAACAAGTTTTTGGGTTTTAAAAATTTATAACACATGTGAAATGATAAACAAATTCTATGTGACTCACTTTTGTGGTTGAGAAAAATCAAAATAAATAGTGTTAACTAGTGCTCTTGGGAGCTCAAAAATCAAATTTGATGTTAAGATAAGCTATTTTCGTTAAGTCGGCAAACATTTGAACTATTGTTAAAATACCATTTTTGTCGAATTATATTGAGAAAAATAGTTAAATGTTGCTTAAATATTTTGCTCCTATGGGTTAGTTGTCACACCCAATTTTAAGGATAAAATTGAATGCACAATACTCATGTGTGCCAAGGAATCAGTCACACACACAAGTCGACAAATCACATAAAGTATCATCACAGTGTCTCTTACATCACAAATAATAACATTAAGTAGTCTTACACAACACAGCGGAATAGTAAAGGATAACACTCTCGTGGAACACCATCACAGGGAAGGTCAACTGGTTGACCACAAGCCTAAAAATCCTCGGGGAAATCCTCATACCCATTGTCATCTATTACCCATCCGGGATTTTTATCCAAATAAAGAAAATAAACAAGTGTAAGTACATTCCGTACTTAACAAGCTAACATGGGGTTATCAAGCTCAAAAAGGATTGACTCTGGTTTACTGCAGTTAGCATTTTTAGTAGGTCAAGCTTTTATTCTCAAGTATTATCAAGTATTGCTTAAGCTCCCATTTAATCCCATATGAACATATATCAGTGTAAAGTGTATCGTATATCATCATAGAACATCTTAATTCAACATCATCATGTATCCAGTTATTCTATGAGTTTTTCGGGCCGCTCGTAACCGTGAGCATGGCTGTTATAACAGTTTGTTACCCTCTACAGAGGTGGTGCACATTCACCGCGAGTCGTGATCCCCATATGCCCGGGTTAATTACTCCCATGTCACTACCAAGGTGAGCGGGCAGGGTACACTATGAAGCCATTTCATAGGTTTCCCTAACAAGTTAGGGCCGCTAGGTTTCCTTAGCAGGCAGATGTAGGAACCCCCCTTTCCTATGGCACATATCCATCGCGGCTATACTCATAGGAACAGAGGCAGCCCTATACCCAACGTGGCAAGCCCCATTTGCGCCAAAAAGGTAACCTCTAACTAGCTAGAAAAGTTCCTATTACTGAGCTAAAGTCAGAGCCATATGACTCTCCTGGTTGCACTGTCAGTCCCAGCTTTTGCCGATAGATAAGTCCTTATGGAGAGCTGGGAGCAACATGAACAAAGGTCATTTGCACTTTCGCCCTATGGAACAATTGTTATAAATCATGTTACTCACTTTGTTCCATAGTATCATTCATCATCATGTATATCAAGTTTAGTTAGAGCACTAGCAATCTACCCATATGCATTTTAACCCATAGGAGACAAGGCACAGGATAAACAATCACTAGGTTGTCCTTACGGGTATCAAAATTAGACACATGCAAATGAGTAATTGATTAAAGTGAAATAGGTCATCAAGGAAAGCCCATGCTATACTTGCCTTGGTTCACAAACTCGTGCTGGTCCTGCTGGTCATCGAAGAGTTCTTGGTCTCCAACGTTTTCCTCACCGTCTGAACGCGACCAACACGGCAACATACAACATTCCAAAAGCATTCATGCAAAGCAAACATTCCTATCATTAGAACAGTACACCAATAGCATTGAAAACAAGATAAAATGTTTGTAAACATAATCTACATCTCGCTACGATCACGTCAACGCGAAGTTCACGAAAAACGGAGCTAAAATGTGAAAGTTATGATTTAAACGGGTTTTCCTATAGCCATATATTTAATTAAATCTAATCATGAAATTAAAAAGTTCCAAACTTGACTAACAGTAGTTCCAACATGTAGCTTATGAAATTACGAAGCTAACGCGATTTGAATGGGTCAATTCGGAGCTAAAATGATAATTTTATGAGCAAAACAATTCAAATGGCATTTCTGTAAATACTGAAAACGTATTTTTGACTTAAGCCGTGGAGTTTACGTTTTCCAAACGAGATTGCGCATTCGGGAAACTACGCCTTGGACTGCGGGTTAGGACTTAGAAAAGTCCAAGGTCTCTTTTGCAAATCAACCACGCGAAAGGGTATCGGACGATCTCGGCCATCAGATCAAGGATGTAGGGCTCGGATTAGACCTGGGGGGGAGAGAGAAGGATTCTAGCCAGAACAGTGACGCCGGCGGTGATGCGCCATTGCCGGCGGTGTGGAGGTCTTGGACGCACGCGGTTAGGGGCTAGGGTTCACCAAATGAAAAACCGAGCGCTCCGGGGGATGCGGGGGAAGAAGGGGGTCTCGGCCATGCCGATACGGCGGCCGGGAACAGCGGGTAGCGCGGTGGCCGCCATGGCCAGCGGCCAAAGCTCGCGGAGCTCGCGGCCAGGGCGTGAGAAGCCAAGAAAAACAAAAATAGGGGTACCGGGAGATAGAGGGAGTCCAGGGGATTCTCACCGCGGGGAAGAAGGATGACGGGGAAGCTCGGCGGTGGCGGTCCGTGCGAAGGCGGGCGGCAGATTCCGGTGGCCTCGGAGCGGCGGTTGCAGGGGCTTCCTCGGTGCTTGGTGAGCACGAAAAAGAGAGCGGGGAGCAGCAGGGTGCGCGGGGGAAGGCTCGGCTGCTATTTGTAGCGGCCGGGGCGCGAGGGGGGGGGGCGCTCCCACGATGTCAGTCGTGGGCGGCGATTGCTGCAGCGCCCGGCACGGGTGGTTCCGAGCCACGTGGGGATGAAGACGGCGCCGACAAGCGGGGCCCGGGCGTCAGCGGCAGGGGAGGAGCGTGGGCGGCAGTTGCGGCCAGGCCATTCGGCTGGTGGGCCGGTAGCGGCGCTGGGCCGAGCGAGGCGGGGAGGTGAGCTAGGCTGGGGCTGGCGCTGGGCTATGGGACTGGGTCGCGGTGCTGGGCCACGGGGAAAGGAGAGAAAGCCAGCGGCCGAAATTCAAGAAGGGAGAGGGAAAAATGATTCTTTCCTTTTCTTTTTCTTCTATTTTCCAAAACCCTTTTTAAATTCAAATTTCAATTCTTTTTGAAATCTTTAACAAATTCCAAGCATTCACAAAATGATATGCAGCAGCATGTATGCATCAAAAAGTTTCTATCCTTATTTTTAAATTTTTATTCCACAAAATTTATTATTTCCCTATCTTTTAATGCACCCACATTTGCTTAAATAAATCATATTTACTAATTTTAAAAGAATGCAAATTTTAAGATGTCACAATTCTACCCCCCTTAAGATGAATCTTGTCCTCAAAATTCAGGTGATTGCTTACTCAAACAGTTGGGGATAAGTCTTTCTTAGATCCTCTTCTCTTTCCTAAGTAGCTTCATCCTCTGTATACCGATTCCACTGCACCTTGCACATCTTTATGATTCGGCTTCTCGTAACTCTTTCGGTAGTTTCCAAGATCTTTATCGGATACTCTTCATAAGTAAGATCTTCCTTGACAGCAAGTTCTTCCAAAGGAATCTGCTCTTCTGGTACCCTCAAACACTTTTTCAATTGGGAAACATGGAACACGTCGTGCAGACCTGACAAACCCTCAGGCAGTTCCAACTGATAAGCTACTTCTCCACGTCTCTCTAGGATCTTAAAAGGTCCTATATACCTTGGTGCTAACTTTCCCTTCATATTGAATCTTCTCACACTTCTCATTGGTGACACCTTCAAGTACACATAATCACCAATCTCGAAAGTCAGCTCTCTTCTGCGAATATCAGTGTAACTCTTCTGTTGGGACTGAGCTACTCTCAAATTGTCTCTAATCATTCTCACTAGTCCTTCCGCGTCTCTAAGGACATCGGGTCCAAACACTTGAGTTTCTCCAGTCTGATTCCAGAACAAAGGCGTTCTACATTTACGTCCATACAACGCCTCAAAAGGTGCCATCTTGAGACTCTTCTGATAACTGTTGTTGTATGAGAACTCTACCTATGGCAGACTCTTATTCCAACTATCACCATACTGAAGTGCACAAGCTCTCAACATATCTTCCAAAATCTGGTTGATCCTTTCAGTCTGTCCATCAGTTTGCAGATGGTAAGCAGAACTAAAATTCAACTTTGTTCCCAAAGATCTATGTACTTTATGTCAGAATTGCGATGTAAACTGGGTGCCTCTATCCAACACAATTTTCTTGGGAACACCATGTAAGCACACTATTCTTTCCATGTACAACTCTACTAATCTTGCACCATTATAGGTAGTCTTGACTGGTAAAAAGTGAGCAACCTTAGTGAGTCGATCCACTATTACCCATATTGAATCATAACCTCTTTGAGTGCGGGGTAATCCTACAATAAAATCCATACCAACTTCTTCCCATTTCCATTCAGGAATCTTCATTGGTTGTAGTAACCCTGCAGGTCTTTTATGCTCAGCTTTCACTCTTTGACAAGTGTCACACAAAGCCACATATTCTGCCACATCTCTCTTCAAACCATACCACCAATACTTCTCCTTGAGATCTAAGTACATCTTGGTACTTCTGGGATGTATAGAATAAGCAGACTCATAGGCCTCTTGCAGAATTGTGTCACGGATAGCTTTCACTTCAGGTACACATATCCTTTTTCCGAACCAAAGAGTACCATTCTCATCCATTCTGAATCCGGGTGCCTTTCCAAGCACTACATTCTCTGCTATCTCTTTAAGTTTTTCATCCTCCAATTGTCCTTTGCGTATCTCTTTTTCCAAAGTAGGCTCTATCACCAATTCCATTGCATTAGTGACCAGGCTCAAGTTGAGATACTCCATTTCAGCACACAACTCTGCCGAAATAGATGTTATCTAAAGTCCATTGGCATAGCTCTTTCTGCTAAGTGCATCGGCTACGACGTTTGCCTTTCCCGGGTGATAATGCACTTCCAAATCATAGTCTTTGATCAATTCCAACCAACGATGTTGTCTCAGATTCAGATCTAATTGGGTAAAGATATACTTCAAACTCTTATGATCAGTATAGATATCACTCTTATGTCCAATCAGATAATGTCTCCAGATCTTCAAAGCATGAACCACAGCTGCCAATTCCAAGTCGTGAGTAGGATAATTCAACTCATGCTTCCTTAATTGTCTAGATGCATATGCCACCACTCTTCCTTCTTGCATAAGCACACATCCAAGACCCAAACGAGATGCATCACAATATATAGAGAAGTTCTTGCTTAAATCGGGCAAGATTAATACTGGAGCTGTAGTCAATCTCTTCTTTAGCTCTTCAAAGTTTGCCTGGCATTTATCCGACCATACATACTTAGCCTTCTTTTTCAATAGAGCTGTCATAGGCTTGGCTAGCTTGGAAAAACCTTCAATGAACCTTCGGTAATATCCAGCTAATCCCAAAAAGCTACGAATCTCACTTACAGTAGTTGGTGGTTTCCAATTCAATACATCTTGCACTTTGCCTGGATCCACTACTATTCCACCATTGGAGACTACATGACCCAGAAAAGAGACTTCCCTTAACCAAAACTCACACTTGCTCTGCTTAGCATACAACTTATGTTCTCTAAGCTTTCGCAAGACCAACCTTATGTGTTCCGCATGTTCTTCTTCAGTCTTAGAGAATATTAGTATGTCATCTATGAATACTACCACAAATTTATCCAGAAACTCTATGAACACCTTATTCATCAGATACATGAAGTATGCAGGTGCATTGGTCAATCCAAAAGACATAACGGTGTACTCATATAATCCATACCGTGTTGTGAATGTTGTCTTGGGTATGTCCGAGTTCCGAATCTTAAGCTGATGATAACCAGATCAGAGATCAATCTTGGAGAACACATGAGCTCCTCTCAACTGATCAAACAAATCATCAATCCTAGGCAAAGGGTATTTATTCTTGATGGTAACCTCATTAAGTGAGCGGTAATCCACACACATCCGTTGACTACCATCCTTCTTATCCACAAAGATCACAGGTGCCCCCCACGGGGAAGAACTGGGGCGTATGAAACCTTTTTCTTGCAACTCTTTTAGTTGTTTAAGCTCTTCTAATTCATTAACTCCTATTCTATATGGACGTTTAGCTATTGGTGCAGTTCCAGGTAATAATTCGATAATGAATTCAATGTCTCGGTCAGGTGGCATACCTGGCAAGTCATCAGGGAAGACATCCGGGAACTCCTCCACGACACGATCTTGTTCATTGACTTCACCATCTAGCTGATTCACTGTGGCTGTAGGCTGAGCTTGCACTACCACTTCTACACAGATTCTATCTCCATTGAGTGATGTCACAACCACAGATTTCTCCTGACACTGAATCACTACCCGGTGTTGTTTCATCCAATCCATTCCCAGAATAAGATCGATTCCCGCTGTTCTCAACACAATAGGCTTCACTTTGAAGTCTACCCCCTTAAGGAAATGCTAGTTGAGGGGCTCCAATAAGAAGCTGGCATACTACCTCCCGGGGAATTTACTAGTATGGGGTTTTTCATGGCACACAAAGGTATGCTATGCATTCTAACAAAAGATTGGGAGATAAAAGAATGTGAAGCACCAGAATAAAAAAGTACGGTAGCAGAGATAGAGTTGACGCTGAACATACCCAGCATGACCTCAGGCATCTCCTGAGCTGCATCAGATGACACATAGTTCACCTTCGCAGTGTGAGGTGGTCGGGCGTTGAACTTCTAATTGCTGGTCTGGTTCTGAGGTGCTTGTTGGTTCTGCTTCTTAGGACACTGATGAGCATAGTGACCTACTTCTCTGCATCGGTAGCAGGCATTGGGATTGTTGGGTGCACCACTCTTCACAGGAGCATTGTTGGGCACTCCCTGGCGTGTTGCAGGATTACTGGTCTGTTGCGAGGGACGCTGGTTTCCAAACTGTTGCTGGTACTGAGGGCGTTGCTGGAACTGGTTCCACGGAGGATACTGACCACGGTTTCCCTAGTGAGTTGGTCCTTGATTCCTCTGCTAGAAACCTTGCTGGGGATAAGCACGTGGGCAAGTGTTGCTTCTAGAAGCTTGCCCTTGGAGCCTTCTCTTTTAGCTTCCATCTCCTTGCGCTTATCGTCAATCACGATTGCGCGATTCACCAAAGAATGGAAGTTAGGGTAAGTATTAGACATCAGCTGGAGCTGTAGTCCATCATAGAGTCCCTTGAGGAAACGGCGTTGCTTATCCTTGTCATCCGCTACGTCATTTGGAGCATAGCGTGAAAGTTGTGCGAACTTGTCCCGATACTCCGCCACAGTCATTGATCCTTGCTTGAGGGATCGGAATTCTTTCTGCTTCAGTTCCACTAGTCCATCAGGAATATGGTATGACCAGAAATCGTCCTTGAATTCCTGCCAAGTGATTGCAGGAGCATTGTTGGGACGTCCAAACTTGAATGATTCCCACCAATCCTGAGCAGCTCCTTGGAGTTGCCCGGAAGCGTACAACACCTTCTCAAGGTCGTTGCATTGTGCTATGTTCAGTTGTTTCTCCACAGCACGCAACCAATCATCTGCCTCCATAGGGTCTGATGCATGTGTGAACACCGGTGGTTGACCTTTCATAAACTCTCCACGCTTATCTCTAACCTGAACAGGCGGTGGTCCTCTTGCAGGTTCATTGTCCAAGCGCTGCATCATAGCTTGCATCAGCTGCGCTTGCATTCCCAATATCTGTTCCATGGTCACAGGTGGCGGTGGTGGATTTATGAGAGCATCACGCCCACGTCCACGGCCTCTGCCTCTTCCTCCTCTTGCGGCCATCTGTTTTCCAACAAATGTGCAAAATTTAGAGATTTTTCCAATTATAGAGAGCTTACAAAAGATAAGAAACAATGCTGAGAATTCTCTAGACCAGATTCAAATTCAGTAGTTCAGTAAAACTGTTATAACTCGAGGTTCAGAGATCCAACAGAGGTGCACCAAGATTCGTTAGAAAGCTTAGGACATCAGCTACAACTTTCATTTAGATCACTTTTACAGATTCTGACACACACATGGTCAAAAGTAGAGCTAAACCGAAACTGTTCTGAGTTCCAGACAGCGCAGGAACATCAACTTGTGATAGCTAGATCTCACAAACCTGAACAGTTATAGATGTGATTCTAGAGACATTTGAAAGATACAGAGGTCTAGTTATCTCCACAAAAATTTCAGAATTTTTAACATCCCAGATTTCGAGATACCAGATTAAGAACAAAGACTGCTCCAGAAATCAGCACAGCAGAGATAAGATAAAACGAAACATCTGCATTAAGATTTCATTCTAAACTTAAAGTTCCAATCTAAGGAAGTTGTGGACATGCCCATAAACTTCCAGCAATCAAGCAAAATACCAAATCAACCAAGTTCACAAATTAAACATCTAACCAACCAAGTTCACAAGACCAACAAGACTAAATAAGAAACACGAACTAACGACGTGGTAATCTAGATCAAGGCACCTAACACCTATGGAGCGGTGTCAATCATGGTGAAGGACCAGCGCTTCTTCTTGTAGATGGAAGGCTGTCCAAGTTGAGCTCGAAGTTCATCCACTTGCTTCTGAAGGCATCTCTGAGCCCTCTGAGATGCACGCAGTTCTCCTTTGACTTCCTCATCCACTCCCTGCATAGCGTGGACATGCTGCACCGTTGCCACCAGAGTTGGGTCATTCTCTGGTGGAGCCAAAACCTGCCAAACACCCTCATGATCATTTCGAGGAAGGAACCTGAAGCGATCCTCCCTCATGGCCTCAAAGCGACGACCGTGGTAGTGGATGTAGGCATTTTGTGCTGCATCCTCCATGCCATCCAAAGCATGGGCTCTCCTGGCAGGGGCACAGTGGACAGTCTCCACCTCATGTCCATTCTTGATGTCGTTCCAAGCGGTGACCACCAGCTCTACCTTCTAGAAGGTAGCCTCCAATGGATGCTGGTACTCGGCGCAGTGGTAGCTGATGGAGGCGTGCAAGTTGGGGTAGTAGTCGTCCAGCACGTGAGTGAGGAGAGTGTGGTAGTAGGCTGTCTCTAGAGCTGGCTTGAAGTAGTACTTGCACTTCCAGCCAATCTCCTCATCCACCATGGGAACAGCTGGGGATGGTGCAGGTGTAGGGGAAGTAGCCGTCGACTCCTCAGGTGTAGCCACAACAGGATAGACTAGCACGGCGACTGGTGTAGGATCAGGTGTAGGCGTCGGTGTAGCCATCTCCTCGTCGTCGGAGATGATCACAATCTCCCTCTCCGCCTGTGGGGCACGCGGGGTGAACATGGCACGATAGCCGGCGGTGCTGAGGCGAGCAGTCTTTGGATTATGAGACATCTATAGATTTAAAGTGAGATTGAATTAGAATCAACAATTTTAAATAATAGATTAAGGTATGAAAAACATAAATGTTTTAATAAAATAACAAGAATAAGACAATAAGCAAGAAACCAGAGGAGCAAAGATGCTAAAATGACCGTTTTCTAACTAGGCTTGCATCCTACAGTCAACACGGCTTTGATACCAATTTGTCACACCCAATTTTAAGGATAAAATTGAATGCACAATACTCATGTGTGCCCAGGAATCAGTCACACACACAAGTCGACAAATCACATAAAGTATCATCACGGTGTCTCTTACATCACAAATAATAACATTAAGTAGTCTTACACAACACAGCGGAATAGTAAAGGATAACACTCTCGTGGAACACCATCACAGGGAAGGTCAACTGGTTGACCACAAGCCTAAAAATCCTCAGGGAAATCCTCATACCCGTTGTCATCTGTTACCCATCCAGGATTTTTATCCAAATAAAGAAAATAAACAAGTGTAAGTACATTCCGTACTTAACAAGCTAACATGGGGTTATGAAGCTCAAAAAGGATTGACTCTGGTTTACTGCAGTTAGCATTTTTAGTAGGTCAAGCTTTTATTCTCAAGTATTATCAAGTATTGCTTAAGCTCCCATTTAATCCCATATGAACATATATCAGTGTAAAGTGTATCGTATATCATCATAGAACATCTTAATTGAACATCATCATGTATCCAGTTATTCTGTGAGTTTTCCAAGCCACTCGTAACCGTGAGCACGGCTGTTATAATAGTTTGTTACCCTCTGCAGAGGTGGTGCACATTCACCGCGAGTCGTGATCCCCATATGCCCGGGTTAATTACTCCCATGTCACTACCAAGGTGAGCGGGCAGGGTACACTATGAAGCCATTTCATAGGTTTCCCTAACAAGTTAGGGCCGCTAGGTTTCCTTGGCAGGCAGATGTAGGAACCCCCCTTTCCTATGGCACATATCCATCGCGGCTATACTCATAGGAACAGAGGCAGCCCTATACCCAACGTGGCAAGCCCCATTTGCACTAAAAAGGTAACCTCTAACTAGCTAGAAAAGTTCCTATTACTGAGCTAAAGTCAGAGCCATATGACTCTCCCGGTTGCACTGTCAGTCCTAGCTTTTGCCGATAGATAAGTCCTTATGGAGAGCTGGGAGCAACATGAACAAAGGTCATTTGCACTTTCGCCCTATAGAACAGTTGTTATAAATCATGTTACTCACTTTGTTCCATAGTATCATTCATCATCATGTATATCAAGTTCAGTTAGAGCACTAGCAATCTACCCATATGCATTTTAACCCATAGGAGACAAGGCACAGGATAAACAATCACTAGGTTGTCCTTACGGGTATCAAAATTAGACACATGCAAATGAGTAATTGATTAAAGTGAAATAGGTCATCAAGGAAAGCCCATGCTATACTTGCCTTGGTTCACAAACTCGTGCTGGTCCTGCTGGTCATCGAAGAGTTCTTGGTCTCCAACGTTTTCCTCACCGTCTGAACGCGACCAACACGGCAACATACAACATTCCAAAAGCATTCATGCAAAGCAAACATTCCTATCATTAGAATAGTACACCAACAGTATTGAAAACAAGATAAAATGTTTGTAAACATAATCTACGTCTCGCTACGATCATGTCAACGCGAAGTTCACGAAAAACGGAGCTAAAATGTGAAAGTTATGATTTAAACGGGTTTTCCTATAGCCATATATTTAATTAAATCTAATCATGAAATTAAAAAGTTCCAAACTTGACTAACAGTAGTTCCAACATGTAGCTTATGAAATTACGAAGCTAACGCGATTTGAATGGGTCAATTCGGAGCTAAAACGACAATTTTATGAGCAAAACAATTCAAATGGCATTTCTGTAAATACTGAAAACGTATTTTTGACTTAAGCCGTGGAGTTTACGTTTTCCAAACAAGATTGCGCATTCGGGAAACTACGCCTTGGACTACGGGTTAGGACTTAGAAAAGTCCAGGGTCTCTTTTGCAAATCAACCACGTGAAAGGGTATCGGACGATCTCGGCCATCGGATCAAGGATGTAGGGCTCGGATTAGACCTGGGGAGGGAGAGAGAAGGATTCCGGCCGAAACAGTGACGCCGGCGGTGAGGCACCATTGCCGGCGGCGTGGAGGTCTCGGACGCACGCGGTTAGGGGCTAGGGTTCACCAAATGAAAAACTGAGCGCTCCGGGGGATGCGGGGGAAGAAGGGGGTCTCGGCCATGCCGATACGGCGGCCGGGAATAGCGGGTAGCGCGATGGCCGCCATGGCCGGCGGCCAAGGCTCGCGGAGCTCGCGGCCAGGGCACGAGAAGCCAAGAAAAACGAAAATAGGGGTACCAGGAGATAGAGGGAGTCCAGGGGATTCTCACCGCGGGGAAGAAGGATGACGGGGAAGCTCGGCGACGGCGGTCCGTGCGAAGGCGGGCGGCGGATTCTGGTGGCCTCGGAGCGGCGGTTGCAGGGGCTTCCTCGGTGCTTGGCGAGCGTGAAAAAGAGAGCGGGGAGCAGCAGGGTGCGTGGGGGAAGGCTCGACTACTATTTGTAGCGGCCGGGGCGCGAGGGGGGGGGGGCGCTCCCACGATGTTAGTCGTGGGCGGCGGTTGCTGCAGCGCCGGGCGTGGGTGGTTCTGAGCAACGCGGGGATGAAGACGGCGCCAACAAGCGGGGCTCGGGCGTCAGCGGTAGGGGAGGAGCGTGGGCGGTAGTTGCGGCCAGGCCGTTCGGCTGGTGGGCCAGCAGCGGCGCTTGGCCGAGCGAGGTGGGGAGGCAAGCTGGGCTGGGGCTGGCGCTGGGCTGCGGGACTGGGTCGCGGTGCTAGGCCGTGGGGAAAGGAGAGAAAGCCAGTGGCCAAAATTCAAGAAGGGAGAGGGGAAAATGATTCTTTCCTTTTCTTTTTCTTCTATTTTCCAAAACCCTTTTTAAATTCAAATTTCAATTCTTTTTGAAATCTTTAACAAATTCCAAGCATTCACAAAATGATATGCAGCAGCATGTATGCATCAAAAAGTTTCTATCCTTATTTTTAAATTTTTATTCCACAAAATTTATTATTTCCCTATCTTTTAATGCACCCACATTTGCTTAAATAAATCATATTTACTAATTTTAAAAGAATGCAAATTTTAAGATATCACATTCGTATAAGGTATGGACTATTGATGAAGTATTTGTTGGTTGAAGTTAACAAGGTTTAGACTTATTAAAAATTGCGATAAAAGAGTTAATGGTTACTTAGCCCCAATTGAAATCCTTAACTTTTCTAAGAATGGAAAAGTAGTAAGACAATGTTATTTTGACATTTAATCTCTAATAAAAATGTTTAAACACAAGCTACATGTTTTGGTATTGTTGATTGCATCAGAGTGAGTGCTTGAGCATGGCATAGGTCCAAGTTGTGTTGGATGTCACGTTGCTCTCGTAAAAATTGCCCAAACCTCCTTAGAATGCGCTATAACCGTGTTGTGGTGCTCTATTCGTGAACCGGTACTTCAGTGATGAGTCTATGTTGGCACTCTTTTAGCAACTTATCTACTTGCTCTCGGGTCATGGCGATTGCTCTGCTAGATACTTAGTATGGATGGCTTTAGGTTAGTGAAACTGGTTGAACCTTAGTCGAGTTCATCAGCAACTTTTGCTTCGCTTTAAAATTCGGGCATGTCACAGCTTTGTGATGTCTAGCGCCATGCGCGTGATCACCATGCATGGCTGACCTATGCCACCATGTGGTTGTGCTGTGTGCGCGCACGTGGCCACGCATCGGCTGGCCATGGCCGCCATGGCCTTGCCGTGGCTTGGCTGCTCTGGCCGCACCGCTAGGCCGCCGGTCCGCTCGGCACACGACCGCCCCTGCCACCGTGGCTGCTGATAGTGCTGCTGCTGCCTCCAGGCCCATGCCATGTTGATGCCGCTGTCGCTACCGTCGCATCGCCACACTACGCGCCTACCGCTGCGCTGCGCCGTTGGCCCGCCTTAACGCTACGCGCATGAGGCCGGGTCGCTGTCGCCTTGCCATTTATGGCACTGCGGCACGCGGGCCACGTTGGTAGCGAGCGCTTGGCCATTGTCTAGCGCTTGGCCATGGGCTACCTCAGTCATGCCAATCGTGTCCCACCAAGCACGCACATGTCGAGCCTCTGACCGAGTCCCCACCACCTACCGTCCACTCGCTTCTCCCATATCCGCCTCTCTGCTGCCGCCACCGCTGCGCCTTGCTAAAGCACCTAGACGTGAGAGGACGCCTTCCATTAATTCGCTACACCCACCACTCTGCCCTCATGTCCCCTCTCTAGCCGTCCCCACTCCGCTTTGATTGTGGCTCAACCGAGCCTCAGTTTTGGAGCTATGTTCCCGCCACCGCGCCATTAAGGCCTAGCCCACCTCACCCGTGGCCAGCTCCAACCTCGCCATCTCGCATCGAATTGACCACACCACTAGCCCTACCTAGAACCCCTCTTCATCATGTGCACCCAAGTCATAGCCCTATAGCCACCTCCACGCCGCTGACACGGCCGTGTCGCTACGGTTCATCGTCAAGCTCACCGTGCGCACGCGGCCAGACTTGCTCGGGGTGTCTCCGGCTAGGCCACCGCCATAGGTAGGATCGTGGTGCGTCACTGATGCTTACCCATCACTTCTATTATCTATTACATGCTGTGGCTCACTGAAACACAGTTGCCACTGCTGTAGGTCGCCTGCCGCCGGGGAGAGACCGTTCTGCTTCACCTCCGTTCCTGCAACCACCGCCCATTGTCGCACGTCGGTCCATAGGTGAGCATCGGTCCCATAGCTAGGTATGCAAGGGTCCTAGTTGGCCGACGTAATGGGGCCGTACCGGTCCACACCACGCTGGCGAGCGCGGTGGTCGTGGGGACCTCCTCGATGCGAAGACAACTTCTCTCGGGGTCTTTCGTGCATAAGTGATGACTGAGTAAATAGGACAAATAGTGGCTGTGAGAACAGTAGGAAGCTCGGGGGTGTTTTCGCTAAAACACCAGCGCGCATGGGCTCCTCGTCGTGGGCCGCGCCTCGCGTGGGCCACGTTGGGCCGGATTCGGTTATCTTTTTCGGGGAAAATTGAAATAGCTTTTTATTTTTATTTCTGAGCTAAACTTTGATAATTAATATAAAATGATATAGATGTCCAAAAATTGTAAAACTAATTTTGTTAGGTTCCTAAAATCATGATCTATATGCTAGTATGTTTTGTTCACATAGTTTTATAATATTTTTATGAATTACCTAATTAATTTAAGATGCTTAATATTGTAAGATATAAACTTGTATGAATTGTTGTGATAAATTGGTGATAGTGTTGGCTCTAAAACTTTTATAGTAAATTTCTCACATTATTAGGTGCTCACTGTAATTTTTGTAGCTCCATAATAATTAGTTGGCTAAGGTAGCTAAATGAGCCCTAGTTCAAAAATATATGTTTTATCAATAAAATGCCGAAACACCTTGGGATTTTAGAACTAAAACATTTTTTCTAGAGACAAAGCATTACTTGACGACGTGGATACGTAGCCTAGCACGTTAGTTATTAGAGCTATCTCGTTAGCTTGCGATGCGTAATCATATTTCAAAGAGTTTCGGTTTTCGTTGATTATTTACGTCTCTACATTGCATCCACGTATATCATAATAGGAACAATGATGGATTATGGAGTCGACTGAAGTAGCAGAAAAGATGATGCCTTGATGATCATGTCACTATGACGGAATGCTAACTTTTGGTTATATCTTACCCAGGCAAGCCCCGGTGCATAACCCCTATTATTCTGCACTTTATCTTATGCTTGTGCATTAAGTTTTAAGGAGTTGAATGAAAACCACTTTAAGTAGAACAACCGATTAAACATAACACGTCGCTCAGAGTAAGAAACATCGTGTTGTAATAAAGCGAACGATGGACTGAAAGGATATATGGCCGATCTAAATCGATCTTGACCAGGAGGATTGATGTTGCTGCAAACTAATAACAATAAAAACATCAGCAATATCGGTAACTTAATGAATCTACCTGAAGAATGCCACCCTTAGGTAGAGCCGATAACATGACCTTAATCTAATTCGAGCAGTGGAGGTCGACCGGATCGATGCAGCCGTACTTGAACTAGACAAGAGTCGATAAATAACTTATACTAGAGTTCACAGTGGAGGTCGACCGGATCGATGTAGCCGTACAAACCAAAGTATTAGCCATGACGGTACTTACAGGCAAGCCAGAGGTCGGCCGGATCGATGCAGTCCTGCTCGCTGAAGAACTCACCGAGATCTACTCTACTCCTACTCATAAGGGTTGGCCGGAGCAAAAAAAAAGGTAAATTGTATTTGATTGATTGGATGTCCTTTTACAATAGCCGGAGTCCAATATTTATACCCGGAGCTTAAACATGAATCATACTCGAGTACGACTCATTACAATCTTTGGTATAAAAGAAAATATTCTTATCTTAAGATAACTTGGACCCTAATCTTTTCCTTTTTGTAGAGTCCAATATATATTTCCCGACGCCAACCGTAGCTCATTATCGTTATCTGCTGACGTCATTCAAAGAGAGCTGATTCCAGTGTTGCATCCGAATCAGCTGATATCGATCCTTATGTAATCGATTCCTTGATCGGCACAATTGTGGAAGCTTCGAGTTCCCACGTTCTTCTTTCCAAATTTTGGTGTAAACAACTTTATTCTCTCATTTATGATCCTGGTGAAAAAATGTGGATTTTCGAGTTCTCCCTTGGGGTGTGCTCGACGGAACTGCGTAGTTTAGTGTCCTTTCTTAAGTACTTAGTGTTTAATGGAAGACAAGTACTCCTGAAAGACATTGAATTAGATGGTTCTGCCACAGTTATATCATTGTATGAATGACAAGGTTGTATTGCACAGTCCCAATGGACAATATATACTATATGTTATGTGCAAAAGTTCTTGCGGTAACTTAGTTAGGAAGCCTGATCCAAATCCAACAAATCCCTCCGGTCCTGAGCAGACTGAATAGAACTCCGATCTCAAGTAATCTAAATAGGATTCCTACATTGCCCTTCTGTAATATATCGTATCTAGAAGATATGATTTATTAGGACTCTTGTAGATATTGTAATCCTATCATATAATCGACTAGGATACTTTCTTTGTAACCCTACCCCTCCAGAGTATGAGGGGCATAAGTCCCTTAGTCGGTAGATCCCCCATCCCACATCTCATCTCGTATTCCAACAATACAGACCAATAGAGCACGGGACGTAGGGTTTTACGTCACATTGATGGCCTAAATCTTTATAAATCTTGTGTCTTGTGTCTCTATTACCATCTAGTTTATGATCACACGCACCTCTATCAAACAATCTACCATCGTAGGCATCCCCCTCGGTGGATTGACGAGTATCTTTTGTCGACACTGATTCCCATTAGCTTTAACCCAGGCCTCAGCCGTAGGTTCCTATATGGCATCCGAGCCCAAGTTTGGGTGTGCTGGGCCTGGGACGCTGCACATGGTGCGAGGATAAGGCGACGGTAGTTTTACACAAACCAACGATATACATCATGTAAAATACATAGCCGTCAACACATAGACTTTGTGTTAAGTAATTTTACATAAAAGTCATCTACTTTTGTGTTAATAACTATAAATCTAATAAATAAACTGTATGTTTACATTTATTACACATATAAAGATTTTTTTATTTTAACATGATCCTGAGATGTAATTCTTTTTCGCCAGGCACATGCATATTTAATATTTATATATTCTTATACAATGTTAAAAGGAGAACTTTTCTCCATATTTTCGTTCTTTACTCTCCCTCCCTCCCGGTTCATCTGTCTCTCCACTTCTCGGAACATAAGCGTTTTTATGGTTTCACTAAGAGTGATGTTTTAAAATTATTGATACGAGTTGTTATTGGTTTCCATCTGGTCCATGACCTGAACTCACGATACTCATGCGAGTTAGAATAGCAGGCCTGTAGGCCGGTACAGAGTCTGTTTCCAAGACGTATTAGAATAGATAACGATGTATCTTCCGTTGCAACGCACGGGTATATTTGCTAGTTATAAAAAAGAGCGAGGGCTATATAAAAAAGACGCAAAGATCATTTTGTTATATTATTATTATTTATAATAAAAAAGAGTGAGGGATAATGTTATTTATTGTATGTTAAAAAGTGCAAAAGATAAATTGAAAACAAAAAACAAATCCGGATTAGGACGGGGTCAGACGCGCTACCATTGCGCCACGGATCCGGTTGTGCCATGTACAGTAGAGAATGTTTAAAGTACAATATTTCACTAGTCGCACCCACGCGCCTGCAGGTTGCTGGAGGATTTTTTTTTTCCTCTTATCTAAGTACAATGGTAGTATCTGTTCGGATAAAGACACACATCATCACGCGTTCACCATACAAACAAACCTATAGCTATACCTAGACAACGAATCGACCTACGACTATACTAGACAACGAATGCAGCTGAGAGATACTCGAAGATGAGTAGACTTTGAGCGTGCGTCCATCACACACACGATATACAAATAGACCTATAGCTATACCTAGACAACGAACACAGCTAAAAAATATTCAAAGATCAGCAGACTCCAGGCACGTCACTTGACCACTATGGCATATTTACGAGAGAGGCACCTGGAGAAATTAGGTATCATGCGCCGAGCAGCGCTCGAACGCACGACCGACGGCTTCCGCAGCTGGAAGACCGACCGAGCGAGCTACGGCTCGTTCCCGTTGCTGGAGGATTTGTTTGTTTACCAGTTGGCATGTACAGACAGAGGGTCCCACATCACAGCGATGGGTCACGGAATCCCAGCCAAAAGATCACACTAACCAACGGGCAACGGCACAAAACATCAGACGAAGCAAAAGGCAGACTTCTTTATCACAGACGGCGAAAAGAGACGAACTAGGGCCATCCACTTCATTTTGCCAAATTTTTCAAGATTACTCATCACATCGAATCTTTGACGCATGTATGAAGCATTAAATATAAATAAAAAATAAAACTAATTACACAGTTTAGACGAAATCTACTAGACGAATCTTTTAAACCTAATTAGACTATGATTAAACATTAATTGTCAAATAACAACGAAAAACGCTACAGTTACAATTTGTAAAAAATTTTGCATCTAAACTGGGCCTAGAGTCTAGAAGAGGCCACAACCCTTTCCACGCATTCCCTCCCCGCCACGCGGGCCCCATCGCCTCATCCCTCCCCCAATCACGGACCGCCATGTCAGATGGCCTCATCCTCCGTGCCTCCCACGTGGCGCCCCCACCACCCACCACCTCTCTCGTCTCTCCCCCTTCCCGCTTGCCGGGGCGTCTCGCTCTCGCCTCGCCTCGCCTCCTAGCACCACCACTCCTTCCTCCATTCCTCCAAGCCACCACCCCACACCTCGGCGCGTCCCGCCAAAACCCCCGATACCCAAACCCTAGCTAGCCGCCTAGCTCCCCTCCCACGCGCCATGTCCGTCGCGTCCGCGGCGGCGGCGGCGGCAGCCTCCCTGGTCGCCTCATCCTCGCTCTCCGTCCCAGACCACCTCCGCCTCCGCCTCCGCCGGCCCCCGCCTCCTCAACTCCCGTGCTTCCGCCGGCGATCACGCGGGGCCTGCCTCGTACGCGCCGTCCTCGAGGACCGCGCGCCCCCGCCGGCCGAGGAGGACGCCAAGCGCTACGGGCTCAACGGGAACGGGAGCGGGCTCGGGTACGACGATGCCGCCGTCCAAGCGTACCTCGGAAGCAACAACAACGGCAACGGCGACCGGAGCGCCAGCGGTGACGGCGCGGCGGTGACGCAGAAGCCCGCGGCGCCCGCGAGCAGCGTGGCCGTGGTCCCGGTCCCGGTCCCGCCGGCGGAGGATGAGAGGAGGAGGAAGGAGAGGGTGGAGGAGATCGGGAGGGAGGATGCCTGGTTCAAGCAGAGCACCGGAGAGGTGAATATTTTTTTTCTGTTTGCTTAACGGCTTATCATCTGCATAGCTGCGTGTGTTCTCCAGCGTCAGTTCTAAAGTGGGTGATCATGTGGGATAGGATAAGGGGCAGCTTTGACAAAAGTTAGTGGGGCAGCTTGACTAGGGTGACATCGATGTATGTTTGGAACAAGTGCATTCGTGATACTCTAATTGGAATGAAGTTCAGATTTAGGTAAGAGTACATTATCAGCAATTCAGCATCACACATCTTCAGAAACTACTACGTAGTAAGTACTTTAGTAGCAGCATCCACAAGCGCTCTGGAACGAAAGTTGTGAGGGGACGGTGTTGAAAATGCAACAGGCTGGCTAGCTGGCTGGTTAGTTACTTAGATTACTGTGTCAGGTTGAGTAGATGATACATGGACCCAGCTTATCCTTGGCCTATGATATATATTGCTGTCCAATTATCTGATGAAAATAGCTGCAGTTTTGTGTCATTCACTGTGTTCCTTTTTCCTTTCCCTTTTGAGTTGAATAACTAAACCTTGCAGGTTTCTGTTGCTCCTGGCGGTCGCTGGAATCGGTTTAAAACCTATTCAACAATTCAAAGAACATTGGAAATATGGGGGTTCGTTTTTACATTTATATTCAAGGCTTGGCTCAACAACCAAAAGTTCACCTACAGAGGTTAGTGACTTCAACTGAACACTAAAAAAAATACTAACCTATAGAAGTTTGTTTTTGTATCTGCGGAAAATAACAATAAGTTCTTCCCATTTAGTGATGTATTTGGCTCACAGGTATCTTTCGTACAAGTTAAGAACATTTGCGAATACAATTGAATAAAATCCTTCATCTTGTACAACAGCATGTGTGGCATGCTAGCCAACACACTGGATTCATATCTTTTACAAAATGGTGTTCATAATGTTTTCAATTTTTAGATGTTTTTTATATTGAAGAATTACCTACATGTTTCTTCAAAATTGTGTACCTTCAATAAAGTTCTAATTCAACTTCTGCAGGGGGGATGACTGAGGAGAAAAAGATAATAAGGAGGAAAGTTCTTGCCAAGTGGCTAAAGGAGAGTCTCTTGAGATTAGGCCCCACATTCATCAAAATAGGGCAACAATTCTCCACCAGAGTGGATATTCTCCCACAGGAATATGTGGATCAACTATCGGAGTTACAGGTTTGTGTGTTGAAACTTATTCTAATTGCAGACATGCTTTGGTGCTTTTTCCAAAATTGAGTAAACTGCTTTTCTCTTATATAAAGATACGCACCTCTCCTGCGTGTTCGAGAAAAAATAGAGTAAACTGCAAAGACTCTAAAATTGATGGGTTGGCTCATTAGAGGATTTGCTCTCCTGTTATTAAACAATTTGACCACCCTCTATTATGCATAAGCTGAAATATGCATTAAATTTAGTTCAGTTTACTAGATCAGCCTAGTGGATGGCAAAATCTGCAAGTCTCAGATTGTGCCCTGTACATTGGTGTAGCACATTAGCATTTATCAGCAGCTCAGTGCCCCATGTGAAGAAAATAACTGTCTTGTGTAGTTATTAGAAGTTATCTTGTTTTTTTCTCTCTATATTTTTGTTAATGCACATTCCTATGCTTATACCCCTGTTATGATTGAACCATGGAATTATTACCTATTTTTGCAGGATCAAGTTCCTCCATTTCCTTCCGAGACAGCTGTAAAAATTGTCGAAGAAGAGCTGGGGGCATCTGTAAATGAGATATTTGATCGATTTGATTTTGAACCAATAGCTGCTGCTAGCCTCGGTAATTTTTTTTTTATTTTAATAAGCAACTTGGCACTATAATAATCTATCCCTTCTTGCCAGGCCAGGTTCATCGGGCACGTCTGAATGGCCAAGAGGTTGTGATCAAAGTGCAACGGCCTGGTCTGAAGGAGCTGTTCGATATTGATCTGAAGAATTTAAGGGTAAGTTATTTATGTTACTAATCCTGTAGCATACCCTGTTTTCATTTTTTAGATAATGAAATAAAACATCCTGGCCTCTGCATCTAAAGATGCACACATAAGTGTACTAGTACCAAAAAAAAGTATGTCTGTTATGTGTTGCCTATTTACCTACTTAAATGTGTTTCCATTTTTTACCATTTGCTGACAAATAACTGAATTGGATAGGTAATAGCTGAATACCTTCAGAAAGTGGATCCAAAGTCAGATGGCGCCAAGAGAGACTGGGTTGCTATTTACGATGAGTGTGCATCTGTTTTATATCAGGTAATTAGTTGTATGATCATGATCTACTGTCTTAGACTTGTTTGACTACGTCTATTACGGATCATGTAATCAGTTCATGTTTTTTATCAGGAAATAGACTATACGAAGGAAGCATTTAACGCTGAAAAATTTGCTGAGAACTTCAAAAAATTGGAATATGTGAAGGTTCCTGAAATTTACTGGGAGTACACTACACCTCAGGTTTCTTCTACACAGAAAATACAAAATAGATCCAACAAGGAACTTGGTGGAATAAAGATTTTAAGTTTCTTTTATTTTCATTGCAGGTTTTAACAATGGAATATGTCCCAGGAATTAAAATTAACAGAATAAAGCAATTAGATAAGTTAGGAGTCGATAGAAAAAGGTAAGTACTGTATAACCATCAACCATGAACTAAACTTTCTGTGCCAACTGACTTTGTTGCTTCCTGTCAATGTGAATCACTTTCAGATTAGGCCGTTATGCTGTTGAGTCCTACCTTGAGCAGATCTTGTCCCATGGATTTTTCCATGCTGACCCGGTTAGTCACCCTGTCTATTCACCACAAACACTGTTTTAGTCATTATGGTTATTTCTCACCTTCGCATCATCCTTCACTTCATTTCTATCCATGCATTGGTCTGTTTTCAAATGAAGTAGAAATATAATATTTCGTTAAGAAAACCTGTATCATTGAATTTATGAGGTCCCTTTGCCATCCTCCTAACCTTGGCAGATTTATGGCTCACTCTATGTGCAATATGCTTCAGCCATAGACAAAATCCAATGTGCTATTACTTCCTCCTATCACAAACATATGTTCATCTAGGCTTGTCCTAAGTCAAACTTTTTTAGCTTTGACCATCAATATATAAAGTTTTATATGGACTGAAAACATAAGATTAACGTTATTAGATCTTTTATGGAGAATACTTCCACAATATACAATTCTTTCAATGAAGATGATATATTTCATAGAAATTGCTAGTCAAAGTATCAGAGTGGAGACCGTGTCAATGCCATAATGGACATGTATTTGTGAGCTGAGGAAGTATGTCTTATAGTACAAATTTCATGAGACTGAATCATCCCTATTGTCTTCTTGCTCCTTTTTAGTATCTCTAATAAAGCAGTTGCTATACTATGTGTTAAAAGCTAATGGTGATTCCTTTACAGCATCCAGGAAACATTGCTGCTGATGATGTCAATGGAGGGAGACTTATCTTCTATGACTTTGGGATGATGGGAAGGTAACATTGGCGCCCCCCCCCCCCCCCCCCCCCCTCACATAAGTTTCATTTCATGAGAAATTTTGCATCTCAGTATGGATAATAATCTTCATCCTTCCAACTTCCAGTATCAGTCAAAATATTCGGGGAGGATTGCTTGAAGTATTCTATGGAGTTTATGAAAAGGATCCTGACAAAGTTAGTTCTCTGGGCATAATAGCCAGCAGATGATAATTTATACCCTGTGATGTTCTGGGAAGTGTTGAATCCTGTATTCCTGCAGGTGCTTAAAGCAATGGTTCAAATGGGTGTCCTTGTTCCTACTGGAGATATGACTGCTGTCAGAAGAACAGCTCAATTTTTCCTTAATAGGTAGTTACTTTTCCTTGAGAAGTTATTTTTTTCCTCGAACGTGCTTGAGAGTTGTGTGTATTTCATTAAAGAAAAAAGAGTAACCAAATACAACACCACCCTTGAGAAGATGTTACTTTGTAGTTATAGCAAATGGAGTTTGTTGAACTGGAAGAGCATGATGTTTTTTTTGAACAAGATGAGCATGATGTTTGACTTTGTTCTTTTTTGTGTCTATTATTTATAGCTTTGAAGAGCGTCTAGCAGCACAAAGGAAGGAGAGAGAGATGGCAACTGCAGAACTGGGATTTAAAAAGCAATTAACTAAGGAGGAGAAGTTTGAAAAGAGGAAGCAGAGACTTGCTGCAATTGGTAATGTTGTGACCTACCAACAGACTTGATAGATGGAAATATGTCAGGGTTTATTCTACAAATTTTATTATGTTGACTTGAATTCAATTTTGCAGGAGAGGATCTTTTGGCGATTGCTGCTGATCAACCATTTCGCTTCCCTGCCACATTTACATTTGTGGTCAGAGCATTCTCAGGTTTCAATGTCTAATAATTTACATGTTTACAAGGAAATTGTTATTATACTGTCATTCTACTCAGGCTTTCTCCATTTTATGCAGTTCTAGATGGTATTGGGAAAGGCCTTGATCCTAGGTTTGATATTACAGAGATTGCTAAGCCGTGAGTACTTGCTGCATTACTAGCATCTCGATACTTTTTCAAAAACATGCAAAGCTTGCACATCTTTATATTTTCAGCTTGACCTTTTCTGGTGCTGACTTGACATGTCTGTTAAATTTGCTAGATATGCCAAGGAATTGCTAAGATTTAATGAAGCTGGTGTTGAAGTAGTTGTGAAGGCAAGTTTCAACATTTGGTCAAAGCTTTTAACCTATCTCTATGATAGCATATCTCCTAAGTATTTTGATACTGAGAGTTTTAAGTGCTTTTGATTGCAACATTATTTCAGGATGCAAAGAAGAGATGGGAAAGGCAGTCCCGTGCCTTTTATAATTTGTTCCGCCAACCCGACAGAGTTGAAAAGCTCGCACAAATTATTGAACGTTTGGTATGTGCATCATTTGCCAACATTATTTTGTTGTGTATTGGTGTTATTTGCACATGTGCTCTTGACGAAAGTTTGTACGACTGAACTCAATGAACTGCTTTTTTGCAGGAGCAAGGTGAACTCAAGCTTCGTGTCAGAACACTGGAATCGGAAAGAGCATTTCAAAGAGTTGCCGCTGTACAGAAAACAATTGGATATGTGAGTTCAGAATTATTAATATATTGTTTAACTTTTTTCTATGTTACTTCATGCTGAACCATGAAAAGACAAGGGCAAACTTGTCTGCTGGATGACACTGTCACTGAGTGCATGCAAATTCAGTTAGCCTGCACTGGAATTGTTAAAACAAAATTGACAGAGGGCGCCTGCAAATTCGATGCGAGAAATCTGATCAAGTCATCAAGAGAAACAGCCCTTATATCATGAAATTGTTTTTCTTTCTTTGATACTGCACTTTTTTTCCTGAAGTTCCATATCATAATAATGTGTCTTAAATCTTGCTCTGTGTCATCCAGGGAGTTGCTGCAGGTAGTTTGGTGAACCTTGCAACAATGTTGTACTTCAATTCAATCTGGGTGAGTTTGTAAACAAACTGGAGTATATCATCCATCAAACTTCTAGCACATATTTGTTCTCATCACCTGATCTTCCAATCTTCAATAACCGTTGCAGGGACCAGCAACCATTGCATACTCCCTCTGCGCATTCTTCGGGCTTCAAGTTCTGATCGGGCTTGTCAAGGTTAAGAAGTTGGATCGGCAGGAGAGACTGATAACTGGTACTGCCTGAGCTATGAGTTCTTGATCAATCGGTGAGAACTGAACCGTCACTTTTCAGCGTTGTGTGTTGTCGTCACGTTGCCTTTTTTTTCCCCCTTTTGCACAATTTTACCCCCAGCGCAATTTAGCATAGGCACGGCCCCCCGGTGTATGATAGCTGTATGTAGATGCGATAATAACAGATAAAGATGTACATAGTGTATAATAGACATTCTACATGTATTTTTTTCTTCCATGGTGTAGCAGATACGTACAGGATTTTCTTTCAAATGATGATGATTCAGGGTTAAATGATTGATTTGGTGATTTTATTTTTGTCTCGAGTAGATGCGGTGCCGTAAGTTAACGATGGATGTGGCAAGATAGATGACGCGCCGTAATGTTACACCACCAATGTTTTCTGATCGTCCGATTAATCGTGATTAATCGTCCTTATCTGTACTTAGCACTTGATTAGGCTCTCTGATTCAATCAGAGCGATCAGAAACCTGATCGTCCGATTAATCGTCAATTACTCACGATTAATCGTCCGATTAGGTCTCTTTACCGACCAGCACTAAATAGGCAGATGGGCTACTTCAGTTTACTAGGCTATATTTATTTGGGCCAGGTCCATTAGGGTTTCTCTTATATACCTCACCCTCACTCTTTCTCTCCTCAGTACTCCTCACTCCCGCTGTGTGTGCAGCTGAGCTCCATCTCTTCCCTGCTGCGTGCATCTCACTCCCTCCTCCCTCCCTTCTAGTTCCAATCCAAGCAGCTCATCCGTGGATCTTCCCTACTGCTTGCTGCTTCCTCCTCCCTTCTGCTGCAGGGTCGCCTATTCTCTTCCCCACCTACAGGCTGCAGGTCCAGGGAGCATGAAGATGAGCTCCTCCTCTGAAGGTGAGTCATTAAATCGTCTTTGTTCTGTCATCTCCTTTCCTCTGCACTATGCTCAAATCTTGATGCTTTGTTTCTTTGGCTATTTGCTGAACTTGCGTAGATGAAAATCGAAGGCGGCAGCTTGCAGTGGAAGTCATCATGCCTGGGCCTAATCCTGAAGGAGGTGCTGGTGCAAGCTCATCAGTTGCATCAGGTGGTGATGGTTCAGCATCCTCAGCTGCTCCAGATGTTTCAGCCCCTGTAGAAAAGACTATAGCAGCACTGCCTCCAGAACTTGCTCAGCAGGCTAAAGATCCCAAGAGGAAGGCTCGATCTCAAGACCCAGGATGGAAGTATGGGTGGTGGCCAGATCCTACGAAGAAGGAATTTATTCAGTGCATTTTCTGTAAGAAGGTAGTGCCTGCAGGAATCGGTCGGTTCAAGATGCACCTTGCAGGGGGTTATGGGGATGCAGTGAAGTGCCCAAAACCACCTCCAATAGTCCAGCGAGAGATGACTATTTACTTGAAGAATACAAGGACTACAATTGTGGCACTTCCTGGAGATGGTGAACAAGAACAAGAAGCAAATGAAGAGGATGAAGTTACTGAAGTTGAACTAGCGAAAATACCAAGTTCTGGGACAAGACTCAAGCAAGCACAATCAGAAGCAAAGAAGAAAATAGCTCATGTCCGATGGTTGGACGAATACAAGCCACCGCCATATAATCAATTTTCTTGCCAACAGTCCAGCAGGGACCTTCTTCCTAGGTTCAGTGGATGCTTCAAGTGAGATAGCAAATGCACAAATGCTAGCTGATTTGTTGGAGCAGCAAGTTGACAAGATTGAGAAGGAATATGTGGTGCAGGTTGTCACAGACAATGGGGCCAACTTTAAGGCAGCGGGAAGGATTCTAATGGAGAGGATCCCACATTTGTTTTGGACACCTTGTGCTGCCCATTGTCCGAATTTGTTGCTGCAAGACATTAGTGAGACAAAGGAATTCAACACTGCCATCAATTGGAGCAAGAAAGTGTGCAAATTTCTATACAAGCATGGGAGGATACTTGATCTAATGAGACAGAAGATAGGTGGAGATATTGTGAGACCAGCTGTTGAGTATGTGCTGCTGTAATGTTGTCAGTCTATCACACTATTTTTTTACATCTACTTACTCAAGTTATCTATTATTCCTACAGAAAATCAGCAAACATATGGAGGCTAGGACAAAAATATGGAGTCAGATCTCATAGGTAAGTAACCAACTAACTAGAAATATGCTCGATGTCTACTATATAAATATATAGTATATGGTATATTATATATATACCATACATATATAATATATACTTATATAGTCCTGTTATATGCTGGATGATTATATGGACGATTAGACCGATTAAAGATCGATTAATCATCTTGATCGTCGATTAATCGTCCTGATCGTCCTAATCGATACCAGACCGATTAGGAACGATAAACCGATCAGAAAACATTGTACACCACATCCACAGCGTAAATCGTCACGCCTTCCGATCTTCGTCGCGGGGACTAGTCGCGTGGGCGGATACGGGAATAATGAAAACTTTATGCTAAAGATCATGACATGGCTTAGTTTGCCTATTCGTCTATTTGACATGTTATTAGGAGCCTTGCCGAAGTGCCTCACGGGCATATACCCCTTACCCTTAGGATGACTTTCTAAATTATTTAACTAATAATATTTGTCGTAAAGACACAATGTTCAAACTTCAAAGGCTGCTATAATGATAACTTTTAAAGTTATCCCGTATATTTTATAAACACGGATCTCTATTTTCGCTAAAAATAGAATCCCGTAGACAGGAAACACCTCATTTCGCTTTCCATCCTGGACTGCTGTAAATGGTGCGAGTCTGACACGTAAGCCAAACACCAAGTACATATTAGCCTCACATTTAGTTGTGTATCGTCGATTCAACGATTATCCATTGTAGTCTTATTACACAAAGAAAACCTAAACATATTTTTTTCAAGATGCAAAAAGGCATACTAAGCTATGGCAAAACATAACACAGTTCTGGATATTACTTAGTACAATTGGACAATAGCTGCTACATTCCCCGGACCACTACAACAATGCTTTAGAAATTCACCCTCGGATATACGAATTTCCACCTTAACACAACCCCCCCCCCCCCCCCCCCCCCCCCCACCCCCAACTTCTGAGACTAGCGACGAATCCCAAAAAAAATACCATCCCTTCAAATTGTCGCTAACAGTTCCAAAAGCTACCTTTCATATACACAAACAGCAATTAGACTGAGTCTTGGCAATTCAGTGTTGAATTCTTTCATCGGAGTCGTTGAGTGGCTACCTTGGGCCGGACAGCTCCACGGCACGAAGGTTGTACGTGGAATCGACGATCCAGTCATTGCGGAGCGGTGCGGACTCAGCCTCCTGCCTCACCACCTCCACTTTCTGCCACTCGTCCCAACGCTCTGCCAGGCCGTCACCTTCGAGCATCCTCACCACCTCCGACATCTTTGGCCGGTCCAACGGGGAGCCCTGAGTGCAGAGGAGTGCCACCTGGATCAGGTTCTCCACCTCGATCTCCTCGTAGGCGTTCTGCAGATCTGGGTCCACCAGCATCTCCACCTTCTTCTCCTTCAGCAGTCCTTTCACCTGCAAGATGCCAATTGTGAATTATTCATTTATGCCAGCTTGTTTTTGTCATGAACAATCCATTCGTTCCATTGTTCTGATAGTTGAACATGTTTTTATAATGCAGCAGGCATATGGCAGGGCGACTGATTGTGCATTAGCATATTGTAGGCATGATGGATGTGTCCCCTGGAGGGTGAACTGCCCAGCTTGTCACTTGCCAGTGCACACTCTCTAATTAAGAAATGGATTAAGGGCACTTCATGGTTACAGAGTTAGCTTTCACACCAATCTTTAAGAAACTAATAAAATATAGCCCATAGACAGCAAAACAGTACGAAAGAAAAAGGACAACGACCGCTGCCGCCGCCGCCTATCGCGCGCCATGGAGCTCCAGCGAGACCTTACCGCGTCCGCGGCAGCCTCCTTCTTCCCCTCCCCCTGCCGCAGCCATGACCATGGTCGCCCCCGCCCCAACCCCGCCTGGCCGCCTCCTCCGCTGCCCGCTCCAGCAGCGTCGTCGCCGCCTCCGCCTCGCCGCCGTCTCTCCCGTCCCCACCGCTGGGCCCACCTGCCTCCCCTAACCCCTTTCTAAGACCGCCGGAGATGGAGAAGAAGAGAAGGAGAGCTTGGGCGCGGGTCGAGGGTGACCCGTCGTCAGATAGAGTTTGCGAAAGAAAAATGTATAATCTGTAGTGCAGTAATACTGTATGACACTGACTATTGAGAAGAAAAGTTACTTACCCAGTCAAGAAGCATAACATCGTCATCATTTGCAAGACGAGCAAGATCAAATGCCCTCTGGCCAGTAATAAGCTCCAGAAGCATGATCCCATAGCCAAAAACATCAGTCTTTTCAGAGGACTTGCCAGTGGATAGGTACTCGGGAGCAATGTGTCCAATTGTTCCACGAACAGCAGTTGTGACATGGGTATCCTTGTAATCCATAAGCTTGGCAAGCCCGAAATCACCCACGACTGCCTCGAAGTCCTCATCCAAAAGAATATTTGCAGCTTTGACATCCCGATGGATAATTTTGGGATCGCAGTGATCATGCAAGTAAGAAAGTCCTCTTGCAGATCCAAGTGCAATCCGTCTTCTTTTTTCCCACTCAAGAGGTGGCTCAGATGTCTGGCGCTCTATGGAATCAGAAAGACTAATGAGAACAGGAAGCTAATATTCTGCATGTTTAGTTGGGGCTATGGAATCAGTATTTAGAAAAAAGAACAAAGTACCTCGTAAACGTGATGCCACACTCCCATTAGCCATGTATGGGTAGACTAGCAACCGTTCAGTAGGTGTCATGCAGAAACCACGAAGTCTGAGAAGGTTCCTGTGCACTGCCATGCTAATCATCTCAACCTCTGTTTGGAACTGAAGCTCACCACCAGGTGTCCGCTCCTCTTTTAGTCTTTTCACTGCTACCAAAGAGCCATCAGCAAGCCTTCCCTTGTACACTTTTCCAAAACCACCTCTTCCTAAAATGTTCTTGTTACTGAAATTATCAGTTGCAACTTGAAGCTCCCGCAACGAAAACTTTTTGAGCTGACCAAGATGGACTTCTGGATCCTCCTCGGCTGAAGCAAGCAAAATGGGCCAGCAGATGAACAAACAGGCAATACAGGTTAACAAAAAAAGTACACCATATGATACAGACCTGGAACATCGAAGAAATGCTCTTCAGGTTTACGACGGCGCCACATTGCAAATGCAATTGCAGGAACAGCAAACACCAATGCTGCACCAGCAGCAACACCTCCAGCGATTGCTCCAGTGCTAGAGGCACCTAATGGTAGACATAAATCCAGGAATTAAGTGTCGTCCAGAATGCTAAAGTTTCATTGTACTAATGAGAATACAAGTAGATTAAAAAACCTACCAGTTGATTGGGTTGGGGGAGATGGAGGATTGAATGGAGGAGGTGGGGAAAAGGGAGGAGCCCCAGGGCAGGGCTTTGTAGTACCAGGGCCGCAAAGATTTGGATTGTTGGCAAAACTGTAACAAACAGGTAATATTTATCATGCACGCTGAAGATACAGTGTAGGCTAAGGATCAGTGAATCATCCAGATAAAAGACCTAATAGGGGTGAAGAGTGAAAAGGAGCCTGTTGATGGGACTTCTCCTGAGAGGTTGTTGTTCGAGAGATCCCTGCATTTTCATGATAATTATATTATATATTCATTCAACACATAACAAACATCAAGAGAACAATAGTAGTGTGCATGCTACTTACAGTACTTGGAGAGTGGAGATATTGGTCAAGGATACAGGAATTTGACCAACCAAGCTGTTGTTGTTAAGACGTCTATCCTTGCACATAGGCACAGAACAAATAAATATTTGTGACTTTACCAAAATATAAGAGCACAGAAGACACTAATAAAGATAAAATGTTAATGATTTTTTTTTTCCAAAGACAGCATGAGTTGTGCTGATAAAATACAATTCAACGATACAACTGCCATAATATAGAATAAGCATGGGAAGAGTAGGAGAAAGGAGGAGAAGCAAACACACAAGTCCATCTATCAAATAGGAAAACAACAAAGTTAATCAAATACCAACATGTCACAGAAATTAGAAAATGCAGCATCACAAGTTCCTCTTGTTTTTCAGGTTACAAAATACATAGGCCATTCTTGACAAAGAGATCAAAAGTCTATATAAAACATCCAGAAATTTAAAAAAAAAAACTGAAAAGTGTCTAAACATTAAACCTCAGCAAGTAAAACAACATAAGAGGGTGCTAGTAATTGGTAAACAAAATGAGTCTTACAGGAAACGCAGCTTCAATAGATTCCCCAGGCTGTCAGGGATATAGCCAGAGAAGTTGTTCATATACAGATCCAAACTGACCAGGTTAGTCAAGTTCCCAAGTTCAGGGGGTATGGTCCCACTTATGTTGTTGCTGTAAAGCTCCCTATTACAAAAAAAAGTAATATAAATAAATTCTCAAATGTAAAAGGACACAATTACAAAATGAAGAAATGTATACAACAATTAACAAACAGAGTTACGCATAAAATGTAAAGGTTAAGACTTTTTTTAAGATCCGCTAATTTCTAAATGGATAATTTGTTTTTGAAACAGCGTACCTCTAATTCACATTTAAAACAAGAGAAGTACTCCAGTACTCCTAAAAAATTAGCACGTATCCTGAAGCACCTAAGTAAATTAAATGATACCTCCAAGGCTGCCTCCCTTACCCATTGTGGCCGTCCCCAACTCCCCAACCCCCACCCACCAAAAAAAATGTTCAGTTTTCTTTGGCGAGTGCATAGGTATGCAGGTGGCAGAGTTTCTAGTGCACACATCCTAATGTCACTGACTCACTGACACAGATTGCAATAAGCTAATAGTCTTGGAAGCACAACCTCAAATGAGCACTGAGTGGCCAAGTAAAAGGAAGTCTACGAAAGAAATCCATATAGGCAAAAGGTGAACAGAAGTATGCATTTTGTCTGCCATAGAGCGTCATCTGCTGGTGGTGTCCGACAAACTGTCCTCCCAGGCCAACAAACTTTCAGTGCTCCAGTCCCAAATTAAATCTCCATGGTTATCAGCCATGTCTGATCCACAGATCAAGCCATAGTGCCCCACAACTAAGAGAACGTGAAGAATTGGATTGTGATGGGCTGGGCCAGGCTCAGGAGGTAATTCAAAATAAACCGATCAATTCAGGGTGCTTTAGGGTCAGTTCTTATTTTTGAGAAGGGATTACTGGAGCACTTTTCTTAAAATAATTATTCTGACGGCACATACAAGATAGAAAATCCACATCTTGAAACTGTTGGCAAAACCAACACATGCAGAACTTACAAATATTGGAGATTTTTCAGCTGACCAAGTTGTGGCACTAGGACACCAGATAATTGTGCATTTCCAAGGTCACTGTGAAAGGGAGGACATTTAGACCAGAGGTGAACATCACTAACACATTGAAATGAATATATGAGAGCTTTTTCATCAACTTACACTCTGATAACACTGTTATCGTTGTTACACGTAACATGGAACCATGTACATGGATTAACAAGAGTGGGATCCCAACTCTGCAAGACATTGTTAGTATCTTTCAAGCTCTGCCGCAGGCTGTACAGAGCATCACCTGTGGACGAAAGGTAGCATTATCAGCAGCAAGTATATTCCCAGTTAAGATGAAAAAACATATAAGAAATTTTATCCGTGACGAGCTTGTATGCAAAATATTTAGAAAAAAAAAGGCTGCTAGGCAAAAAGATTGAAATTTCCAAAACAGGTAAGGTAAGAAACCATGTAAGTCAGGAAGTTCCAAAGCACAGAGATTAGTAGTTATTACAGTTGGCCCCATCCATTGTTAGTACTACAGTGTTTGATGTTCTTCTATTCATGGTAGACCATGGGGACACATCCTATCAAACTATACTGTTCAATTACCATTTGTGGAGAGAGAGGGAGGGAGAGAGAGAGAGATGTTCAATAACATCCCAGCCGTAGAAATAGCAAAAAGTTTTTTTTTGTCACCAGATTAAAGAACCGGTCAAACAATCTCACTTAAAAGTCAACATTAGGAATCCAAATGAACTCCTTAATTTTGGAGGACGATATTAGCAGAATTCCTCCTTTTATACAAACGAACTAGGCTAAGGTTGGTGGTCTCTCGCTGCCTCGCTATTGGAAGTAGACTTAACGATGGGCTGAACGCCCAAACGAGAAAAGTATATGGCATAACGAAAGAACTACAGCGAACAAAAAGTTTACGTTTTCCTCGAAATCAACTGAACGTGGCTTGTTCATTCCTCTGATCCATCGAAGCAGAGCTATAACTAAACGTATGCTCTATGCATAAACTTCAAATATCCGCCAAATACATCACCACGAACGGAAGCAAGAAGTAGAGAGCAGGCAATACCTACGAGCATCAATGAAACCAGTAAAAGAATCAAGCTCATATGCTCCATCCCAGCTGTACAGATTTCAAACTTGGGACGAATCAAACCGGGGCAGCGCACGGCTAACTAGTATGACTCACCCTCGGTGTTGGCGACGACCCGTCCCGGCCCGAGCAGCACCGCCACCGCAAGGACCACCGCCCACCACCTCCCCGCCTCCGCCGCCGCCATTCCAACTCGAGCGCCAAGCGGGCCCCCACCACCTCACCGACGCATGGGCGCGCGGGTCCCCCCGCCGACCGGTGCGCCTAAGGCCCGAGCTGCACGGCGCTGCCCGATCTGCCGCGCCGCCGCCGGGCTCTCTCTCCCTCTCCCTCCTGAGCTCACGGCGTGCTCCTCCTCCTCCCCTCTCTCTCTCTCTCTCTGAAATGGAAGGGAGTTTTTTTTCTTTTTCTTTTCGGGGACGAATTCTCTCTGTAGCTGGAAACGGAGTGCGGCTGTGTGTGCGCGTGTGTATGTGTGTATGTCCCGACCTAAATTGTTCTTCTACTCCGCGGTGGGACCACCGCCTACGCTCGCAGAACAAAGGGGCGCCCCACCGCGGCGACTCCCACCCGACGTCACCGACGTTCGGGACCAGGGAGCCCCCGGGGCCCGCGTGGAAGCGAGAGGTCTGCGCGGCGGGAAGGCGCGGGCGGCGTGCCTTCCGGAGAGTGGTGGGGTGGGGTGACTTGATGGAGCTAGCAGTGGGGAGGAGGAGGGAGGGGAGCATGGGGAGGTGCGGGCCCCGCCGCGGGCGGGGGGATCTCGTGGACACGGTCCTCGGTACGCCGGTCTCGTCGTTCCGTCTGTTCGCGTGTTTATTTTAGCTAGGGTAGGAGTATATTTTTCTTATAATTTTCATCAGTCTAATTTATCAGTTCAAAATTTAATAAACTAGCATCAGTCTAATTTATCAGTTCAAAATTTAACCAGCGAACAGACTGATTCTCGGAGTGATGGTGTCGCTTCGTACAGCCCCCACTGCACGCGCGTGCATCGATTCGGAAAATCATCACGTTTGCTTGATCCGTCCGTGGAACGGACACACCGGCTCACGACCCGTCCTCTGCTCGTGATTGGATTTCTAGGGTTGATGAGGAAAAAAAAAGCAAAGGTCCCCGTTTTCTATATTGATTGAGAATCATTGGGCTAACCTAATGCTTCGTTACAGTACAACATGTTAAGTGAGATAGTAGTATTAGGTACCGTTTATATGGCAAAATTTTTAGCGAAATGCCACTGTAGCACTTTCGTTGTTATTTGGTAATTAGTGTCCAATCATAGTCTAATTAGGCTTAAAAGATTCGTCTCGTGAATTTCGTCTAAACTGTGTAATTAGTTTTATTTTTTATTTATATTTAATGCTTTATGCATGCGTCCAAAGATTCAATGTGACGAGAAATCTTGAAAAAATTTAGCATTTTAGAGTGCAACTTTACGGGGCCTAGCTTAAAAGCCAAAGGCCGAAACCGGCGACTGATGTGTACCGTACACCAGTAGGTGGCAGCGGCAGCGTGTGCCGCTCCAGTACAGCAGGTTTCGCGGCAAAGGTTAGGGCGCGTTTAGATCAAAAAAAAAAAAAATTTGGGTTTTTTTTTTTTTTTTTTTTGTTAATGTAGCATTTTTGTTTGTATTTGGTAATTAGTGTCTAATTATGGATTAATTAGGTTCGAAAGTTTCGTCTCGTGATTTCTCACCTAACTATGTAATTAGTTTTTTTTCGTCTATATTTAGTACTCTATATGTGCCGCAAGATTTAATGTAACGGTACTGCACAAAATTTTTTGAAATCTAAACAGGCGCTTAGTTAAGGTCCGGATCCAGAGAGATGTGAAGAGGGAGGGAATGCAGCAGCAGCACAAAGGAGACCGTGGATCACTGCGCCGTGGGCCCGCCTCCGCACAAGGCCAGCTGGAGAACAGTCAAAAGCCCGCTCCCGTGACAGGGAGATAAACCCCGTCCCGTCGTCCGTGGGCCGGGTCTACACCCCGCGCGGGGGCAGAAAAGCCAGCGCCAGCCTGGGCCCACCTGCCCGGCTGTCGTTCCCAGCGCGCCAGCCAGTGCAACGCCGCCAACGCAGGGTCGGGGTTGAGATGTTTTTTTTTATAGAGGAGAAAAAAAAAAGGTGTGTTCGTGCCGTGTTTGGGTACAGTTCAAACGTGCGGTAGTCGTGCGTGTGCTCCTCTTCTTCTACTGTGGTGGGCCATGCATACCGGAACCGGTCAAAATGTTTGACCGCCCGGCGCCCGCGGCCGGTCTACGCACTCTGGTCGTTAGCTGCACGCCGGCTCTAACGACGACGGCGACCAGCGGGTACGCATGAATTAACACCACGATTATGACAAGTATGTGTTCGGTAAATTCTTTGGAGGCGCGTTCAGTGAATTCTGGCGAGACAATAATGGCCGAAATCTAGGCATCACATCCTAGCGCTGTCAACTTTGGATCGTAGTATAGGATAGCTGAAGATTTTTTTGTTTTGTTTTGTGTGTGTGCGTATGGGGATGGAAAATTCTTTGCCCATGGAAGACCGAAAAGTCAGTCAACGCTAGCTCATTGCGTTGCCGAGAACGACAGCCGTGTCGCGAAGTCATCTCCGAGCGCTGCAGTCCAATGGCACGGTGATGGTGATGTGATGATGATGCGCAGTAGCACAAAGGAAGTGTGGTGTCTCCATCACTCGTGCTCGTCCCGTATGGACCAAACAGTGCAACGAATTTTCCGTTTCCAGAACGTCGGACGCTAATACTACTAGCACAATTCTCTTGACACTAACGAACTCGCAAGAGAGAAGCCTACAGGTCACGGGTTCCACGGTGACGAGGACCTCGTCCCCACTTTTTCCCGTTTAGATCCAGCACAGACCACCCGTAGTTCCAAGACTAAGCACGAGAAAGAGGTAATTTCTTATCTCAGCAGAACGCCGGGAACCTGCAAATTTTTTAAAAAGGGAACCTGCAATGCTGAACCCATTTCCATTGGCACATTAGACATGGAACAGTAACATCTTCGTGTACACAAACACAACACACAAGTGTATGCAGCAGTCCTCCACGGCTCCACCATCCATGATTGTTGCCTGCATTTCTCGGCCCATGCTAACGCTACGGGATGTTTCGTAATACAAATCAAACGAGCAAAAGGCAATACATATCTTAGTCAACGAGCAGAGGATTTCCCTATCAAATATATATCCACGGCACCCTTCAAGAAAAACCACTGTGATAACTTTATCCACCCTGTTCGCTTATGCTGAAGTTTGGGTTATTCTGATGCTTATGCTGATTTGTTGTAAGAGAAAAACAATGTTCGTTGGCTGAAAAATTAGTTCAAGTGAACAGGGTGTTCATCATTTCCCTGTCAACCAGCAGAGGATTTCAGATCTCAAAAGTATTATGTGTTTAACCTGAATTATTCCAGAAATACAGTAGAAAGAATTTTACACCTCAAAAATAATTTTTCCGATGCAAGCTAAGCAATTGTGGTATTCTGAAACTACAATAAACAAAATGTAAACCACCGTAAACCTTGTCTAACTCTAGGAATACCTGGTTGACGCTGCCATGAATGGAAGCTCGCACCCTGAGCAAATGAACTCTTGGCGACATGACACCGGTGGCCTAGCCAGGATTCCATAGAAGTGTGTTCAGATAGGCACAATACATACAACAATTGTCGGTGTTTCGAGTAAACACCAACGAGTAAATTTGTGTTATTGCGCGTCTGGCCCGGATGGTATGCTAAAAAGACATAAGGTTTATGTTGGTTCGGGCAGAATGTCCCTACATTCTGTTCATGGCTGCTGCTCGTGTTATTTGCACTGAAAAGTTCGTAGTAGGGGTTACAAATGGGCGAGAGAGAGAAAGATCCCAAGTCTCTGATGGAAACGTCGAATGGGTGCTGAGAGCTTGGTCGCTGCTCAGCTATATGTGATGTGATGCGTGGTGTGTTCAATTGATCCGTCCCACCAGTGGGGTGTCCTACATTCCCTTTTATAGACCAAGGGAAAGCAGGGATTACAGATGGGAGAGAAGAAAAACCAGATGCCAAGGAGGTCCTTCAAAGATACTGGGTCTTCCTTTTCCTCTAAGCGAGTACCGCTGATACGGCAGACGGTGCCAGGGATAGCTCCATGCTGGGTGCACGTCCACTGATCCTGATAGGGTTGCGCTGGGCGTCTATCCGCTGATGATGCCATGTTCTGGCTTTGTCAACAAGTGGTCACGTCTTATCCTGCCCCGGCGGGTGGCACGACGGATCAGGGTGCTGATCCGTGACCCTATGGGGAGCAGACGACGCAGTGACCGTTCGTCCGTTACTCTAGATGATGCGAGTTTTCTTCTGGCTGTAGTGGTTGTCGTATGCTTCCATCAGGATCCGCGCTCGAGGGCAAATGGTGGCGTCCACAACACTGTAAGACAAATGTCGGCGCCCACAACACTATTCGGGCTCTAGCATGCCTGGAAAGGCTTAAAGCGCTCATCTTGTCATATCCTGACGGTACTTTCCTACAGGCATGCAGGATATGGTCCTCGGTATTGCGGTTGACTTGAGTGCCCTGCCTTATATGCGCGCATAGTTATGAAGGAGCAGCGCGCAGACGTCGGGCGAGGCGGAGCCAGCCCTTAGACGTCGAGCGAGGCGGAGCCAGCGCCCGGACATCGAGCGAGGCTTGCATAATTTGACTTGCATTGCATGAGCATGAGCATCGAGCATTCATATATAAGCTTTTACAATTGAAACATGTGATTGAAACATATGAAACATGCTTGTTATTTTATGTTTCCTTATATATATGCATATGATCATGAGTGAATACACGTAAATAGTTGATGTCAGTCACTAAAACATCTTAGCTACACTTAGGATGACTAGTGGAACAATGTTCATGAGGGTCACTTTGCCTGAAGTCCTTAAGTGATGCTATGTATGTTGACCTAGAAAGCTTTATGTGTAACCAATGTATGAAATGATTGTGTGACCCTAGGAATAACTTAAACATGTTTGGAATGTCATTAGGAACAACTTTGGTATTCATGGCTAGGGCTAATTTGGTCACGAAGTCATAGTTTAAGTGTATACCATCATTTGAATGTAGCATGTTTGACCTAGTTTGAACTATGTGATAGAGACTTTGCATGGAGGTGATCACTAAAGCAAAGTTGTAGTATTTGGTGAGAGGAACAACTTTTATTTTTGGGTTGCAAGCTAGTTCAGCTCCTAACATGCTTGAAATTGGCTCACAAAAATCAGCTTTGCACTATTTTCAGCACTTAAGAAATTTTTTCTAAGTCTTATACACTGACAGTTCGACAACCTCAACTTGGTGATGATTTTACTCACTAACCATTGAGATTTGGACATTGGCTTCTTAAGATAATTTGTAGATGGTACTTAGGGCTACAAGATCTGTTCAGGATGTTTGCACTAACAAGCTACGGATTAGGAGATTTAAACGATTGAAATTGCTCTGTTAGGCTCGGGTTCAAGCGCTGATGAATGCCGCGCCGCATCGAGTTGTGGTCGACTGGCCACAAAGCATGGCCGCCGCATGGCCAACGCTGGCCGGCGATGGGCCCTCGACGCCGTGAGCTGACACTCATTATCTGCACGCCCCACGCCCGATTTCCACGCACCCAAGCTCACTCACTCTCCATCGCCTACTTCCGCTCTCACCGCGGAACTAGGGCAGCGCCGCTGAGCACAGCGTAGCTCTGCCGTCGCCCAGCACCCACGCCACCACACCGTCGCTGCCTCCATCTCGCCCACAGCTGTGCCACACTCCCCTCTACCTCCTTGACTTGATAGCAGCAGCTGACGAGCTTCGGTGAGGTCGTATTCACCATTTTCTTCCTCGCTGGAGATCTCGGCCGCCATGGCGGCCTCCACGGTGAGCTCGCCACCATGCTGCTCGCTTGGGCATTTGCTTTGATTCCTTGCGTTAGGGATAGTCTATGGTGTGTCCTTTTCTTGTTGCATGATGTTACCGTGGATAGTGGTATCATTGGTGCGGAACACGGTGACCCACGCGGCCACGCCGCTGTGCTCACACCTCCGTGCCACCGCGCACGTGGCCGGAGCACGTCGGAGCACCTCGCGTCACCTAGATAGCTGTAATAGATCCATGTCGTCACCGTGGTTCTGATGCGCTCTTCGCCGAGCTCCGCCATGGCCGACGACGAACACGCTCCTGTGCATGCGCGCCTTCACTACCTAGGTCACCCGATGCGCCTTTGATGTGTAGAGCACGATGTTGGGGTTGGGTTGGCCGGAGAGCTCGCCGGCGATGAGCTGAGGCTGATCCGTGTCGAGCTGCGCCGCTCCCCTATTTTGTTTCGCTGACGCGCGGGCCTATCTGAAGCGTGGACCCCGGCTGTCAGCGACACAGTTTCAAAGGACGGCTCAGTTATTTTCAGATTTACATGCTAGCTTTGGAAAATCAGAAGTTGAGTTGTAGGGATCCAAATCTGGTGAACCTAATTTTGTTGTGTTCCTTAGGAAGTGTAGTATTTTATAAAAATATGATAGATACAATTTCTGATGTTTTATTAAGGATTAAAATGCATTTAGATAAATGCATTTAGCTAGGAAAAATAATAAACATGTTGTAAACTTAATTTAAATATGGTCTTTCTATTTATTTATTAATAAATGGCATCTTCTAAGAAAATTTATAGGGATACAAATATGTAATATATTGCTATGCAAATTTTTGTACAGAAGTATGGCACTAATATGAAGCTAGGAAAAAATATATAATCTGTTGCTTGACACTTTTTATAGGGTTTACTATTTTCACTAAATTAACCCTTGCTAGCTTATTATTTTTGCATAGAATGTTATACACGTGCAAATGGTACAAAATTTTCACAGTAGCCTATTGTAAGCATTAGGAGTCCACTGTAATTTTATGATAATTTATTGTGCAGTTTTGGTATATGTTTATTATTTATTCTAATTATTTAATTAAATTAATAAAGGCATTTAAGTAATTAAATTGAGGTTCACCATGATGTTTTGTATGATTCTTGTGATGCATAGTAATTGTTGATGTTCATAGTAAGGTGTAGAAGCCATTGATTGTATGCAACTAACTAATTATCACTTTTTAATTCAAATACAAGGCTGCATGTATAGTTTTGATTGTGTGGATAATTTCATATGGATAATGGTCTTTGCTGTAAAACTTGTTAATAACAAAGTTATAGATAACTTATTAATATACCTTATGTTAATTTTTTACAGTCATAGGACTTAGGGTTTTAGAGTTATAGCTGTTACAAGTTTGCTGTCTGAAATGCTTACTTCCTGGACATATTTGATTGAATGATTTGGTTACCCTATATAACTGTTGAATCACAGTAAGAGTATTAAAAGAAAGTTGTAGACAATTTCTTATGATTTCCAGAATGTCTACAACCATATGATTTTGATGTATATAACTCTAGTTATGATTAAAACAAGAAGCTGCTATTTTGTGGTGTAGTAAATGAATTGTAAAAGTGTTTGATTAAATAATCAAGAAGAGATATGCACCTACTCAGTAAAAATGTGATGCACTTGTTATTACTTTAACACCATGCCATTTTGAATACTTACAAGAATGCATTCATCATATGCCATCATACTATACTTGTCAGCATATATGCATTCGCAATATCTTATGCCATATTCATGCATATAGGATCGACAGAGAAAATAACGTTGCTGGAATTTAACGAAGGAGAGGAAGGGGACTAGCAGGAGATTCCTCAAGCCACAGCTCCCAAAGAAGAGGAGCAGACCCTAGAAGAGCTTCTAGAGTGCCCTGACCATCACCCCACTTCCTTTCTGAATGGCAAGCCCTAGAGCATTCTAAGTCTCCCAGTGTTTTACAAAATATTACTTGAGTTCTTTATGATTGATGCATTAGGTTATAAGAGTTGGTTGAAACCACTTGATGCATGGAACTACCTTGTCTATATATATATATATATATATATATATATATATATATATATATATATATATATATATATATATATATATATATATATATATACATATTTAACCCTGTGTAGGTCCAGGATCGAATATATGCTTAGCCCTACTTAGACCGGTAGAAGTCGGGTGATTTCCTGTCACCTGCGAGATATAGGTGGATACCGAAGCACGATTGACTATATTTTCTATTGTGAAAAAGAACCATGGGATACAAGTAAATGGAGACCGGATGGAGTCTATGGTGGGTTGGCTTATGTGATTCCATCTGTGCCGATTAAGGACCATACCGTTGTTGGACCTTTTGACAAGATTGAACGCATGTCTATCACTTAGCTGTCCGGATAACTCGTTCCGACTACGAAGCCGAGTAGCTCAACTCAAGCTGGACCCCGCTCTATAAGAGTGAGCACTCTGGATGGTAGTAAGGATGTGCGGGGAGCCAGACGTGAGCCCAAGGGTAGGATGGGCCTGAATGTCCTGGCTGTTGGTGGTCCCTGATTGTGCGGCGCTGGGCAAACCCATGAAATATGTACTTGAGTTGTACCAAAGATGACCTAAGATGACCGTTGATCTGGTCTACCTAGGTTTGTGTTAGGAATAAATTCCTAGCTGGTTGAAATCGATTTGAATCGCCGTCTCTCCCAGATAGTGAGAAACTTGGCTAGCTCCAGCATCGTAGTAATTGTATTATGGAATATGATGGTTCGGATAAACATGGAATTACTATACCTGCTATGGTTACTATTGTATGCTCTTAAGATGATGTATCACATATTTAGCACAGGATAGTTGCTAATTTAGAGATAGATAATTATAATTAACTTGATAATAGAATTATAATTGTATAACCGAGTTAATAGCTTTTTATGCAAAATGTTGTCAAGCTACCTCCACTTATAAAGCCTTGCATAATCTTTGTAGTCAATTTATTTCTAGTTTATGATGGGTAAGTCTAGCTGAGTACCTTCTCGTACTCAGGGTTTTATTCCCATTGTTGCAGATGGCACAATATATCATGGATATTGCAAGAGTTACTTCTATCCCGCTGTGGATGAGGAGTAAGCATTGGGCAGGCATCTTTACTAATCCCTCTATATGCTTTTGTGGACTATGAATATCTGTTGGCACTGTATTAAACTATGTTGGCAAATGCTACTTTCAAAGTTAATTTGCTTCCGCTATTATCTATCAAACTTGGTCTGTAATAACTTTATTTCATACTCTGATGATGGAAATGTATTTGCGAACTTTATGTAATATGTGACATGTATGTTGAATCATGTATGGTCTTGGTTGTTTGTGGATCGTTTATCGAGACCCGTCGTGGTACTCGATAGACTACCGGGTTTATATGGGCTCAAGTATGACAGTGCAACCGCTTGCGGCTGCCATTGTACTTGTGCTCTTATAAATTGGTCGGTTCTGCGACAGCTGGCATTAGAGCAAGATTCAACATTAATTATCACATGTGTATTTAAAACAAAGGTTTTTGTTTTCCAAAATCATTTTCTAGCAACTAATAGCTATATAAATAGGTATTTGAAACTTAGAGTTGAAATCTAAAGTGTGCCAGTGATCACTTTCCTTATGCCCAAATTAAGGACTCTTAGGTGGTTATTTAAGTACTAACATGGGGGGTTTATTTCGTCATCTATACGGCGTGCTATTGTATGGATGACATTCACTTGAATGATAATGTATAGATCAAATGCCTCTACGCTAAGGTAAGAATGCAAGTTGATGAATGGCATGACCGCAAGATGTGAGCGTGCGATCGGGGAGAGTTAGCTTTGGTACGGCTATGTATGCATGCTTGCATGTGTATATGGTGCGTATTTAATTATGGGTATAAACTGTCATTGGGTAGCTTTGATACGGAAGTATATGTATGGGTATACATATATGAAAGTATTTAGATTTACATTCTACATATATAATTATGGGGTTTGGGCTGAAATGAAACTCTTATGTAGGTACACTAACAACGAAACGTATAGCTCGACTAGCTTCGCTATATATAAGAGAACGTATGTATGCCACTGTGTATGTCGTTAGAAATAATTTTTTTCCTAAGTTTGTGAGGACGTACGGAACGTGCATGCATCATGATAATAATTATTCAATACTTGCATTGTTCCTCCCCTTATAAATTTCTTACTCGGTTATGTAACTCTTATCCATTATGGCCTTGTCTCACAAAAGTTGTACATGTTAATGGTACAGATGGTAGCACCAGTTGGATGTGAGAATTTCCTGATGGTGTTTGGAACTCCTGCTTTGCTTTGGAGAGTCTTGCACTTTGCGGGGTATCATGAGCCACCTCTCTATCATTGGAATGAAGAGTATCTGGAGGGACAACCATGGTATGAGGTGTAGCTAACCATACCAGCCCGTACACAAGCACCTTTCTGGTAGGAGTGGAAGGCAAAATCTAAAGGGAAAACTCCTTGGGAGGCTGCCCAAGTAGTAGCCTTCGAGGTACTAAGTTAGATCTGTCAGCAGCATGGGGATGCACTTCCCGGCAGTGACGCTGGTATGTTTCCTCGGGTGGATCTATCCACAGCAATATGGGAACAACGCAACCACAATGCATTAATCCAAGATCAGGATGAGCGGGCCAATAGCTCTAGTTCCACTATAAGTGCCATGTTTGCGGTGATGAAGATGTTATGTACACGCCAGGACACTAGAAATTTCTGGTAGGAATCATACACCACTTGCATGGACAAGCTCATGAAAGCTGAAGCCACACAACGTAAGCTCAAGAAACATGTGCGCAAGCATAAGAAGGCAGCCAGTGAGGCCCGATAGGAATCTGACCAAGCCTATATAGCTTTGGGCAATCTCCATACCCAAATGGAGCAAGTGGATTAACAAAGAGCAGCAACCCAAGAAGCTAGAGCAGATGATCAAGCTATGTTAGTAGGACTGTGGGAGTAGCTGGAGGCCGCCCGTGCTAAGGCATCCATAGCTACGCGCTAGCGGGACACAGCAAACAACCATGCCGTTGCAGCAAAAATAGAACGAGATAGGCATGTGCCATAAGTGCCATGTAGGACCATGCTGAGAGGGATTTGCATCAGTAGCTTGCACAGGCTCAGCTTCGAGTGATGGACCTTCAGCATAAGGTGCATTATCTGAACAACCAGCTAAACCCAATCCTTGATGGAGAAGAAGATGGTCCAAATATGTAGGAAGATGACGATGAGGACGAGGAAGAAGTGGAGCCCGAGGAGGGCGATGATCCTATCTCTGACCTCAACAGTGATCATAATGAGGATTAGATTGCTTAGGGGCTAGTGGAAACACTAGATGTATCCTCGCTATTTATGTAATGGACATGTAGTTTGAGTTTGGTGTTGGTGATTGGACTATCATGTAATATTGGTATTTGCATGTTATCTCACGTTTGGTTAAAAGCTAATGCAATTCCAGTTCATTTATTGGTGATCATGATTTGAATGTTAACGCGCTATAAGCCCGATAAGTGATCAAATTGGTGGTGTTATGTTGCAAGAATGAATTATTATGCCTCTATTTTTATTGTATGAATTTAAGATTCTCTCCAGTAATTTCAGTTTGGCATGATTATATAATTCATCCGCAATTTCTTGACATCATCTAATAATCACTTATTGTTGCAACTTTGTAGATGACTCGCACCCATGTCGGAGCTAGCAGCAGCCATGATGGCAATGACAGTGACTTACCCCCACCGCCACTGTCGTCTACTCAGGAGTTCTTTGCCCAATTCTTGGGAAGCCAAAGGACTATGGAGGAAGCTCTATGCCTCATTGCACAGAACACACTCATGCCCACCCACAGCAACAGGGGCCTGAGCCAAACCAGTACAACACCTTTAAGGAGTTTCTGGATACAAAGCCTCCTATTTTCAAGGTGACAGAGGAACTACTCTAGGCGGACGAGTGGCTCAACACTATTGAGCAGAAGTATCGTCTGCTAAGGGTCACCGAGCACTAGAAGGCTGAGTATGCGTCCCATCAGTTGTAGGGACCGGTAGGGATTTGGTGGACCCATTTCCTGTCCTCTCTACCTACTAATGCATAGGTTACATGGGAGCAGTTCAAGCTAGCCTTTAGGGGACATCACATTCCCCCAGGGCTGATGCGCATGAAGGCAGTTGAATTTATGAGGCTCACACAAGGTACAAAGACCCTTATAGAGTATATGCATGCTTTCAACAACCTATCTTGGTATGCTCCAGGTTTTGTTGATACCAAAGAAAAGAAGATAGAAAGTTTCAAGCGAGGTCTTGCCACGAAGCTGATGAAGACTATGGCCAACTCCAAGTGCACCACCTACAACGAGTTTATTAGTGATGCTTTGACCCAGTAAAACCATAATAATATGCATGCGGCAGCTAAGGGCCGCAAGAGGGCAATTGAGGCAGGTGCCTCTGAATCTTCACAGTCCAAAGCTCCTGTAATAGCTAGGCCATAGTTTCATCCACCAGCACCTAAGTTCAGGCCTCCGTCGCCAAAAGCTCAGAATAGCCGACCTCAGAAGGTATTTCATAAGGCATTCACTATTGCCTTACCCAAAGGGAATGGCTGTTAGGGAAGCTCCACAGGACCTAGGAGTAATCAACCCTGCTACAACTGCAATCAAGTGGGTCATTGGGCCAAAGAATGCCCCCACCCTAAGAAGAACAGTAATCAGAATCAGAACAATCAGAGGCAGGTGAACTCAAGGGGACATCCTGGATATGTGCACTATACTGCTGTTGAGGAGGTGCCCATAGGAGAAGTTGTCACGGCTGGTATGTTTCTTGTCAACAAGCATCTCGCTACTGTTTTATTTGATTCAGGAGCTTCTCATTCATTTATGAACCAAGCATTTGCATCTAGACATGATTAGAAAGTAATTGAAGTAAGCAAGGGTGGTTATAATATAAGTTCAGCTAGGGCTACTATTTCTACAAATAAGATAGTTAGAAATGTGCTCATCTCTATACAAGAGAGGGAGTATACAATGGATTTGATAGTATTGCCCGGGTTATCCATAAGTGTAATCTTAGGCATGAATTGGATGAAGGATTATGGTGTTCTCATTGACACTAGCACTCGTACTGTTATGTTGAGAGAACCCAAGGGAGGAAATGCTTTTCTAGTACCACTTTCCTAAAATTTTGAACTCCAACACTTAGCTTGTGCTATCCAAACACTACCCTTTATGATATCCTAGTGGTTTGTGAGTTTCCTGATGTATTCCTAGATGTGTTACCAGGTTTACCACCTGATAGGGATGTGGAATTTAAGATTGAGTTAGTGCCAGGTACGGCACCTATCTCAAGAAGGCCTTATAGGATGCCACCAAATGAGTTAGCGGAACTTAAAATTCAGCTACAAGATCTGTTGGACAAAGGTCTCATTCAACCTAGTTCATCTCCATGGGGATGTCTAGCATTGTTTGTGAAGAAGAAGGACAAGTCCTTGAGAATGTGTGTAGATTACAGGCCACTCAATGATGTGACCATTAAAAACAAGTACCTGTTGCCTCGCATCGACATCTTGTTTGATCAGTTGGCAAAAGCAAAAGTATTCTCCAAGATTGACTTGAGATCAGGCTATCATCAGATAAAGATTAGGCCAGAGGACATACCTAAAACTGCTTTCTCCACTAGGTATGGTGTCGGGTTCATAAAACCCAGGGTCCCTCGGGGACCGGCTTCTATGCCAAGGCTCGGCCCAAGAGTCTAAATTGATAGGTCGGAAGGGAAGCCCAGTCATCGATCAGAAGGTCTGGCCGAAGAGGAACAGCGCCCGCTCGTCGGCAACTTCGGCCCACCTCTCCGACCAGAGCATTCGCTTCGACTCCAGCCACCTCTGGACGGCCTCTCCGATCAGAAGGCCTGGCCCAAAACACTACTTCCGACTCCGACCCCACGTCTCCGACCCGGGTTCACAGGAACCCTGCTCACCGCTCTTCTTCGATCGGCACACTTAGAGCCGACTGGAGTCATCCGACCGGGGACGCCCGCTCGGTGGGAACCAGAAGACGTGCGGAGAAAAGCAAGGCAAGGCTCACAAGTCAAAACCACTGTACCAGGGACCATACCCTACACGAAACAGTACTCTGCAGCCACCCTGACACAAACAGTATTGTAGGCACCGACATCTCCCTCTATAGTATTGTAGGGGCCGCTAAAACTCCCATACGGTAAGGCCCCCCACGTGCCTTTGGGCATCGATAGCGGTATGGGCACCAGGATTTACCGTACCGGGTGAACATAGCGAGACTCCTCACATGCCTCTAGGCATCAAATAGTATTTGCAGGTACCGATGTCTACCATCCCTAAAAAAGGCAGCACGACCTCCTGCATGCATCTGACATTCTACAGTGACATCAACAGTGTTGTAGGCGCCTACCATTATCTTGTACCCGCTGGTGTGGGCAACAAGGCTCAGTAGGTGTGGGCAACAAGGCTCGGTAGCATACGTACCCTCACCCTCTCACTTGTAAAGCCATCCCCTTTATCTATAAAAGGGGATGCACCCTCTCCAACAAAGGGAGAGCCCTTCTTGAAGATAACAAGCACCGATCAAGTTCACTAGCTCATGACCATAGAACCGCTGGGTTCGGACCCCAAGCACACACTTGAACACTTACTCATAGTGCAGCTCCCATCGCTCCTGGCCCTTCCGACCGGACCTCCTGTACACCACTTCTTCCTCCTTCTTGTTTGTAACCCCATAGCAAACTTCGAGCACCTGGGCTCAAGAATAAAGTCACTAACCGACCCAAACTGGATGTAGGGCATGTTGCCTGAACCAGTGTAAGTCCTGTGTCATTGAGTGCTAGGCCACCTCCGATCACAATGTACGGCAAAACTACAAATATTCACTAGTTGGTCACTTTCTGCACCGACAGTTGGCGCCGTCCGGGGGAAGACATTGTACGTTCAACACTTTTTGGTCATCAGATGGACCACTTTTCTACCACCCTCGCTGTGGCGGGCTCAGGCAATACGATTTGCTTTGGCTCACTGGAGTTTCCTGTACTCTCACCCGCTGGGATGTGGGTTCCACCCGTCTTCGAGCCATCCTAGGCCTTCCTCTTCGGAAGCCTGGACTTCATCGCCAACCGGCTCGGCGTGCAACACCTCCGCAAGGAGGCTCACGTCCCGACACCCATCGGAGGAGCGCCCTCCATCAACTCCAGGACGCATGGCTTCAACTACGTGACATCTGCGCTTCTTTTTGAGCAAACTCTCTGCTCAAACCCCGCTGTGAGTAATGTACAAGCTATTATTTACTTACTATTCTCTATCTTTCACCGATTACCCGGAGGAACCCCGTTGTTCCCGACACAACCGCCGTATGACCGGTACCCCTATGGCCTCACATCTTCCACGGACACATATGTCTAGGAGCTTGGAAGGATGCCAACGCCGCCCCCTCTTGCATCCGAATTCGTGGGAATGGCGAGCTATGCTCCCACCTGTTTCCTCGACCTCATAGATGATGATGGCGAGAGTGACGGCTTCAGCATCGGTGACATGGCACCTAGCCACCATTCGTCTTAGGAGTGCACCATGGTGGACGCTCTAGGACACCTGCTGGTGAAAGCAGAGTCCTCACAGACTCGCACCTCACTGTGCTCTCGTACGGAGACCCCTGAGCTCACATGGGAGCACGGCGAGGCACTACGACAATAGTGGCTGCACCAACCACCAACTGCACCGGCACACCCAGTGCACCACACTGCGCCCCATGCACATAGACCTATGAGTGGCGCCCGGGGGCGCACCCGTTAGGTTCGGCACAACACCATGGACAGGGGGACCGATCCCTCACAGTTCGCTCGAGCCGGTCAGAACATCGCCGCCGTGGCAATGCTTCTGCGTGGCCTGTCCGAGCCAAACAACCCTCGTGAACAGGCTATCCATTGGAACCTCTGGACACTAGTGGAGACCGCCACCGTTCAACAAGCGGAGTGCTCCATATCATGACGCCGACTCACGTCCTCGCTCTCCGCCAGGGGAACGAGGACACGGTAGATGGGTCGCTCCACCCGATCGTCGCTACAATCGCCGAGTGTGGCACAGGAGGCCGCACTGGCACCTCATCTTGACTCAGCGACCGCTCCACACCGACCACTTGTTTTCGCGTGGCTCGGACCGAACCGAGACACACGCAGCAGCAACCGAAGTCCTAGCCCTGATGGCCTGGGACCGCGGACCTTTGTCCAAAACCCCCGACAAACGCCGCTCTCGCCATGCTCCGACGGAGGCCGGGGCAAGGGCAAGGCCAAGCACTGGGATCAGGACGAAGGCCCCTCCACATAGAGGGGAAAAAAGAACAGAAAGAATCGTCGCTGACCGGCCAACTCCGCGTTGATCGCCACAGCTAATCATGCGGGCACGCAGCCCCAGTAGGGCCCTTTTGGCCACTTCCACGAGCTCATGGAGAGCCTATGCACCAACCACGACTACCCCATAAAAGACCTCTACAAGGACTGCCAGCTCCTCAAGCACCTTCTACGGCAGACCGGCAGGCCGAAGGATGAAAAAGGCAAGGAAGCAGCAACCAAGAAAGGGGGCGTAGTGGGCCAGGATCCGGATGACTGAAGGACAAAGTGATCCGACCAGACGCATACCGACCGAAGGACGACAACGACGCCCATATCTCCGAACGACTAGAACAGCTATGTTGTTTTTTTCCTAAAGCTTCAATCTTACCATTGTTTACTTAGTATATGCTCCTGTAAAAGCACCCCGATCCAAACACTTTTCAGCCCAGGGCGCTCGGGGGTTCACTAGGGTACACTACTATCATTATGCTTAATGACTACCTCCCTATTTTGTTTACATATGGTGAAATTCCTTCCTACCCAACCAACGGGATAGTTTGTTCCTTAGTTTTGCTTTACGTAGCTTTGCTTTAAAAACATTCCAACCAATCGCACCCTGCCTTTCCCTACGGTTACGAGCAGCCGAGCCTCGCGGGCCATGCCCCGGGCTCCCAAGATCGTGGCCTACGGGACAAACGGGCAAGTATGAGAAAGAAAGAATAAAAAACAAAATTATGCTAAGGGAAAACTGAGGAACAAAAGGGAACAGGCTCCCCTGAATGGAGCAATTCCATCACAGAAAACAAAACCGACAGTAGTCATTAAGCACACAGTAATGTTTACACGGGGGCTCCCCCACAAACTTAAACTTCTACCTTCACTAAATTACTTATATTTTGCAAGCTATTGGACTGGCCCAGCGGCATCTGCTGTCGGAGCGACTGATGTGGGCGCGTGCTGCTCACTCCCCGGCGGCATGACATTCGGCTCGATCGGGGCTGGCACGACATTAAGGACTACAATTTGGAAGTGCACTACCATCCAGGGAAAGCCAATGTTGTAGCCGATGCACTTAGTCAGAAATCTCATTGCAACACTATGGAAGCATTGTTAGAAGATGGATTTAATTTGCTACATCTGGTTGTACTGCATAATATCACTATCAGTTGTTCACTTGAGAGCAAAATCCTAGAACTACAGAAGACAGATGTAGGTATATTTCACATCAAGAGAAAGATGCAAGAGCAAGAAACCAAGCATTTCAGATTAGATGAAAGAGGTGTGCTATGGTTTGAGGACCGACTTGTGGTACCAAAGGACCGTGAGCTTAGAAATCAAATTTTAGATGAAGCTCATTCATCTAAGTTGTCTATCCATCCGGGTAGTAGTAAGATGTATCAAGATTTGAAAACCCATTTCTGGTGGACTAAGATGAAGGAGATCGCAGCTTATGTCCCTAGGTGCGATAATTGCAGTAGAGTAAAAGTTGTTCATATGAAATCTGCCAGGTTACTTCAACCATTGCCTATTCTAGGTTGGAAATGGGAAGAAATAAGTATGGACTTTATCACAGGCCTTCTGGTGACACAGCGAGGTCATGATTCTATATGGGTCATTATAGATCGCCTCACCAAGTCAGCACATTTTATACTGGTGAACACAACAGATCGTGTAGTGAAATATGCCAAACTATATGTTTCTCAGATTGTGAGATTACATGGAATACCTAGGACCATAATCTCAGATCGAGGACCATAGTTCATAGCTTGTTTCTGGGAGCACTTGCATCAGGCTTTGGGGATGAAGCTGATTAGAAGTTCAGCATACCATCCACAAACTTTAGGACAGACAGAGCGAGTGAACCAAATTCTAGAAGATCTGCTAAGAGCTTGTGTTATATCTTCCAAGGGTTCATGGGAGAAATGGCTACCTTTAGCTGAGTTCTCTTACAACAACAGCTATCAAGCAAGCATCAAGATGCTCCTTTTGAAGCCTTGTACGGCAGAAAATGTAGAACTCCATTGAATTGGATTGAGCCCGGTGAAAGGAGATACTTTTGTATTGACTTTGTCACTGAAGCTGAAGAGCAAGTGCGTATTATTCAATAGCATATGAAAGCCGTTAAGTCTAGACAAAAGAGTTATGCTGATAAAAGAAGAAGACCACTAGCTTTTGAAGTGGGAGACTATGTGTACTTGAAAGTATCACCCATGAAAGGAGTACAGAGATTTGGAGTGAAAAGAAAGCCCACGCCTAGATATGTAGGGCCGTACAAGATTATTGAATGAAAAGGAAATGTCGCTTACAAGTTATAGCTTCCACTAGAGATGAGTGCAATATTCGATGTCTTCCATGTTTCTCAGTTGAAGAGATGTCTTCGTGTACCTGAAGAAGCCATTGCACCCACCAGCATTAAGCTCCAATCGGATTTGACCTATGAAGAGAAGCCAATCCTAGTGTTAGAAGAGATGGAAAGAGTGACCTAGAGTAAGATCATTAAGTTCTATAAGGTGGTGTGGAACAATCATAGTGAACAAGATGCCACGTGGGAACAAGAGGATTATTTACGAGAGGTTTATCCCGCCTTTTTCCAAGAATGGTAGGTCTTGCAAATCTCAGGACAAGATTTTTATAAGGGGGAGGGGCTAATGGGAGCAGGGATCCTGATCTTCCGTTAGGTAGTGATAACTATCGTTGTGGCGGAGAATGACACACTGATCCGGCTCCAGGTCGAAAGATCGAACCCTACAATCTTAGCACCACAACTCCTTTGGTTATCAACCGAGACACGAATCCAGTTGACCTCACCAAGAAGGCTAATCCCTGCCTACGCAATGAAGAACACAAGCAAGAACAAGAAAGAAAGCAACCAAATTACAGATGAATGATTAATCTCACGAAGTTGGGGTCTCACAAACCGATGATCGGTGAAACTGTTCTTGACAGATTAATCTAAGCAAAACCCAAAACCTAATGACGGCAGCGGCGTATGATTATAAAGGTCTTAGGGTCATCGCCTACCCTAGACACGCCTCCTAATGGGCCCAAACACGATACACAGTCCATCGGACCAAAAGACGGTGTCATAGCACCCTGGCAGATTCTAGATGCTAAATTTTTGATGATTCCCATTGATTCTGGAGGCCTTTTGATGTGAGACCACTTGTATTGGCTTCCTTATCAAATTATCTTTCCAACCATATGTGGATCATCGAAAACGGAGTCTAGATGCATCCTGGGTGAGCAGTTTAAAGCAGACTGGTCCTAGAGGCCGAGGCAGACTCAAAATCATGTAGGACCGGGCCTCTGGTTTCTGTTGAACGTCCTTGCTGGTCATCAATGCCTCTACCTCTTCCTCTAAGTCCCTCATGACCCTCTCCAATATTCCTATGTAAGATAACATCATTAGGTAGTAGTCTATTCTCAAAAGTATGATAAGGATCGCTTAAGAACGAGCTCACCTCTAAATTGAGTTGACGCATTTGAGCTCGGGTCATTGGACCTTGCATGACGGTTGGAGGATCAGCGAGTACATCCGAAGGAATAATGTCCTCATCATCCTCCTCCTCTTGAAACTGAGTCGTCCTTGACTCAAGCTCATCTTCTTCTCCTAAATAAGGCTTCAAATCTGCAATGTTAAAGGTGGGACTAACCCCGAACTCGGGTGGCAACTCAAGTTTGTAGGCATTATCATTTATTTTCTCAATTATCTTATAAGGACCAGCTGCTCTTGGCATTAATTTAGGCTTACGCAGCTCAAGAAATCTATCTTTTCTCAAATGTAACCAAACCAAATCACCCAGTTCAAGTTTAATTTCTTTTCTACCTTTACTACCAACAATTCTATACTTTTCATTTATTCTTTCAATATTTGCTTTAGTTGTTTCATGCAACTTACGAATGAATTCAGCACGCTCTCTAGCATCACTATGTGTTCTCTCAGTGGTAGGTAAAGGCAAAAGATCAATAGGAGCGCGAGGGTTAAAACCATACACTACCTGAAAAGGACTTACCTTGGTGGTGGACTGTTCTGCCCTGTTATATGCAAACTCCACATGCGGCAAACACTCTTCCCACATCTTCAAATTGCGCTTCAAAATGGCTCCCAACATGGTGGACAATGTTCGATTCACTACCTCAGTTTACCCATCAGTTTGGGGATGACATGTTGTAGAAAATAGCAGCTTGGTCCCCAATTTATTCCACAAAGTGCGCCAAAAATGACTCAAAAATTTTGCATCGCGATCTGAAACAATAGTAGAAGGCATACCATGCAAGCGAACGATTTCTTGAAAGAAAAGGTCAGTAATATGAACAACATCGTCGCTCTTATGACAAGGAATAAAATATGCCATCTTAGAAAAATGATCAACCACCACAAAATACTCTCCCTCCCCCTCTTAGTCCTTGGCAAACTCAACACAAAATCCATAGATATATCAGCCTAAGGAGTAGAAGGAACATGAAGAGGCATATACAAACCATGTGGGTTCAACCGCGACTTAGCTTTTTGACATGTGGTGCACCGAGCCACGTACCATTCTACATCTCGCCTCATGAAAACTCTAGTTTGGTTTTGGTGAATTGATGAAACCCTAAGTGCTAACCTAGTTTATTAAGTGATCATGAGATAGGTAGCACACTCCAAGTCGTGAAGAAATGAAGATCATAGCATGATAAAGATGTTGCCATGGTAATGATCAAGTGCTTTGACTTGGAAAGAAGAAAGAGAAAAACAAAAATCTCAAGGCAAAGGTATAAACCATAGGAGCTATTTTGTTTTGGTGATCAAGATACTTAGAGAGTGTGATCACATTTAGGTTTAATAGCCGTACTATTAAGAGGGGTGAATCTCGTATCGGAATGCGGTTATCAAAGTGCCACTAGATGCTCTAACTCATGGCATATGCATTTAGGATCTAGTGGAGTGCTGACACCCTTGAAAATGTTTGTGAAAATATGCTAACACATGTGCACAAGGTGATACACTTGGTGGTTGGCACATTTGAGCTAGGGTGAAGAAGATATAGTTGAAAAGGAGTTAGTCACACTGGTTACAGAGTGACCGGACACATCTGGTATGGTGACCGGACACGTCCGGTATTTGGTGATGAACTCAGCGACCGGACGCGTCTGGTCACCACACCAGACACATCCGGTGTGAATCAGCAAACGCAGTGTTTCGGTAGAACAGTTGATTGGACGCTGGCAGCGTCCGGTCCAGTGTGACCGGACGCGTCTGGTCGAGCATGGATGCTTACTATACTTGACCAAACGCAGCGGCTCAGCGTCCGGTCATTTGTGTTTATGCGTCTGGTATTCACGATCAGAGCGTCTAGTGCTGTGTCCAGTGCATTCTGACCGAAGCGTCCGGTCGATGCGCAGTCAGCCAAATATTTGAGCCAACGGCTCTATTTCGTGGGGGCTTCTATTTAAGCCCCATGGCCAACTCAAGCTCACTCCCTTAGCCATTTACATTGATATAGCAACCTTGTGAGCTTAGCCAAAGTCCTCCCACTCATCTCCATCATTGATTCATCATCTTTGTGAGATTGGGAGAGAATCCAAGTGCATTGCTTGAGTGTTTGCATCTAGAGGCACTTGGTGTTCGTGTTTCACTGCAGATTTCGCTTGTTACTCTAGGTGGTTGCCGCCACCTAGATAGCTTAGAGCAGCGAGGATTGTTGAGCGAAGGGTGGTGATTGTCTTCGGCTCCGATTGTGGTGATTGTGAGGGGTTCTTGACCTTTCCCCAGCGGAGAGCCAAAAGGTACTCTAGTGGATTGCTCGTGGCTTGTGTGATCCTCATCTTATGTTGGTTGTGCGGCACCCTATTGAGGGTTTGGCGTGTGAAGCCAATTAGCGCGTGAACCTCCAAGTGAGTGAATCGCCACAACGAGGACTAGCTTGCCAGCAAGCAAGTGAACTTCGGTAAAAAATCATTGTGTTCATCATTGATTCCAAGGTGATTGGTCTTCATTGTTATTCATCCTTGTGATTGATTGGTTCCTTCATCTACATGGTGGTATAACCTTCTTGATCACTCTCTTTACATTACCGCAAACTAGTTGTCAAGCTCTTTAGTGTAGCTAGTTGTGAGAGCTTGCTTGGTTGGTTGGTGTGGCTCTTTAGTTAGCCTTTGAGAGCACACTAACATAGGGTAGTGTCATAGCTATTGTGTGAATAGACACTATCTAAACTAGAATTGTGATAGGTGGCTTGCCTTTTTGAGTAGGCTAGCGCAACACTTGCTTCGCCTCATAATTGTCTAACCATTTTGTTAAGTGTTGTTGTAGAAATTTTTAATAGGCTATTCACCCCCATCTAGCCATTAGGACCTTTCAAGTGGTATCAGAGCCGAGGTCACCGTGATTTGAGGCTTAACAACCTTCGGTGTAAAAATGGCTCAAATCAACAACACCAAGAAGCTACCCCAATTTGATGGATCAAATTATCCATATTGGAAGTCAAAGATGACCACACATATCAAGTCAATCAATAGAAGAGTGTGGAAGGTGGTAGAAACCAAAATTGAGATTGAAGATCCAAAGAATCCCACCACGGCCGAAGAAGTGCTTCTCCAAAACAATGACATTGCTCTAAGTGCTATTCATGATGCAATTGATGAAAAAACATTTGAGCAAATCAAGAATATTGAGATGGCTCATGAGGCTTGGAAGAAATTGGAAGAATCATTTGAGGGCACTCAAGCCATGAAGGGTGCAAAGGCATACATCCTCAAAGAGAAGTTTGCAAGCTTCAAGTGAAGGAGGATGAGAGTGTGCCAGAGATGTTTCATAGGCTTCAAGTGCTTATCAATGATCTCAAAGCACTTGGAGAAGAGGTGAAGGACAAGGACTTCTCCCACAAGTTCTTGAGATGCTTACCTTCAAGATTTGGCACATTGGTCACAATTCTAGTGAGGAGTGGTTTGGACACCATAACACCAAACCAAGTGTTGGGAGACATCATGACTGATGATACATATAGAGATGAAGATGAGAAGAAAGATGAGAAGAAGAAGAGCGTGACATTCAAGGCCACATCATCCAAGGGCAAAGCTAGGCAAGAAACATCAAGTGAAGATGATGATTCATGGGATGATGATGATGATGATGATGATGAGAAGATGGCTCTCTTTGTCAAGAGATTCGGCAAGTTCATGGTGAAGAAGGGCTACCGTGCTAGAAGAAAGAAGTCTTCATCCAAGAACAAAGAAGAGTCAAGAAGGTGCTTCAAGTGTGGAAGCAAAGATCATCTTGTTGCTCAATGCCCATACAATAGCGACAATGATGATGACAACAAGAAGAAGGACAAGAAGGAAAAGAAAGAGAAGAAGGACAAGATGGCCTTCAAGAAAAAGAAGGGTGATTCATATGTAGTCACTTGGGATAGTGATGCTTCGTCAAGTGATGATGATGATGATAGTGATGATGTCAAGACCACCAAGAAGAAGGTTCTTGCAAGCATTGCTATCAATGAGAAGCCTTCTCTCTTTGAATCTTCATCATGCTTCATGGCTAAGGCCACTAAGGTACAATCTTGTGATGATGAAAGTGATGAAGAATATGATGATGATGATAATGAACATGAAAATGAAAATGATAGTGATAGTGATAATGATGAACCTACTAAGGATGAATTATTTAACATGCTAGAAGATGCTAAAGAACATTTTGACATTAAGAGAAGAGAATGCAAGAGCTTGAATAAGGAGGTAAAAGCCCTTAAGCAAGCCCTTGATGAGCTCAAAGCAACTCATGAGAGGCTAGAGGAAGCCCATGAGAAACTAGGCAAGGCTCACAAGAAGCTTGAAAAAGCTCATTCTTCTTTGCTTAATGAGCAAAATAAAAAGAAGCATGTTGAAACTTGTAATATAGGCTTAACTTGTGAATAATTGATGAATCATTATCTATGCCTATCATTGTTGCTCCCACTAACCCTTCTTGTAGTACTTCTACCTCCACCTCATCTAGTAGTGACGGTCTCACTTGTGATGCCTCACTAGTGCTTGAGAATGAGAACCTCAAGAAGGAGGTCAACAAGCTCACTCACACCTTAGCTAAGGCTTATGGTGGTGAGGACCGCTTGCTTATGTGCTTGGGTAGCCAAAGAGCTTCTCTCTACAAAGAGGGATTGGGCTATACCCCCAAGAAAGGCAAGGTGGCCTTTGCTCCTCACAAGACTAGTTTTGTGAAGAACAATGGTCGGTTTTGCAATAGTTGCAAGCAAGTGGGTCATAAAGAGCAAGAATGCAACAATAAGAGCAAAAATGCTAATGTATCCTTCATAAAGCTTGATACATGCTATATGCTTACTAAGGGTACAAATGGTATGAAGGCTAAGTTCATTGGTAAACCATGGATGGGCTCAAAGAAGAAAGCCATTTAGGTACCAAAGAGCTTAGTGACTAACCTTCAAGGACCCAAGCAAGTTTGGATACCTAAAAGGAATTGATCTTCTTTTGTAGGTCAATTACAAAGCCGAAGGAAGGCATTGGGTTCTTGATAGTGGGTGCACTCAACACATGACCGGTGATGCAAGAATGTTCAACTCAATCAACACCAATGGCAATGATGGTTATGATAGTATCACATTTGGTGACAATGGCAAAGGCAAGGTCAAAGGGCTTGGTAAGATTGCAATATCAAATGACATGAGCATATCCAATGTGTTGCTAGTAGAGAGCTTGAACTTCAATTTGCTATCCATGGCACAATTGTGTGATCTTGGATTCAAATGCATATTTGGGGTAGATGATGTAGAAATCATAAGTGTAGATGGCTCTAATTTGATCTTCAAAGGTTTTAGATATGAGAATCTATACTTGGTTGATTTCAATGCTAGTGAAGCTAGATTATCTGCATGCTTGTTCACTAAGTCTAGCATGGGTTAGTTATGGCATAGAAGGCTTGGTCATGTTGGAATGAAACAATTGAATAGATTGGTTAAGCATGACTTAGTTAAAGTCTTGAAAGATGTTGTGTTTGAAAAGGATAAGCTTTGTAGCTCTTGTCAAGCCGGCAAACTAGTTGGAAACACCCATCCTAAGAAAAGCATGATGAGCACTAGCAAAGCATTTGAGTTATTGCACATGGATTTATTTGGGCCAACACAATACACTAGTATTGGTGGAAACAAATATGGCTTTGTAATAGTGGATGACTACACAAGATACACATGTGTATTCTTTCTAGTGGACAAAAGTGATGTATTTGCAACATTCAAATCCTTTGTCAAAGGCATTCACAATGAGTTTGAAACAACCATCAAGAGAGTTAGAAGTGACAATGGTAGTGAGTTCAAGAACACTAGAATTGATGAGTTGTGTGATGAATTTAGAATTAGACATCAATTCTCGGCCAAGTACACACCTCAATCAAATGGCCTTGTTGAGAGAAAGAATAGAACACTCATTGATATGGTAAGGTCTATGCTTAGTGAGTACAATGTGAGTCAATCTTTTTGGGCCGAAGCTATCAACACGACTTGCTATTGTAGCAACCGCCTCTATTGTCACCGATTGAAAGAGAAGACACCATATGAGCTCTTGAATGGTAGAAAGCCAAACATTGCATATTTTTGAGTTTTTGGTTGCAAATGCTATATCTTGAAGAAAGGTACAAGATTGGGCAAGTTTGACAAGAAGTATGATGAAGGATTCCTACTTGGCTATTCCACTACAAGCAAAGCATATAGAGTTTGGAATTTGGATAGTGGTACTCTTGAGGAAGTTCATGACGTTGAATTTGATGAAACCAAGGGTCACAAGTAGAGAATGAGAACTTGGAAGATGTTAGAGGCATTCAACTTTCAAATGCCATGAAGAACATGGATATTGGTGAATTGAGGCCTAGGCAAGTGAATGATGATGAAGATGATCAAGTGCAAGTGCTCTCTAACTCAAATATGCAAGATGATACAAATCAAGTTAGTGCAAGTGGCTCTCATGACAATGAACAAGATCAAGTGGCTAGTACATCATCTCAACTCAATGATCAAGCAAGTGCAAGCAATCAAGTTCCAATCCTCCAACCAACCAATGTTGCAAGAGATCATCCATTGGATACTATCATTGGTGATATTTCTAGAGGTGTACAAACAAGATCAAGATTGGCATTATTTTGTGAGCATTTCTCATTTGTGTCATCCATTGAACCAAAGAAGATAGACGAAGCTTTAAAGGATGTTGATTGGGTAAATGCTATGCATGAAGAATTGAATAACTTCACAAGAAATCAAGTATGGGAGTTAGTAGAAAGGCCAAAGGGACACAATGTGATTGGAAGCAAATGGGTCTTTAGAAACAAGCAAGATCAAGATGGGATAGTAGTAAGGAACAAAGCAAGATTGGTAGCACAAGGCTATACACAAGTTGAAGGTCTTGACTTTGGAGAAACATATGCCCTGGTTGCTAGATTGGAAGCAATTAGAATCTTGCTAGCCTATGCTTGTGCCCACAACATCAAGCTCTATCAAATGGATGTCAAGTGTGAATTTCTCAATGGCTACATAAATGAAGAAGTATATGTTGAGCAACCTCCCGGTTTTGAAGATGACAAAAAGCCCAACCATGTATACAAGTTGAAGAAAGCATTATATGGCTTAAAGCAAGCACCTAGAGCATGGTATGAGAGATTGAGGGATTTCCTACTCTCTAAAGGGTTCACAATGGGCAAGGTTGACACCACTCTTTTCATCAAGAAGATTGGAAAAGATCTATTTGTATTGCAAATATATGTTGATGACATCATATTTGGATCAACCAATTAAGACTTTTGTGATGAATTTGGAAAGATGATGGCTAATGAGTTTGAGATGTCCATGATTGGAGAGTTGAGTTACTTCCTTGGTCTTCAAATCAAGCAATTGTTGAATGGTACATTTGTGAGTCAAGGCAAGTACATCAAGGACATGATCAAGAAGTTTGGCATGAGTGATAGCAAAGTCATTAGCACACCAATGGGAACAAATGGCAACTTGGATAATGATGCAAGTGGAAATATGGTGGATCAAAAGTTGTATTGGTCTATGATTGGAAGCCTACTCTATGTGACCGCATCAAGGCTGGATGTCATGTTTAGTGTATGCATGGGTGCAAGATTTCAAGCCTCACCAAGAGAAAGTCAATTGAAGGCTACAAAGAGGATATTGAGGTACTTGAAGCATACACCAAATGTTGGTTTGTGGTATCCCAAAGGAGCAAAGTTTGAGCTAGTTGGTTACTCCGACTCAGATTATGCAGGATGCAAGGTTGAAAGGAAGAGCACCTCGGGCACATGTCAATTGTTGGGAAGATCACTTGTTTCATGGTCATCAAAGAAGCAAAATAGTGTTGCATTATCAACCGTCGAAGCCAAATACATATCCACCGGTAGTTGTTATGCACAAGTACTTTGGATGAAGGCCACTTTGAGTGACTTTGGAATCAAGTTCAAGAAAGTGCCATTGCTATGTAACAATGAGAGTGCAATCAAGTTGACCAACAATCCGGTTCAACATGCAAGAACAAAGCACATTGATGTCCACCACCATTTCATAAGAGATCACCAACAAAAAGGGGACATTTGCATTGAAAGTGTAGGCACCGAAGATCAACTTGCCGATATATTCACCAAGCCATTGGATGAGAAAAGGTTTTGCAAGCTAAGGAATGAGTTGAACATATTGGATTTCTCAAATATGTGTTGATGCACCCCCACTTATATGACATGCCTCTCCTTCGAGCTATTCAAGGTAAAAGTTGTTTGGCATGACATACATCCTTGCTAAGGACATGTTTAGTGCATCTAGTCACACTTTCAATCTTTTCTAGGACCTTCAAGTGGTTCTATTTTATTAGGCTCATTCATGAAAATCAAATGAATTTGATGTTTATATGATATCACTATTGCTTCTATGCTTGACTTGATCTAGTGATAGCATATGACATGTTTATGGGCTTGTAAACCTAGTGTTTGATCTAGAAAATGAGCTCTAAGTATTTAACTCAACATGGTACAAGATAACCCTTATTTGGAGGTGTAAAGAAGCTTGTCCTTGGATCAAACCGAGTTAAATATCTTTGGCAAATAATCTAGATTGGACCAAATTTGGGAAAATGATCATCACCCCATTGATTGACATTGATAATCTCTACCTATCTATATTTCAAACCTCTGTGGTCATTAATGACAAAGGGGGAGAAACAAAGATATAAGTAATAGGGATATAAGTAATAGGGGGAGAGTTTGACATAGGGGGAGAGATATGACAAAGGAAAGGGATCAATTAAAATTTTGAGCACACAAGTAGGGGGAGCAAGCTCATGAACTTGTATGGTGCATTTGAATGTGCATTTCATATGTTTGCTTGCATGTCATAAGTTCTAAATTTTAAAATATCCATGCTTGTGTGGTGTATGCTAGTTGTAAGATTGAATGATGAAATGAAATCACTATATAACCTTCTTTTCCAAGTAAGTTTTTACAAGTGGTATCTTTTCAAAGTATGTTTCCAAGTGATATAAAGCTAACCATGGTGCTAAGGATGGTATAATGGTGCACTCTGATTGGTATCATGCTTCAAAGGTCCATCTTTTATACCTTAGCATTCTTTGGTAGACATTGTCTCCTATATTTCCTATCTAAGTATATGTGCAAGCTATAATCCAAACTCTTAGCACATATGTAGGGGGAGCAATTGCTACCATTTGGAGTTCATGAAACTTGTCCATATCCTTTTACACATGGTAAATATGCTTGGGTAAGCAACATGGATTCAATTGAATTTCAATTCATATCTTTGTGTAAGGGTTGTCATCAATTACCAAAAAGGGGGAGATTAAAAGCTCTAGTTTGGTTTTGGTGAATTGATGAAACCCTAAGTGCTAACCTAGTTTATCAAGTGATCATGAGATCGGTAGCACACTCCAAGTCGTGAAGCAAATGAAGATCATAGCATGATAAAGATGTTGCCATGGTAATGATCAAGTGCTTCGACTTTGAAAGAAGAAAGAGAAAAACAAAAAGCTCAAGGCAAAGGTATAAACCATAGGAGCTATTTTGTTTTGGTGATCAAGACACTTAGAGAGTGTGATCACATTTAGGTTTGATAGCCATACTATTAAGAGGGGTGAATCTCGTATCGGAATGCGGTTATCAAAGTGCCACTAGATGCTCTAACTCATGGCATATGCATTTAGGATCTAGTGGAGTGCTGACACCCTTGAAAATGTTTGTAAAAATATGCTAACACATGTGCACAAGGTGATACACTTGGTGGTTGGCACATTTGAGCTAGGGTGAAGAAGATAGAGTTGAAAAGGAGTTAGTCGCGCTGGTTATAGAGTGACCGGACACGTCCGGTATGGTGACCGGACACGTCTGGTATTTGGCAACGAACTCAGCGACTGGACGTGTCCGGTCACCACACCGGACACGTCCGGTGTGAATCAGCAAACACAGTGTTTCGATAGAACAGTTGATCGGACACTGGCAGCATCTGGTCCAGTGTGACCAGACGCGTCCGGTCGAGCGTGGATGCTTACTGTACTCAACCGGATGCAGCGGCTCAGCATCCGGTCATTTGTGTTTGTGCGTCTGGTATTCATGGTCGGAGCGTCCGGTGCTGTGTCTGGTGCATTCTGACTAGAGCATCCGGTCGATGCGTAGTCAGCCAAATATTTGAGCCAACGGCTCTATTTCGTGGGGGCTTCTATTTAAGCCCCATGGCCGGCTCAAGCTCACTCCCTTGGCCATTTACATTGATATAGAAACCTTGTGAGCTTAGCCAAAGTCCTCTCACTCATCTCCATCATTGATTCATCATCTTTGTGAGATTGGGAGAGAATCCAAGTGCATTGCTTGAGTGTTTGCATCTAGAGGCACTTGGTGTTCATGTTCGCTGTGGATTTCGCTTGTTACTCTTGGTGGTTGCCGCCACCTAGATGGCTTGGAGCAGCGAGCATCATTGAGCGGAGGGTGGTGATTGTCTCCGGCTCCGATCGTGGTAATTGTAAGGGGTTCTTTGTCACAGAACCGACCAATTTATAAGAGCACAAGTACAAAAACAATCGCCGAAACGATCAAATTCTTGAACTTGAGCCCATATAAACCCGGTAGTCAACCGAAATCTCGAAGGATTTCAAACCAACTTGCATACAACCAAGATCACAGTAATTCAACATAACATATCGTACGTTACAACATTTTGCAGACGTTCACAATTAGATTACATCATCACAGAGTCATCGTTATTACAAAACAAGTCTTGTAAACATGCGGAAGCAAATAGTTTAACTCACACACCGAGTTCAAATACACATACTGGCTTGCTGATCACGGCCCGCAAAAGCATTCAGATAAGAGAATAGAGATCATGCCCATGATCTAGTCTTCGTCACCCGCCGGGTGGAGACAATACTTACAGAATCTCTGATATAGAAGGTCATCTGCAACAAGAGGGAATAAACCCTAAGTACGGGAATGTACTTAGCTAGACTTACCCGTCGAAAACCAAACAAATGACACCAAGGATTATGCATAGCTTATTGTAGTGGAGCTGGCTGACACTTTCTTTTTGCAGAAACGCATAAGTAGTATGATCAACTCTTATCCTGACTAGCAGTGACTTTTTAACCATTAACCTGTTAACTACATTAGCACCTATACTAAGCAATCATTTTATTAGGGTGCAAACATTAATAACCATATCAGGTATTCATTGTGGCAACCTTATCATCATCATCCATTTAACCATATCATTAAATTAATTGAATCTATGTTGCCGCTGCTCAGTCAAGTTCTCACTATCTGGGAGAGACGGCGATTTGAATCGATTCCTATCCAGCTGGAGGGGTATTCCTAAACACAAACCCTGCTTCCCCCATCAGGGTCACAACAAGTCACCTTTGGTACAATTCAGGAGTCACGGGTCCGAACAGATCGGCATTCTCAAAGAACCACTCTGCCAAGGTTGTTCGAGACTCTAACCCGCCTTGGACTTACGCCAATGGCTCTCCGCACATCCTTACTACCTCTAGAGTGCCGCCACTGCTCGCGTTCCTGGCCTAAATCGAGCTACTAGGCTTCGTGGTCAGAACGACTTATCCGGCTAGCTAAGTGTTAGGCTGCGTTCAACATGACATGAGGACGTATAGCGTATCGGTCCTTAAACGACACAGACGGAGTCACTATGTTCAAACCTACACAAGACCCCGCCCGGTCTTAATTCATTATTCACATGGTTCTTTTCCACGATAGCAAATATAGCCAACCATGATCCACCTCATCCTAAAGCTCGTAGGTGACAGGACATCACCTGACTTCTACCGCACTAAGCATGGCTAATCATTTAACCCGTTCCTGAACTTAAATAGGATTCCAGTGTGATATCTGGACAAGGAAGGATATATAATGCAGCAATTGGTTCCAACCAATTCCTATACTTAATGCATCATCAACAATAAAAGATACTCAATGTATTTGTAAAAACATGGGAGGCTTAATATGCTCCGGGGCTTGCCTTTCAGGAACGAGGAAGGCTGGTGGTCAGGGCACTCGGGCAATTCCTCCACGGCGACCGCTTCGTCGGTTTCCTGCACCTCGGGTTCCTCCTCCTGGTTGGCTCCCTCGAACTCCAGCAACGTCACTCCCTCCGGCACACCTATTGCATGAATGCGCAAGATAAATATCATGGATGCACATGAACGAATGTCAGGGATGCTCAGGGAATGCACATGTTCGCTGTAGTTTGCATATTCCAACTTAAGCCCTATTCAAATCACTTTACTTACCAAGTTTATACAACCTAATGTATAATTGCTCATCTTCAGTTAATGACCTAGCACCTGCACCTAAGCATATTCTCAAGTTAGGCTAACCCCTAACAATCAATGGAAACATTGCATCGAGCATACACTCAAGCATTTGTATATCAGCAAAATGAAGACTATGTAGCGGTACAGTAAACTAGCCATAACTAGAGATTTACAAATCCAATTGACATGCAACAAGACAATCTGGAAAGCTTATGAAATTGTATACAATTAATTTTCAGACCTCCAAGCATGATTCAACACTTTACCAAGTCGAATTCATAAATCAATAGAACTCTGTCCTCACAAGGCAGAGAATAAGCAAAAACTGGAACCTAACTTTAAACAGCTGTAGTTTCTAAACTACTGTGCCAAATGCCCTCAAATTTTGATAGGATCTAGATACATAAATTATCTACAACTCTTGTATTCATTACAATCACAGAAAACCAAAATATCCTGGGGAGCTTTCTAAAGTCCCCGGATCTATCTAGAGGGACATATTACAAACAAAATAATTAGTAACTCATGATGTAAACATATAATTGGACAAAACTAAATCTACTCACATGTCACATATCACAAGAACACCAGAAAGTAGGGTGTTCATTCCCAAAACATTTCATCTAATACCTTTCTTAATTTATTTAATTAATTAGAGGAAATAGTAAACATATATGAAAGCTACACCATTAAATCTACAAAAATTACAGTAGACACTACATGCCCTAAGTAGACTACCATAAAAATTTCACACCATTTTAGTAAGTACAACAACCTACACAAAAATGGTAAGGCAGAATGGCTCAAAATGGCATAATTAGGAAACCTTAGTGAAAAGTGTCAAGCAACAAATTTCATATTTTTCCTAGCATCCTTAAGGTACTAAGATACTACCTACCAAGTTTCATGGTCATAGGATTCATAGATAATTTACAAAAATTCACACAAGTATCTACCCATGATAAAAGGAAAATCTATAGCTCAAAAACTACACATGCAATGTCTCTCAAATTTTAACCAGAGCTTCTACTAAGCAATACTAGCTTACCCACAAAATTTCACAATTTTTGGATCACAGAAACTCAAGATATGATTTAAACAAGTTTGCATGCATTCAAAAACACTTTTCAAGTTCCTATTTAATTCATCCAAAATTTCTACATAAAGTGCTCAAGACATATTTTTCTTAAATACTAAACCTAACTGTGAGTCTAACAAAATTGGAAGTACTCAATTTGGATCTACCAATTTGGAGTTACAAAATTTACAAAACAGCACTAAAAACTGCAATTTTTGAACTATCTTCTCAAACTCAGTCACTGACGTGGGGGACCCGGTTGTCAGCCGACCCCACCCGTCAGCGAGACGAAAACAGAGGAGGCATGACGATGGCGCGGCATACGGCGAAGCTCGCCGACGGCGGCTCCTCCGGCGAAAGCGACGGCACCGGCGTGCTCGCCTCGACGAACCGCATCTAGCCATGTCCTACCCGCAACCTCTACCGAGCTCGAGCAAGGACGGCGGCGTGCATGGCGAACGGCGGCGGGGTCCGACGGTGCTCCGGCGAGGTCCGGCCCTATAGGGCGTGGCTAAGCTCAGTATGAGCTTCAGGGGGTCACGAGGAAGCTAAGGGGAGGAAGGGAGGAACATGAGAAGGCTTCGGGGGTGGTCGACCACGTAGAGCTCCACTCCGACGAGCCTCGGTCATGGTGGGCGACGGCGGAGGGGATGCGATAGTTCCTCACCTAAGCTCGATTGACGCCGTGAATGGGTGGAGATGGTGAAGCTAAGCAAGGTGGAGCTTCAGGCGAGCTGGCTCAGGAACTGGTGGGGCTACGGTGGCGCACAAGCTCGGCGACGGCGGTGCGCTCGGCAGCAAGGCGGAGGCGCTGCGCTCGGCTTCAGACGAAATGGCGAGGCGCAGAGGCATGGATGGAGTAAATAAGCGAGCAACCGGGTGCATGGCGCCTTCGTGGCAGCAACAGCCTGCCCGGCGGGGGCAACGCCGGCGTACGGCCGCCACTTGGCCGCCGCGGCCTGACGATGTCAGCCAGCTGGCTCGCCTGAACATTACGTTTCAGAGCCCAACGAAGCCGACTGACAGAGCAAAAACATCGATCCATATCATCTAAACTGTGCTGATTTAGTTCATGTCATAGTTGACAAAGTTGGAGTACTAAGTGAGATCTTTAACTTTGTCAATTGGAGCTCGAGCTACTACGGCTTTGTTTGGGATCTACAAGGTGAACAAGTTGGGTACACGAAACTGAAATCCAGCCCTTATACTTAGAAAATTTCTAAGTGTCAAATACAACCCCAAAACTGACTTGTGGGTCCTTTTTGAACATGTTGTGCATGTTTTCATGACTCGGCTTCTAAACAAAGTTTGTTCCTTATAAAATTTTCCACAACTTTGTTTTAGGTTGCTCAGACATGCAAACATCCTAAGCTACACTTTTTAAATAGTCAAACACAGGAGCTCTAGGGGTCCAAATTGGTCAACCATGACTTGGAAACCTAATTAGGCAAAATGATCAACATGAACAATGTTCCAAATGACATCCTAAGTATAACTAAGGTTCTTAGGAGAATAATTGGCCACACCATACATTGGTCACACAAGAATCAGGCATCACAGGCATTGAAACATGGAGGAACAAGTGAAGTGTTACCTTTGCTTCAAGGCCATGTTTCATATGTTTCATGAGTGTGTTGCATAGAACTAACTAACCTTGTTTCACTAAGGGAGTGGCACATGTTGCACTTAAGTGTTGCACACTTTACATTTCATAAAAGAAACAAGACACATGAAATATACAACATGTTGCAATGTTTCGAAATCATGTTTCATGTGATATAAGTTCACAAATGGATGCATGATGCTCATGTTCATGAAATGCAGTGCAAACGTGGAAGCTAAACACCTGGGGTGTTACAGCTCTCCCCCCTTATAAAAATCTCGTCCCGAGATTTGAAAAGCGTACCATTGTTGATAGAATTCCTTATAACCATCCCTCAAATAATCTTCCCTTTCCCACGTTGCATCGCGTTCACTACCCTGATTGCTCCACATGACTTTGTAGAACTTGACTACCCGACTCCGAGTCACTCGCTCACGAGTGTCAATCACTCGAACCGGCTTTTCTTCAAAGGTCAAATCAAATTTTAACTCGATATCCCCCAATGGAACTCTCTCTTCAGGGACGCGAAGACATTTCTTCAATTGGGATACATGAAAGACATTGAAGATAGCACTCATCTCAGGAGGTAATTTAATCTTGTACGCCACCTTACCACTTTGTCCAATGATTTCAAACGGACCAACATATCTCGGCGCAAGCTTTCGCTTCACACCAAAGCATTGGACACTTTTCATAGGTGAGACTTTTAGATAAACGAAGTCTCCAACTTCAAACTCAATAGGTTTTCTTCATCGATCAGTATAACTTTTCTGCCTAGCTTGAGCTACGGCCATGTGGGTTTGGATAGTACGGACTTGTTCTTTGGCTTCTTGAACAAAATCAATTCCATAATATCTCCTTTCACCGGCTTCTACCTAGTTCAACGGGGTTCTACACTTCTGGCCATACAAAGCTTCAAACGGTGCCATCTTTATGCTCTCTTGATAACTATTATTGTACAAGAATTCAGCTAGGGGTAACCATTTTTCCCATGAGCCCTTAGCCGAGATGACACATGCTCTCAACATATCTTCTAAGATTTGATTCACTCATTCAGTTTACCCATTGGTTTGCGGATGATAGGCAGAACTTCTTACTAGTTTAGTTCCTAATAATCCATGCAAGTGCTCCCAAAAGCAAGCAGTGAACTGTGGTCCTCTATCCGAGATAATAGTACAAGGGATCCCATGCAGTCGGACTATCTGGTTGAAGTATAACTCCGCATAGTCGGTTGGACAAAAGTCTATGCGGACAGGAATGAAGTGTGCCGACTTGGTCAGTCGGTCCACAATCACCCAAATGGAGTTAAAATTCCTCTGAGTAGTAGGGAGTCCAACTATAAAATCCATACTGATCTCTTCCCATTTCCAACCTGGAATAGAGAGTGGCTGAAGTAATCCAGCTTTCATGTGTACAGCCTTGACCCGACAACAAGTGTCACACCTAGCCACATAAGCGGCTATCTCTTTCTTCATTTTGGTCCACCAAAATCGAGGCTTCAAATCATGATACATTTTACTACTACCAGGATGAATAGATAATTTAGAGGAATGAGCTTTAGATATGATTTGATTTCTAAGCTCTCTATCCTTCGGAACTACCAACCTGTCCTTGAACCATAACACGCCTTCCTCATCTACTCGAAAATGTTTGGTTTCTTGCTCTTTCATCTTGCGCTTGATGTGAAACACACCTGCATCTGTCTTCTGTAGCTCGATAATTCAACTCTGTAGAGTACAACTGACAGTGATGTTGTGAAGGACTGCAGGATGAAGGTGCTTTGACAAATGGACATCACTCTCAATCAATGAGTGACAATGAGACTTTCTACTTAAGGCATCCGCGACGACGTTTGCCTTGCCAGGGTGATAGTGCACTTGGAGGTTATAATCCTTGATCAACTCGAGCCATCTTCTCTAACGCATATTTAACTCTAGTTGAGTGAAGATGTACTTGAGACTTTTATGATCAGTGTAGATGTTGCACACATTGCCAAGTAGATAATGTCTCTAGGCCTTCAAAGCATGAACAACTGCAGCGAGTTCCAAGTCATGCGTGGGATAATTCACCTCATGCTTCCAAAGTTGGTGAGAGGTATAAGCAATGACTCTACCCTCTTGCATAAGAACACCTCCTAACCCAATACCTGATGCATCACAGAACACATCAAAAGGTTTCTCGATATCCGGTTGTGCCAAAACCGGAGCTGATGTTAGAAGAGTTCGCAGGGTATGGAAAGCCGTATCACACTCGAAAGTCCAGACAAACTTTATGTCTTTTTGCAGCAATCGAGTCATAGGCTTGGCTATTTTAGAGAAATCTGGGATGAAGCAACGATAATAGCCAGCCAACCCCAGAAAACTCCAAACCTCGTGCATCGAGATTGGAGCCTTCCAGTTCAACACTTCTTGCACCTTGGTGGGATCCACCATAATTCCACCATCGGACAACACGTGTCTAAGAAAAGGTACCTCACGAAGCCAGAATTCACATTTGCTGAACTTTGCATACAACTGGTGTTCTCGCAATCTAGTGAGAACCACCCGTAAATGTTCAACGTGATCTTCTTCATTCTCAGAATAGACCAGGATATCATCTATAAATACCACCACAAATTTTTCCAACTCGGGCATAAACACCGAATTTATCAGATACATAAAATGTGCGGGGGCATTGGTCAATCCAAAAGACATAACCAGGTACTCATATAGACCATATCTTGTAGAGAATGCTGTTTTTGGGACATCCTCAGGCCGAATTTTGATTTGATGATACCCAGATCTCAAATCAATCTTGGAAAAGACTTTTGCCTTAGACAACTGATCAAATAAGATATCTATGCGTAGCAGAGGATACTTATTCTTGATTGTAACTGCATTCAAGGGTCTATAATCTACACACATGCGTAGAGATTGATCCTTCTTCTTCACAAAGATGGCTGGGCACCCCCACGGAGATGAACTAGGGCGGATAAGGCCTTTCTTTAGCAGTTCATTCAACTGAGTCTTAAGTTCGGCTAGTTCATTAGGTGGCATTCTATATGGCCTTCTAGAGATGGGAGCTGTACCAGGAAGCAACTCTATCTTGAATTCTACTTCTCGATCCGGGGGCAATCCAGGTAAATCATCGGGGAAAACATCTGGAAAGTCACACACGACAGGGATATCTGCCAGAGACTTTGCTTGCACCGCATTGGTTGTGCAAGAAAGATTGATGTCCCTGGGTAACTATACTAGAAAACCCTCCTGATTGCTAGGATCTCTGAGCATAACTACCCTAGTCAATGTATCGATAAGTACTCCATGACGGCTCATCCAGTTCATTCCCAATATCACATCGATACCTAGCCCTGGTAAAACTACCAGATAAACCTGATAACTTCGCCCCTCTATCTCAATTTATACGTCCCCAACTACCAGCTTGGTTGGGATAATACCACTAGCAGCCCTAATACAATAACCCTCACCCTCAACAGTATATGTTTTCTGCATAAACTTGGATGAAATTGATGGGCTAATGAAGGAATGCAAAGCACCTGAATCAAATAGTACAACTGCGGGGTGTTGGTCAATCAGGAACTTACCGGCAGTCACTACCTCTCCTGAAGGAATCTCAGTAATATTAGTGTGGTTCACTTGTCCCTGATGCCCACCCTAGTAATTATTCTTCTTAGGGTAAGGGCACTCCCTTGCCCAGTGGCCTGTCTTGTTGTAGTTCCAGCATGGCATGTTGCTTGGTGGAGCCCTAGAACTGCCCTGACTGGTAGTGCCCTTAGGAAGAGCAACTGTAAATGCCTTGCGAAACCTAGTCTTGGTGGGATTCTTCTTCTGCGGTGAGCGAAACTTGGCGGCTGACGCTGGAGGACGGAATGGAGCCCTTTGTGCGATGGGAGCCTTAGATTTTGAGGCACCTGCCTCATAGGCCCTCTTATGACTTTTTGAAGCCGCATATACAGCATTGTTGTTCTCTTGCGATAAGGCATCACTCATAAACTCATTAAAATGAGCACACTTGCAATTTCCCATGGTCTTCATCAGTTTGGGGCTAAGTCTCCGCTTGAAGCTAGCAATCTTCTTAGCCTCAGTGTCCACAAACTCGATGGCGTACCTTGCAAGGTTGTTGAAAGCTTGTAGGTATTCGTTTAGGCTCTTGTTCCCCTGAGCCAGCTTCATGAACTTTGTATGTTTGATCGCCATGAGACCAGGAGGAATGTAATTTCCCCTGAAAGTAGACTTGAACTGATCCCAAGTGATTTAGGCATTAGCAGGCATAGTGGACCGATGATGACTCCACCAAATGCCAGCTGGCCCATGCAGTTGGTGCGATGCGTACTCAGTTTTTAGCACCTCAGTCAAGCGGAGCAGACGGAACTTCTGCTCAAGAGTATTCAACCACTCATCAGCTTGTAGAGGCTCCTCAGCCTCCTTGAAGATTAGGGGTTTCATGTCAAGGAAATCCTTGAAATCACTATATTGATTTGGATCCGGTCCTGGGCGTGGACCACGGCCATCACGATTCACAATCATATGGAGGGCCTCGGCCATAGTGCGCTGTCCTTCCGTAAGCATTGCTATTAGTTCCGTTGGTGTGGGTGGTGGTGGCGGAAGATCATCATCATCACTTGCACCGGTGGAACGAGTACGAGGCATCTGCACAATGCGCAACCAGTAATTATTGATGATGTCCGCACATTGGAGAGGAACAATATAATCGTGCCAAACTATATTTATGAAAACTTCATACAATAAACAGAGGCAATAATTCATTCTCCAATCACCACATCATCAAGTAGATTACTAGCGCCATACGCAGTGCATTCCAACATGACAAGTTTTAAACTTCACCATAACGTTACGCATCCCGAAGGGAGCGAATTAAAGTACATTACAAGTATGACTGCAAAAGCTTAACTAGTGAGACTTGCTAACGAACTACTCGTCGAAGTGATCACTGTCCACATCGGAGACACCTAGGACTTCTTCTGGGTATTCCTCTTCTTCTAACTCTAAAGAAGCATCTCTGTGATGGGTCACACGATCCAATTCTTATGCAGCCTCATCTCTCGCAATAGTGAGGTGCATCAGCTAGTTATGAAGCTCGTCTCTCTCGCGTGCGGTTTGACCCCACTGTTGCAGATGATAATTTGCAATACCACAAATCTCCTCAACTTCATGCTGAGAGATTGCACTTTATACTTGGGATAAGCAATTATAAGGGAGGGAGTAATGCAATATGAATGTCATGAGTGAATATGATGCATGCTCGTTCCGTACGTCCTCACAAACCTAAGAAAATTTAAGCTTTAGCGGAATATACGGTGGCATACATACGTTCTCTCAATTAGCGGTAACTAGTCGATCTACACGGTGCGTTGTTAGCGTACCTACAGAAAAACTTCATTGCAGCCCAACCCAACAAGATATAATGCTAATTACACAAGTAGTACTAAGATACTCTCCATATATACATCCCCCGATATATATACTTCGGTATCCAAACTACCTGACAAATGTACCCACAATTAAGTACCTTCATATATACATGTATGCAACATGTAAATACTCCAGTAACCACAACTAGCTCTCCCCTAGACCGATGGTTGGACGGTCATGCTCTCGCAACTCACACTTACCTTAGCATAGAGGCAATTGATCCATATATTACCATTCTAACGAATGGCACCCATGCAATATCACGCCGCATGGATGACGAAATAGAAACAATCAATTCCCCCAAGTTAGTAATTAATTATATATAAGACACCTAGAAGTCCTTAAGTGGGCTATAAGGGATGTGATCACCTGTATACCATAAAAAATTTGATTTTTGAACATTTGTATATAACTATAAGTTTGGAAACCATTTTAACAACAAAAGCTTTTGTTTTAAATAGCCGTAAGACATGTTTAATATTGAATCTAGCTCTGATACCAGCTGTCACAGAACCGACCAATTTATAAGAGCACAAGTACAAAAACAATTGCCAAAATGATCAAATTCTCGAACTTGAGCCCATATAAACCCGGTAGTCAACCGAAATCTCGAAGGATTTTAAACCAACTTGCATACAACCAAGATCACAGTAATTCAACATAACATATCGTACGTTACAACATTTTGTAGACGTTTGCAATTAGATTACATCATCACAGAGTCATCGTTATTACAAAACAAGTCTTGTAAACATGCAGAAGCAAATAGTTTAACTCACACACCGAGTTCAAATACACATACTGGCTTGCTGATCATGGCCCGCAAAAGCATTTAGATAAGAGAACAGAGATCATGCCCATGATCTAGTCTTCATCACCCGCCGGGTGGAGACAATACTTACAGAATCCCTGATATAGAAGGTCATCTACAACAAGAGGGAATAAACCCTGAGTATGGGAATGTACTCAGCTAGACTTACCCATCGAAAACCAAACAAATGACACCAAGGATTATGCATAGCTTAATGTAGTGGAGCTGGCTGACACTTTCTTTTTGCAGAAACACATAAGTAGTATGATCAACTCTTATCCTGACTAGCAGTGACTTTTTAACCATTAACCTGTTAACTACATTAGCACCTATACTAAGCAATCATTTTATTAGGGTGCAAACATTAATAACCATATCAGGTATTCATTGTGGCAACCTTATCATCATCATCCATTTAACCATATCGTTAAATTAATTGAATCTACGTTGCCGCTGCTCAGTCAAGTTCTCACTATCCGGGAGAGACGGCGATTCGAATCGATTCCTATCCAGCTAGAGGGGTATTCCTAAACACAAACCCTGCTTCCCCCGTCAGGGTTGCAACAAGTCACCTTTGGTACAATTCAGGAGTCGCGGGTCCAAACAGATCGACATTCTCAGAGAACCACTCTGCCAAGTCACATGAGAAGGCTTCGGGGGTGGTCGGCCACGTAGAGCTCCACTCCGACGAGCCTCCGTCATGGTGGGCGACGGCGGAGGGGATGCGATAGGTCCTCACCTAAGCTCGATTGACGCCGTGAATGGGTGGAGATGGTGAAGCTAAGCAAGGTGGAGCTTTAGGCGAGCTGGCTCAGGAACTGGTGGGGCTGCGGTGGCGCACGAGCTCGGCGACGGCGGTGCGCTCAGCAGCAAGGTGGAGGCGCTGCGCTCGGCTTCAGACGAAATGGCGAGGCACAGAGGCATGGATGGAGTAAATAAGCGAGCAACCGGGTGCATGGCGTCTTCATGGCAGCAACAGCCTGCCCGGCGAGGGCAACGCCGGTGTACGGCCGCCACTTGGCCGCCACGGCCTGATGATGTCGGCCAGCTGGCTCGCCTGAACATTACATTTTAGAGCCCAACGAAGCTGACTGACAGAGCAAAAACATCGATCCATATCATCTAAACTGTGCTGATTTAGTTCATGTCATAGTTGACAAAGTTGGAGTACTAAGTGAGATCTTTAACTTTGTCAATTGGAGCTCGAGCTACTACGGCTTTGTTTGGGATCTACAAGGTGAACAAGTTGGGTACACGAAACTAAAATCCAGCCCTTATACTTAGAAAATTTCTAAGTGTCAAATACAACCCCAAAACTGACTTGTGGGTCCTTTTTGAACATGTTGTGCACATTTTCATGACTCGGCTTCTAAACAAAGTTTGTTCCTTATAAAATTTTCCACAACTTTGTTTTAGGTTGCTTAGACATGCAAACATCCTAAGCTACACTTTTTAAATAGTCAAACACAGGAGCTCTAGGGGTCCAAATTGGTCAACCATGACTTGGAAACCTAATTAGGCAAAATGATCAACATGAACAATGTTCCAAATGACATCCTAAGTATAACTAAGGTTCTTAGGAGAATAATTGGCCACACCATACATTGGTCACACAAGAATCAGGCATCACAGGCATTGAAACATGGAAAAACAAGTGAAGTGTTACCTTTGTTTCAAGGCCATGTTTCATATGTTTCATGAGTGTGTTGCATAGAACTAACTAACCTTGTTTCACTAAGGGAGTGGCACATGTTGCACTTAAGTGTTGCACACTTTACATTTCATAAAAGAAACAACACACATGAAATATACAACATGTTGCAATGTTTCGAAATCATGTTTCATGTGATATAAGTTCACGAATGGATGCATGATGCTCATGTTCATGAAATGCAGTGCAAACGTGGAAGCTAAACACCTGGGGTGTTACATTCTTGACCTTTCCCCGGCGGAGAGCCAAAAGGTACTCTAGTAGATTGCTCGTGGCTTGTGTGATCCTCATCTTGTGTTGGTTGTGTGGCACCCTATTGAGGGTTTGGCGTGTGAAGCGAATTAGCGTGTGAACCTCCAAGTGAGTGAATCGCCACAACGAGGACTAGCTTGCCGGCAAGCAAGTGAACCTCAGTAAAAAATCATTGTGTTCATCATTGATTCCGAGGTGATTGGTCTTCATTGTTATTCATCCTTGTGATTGATTGGTTCCTTCATCTACATGGCGGTATAACCTTCTTGATCACTCTCTTTACATTACCGCAAACTAGTTGTCAAGCTCTTTAGTGTAGCTAGTTGTGAGAGCTTGCTTGCTTGGTTGGTGTGGATCTTTAGTTAGCCTTTGAGAGCACACTAACATAGTGTAGTGTCATAGCTATTGTGTGAATAGACACTATCTAAACTAGAATTGTGATAGGTGGCTTGCCTTTTTGAGTAGGCTAGCGCAACACTTGCTTCGCCTCATAATTGTCTAACCGTTTTGTTAAGTGTTGTTGTAGAAATTTTTAATAGGCTATTCACCCCCCTCTAGCCATTAGGACCTTTCACCTCATCCTAGGCCAAAAGAAATGTGTGGACAGCACCTGCTCTGTCTTCTTGGCTCCAAAATGTCCCATCAATCTGCCTTCATGTGCCTCCTGCAACAACAAAAGACGAACAGAGCCAACTAGAATGCATAGGTGGTTAGCTCTAAACAAAAACCCATCATTGATCATAAACTTATTCCATGTACGTCCTTCTCTATAATTTAGCAACACGTCCTTAAAATCAGGATCAAGCGCATATTGTTCTTTTACTAATTCAAGCCCAAAAATCCAACAATCAAGATGGGACAGCAATGTATATCATCTAGACAAAGCATCAGCAATCACATTATCCTTCCATTTCTTGTGTTTGATAATATAAGGAAAATATTCAATAAATTCAACCCATTTAGCATGCCTACGATTCAGATTATGTTGAGAGCGAAGATGCTTAAGTGATTGATGATCAGAATGAATAATAAATTCTTTTGGCCACAAATAATGACGCCACGTCTCTAAAGAACGAACAAGTGCATACAATTCCTTATCATATGTGGAATAATTAAGAATAGGACCATGCAATTTTTTACTAAAGTAAGCAATGGGTTTACCATCTTGCATCAAAACACCCCCAATGCCAACTCCACTAGCATCACATTCTAGCTCAAAAGTCTTACCAAAATTTGGAAGTTGTAGCAATGGTGCGTGTGTGAGCTTGTCCTTCAAAGTGTCAAAGGACTCCTCATGTGCCTTTCCCCAATGAAACACCACCCCTTTGTTTGTCAACTCATGCAACGGGGCAGTAATGGTGCTGAAATCTTTGACGAAGCGGCGGTAGAATCCTGCAAGACCAAGAAAACTCCTCACCTGTGTAACGGTTTGGGGGATCGGCCCACTCTTTATTGCTTCAATTTTCATCTCGTCCACCTCAATTCCCTATGGAGTTACATCATAGCCAAGAAAAGAATCTCGATCCGTGCAAAAGATGCACTTCTCAAGGTTACCAAATAAACGTGCATCACGTAAAGCATTAAAAATAGCACGTAAGTGATCCATATGTTCATCAAAAGACTTGCTATAAATCAATATATCATCAAAGTAAACTACCACAAAACGACCAATAAAAGCTCTTAAAACCTCATTCATTAAGCGCATGAAAGTGCTAGGTGCATTTGTCAAACAAAAAGGCATTACTAACCACTCATACAACCCGAATTTGGTTTTAAACACAGTTTCCATTCATCTCCAAGTTTCATTCTAATTTGATGGTAGCCACTTCGCAAGTCAATCTTGGTGAAAATTATAGAACCACACAACTCATCAAGCATGTCGTCTAGCCTAGGAATAGGATGACGATACCAAATAGTAATATTATTGATGGCTCTACAATCAACACACATACGCCAAGTTCCATCTTTCTTAGGAACCAAAAGAACAGGAATGACACAAGGACTAAGGCTTTCATGTACATACCCGCGGTCCAAAAGGTCTTGGACTTGCCGCTAAATTTCCTTAGTCTCCTCGGGATTAGTTCGATAGGCAGCACGGTTGGGCAATGTTGCTTCCGGAATCAAATTGATTTGATGCTCTATCCCTCTCATAGGTGGTAGCCCTAGGGATATCTTAGCTGGAAAAATGTCCTCATACTCCTGCAAAAGGTTAGTGATAGCAGGAGGCACCGAGCTAACAATATCATCAAGCAAAAATATAGCTCGTTTGCATACCAAAGCGTAGCAAATATCATCATCAGAAATTTCAGCAAAGTCACATTTTGTTGCAAGCATAACACCACCCTTCAATTTAATCCCCTCAGCCTTAGAAATAGATGTAGACTTATCCTTTTTAGGTGGAAGAATAGAATTAGTAATTTGTTGTTTTTCAGATTGAACATCATTCAAACTAGCAACGCGTTCTCTATCAGCTTGTACAATTTGAGTAGAGGTCAAAGGTACCAAAGTAATTTTCTTTCCTTTATGCTCAAAGGTGTATTTATTACTTCTACCATGGTGTGTAGCATCATTATCATGTTCCCAATGATGACCCAATAAGAGTGAACAGGCTTGCATAGGTACCGCATCACAATCAACAGAATCAGCATAAGAACCAATGGAAAATGAAACTCTGCAAGTTTGTGTTACCTTTGCTTTTCCAGAATCATTTAGCCACTGAATATGGTATGGACGTGGGTGTGGGTGTGTGGTCAAGCCAAGCTTCTTGACCAAATTAGAACTCACCAAATTATGGCAGCTACCTCCATCAATAATGACACGTGCTCGACGGTTGCTGATGACGAAGAAAATCTAGAACAAGTTATGGCGTTGTAGCTTCTCAGGTTCCTGCACTTGTGAGCTGAGCACCCACTATACAATGATGCTCCTATTGGCCACCGTGGCCTCGTCACCAAGGACTTCGCCGTCCTCCTCATCTGCATCTTGGTCTTCTTCATCCTTAATGTTAGAGGTGCTGATATAATCATCTTCTATAGCAATATATGCCTGCTGACTTGGGCAATCCTTCTGCATATGGCCAATGCCATGGCAGCAGTGGCACTAAATGCCCGAAGTGCATCCTGTCGATGCAACGGATGAGGCACTCTTGGTAGGCACCTGCAAAGAATTTTTACCTGAATCTAAAGGTCGTGCAGGAGGTGCCTTAGGTGTAGCGATAACTCCAGAGGCTGTTGGTCGCTTGCTCACTGGTGGAGGCACCCAAAAAGTGGTTGGCTTGGTTAGCCCTGAAGATAGTGCCGAGCGTGGTGTGTATGTGGTGCTGACCTTGCTCTTGTTCTGCTGTTCATGCCCCTGCAATTCATTTTCTGCAAGCATAGCAAACTGAAATAACTGGTTGACAGTGTTAAATTCTTTATAATCAACAATGTCCTAAATCTCGCACCTCAAACCCAAATAAAAATGACAAATGGAATCTTCGTTCCTCTCGACAACACTACAACGCATCAATCCCTTTTGGAGCTCACCATAGTAATCATGTACAGATTTATCTCCTTGTTCTAAACGCATCATTTTTTTACGCAAGTCTCTATGATAAGAAGGAGGTACAAAATGATCATGCATAGCTACCTTAAGTTCTTCCCATGAACTAGGTAAAGCATCCTGTGTACCTAGCCCATTCCACCAAATAATGGCAAAATCCTTAAACTCACTAGTAGCTTGTTGAACTCTATGATGCTCAGGCACAAGGTGGGCGCTAAACTTTTGTTCTACTATCATCTCCCAATCAAGATATCCCTCAGCATCATAATGACCCAAAAAATATGGTATTGTGAACTTAATCTTAGCATAAGGATCATCGGGCACACGGTGATTATTACCTTGATGGTGGTGGACACCACCCATACCTGTCGTGTTGCGGTGAAGACGTTGTCGTAATCTTGCTTGTCGGAAGGCTAATCGATCTATGTTCCCACTGGCATCATGCACCATGTCTTCTGGCAAGAGACCATCGGTGTTGCTGCCGGAGACGTCGTTATTGCCCGCCATAAAGGTTTCCAACTCAGTAACCTTGTCGGTTAGCGTGGAAATTCGTTTGTCCAATCTCTCCATGCTATTGCCAATGTTGAGTTCAATGAGTGCATCAGTGACGGCCTCATTCATCCTTTTTTGGGCATCCTCTACAATAGCTTGTAGTTGCTCTTGGCTGACACACTCGTTGAAATCCTTAGGATTGTTATCTCTAGTCTGATCACCTCCTGCCATTATAAACACGAAAACAGGAACAAATGGTGAAAGTTATCCCTACCAAATGACTATGTGGTTGCAGTTGCAGTGGTGTCACTTTTCACAACAAGTGGAAGCATCTTACCAAGCTCTTACAAAGTTCTTACCAACACAAGCAGTGGGCGGTACAACCGGCGGCTGGTTTGTGATACCTGTGAGGCAGTGGTAACGAGATTGCAAGACCCTTTTTCTGTACTAATCTGAAGAGTTTATGGAGCTTGGAAGGCACACAAAGAATAATATGTATATTTGGCACACAAGTCAGTAACAGAAAGTAATGCTGAATTATAGTCCAAAGTACTTGCTCTCGTTGCTGGTCTAAAATGCTTCAAATACCAGGTGTGTGACAAATAAGTATGGTGGATAGCAAGGTGACAGGTGTGTGAAAAACAAGTATGGTAGATAGCAACAACAACACAAACAAGGAAGAAGATAGCACACGCTAACACAGCTCACTTTGGCCTTCTCTATGTGCTCCTCTAGATATTGTTCCTCTTTTGCCCCTCTATTTTTTCTATTTTTTGGGTTGTCGTTGTTTTTTGGGAAATTTCCACTGTTTCTTTTTATTTCTTTTTATTTTTTTCCTTCACTTAGGAGCACAAAAGAAGTAACCACAAAAAATATGAGCTTAAACAAGTGAAAGACGTGGCCTATGAAAATTTCAAAAGATGTGCTCAAAATCAACATAAAGCTTGTGACCACGAAAAGAGGATCTTGTGACCAGTTTTTGACTAAATTAAAAATTTTTGACCCCAGCAAGACCAGGGATAGATGGATCCAAAAAAATTTTTGATCGATTTTGATATATGGAACGTTGAAATCCGAGTTCGCATGTGAAAACTAGACCAGTTTTAAGAATTGGCTCCGAATTAGAGGACAAAACGGGAACAATGTGCGCAAAATTAGTCACGGCAGCAAGGATTGGATGGAAACGGTGGAGGAAAACACACGAACTGGACTCTAACATGACCTAACCAGCAACAAGACCTCGACCAGGACACAAACTCAATACGACGGACTCTGAAACTAAAATATGCAAAGGCTACGGCGCATAAGGTTCTAGGATAGGAAAAAAACAAGTATGGCACTGGACGATGGGACGAATGTGAAACACTCAAAACTTGGGGATAAATGTGAACTTGATGGTATACCTTAGCTCTGATTACCACTTAATGGGAATGGGGATCCCGATCTTCCGTCAAGTAGTGATAACTATCGTTGTGGCGGAGAATGACACACCGATCCGGCTTCAGATCGAAAGATCAAACCCTGCAATCTTAGCACCACAACTCCTCTGGTTATCAACTGAGACATGAATCTGGTTAACCTCGCCAAGAAGGCTAATCCCTACCTGCACAATGAAGAACTCAAGCAAGAATAAGAAAGAAAGCAACCAAATTGCAGATGAATGATTAATCTCACGAAGTTGGGGTCTCACAAACCGATGATCGACAAAACTGTTCTTGACAGATTCATCTAAGCAAAATTCAAAACCTAATGACGGTGATGGCATATGATTATACAGGTATTAGGGTCGTCGCCTACCCTAGACATGCCCTCTAATGGGCCCAAATACGATACACGATCCATCAGACCAAAAGATAGTGTCGCAGCACCCTGGCAGATTCTGAACGCTGACTTGTTTCGATGATTCCCATTGATTCTGGAGGCCTTTTGATGTGAGACCACTTGGATTGGCTTCTTTATCAAATTAGATTTCCAACCATATATGGATCGGTTAAAACAGAGTCCGGATGCATCCTAGGTGACCAGTTTAAGGCAGACTGGTCCTGGAGGCCGAGGCAGACTCGAAATCATGTTGGATCGGGCCTCCAGTTTTTGTTGAACGTCCTTGCTGGTCATCAACACCTCCACCTCTTCCTCTAAGTCCATCATGACCCTCTCCAATGTTCCTAAGCAAGATAACATCATTAGGTAGTAGTCTATTCTCAAAAGTATGAAAAGGATCGCTTAAGAACGAGCTCACCTCTAAATTGAGTTGACGCATTCGAGCTTGGGTCATTGGACCTTGCATGACGGTTGGAGGATCAGTGGGTACATCTGAAGAAGTGATGTCCTCATCAGGGGCTGTAACACCCTAGGTGTTAGGCTTGCATAATTTGACTTGCATTGCATGAGCATGAGCATCGAGCATTCATATATAAGCTTTTACAGTTGAAACATGTGATTGAAACATATGAAACATGCTTGTTATTTTATGTTTCCTTCTATATATGCATATGATCATGTGTGAATACATGTGAATAGTTGATGCGAGTCACTAAAACATCTTAGCTACACTTAGGATGACTAGTGGAACAATGTTCATGAGGGTCACTTTGCCTGATCAAGTACTTAAGTGATGCTATGTATGTTGACCTGGAAAGCTTTATGTGTAACCAATGTATGAAATGATTGTGTGACCCTAGGAATAGCTTAAACATGTTTGGAATGTCATTAGAAACAGCTTTGGTATTCATGGCTAGGGCTAATTTGGTCACTAAGTCATAGTTTAAGTGTATACCATCATTTGAATGTAGCATGTTTGACCTAGTTTGAACTATGTGATAGAAACTTTGCATGGAGGTGGTCACTAAAGCAAAGTTGTAGTATTTGGTGAGAGGAACAACTTTTATTTTTTGGTCGCAAGCTAGTTCAGCTCCTAACATGCTTGAAATTGGCTCACAAAAATCAGCTTTGCACTATTTTCAACACTTAAGAAAATTTTTCTAAGTCTTATACACTAACAGTTCGACAGCCTCAACTTGGTGATGATTTTACTCACTAACCATTGAGATTTGGACTTCAGTTTCTTAAGATAATTTGTAGATGGTACTTAGGGCTACAAGATCTGTTCAGGATGTTTGCACTAACAAGCTACGGGTTAGGAAATTCAAACGATTGAAATCGCTTTGTCAGGCTCGAGTTCAGGTGCTAATGAACGCCGCACCGCGTCGGGTTGTGGCTGACTGGCCACAGAACATGGCCGCCGCGTGGCCAATGCTGGCCGGTGATGGGCCCTTGATGCCGTGAGCTGGCACTCATTATCTGCACGCCTCGCGCCCCATTTCCACGCACCCGAGCTCACTCACTCACTCTCCATCGCCTGCTTCCGCTCTTGCCGCAGAACCAGAGCAGCGCCGCCGAGCACAGCGCAGCTCCGTCATCACCCAACACCCACGCCACAGCACCATCGCCGCCTCCATCTCGCCCACAGCTGTGCCACACTCCCCTCTACCTCCTTGACTTGAAAGCAGCAGCTGACGAGCTTCGGTGAGGGCGTATTCGCCATTTTCTTCCTCGTTGGAGATCTCGGCCGCCATGGCCGCCTCCACGGTGAGCTCGCCGCCACGCTGCTCGCTTGGGCATTTGCTTTGATTCCTTGCATTAGGGCTAGTCTATGGTGTGTGCTTTCTTGTTGCATGATGTTACCATGGATAGTGGTCTCGTCGGCGCGGAACATGGTGACCCACACCACCGCGCTCACACCTCCGCGCCACCGCGCACGTGGCCGGAGCACGTCGGAGCACCTCGCGTCACCTAGATAGCCGTGATAGATCTGTGTCGTCACCATGGTTCTGGTGCACTCTTCACCGAGCTCTGCCATGGCCTTCCTTGGCCGGCGTACTGCAGCACAGCGCCGTCGTGCCACCATGGCCGGCGACGAACACGCTCCTGTGCATGTCACAGAACCGACCAATTTATAAGAGCACAAGTACAAAAACAATCGCCGAAACGATCAAATTCTCGAACTTGAGCCCATATAAACCCGGTAGTCAACCGAAATCTCGAAGGATTTCAAACCAACTTGCATACAACCAAGATCACAGTAATTCAACATAACATATCGTACGTTACAACATTTTGCATGCGTTCGCAAATAGGTTACATCATCACAGAGTCATTGTTATTACAAAACAAGTCTTGTAAAACATGCGGAAGTAAATAGTTTAACTCACACACCGAGTTCAAATACACATACTGGTTGGTTGATCACAGACCGCAAAAGCATTCAGATAAGAGAAAGGAGATCATGCCCATGATCTAGTCCTCATCACCCGCCGGGTGGAGACAGTACTTGCAGAATCCCTGATATAGAAGGTCATCTGCAACAAGAGGGAATAAACCCTGAGTACGGGAATGTACTCAGCTAGACTTACCCGTCGAAAACCAAACAAATGACACCAAGGATTATGCATAGCTTAATGTAGTGGAGCTGGCTGACACTTTCTTTTTGCAGAAAAGCATAAGTAATAATGATCAACTCTTAACCTGAACTAGCAGTGACTTTTTAGCCATTAACCTGTCATCTATATTAGCACCTGTACTAAGCAATCATTTTATTAGGGTGCAAACATTAATAACCATATCAGGTATTCATTGTGGCAACCTTATCATCATCCATTTAACCATATCGTTAAATTAATTAAATCTACGTTGCCGCTGCTCAGTCAAGTTCTCACTATCCGGGAGAGACGGCGATTCGAATCGATTCCTATCCAGCTGGAGGGGTATTCCTAAACACAAACCCTGCTTCCCCCGTCAGGGTCGCAAACAAGTCACCTTTGGTACGATTCAGGAGTCGCGAGTCCGAACAGATCGACATTCTCAGAGACCCACTCTGCCAAGGTTGTTCGGGACTCTAACCCGCCTTGGACTTATGCCAATGGCTCTCCGCACATCCTTACTACCTCCAGAATGTCGCCACCGCTCGCGTCCCCGGCCTGAGTCGAGCTACTAGGCTTCGCGGTCGGAACGACTTATCCGGCCAGCTAAGTGTTAGGCTGCGTTCAACATGACATGAGGACGTACAGCGTATCGGTCCTTAAACGACTCAGACGGAGTCACTATGTTCAAACCTACACAAGACCCCGCCCGGTCTTAATTCATTATTCACATGGTTCTTTTCCACGATAGCAAATATAGCCAACCGTGATCCACCTCATCCTAAAGCTCGCAGGTGACAGGAAATCACCTGACTTCTACCGCACTAAGCATGGCTAAGCATTTAACCCGTTCCTGAACTTAATTAGGATTCCAGTGCGATATCTGGACAAGGAAGGATATATAATGCAGCAATTGGTTCCAACCAATTCCTATACTTAATGCATCATCAACAATACAAGATACTCAATGTATTTGTGAAAACATAGGAGGCTTAATATGCTCCGGGGCTTGCCTTTCAGGAATGAGGAAGGCTGGTGGTCAGGGCACTCGGGCAGTTCCTCCGCGGCGACTGCTTCGTCGGCTTCCTGCACCTCGGGTTCCTCCTCCTGGTTGGCTCCCTCGAACTCCAGCAACGTCACTCCCTCTGGCACACCTATTGCATGAATGCGCAAGATAAATATCATGGATGCACATGAACGAATGTCAGGGATGCTCGGGGAATGCACATGTTCGCTGTAGTTTGCATATTCCAACTTAAGCCCTATTCAAATCACTTTACTTACCAAGTTTATACAACCTAATGTATAATTGCTCATCTTCAGTTAACGACCTAGCACCTGCACCTAAGCATATTCTCAAGTTAGGCTAACCCCTAAACAATCAACGAGAACATTGCAACCACATACACTCAAGCAATTGTATTTCAGCAAAATGAATACTATGTAGCGGTGCAGTAAACTAGCTATAACTGGAGATTTATAAATCCAATTGATATGCAACAAGACAATCTAGAAAGCTTATAAAATTGTCTACAAAACATTTTCAGACCTCAAAGCATGATTCAAACCTTTACCAGGTCGAATTCATCAATCAACAGAAGTCTATCCTCACAAGGCAGAGAATCAGCAAAAACTGCAACCTAACTTTAAACAGCTGTAGTTTCTAAACTACTGGGCCAAATGCCCTCAAATTTTGATAGGAGCTAGACACATAAATTATATACAACTTTTGTATTCATTACAATCACAGAAAACCAAAATATCATGGGGAACTTTCTAAAGTCCCCAGATCTGTCCAGAGGGACATAATACCAACACATAATTAGCAACTTATGATGTAAACATATAATTAGACAAAACCAACTTTACTATCTCATCACACATATCATAAGAACACCAGCAAGTAAAGTGTTCATCACCAAAACATTTCTTTTACTACCTTTCTTAATTTATTTAATTAATTAGTGGAAATAGTAAACATATATGAAAACTACCCCATTAATTCTACAAAAATTACAGTAGACACTACATGCTCTAAGTAGACTACCATAAAAATTTCACACCATTTGAGCAAGTATAAAAGCCTACACAAAAATGATAAGGCATAATGGCTTAAATTGGCATAATTAGGAACCCTAATGAAAAGTGTCAAGCAACAGATTTCATATTTTTCTAAGCATCCCTAAGGTACTAGGATACTACCTACCAAGTTTCATGGCCATCGGATTCATAGATTAATTACTAAAATTTACACAAGAATCATCCAATGATAAAAGGAAAATCTATAACTCAAAAACTACACATGCAATGACTCTCAAATTTTAACCAGAGCTTCTACTATACAATACTAACTTACCCACAAAATTTCATAATTTTTGGATCATAGAAACTCAAGATATGATTTAAACAAGTTTGCATGCATTCAAAAACACTTTTCAAGTTCCTATTTAATTCACCCAAAATTTCTACATAATATGCTCAAGATATATTTTTCTTAAATACTAGACCTAACAGTGAGTCTAACAAAATTGGAAGTACTCGATTTGGATCTACACATTTGAAGATACAAAAATATCAAATCAGCATTCAAAACTGAATTTTTGAACTAGCCCTAAGACAGCACAGTCACTGACGTGTGGGACCCGGCTGTCAGCCGACCCCACCGGTCAGTGAGCCAAGAACAGAGGACACGGCTGCGACGGCGCGGAAGACGGCGCAGCTCGTCGGCGGTGAGGTCTCCGGTGAGACCAAGGCCACCGTCGTGCTCACCACGACGAGGCGGACCCGTTGGTGCCTAGGGTTAGATCTCTACTGGCCTCAACCTATAGCGGCGACGCGCACGGCTGCTCGGCGGAGCTCCGGTGGTTCGGCTCAACGGCGAGACGGCGACGGCGACCGGATTAGCACAATCACGGGCTATGCCGAGTTTCCCCATCCCAATGTGAATCTAGTGCACCCCCCTGGAGGACCCGCGATGGTCGGAGATGGGCCGGCCATGGTGACGGGCTGCGGCGGCGACATTCCGACGAGGCTGCGCGCGGCGGGAAAGCTTACCGAGCGCGGCTAGCAAGCAACCATGGGTGCGATGCGACGGTGGATACGCGGAGGAGCTAAGGCAGTGGCGAATGGGCGACGAGGCGCGAGCTTGCTCGACGGAGGCGGAGCTGATCGGCGGCAATGGTGGAGCAGCGGCTGCTTGGTTGGCGCAGCGCGCGGTGGAGGAGAAGAAAGGCGAACTAGAGCGGGTGAGTGCGTCGGCAGGCGCGGGGTGGCTTCAAGACGCGGCTGCGACGCCAGAATGCGCACGGCGCGTGGCCAGCACGGTCAGCCGGCCGTCGACGCGCGGCGTACACGCGGCCACCGAGTTCTGAATCGCCCGAGCACTGTAGCGTCTGAATTTTTCATTTCAGTATCCATCAAGCCGACTGACAGCGAAACTTGTTGACAGTGGATCTCTCAATCCGTGGTGATCCAGGGTAAGTTGTAGTTAACAAAGTTGGAGATCTACATGTGGTCTACAACTTTCACAATTGGAGCTCGAGCTGGTTCGGCTTGGTTAGTGAGATACAGTGCTCCAAACATCAGCTCATGAAACTGAAATTGCACTTAGGACTTAGAAATAATTTCAAGTGTTGAATCCACCTTCAAAGCTGACTTGTGGGACCTTTTTGGGCATGTTGTGCACATTTTCACGAGTTGGTCACAAAATAACTTTTGTTCCACATATAATCCTCTACAACTTTGCTTTAGGTTGCTCAGACATGCAAACATCCTAAGCCACACTTTTTAAACAGTCAAACAAAAAGGTTCAGGGGTCAAATTTGGTCAAACCATGACTTGGAAAACTAATTAGTCAAAGTGACCAACATGAACAATGTTCCAAAAGACATTCTATGTGTAACTAAGTTACTTACAAGCATTTCTAGCCACACCATGCATTGGTCACACAAGAGTCAAGCAAGGTATATACTGAAACAATGAAAAACACAAGAAATGTTGCAAATGTTTCATAGTCATGTTTCATATGTTTCATGATCTTGTTGCATAGTATTAACTAATCTGGTTTCACTAAGTGAGTGTCACATGTTGCACTTAAGTGTTGCACACTTTACATTTCATAAAAGAACAACACACATGAAATATACAACATGTTGCAATGTTTCGAAATCATGTTTCATGTGATATAAGTTCACGAATGGATGCATGATGCTCGTGTTCATGAAATGCAGTGCAAATGTGGAAGCTAAACACCTGGGGTGTTACAGTGCATGCACGCCTTCACTACCTAGGTCACCCGATGCGCCTTGATGTGTAGAGCACGATGTTGGGGTTGGGTTGGCCGGAGAGCTCGCCGGCGATGAGCTGAGGCTGATCCGCGTCGAGTTGTGCCACTCCCCTGTTTTGTTTCACTAACACGTGGGCCCGTCTGAAGCATGGACCTCGGCTGTCAGCGACACAGTTTCAAAGGATAGCTCAGTTATTTTTAGATTTACATGCTAGCTTTGGAAAATCAGAAGTTGAGTTGTAGGGATCCAAATTTGGTGAACCTAATTTTGTTGTGTTCCTTAGGAAGTGTAGTATTTTATAAAAATATGACAGGTATAGTTTCTGATGTTTTTGTTAAGGATTAAAATGCATTTAGATAAATGCTTTTTGTATGTTTACAATTTTGTAAATTAGATATCTTGAGCTAGAAAACTCCTAAAATTGTGATTCCAATTTTGTGGGTTTTGTATTGACATGCCCTAGCTAGGAAAAATAATAAACTTGCTGTAAACTTAATTTAAATATGGTATTTCTATTTATTTATTAATAAATGGCATCTTCTAAGGAAATTTGTAGGGATAAAAATATGTAATATATTGCTATGTAAATTTTTATGCAGTAGTATGGCACTAATATGAAGCTAGTAAAAATATATAATCTATTGCTTGACACTTTTCTACAGGGTTTACTATTTTCACTAAATTAACCCTTGCTAGCTTATCATTTTGTATAGAATGTTATACATGTGCAAATGGTATGAAATTTTCACAGTAGCCTATTGTGAGCATTAGGAGTCCACTATAATTTTATGATAATTTATTGTGTAGCTTTGGTGTATGTTTATTATTTACCCTAATTATTTAATTAAATTAATAAAGGCATTTAAGTAATTAAATTAGGGTTCACCATGATGTTTTGTATGATTCTTGTGATGCATAGTAACTATTGATGTTCATAGTAAGGTGTAGAAGCCATTGATTGTATGTAACTAACTAATTATCACTTTATAATTCAAATACAAGGCTGCATGTATAGTTTTGATTGTGTGGATGATTTCATATGGATAATGGTCTTTGCTGTAAAACTTGTTACTAATAAAGTTGCAGATAACTTACTAATCTACCTTGTGTCAAATTTTCACAGTCATAGGACTTAGATTTTTAGAGTTATAGCTGTTACAAGTTTGCTGTCCGAAATGTTTACTTCCTTGATAGATTTGATTGAATAATTTGTTTGCCCTATATAACTATTGAATCACAGTAAGAGTATTAAAAGAAAGTTGTAGACAATTTCTTAATCTTTCCAGAATGTCCACAACCATATGATTTCGATGTATATAACTCCAGTTATGAGTAAAACAAGAAGCCGTTGTTTTGTGGTGTAGTAAATGAATTGTAAAAGTGTTTGATTAAGTAATCAAGAAGAGATATGCACCTACTCAGTAAAAATGTGATGCACTTGTTATTACTTTAACACCATACTATTTTGAATACTTACAAGAATGCATTCATCATGTGTCATCATACTATACTTGTCAGCATGTATGCATTCGTAATATCTTATGCCATATTCATGCATATAGGATCGACAGAGGAAATAACGTTGCTGGAATTCAACGAAGGAGAGGAAGGGGACCAATAGAAGATTCCTCAAGCCATAGCTCCCAAAGAAGAGGAGCAGACCCTAGAAGAGCTTCTAGAGTGCCCTGACCACCGCCCCACTTTCTTTGTAAAAGGCAAGCCCCGGAGCATTCTAAGTCTCCCAGTGTTTTACAAAATATTACTTGAGTCCTTTATGATTGATGCATTAGGTTATAAGAGTTGGTTGGAACCACTTGATGCATGGAACTACCTTGTCTAGATATAAATACACACCTTTAACCCTGTGTAGGTCTAGGATTGAATATATGCTTAGCCCTGCTTAGACCGGTAGAAGTCGGGTGATTTCCTATCACCTACGAGATATAGGTGGATACCGAAGCACGGTTGACTATATTTGCTATCATGGAAAAGAAACATGGGATACAAGTAAATGGAGGTCGGACGAAGTCTATGGTGGGTTGGCTCATGTGATTCCGTCTGTGCCGATTAAGGACCGTACCATTGTTGGACCTTTTGACAAGATTGAACACATGCCTATCACTTAGCTAGCCGGATAACTCGTTCTGGCCGTGAAGCTGAGTAGCTCAACTCAAGCTGGGCCCTGCTCTATAAGAGTGTGCACTCTGGATGGTAGTAAGGATGTGTGGGGAGCCAGACGTGAGCCCAAGGGTAGGCTAGGCCTGAACATCCTAGCAGTTGGTGGTCCCTGATTATGCGGCGCTGGGCGAACCCGTGAAATGTGTACTTGAGTTGTACCAAAGGTGACCTAAGGTGACCGTTGATCTAGTGAGCCTGGGTTTGTGTTAGGAATAAATTCCTATCTAGTTGAAATTGATTCGAATCGCCATCTCTCCCGGATAGTGAGAAACTTGGCTAGCTCCAGCATCGTAGTAATTGTATTATGGAATATGATGGTTCGGATAAACATGGAATTACTATACCTGCTATGGTTACTATTGTATGCTCTTAAGATGATGTATCACATGTTTGGCATAGGATAGTTGCTAATTTAGAGATGGATAGTTATAATTAACTTGATAACAGAAATATAATTGTATAACTGAGTTAATCGTTTTTATGCAAAATGTTGTCAAGCTACCTCCACTTATAAAGCCTTGCAAAATCCTTGGAGTCAATTTATTTCTGGTTTATGACGGGTAAGTCTAGCTGAGTACCTTCTCGTACTCAGGGTTTTATTCCCATTGTTGCAGATGGCACAATATATCATGGATATTGCAAGAGCTGCTTCTATCCCGCTGTGGATGAAAAGTAAGCCTTGGGCAGGCTTCTTTACTAATCCCTCTATATGCTTTTGTGGACTATGATCATCTGTTGGCACTGTATTAAACTATGTTGGCAAATGCAACTTTTGAACTTAATTTGCTTCCGCTATTATCTATCAAACTTGGTTTGTAATAACTTTATTTCATACTCTGATGATGGAAATGTATCTGCAAACTTTATGTAATATGTGACATGTATGTTCAATCATGTACGGTCTTGGTTGTTTGTGGATTGTTTATCGAGACCCGTCGTGGTACTCGACAGACTACTGGGTTTATATGGGCTCAGGTATGACAGTGCGACCACTTGCGGGCTGCCATTGTACTTGTGCTCTTATAAATTGGTCGGTTCTGTGACAGCGGAGCTAGCCCTCGGACGTCGGGCGAGGTGAAACTGGCCCTCAGACATCGAGCGAGGCGGAGCCAGCCCCCGAACGTCGGGCGAGGTAGAGCCAGCCCTCAGACATCAGGCGAGGCGGAGCCAGCCCTCGAGGGTCTAGCGAGGCAGAGCCAGCCTTAGGAGCCAGACAAGGTCGAGTCGACCCTCAGGAGCTAGACATGGTAGAGCCTGTGGCATTGGTGGCTAGATGAGGCGATGCCCAGCAAGAGGTGTAGTCATGCTCCTGATGCTAGGATGAATCAATGTTGATAGGTATTAACTCCTCCTCTTCGGGCACCCTAGTATTGGTCCCCGACAGTAGCCCCCGAGCCCCTGGGCAATTTGAGTAGAATCATCTGGGAGATTTTTTTGACCTGTCAGCGAGCGCCCGCGAGCACATCTGCTGGATGTAGCCCCTGAGCCTACGGAAGAGTAGAATATTCCTTCGGAGGTTTTTTCGAAAGAGAGGATTCTGAGAGCCCTAGCCTTCTATTATTGCCCACGGTGTGCCCTGAAGATGGTGAGTTCTCCTTCACCGAGGTCGGACCCTTCATGGGTGTGGCCATGAGACTTGATGGTTTGTCAGCTGGATAGCTCAATTGGGATCCTGGTATCCCGTTCGCGGGGATCCGGCCAGGGTCAGCCCCGCTGAGACTCGATCGTAGACCGAGAGTCCCATGAAGCTCATGCACTTGAGTTTTGGCTGCTCGCGTGCCCATCCTTTGTCATAAGGGTGCCTTGGGATGGCTGTTGAAACCATTGATGGGCCAGCCCTTGAACTCCTAGGCCTAGGTGGACTGGAGAAATGCTTTTTGACCTGTATCCCTTTTGCTGGTAAAGAGTCCTGGTCCGTCCGAAGAGGCAAAATGTCCAGCGCATCTTCGGAGGCAAAGGATAAGGATTGCGGGCGCATATCCCACGACGTGATGTGGTGGCGGATCATGGTAGGCATGGAGATCTAGGTAGATAGTTGCTTTCCTCGCATCCATCGCCCCTATAAAACCAAAGGGTTTGCCCCTAGGGTTTTGTACTTTGCCTCCTTGCCTTTGCATCTACAACCTCCGTCGCCAATCACCTAAGCTTCCCACATCCACGTCACAGCCATCGTCGAATTTGCATCCACCCACCCCAATCCTCCAATGGAGCCATGGTGCCACTCTGACATCACCCTCCAGCGCCTGGAGGACCTTGTTCACCGTGATCTTCTTTGCACGCAGACTGCCACCGAGGAGAGGCGGCTGCCCGGCGATGAGGACACGTCATCGATGCCTGATGGCTATGTCATGTCCTTCACTCACTTCCATGAGCGAGGATTCGCCACCCCTACCCACAAGTTTCTTCGGGGATTGCTGCACTACTATAAGGTAGAGCTACATCACCTTAATCTCAATGGAATCCAGTACATTGAGGCGTTCGTCGCCCTATGTGAGGGATTCCTAGGGATTAGTCCCCACTTCAACCTATGGTGGTACTTCTTCACCGTCACCCTCCTGAAGAAGCGGGAGAGGAAGCAGGAGCTGAACGTGCCGATGGGATGCGCCGACATTTAGCTCTACAACAACCGGGTCAGCGAGTACCCACCGATGCGTCTGTTGACCGAGGGTGGCATTTGCATTGGTTCTATGTCAAGAACGACATAGCCACCCCCTTGCTAGAGTTTACCAGGCGCCTCATCGAAGAGGTCCCAAACTCATGGAGGAAGTGGGGAGTTCTAGAGAAAGGCAAGAAGAGAATCTAGGACCATCTCACCGCCATCCGAATCCTAAAGGAGAGGGGCGTGAAGGGGTCAGGGATCATCGGCGCCTACCACACGTGTAAGGGGAGAACTTCAATCACGCTGGTGAGCAAAGACACCATAGCCACCGAGGCATAGGTATTTTGTAGTCCAACCAGACATGATCAATTATTCGTTTCTACAAACCTTGTGACTAGGCTTAGCATGAAGAAGAGGTCTGATGCAGCAACTATTTCAGAAAAGGTATACTTATACCTTTACCAGCCCCGAGTGAGATCTGACCCCTTATCGTTGCTAGGGTCAGATGTCACTGAAAATTGAGGGGAGGATAGTGAAACTTAGGAGAATGCATCTCTTGTATTCGCACATACCCTCTCCCTAGGATCTTCGCTATCATTCTACGACCATGCGTTAGGTCTCCTTGTAAGTCCAACCTTTCTCGAGCCCCCGCATGTGGTGGGGATTCGGTCAAGGGTCAGCATGTTTTTGTGACTATCGCCCCGTCCATGGTTTCCGCAACTAGAGGGGTTGGGTTACCGTTACTTGCCTTGTTGGCTCGAGTGACGTGCTCGGTGAGCTTGCTAACGGGCATGTTCGTGCGGAATCCTATTTCATCGCTTGTGACGGGGTCAGCAAAGCCCTCGTGTGGCATTCCATTGCTCCTTAACCCGCCTTCCAATAGATTCCCCCTTAATGGGGATTCTATGGACTCGGCTAGAGGCTAGTATCAAACAAGAAGGTTGAGATGACCTTGTCTGCTTCTAAGCGGGATGGGCACAGGCTGCTAAGGCTCATCTACTTTTCCCCCCTAGCTTTTATTCAACGCGAGGCGGCCTCAGGCCTGCACAGGCTGCCTTCGAACCTCGGTCTCTCAATCTAGGATCAGGCAGCTCGAGCCCCAAGCCCCTTGGGGTTCGATAGGGGTCAGTCGTGTTTCATGCGTCTCCCCATCCTCAGTTTCCGCAACTAGAGGGGCTGAGCTAACGACACTTTCCTCGATGGCTCGAGTGTCACACTTAGTGAGCTTGCTAACAAACATGTTCGAGTGGAATCTGGGTCCATCATCCGCTGACGGGGTCAGCAGAGCCCTCATGTGGCATTCCACTACTTCTTAACCCGCCTCCCGGTAGATGCCCGAGCCGTTCGATAGGCTTGGGTGGCCCATTGGCCTCTCCTTGATGGAGATTCGGTGGGCTTGGCTTGAGGTTAGAATCGAACAAGAAAGGTTGAGATGTCCCTATCCGCTTCTAAGTGGGGTCGGGCAAGGCCGCTGGGGCTCATCTTAGTTTTTCTCCCCTGGCTCTGTTTGACATGAGGTGGCCTCAAGCCCTTCATGGGTCGGCCTTCGAACCTCGGTCAGTTGCCGGTCATATCGAATGAGACGACTACCGCTTCATGACATGACATGAAGCGTTGTGATGCAGCAATCGCATATGCGATACTTGGATGTATGAGATAAGTGTATGAATGATTATATAAAGAAATAGTGGGGGTCGGTAATGTTACCTCGATGGCACAAGTGATGGGTTCTAGGAGTTCTTATCGGATATGTCCGTGCGGGGGTTTGGGTCCGATGTTCATGACAGAACTGGTGTAACCTGCATGAGCCTCCCATTCTTCCATATCTGTCATTCGGTAGTGGCCCAAGCTGTTCGATCGATTTGGGTGACCTGACAACCTCTCCTTGATGGAGATTCCGTAGGTAGGCCCCTCCAAATCCTTCCCAAGAAGGTGGAGGTTAAGGTTTGGAGTGCGGAGACAAGGACTCTGATTGCGCTGGTGGATAAAAAAATGACATAGCCACTAGGGCGTAGGGGTCCTAGCGGTCCGACCAGACTTACTCAAAGTTTGCACCCACACACCATGCCTCCAGTTTTTTAAATGTAAGGAGGGGCCAGGCAAAGAGAATGTCTAGTGAATAGACACCCTCGCCAGCCCCCGAGCAATTCCTAACCCTCTGCCATTGCTGGGATCGGAGGCTCAGTATTGAAATTGATATGTAAAGTAAGTAAGTGAGGATGCTTATCTTTCGGCAATGGTCTTGAGCTGTCTGATCAACCTGGGCACTGGTTTTACCTCGATGGTAAGAGTGATGGGTTCAGAGTGCCCTCCATGGGCTTCTAACCACCCCTTCGGTCAGTGGTGGCCACAAGCGAGCCCTCGCGCCATTGCTTCTTGTTCTTCTTTTTGGTGGGATGATTGGAGGTGCCTTCACTGGTGTCCTCATCTCACCTCACCTTGCCATTGAGACGATCGAAGATGGCTCTGACCACTTCTTCACCCAAGGCATGGCTAGTGGCGATGTTTAGGAGTTCCTTGGTGGTTCATGGGCCCTTACGTTCCAGCTTGTGAACCAAAGACTCGCAGGTGGTCCTGGATAGGAAAGCTCCTATAACGTCGGCGTCGGCGACGTTAGGGAGCTCGTTGCATTGCTGGGAGAAGTGTCGGATGTTCCCACGGAGGGTTTCTCTTGCCTTTTGCCGATAGTTCTTGAGGTCCCATGGGTTTCCAGGCTCTTGTATATGCCCTGCAAGTTTCCCACGAAGATCTCCTTCAAGTATGCCCAACTTTGGATTCCGTTGGACGGAAGGTGTTCCAACCAGGTTCTTGCCGAATCAGGCCAAGAACAATGGAAGGTTACGGATAATAAAGTCATCATTATCTGCACCACTGGCATTGGTAGGCAAGTTGATAGTCTTTGAGCCATAGTCCAGGATTTGTTTCCCCTAGAGTACATCGGGATATTGGTTGGTGGTTGGTACCTTGGTAGGAAGGCAGTGTTGAGGATGTGTCGGCCGAAGGCCTGAGGCCTCGGCAGGTCGGGGCTCAGGCTTCAGGTCCTCGTCGCTGTCATTGCGTCTGCCACAACAAGGGTGATAGCCACGTTCGGCTCCCTCTCTTGGGTCGTCATAGGCACGTCTACAAGCATCGAGGGTGTTGCGCGCATCATGGTTGTGGCCGAAACACTGACACACTAGGACTGCGGTGTGCTGCCTACTTCCTTGTGGTTCCTGGTGGACCAACGTGTCCCTAACGGGACGCTCCGAGGACGTGCGTTGGCTAGCATCGAGCTCATGTTGCCGAGACAACAAGCTTTTGACCTGCTGCGCTACCGCACGGTCGAGCAGCGTGCGAATCTCTTGGTGGGCCCGACGATCCTCGGGCGTCGCGGCCTCTGGAAGGCCATGGAGCAAGGCCATGGTGCGGCGATGTTCTACCTTGCCCGGGTGAAGCGAGGGAAGGCTTCATCATTGGCGCTGATCCTTCGGTTCATGTCACGGGCCATGGAACGGGCGCGCCCACCATCTCCATAGCGCCCAATCTCCTGATCGAGCTCTGCGCATTCCTGCTCGAGCTAGAGTTGTGCTTCCTCGATCTCTCGGTGTTGGGCTTTTAGCTGCTCCACTGGTATGCGTGGCGGGGCCACTGTCTCCCTCTTGGCCTTGTCGTCGAGGTCGTTTGTTGGGGGTAGCCTCCCCTCGTGGATGCTTTCAACATGCCCCTCGGGGGTACCCATCATGAAGCATTCACGAGAGGGGTGATGGCTTCCCTTGATGGAGTCAGAGCTAGAGGGTGACTCTGGCACCTCTACTAGGAGGTCATGGAAAGATTCCACGATGTGTTTGATCACCCCCACGAATTTGTCGTTCGTGGGAGGTGGGACCATGCGTTGTGCCACAAGGTGGCTAACGGTCGCTGTGGCATTGTGGAGACTGAACGAAAGCACTGTCGGGGCGCTCCGTATGAGGTGTTTCGGAGAGAGGGGTTCCCCTCCGGTGAGCCACACCATGATGTTGGCGTCAGAGAAGGGGAGGCAGCGTGGGTCCTTCTTGAATGGTTGGGGTCCCAGGGAGATACCGAACTGGCGCTCAAGCCTCCCGTAGTCGAGGTCGATGGATGGGAGAGGTTGGATGGCGGCGTGAGCCAATGCCAACTCTTCTCCCTTCGTGATGATGAATTCTAGGTCTCCGAAGCGCACTGTGTGCACCCAGGACGCATCTGATACCGTGGCTAGCAATCCATGGCCTAATGTTAATGTCAGAACGCGCAAAGGTCCCCTACCTAGCGCGCCAACTATCGGTGTTTCGAGTAAACATCAACGAGTAAATTTGTGTTATTAGTGCGTCTGGCCCGGATGGTGTGCTAAAACAGACACAAGGTTTATACTGGTTTGGGTAGAATGTCCCTACGTCCAGTTCATGGTTGTTGCTCATGTTATTTGCACTTAAAAGTTCATAGTAGGGGTTACAAACGGGCGAGAGAGGGAAAGAGCCCAAGTCTCTGATGGAAAGATCGAATAGGTGTTGAGAGCTTGGTTGCTGCTTAGCTATGTGTGATGTGATGCATGGTGTGTTCAATTGATCCATCCCCCTAGGGGGGTGCCCTACCTCCCCTTTTATAGACCAAGGGGAAGCAGGGATTATAGATGGGAGAGAAGAAAAACCAGAGGCCAAGGAGGTCCTTCAAAGATGCTGGGTCTTCCTTTTCCTCTGAGCGAGTACCACAGACATGGTAGACGGTGCCTAGGGATAGCTCCATGCTGGGTGCACATCTGTTGATCCTGATAGGGCTGCGCTGGGCGTCTGTCCAGTGATGATGCCATGTTCTGGCTTTGTCAACAAGTGGTCACATCTCATCCCGCCCCGGCGGGATGGCGCGACGGATCAGGGTGCTGATCCACGACCCTACGGGGAGCAGACGGCGTAGTGACCATTCATCCGTTACTGTAGATGATGCGAGTTTCCTCCTAGACCGTAGTGGTTGTCGTATGCTTCTGTCAGGATCCGCGCCCGAGGGAAAATGGCGGCGACCACAACACTTTAAGACAAATATCGGCGCTCACAACACTGTTCGGGCTCTGACATGCTAGAAGGGCTTAAAGCGCACGTCTTGTCATATCCTGATGGTACTTTCCTGCAGGCGTGTAGGATATGGTCCTCGGTATTGCGGTTGACTTGAGTGCTCTTACCTTATCTGCGCGTAGTTATGAAGGAGCAGCGCGCAGACGTCAGGCGAGGCTGAGCCAGCCCTCGGACATTGGGCGAGGCAGAGCCAACCCTCAGACGTCGGGCGAGGCGGAGCCAGCCCCCGGACATCGATCGAGGCAGGAACCGGCCCTCAGACGTCGGGCGAGGCGGAGCCAGTCCTTAGATGTCGGGCGAGGTGGAGCCGGCCCTAAGACGTCGAGCGAGGCGGAGCCAGCCCTCGAACGTTGAGCGAGGCAGAGCGGGCCTCCGGGGATTGGGCGAGGCGGAGCTAGCCAAGGTTGAGCCGACCCTCGGGGTCAGACGAGGTGGAGCCTGCGGCCTTGGTGGCTGGATGAGGCGATGCCTAGGAAGAGGTGCAGTCGTGCTCCTGATGCTAGGACGAATCAATGTTGATAGGTATTAACTCCTCCTCTTCGAGCACCCTAGTATTGGTCCCCGACAACAATAGAGATTGCATGTACTGCAGCAATGGATGGTGATCTCACCTACATATAGTAGAAAATTCCTAGAAGAATTAGAAGAAGTCGTCCCTTTAGGAGACTGACAACAATGTGAACACCTAAAAGTTTATAACCAATGGTCCAATGCACAACTGCATCTATCCTCTAAACATACATATGTGACAAAAATAGGAAGAGAATTAACAAACCTTTTGGGCTCCACTAAACTCATAAAGTTGCACTGATTTAACTTCAGAATAACTAGGGTTGGTACCCAATCAGATCCTTCTTATGCCCAAACATATATCCATGGCCAAATAAAAAGAAGTCCCATCTCAATCTATGCTTCTTATTTGATAGATTTTCTTGACATGCTTCTATTCCCCTGCAGATTAACCAAATAAGTTCAGTGGATATAAGATCTGAAAAACACAAACACCACAATTTTTTTGTGATTCTAACCAGTCATTCGAATGTATGACAACATAACAGTTAAATGATAAGGAGACATCTATAGTTTTAATGGCCCGTTCGCTGGTCTGAAACTTGGCTGAAACTGACTGAAAAACACTGTTATTGATTGAATTGTTGTGAGAGAAAAACTCTGTTCTAGCTAAAAAAAGAAGTCGAACGAGCCGAATATGGGGTAAGCTGAACATGGCCAAAAGCATTCGAGCTAGATCATGAGACGATGTACATTTTAGATTTCAGCATTCGGCAACATTCAGTATGTTCAAATGTCGACATACACTAGGATTCCAACCGAAAGGGCAAGCCATCAAATAACTTTTAATTTAGACAACTAAGGGAGGTAAATTTCTTGCAGGTTGCCAGAAAACAAACTAAAACAGATCGGCAGGTTTCTCTCCTTCCCATAAAAATTTGTTGTCTAGCAAGACAGTAAACAAAAATAAATTACTTGGTCCAAACTCAGAGCCTGACATCACATCAGGCAGGTGCTATACAAGATGGCAAATAGTTCATTTACCGTGTTTTAAAATTTAAAGCTAACAGCGATGTTACAAAATTAGACATACTCACTTAGCAAAAATACAGGACTTTAACTGGAGTGTCAATACCAACCGCAATCATAGTGAAAACACCCTCCTCTAAACAAATGTACAGCTGTGAGGGTGAGTGGGCACACGAGGACATAAGAGAGGGCTGAGGAGCGTGGAGATTGGTTGGTGCCAGCTGACGATGCATCCCTCAGTGCTGGCCATGGGCACGTAGAACATACGGCCATCGAGCAGGAGCGGCCTGGCGATGCCCACAGGGTAGCTGCACGTACCCAGCCGACAGCTCGCAGCACTGGCTGAGGACGGAGGCGTAGTCAAAGCCGTCGATCTCCTCCCCTGTAATCTGCTGCACGGCCTCACGTCAGATGCCGACGGCGCGGCTGATCTGGGCGGCCTCGGCGTGTCACAGGCTGGCTAGCAGCGGCTGTGTCGGTGTCTGCCTAGGGTTGTGTGCGAGTGCAGTGTGAAAGCCCTAGTTTTGGTTTTGAATAATTGATAAAACCTAGAACTAACCTTTAATCTAAGTGTGTGAATTAGATAAGGTAGTCCAATCCAAATTGAGCTAGATGATGGTCATGAGAAAGGTAATGGTCATGAGAAAGGTGATGGTCATTGAAAGCATCTAGGCCTATAGTTGGGTTTCGGTGATTAATGACGACATGAGTTTACTATGACTATCGTGTGTTTTGCAGAGACAAGTTAAGTTAGGTCATGGTAATGGAAATTGATTGGACAATCATGGTTGTCATGCCCCTATCGATGGAAATTAGTTTCGGTTTTCAAAAGATGGAAGATAAGGTTAAGGACGGCTAGTTCTAAGTGTCATTTGGAGTTGAAAAGACACTTAGAGTAGTTTAGGACTTTGTTTTTTCTTTGGCCTGTACTATTAAAGGGGGTATGGACTAGTAGCTTGACCTAGGTAAGTTTAGTGTGTTAAGTGTGGTGCACACTTGTCAAACCTAGCACTAGGTAGCTCAGGAATAGCCCTAAGATCAATTGTAGTCATCTTGATTCAAATAGGATTTCGAGTTGGAAGTGAATGGATGGTCAAATCACTGACCGGACGCTGGTCTGGTTGTGACCAGGACGCTAGAGGGTGAGTCCGGTCAGTTCATTTGATCAACTACAGTCATCTGGTACTGACCGGATGTGGAGTGGAGGAGCACCGGACGTTGGGGTGCCTGCGTCCGGTCAACTCCAGAGAGGTTCTAGAGAAGCTTTTTCTTGACCGGACACGTCTGGTGTGTGCTGACCAGACGCTGGTCAGAGTCTGGTCAATCAACTACAGTCGTCTGGTACTAACCAGACACTGAGTGGAGAAGCACCGGATGCTAGGATGCCTACGTCTGGTCGACTCGAGTAAGGTTCTAGAATGGTGTTTTCTTGACCGGACACGTCCGATTGGTGCGGACCGGATGCTAGTCAGAGTCCGGTCAGAACTTAACGGCTCTCTCTGACACGGTGGAGGGTATAACTGACCGGAAGCATCTGGTCACCCTGACCAGAGCGTCCAGGTCATCCCATAGAGTGCTGACTCAGCCTCCAAACGTTATGTTTTGAATGAGGGGCGTGTAAATACTTACTCCACTCGTCCAAGGGAGGTCTCTTGCCCATTTGTTCAGCTGAGAAACACCTTTGGAGTGCAAGGGAGAGCAAGAGCCTAGTGAAGTGATTAATATTTGAGAATCCAAGATTAAGGACCTCATTAGTGAATAGAGAGTAATAAGTGTGCATCCACCTTTCTCATTAGGCTTGTCTTGGTCAAGTGAGAGTTTATGCTTGTTACTCTTGGTGATCGCCATCACCTAGATGGCTTGGTGGTGATTGGGAGCTTGGTGATCATCTGACGAAGCTTGTGGATGACCCAAGTCACGTTGTGAGCGGTTGTGGGCGATTCACCATGATGGAGTATCGAAGAATCAGCACATAGAGAGCACTTGATCCTTGCGCGGATCAAGGCGGAGCTACACCCTTGCGTGGGTGCTCCAACGTGGACTAGTGGGGAGTGTCGACTCTCCGATACCTTAAGGAAAACATCGCTGTGTTAATTTCCCTCTCTTTACTTTGAGCATTTACATTTGAGCAATTCATTTTATGTCTTTACATTCCTAGAATTGTCATGCTAGAGTAGGATTGGAACCTAGGGTGCAAAACTTTTGTGCATAAGAACAATAGAAACACATTCTAGGTACAAGGGGTGAAATAGGGCTAAGTATAGGACTTAATTATTGCAAAAAATTAGAATTAGCCCAATTCACCCCCCCCTCTTGGGCATCTTGATCCTTTCAGTCATAAAAGAGATGATCAAGTGCTCTATCTTGGAAAAGAAGAAAGAGAAAAACAAAAACCAAGGAGATCAAGGCAAAGGTATAAAATATGTTTTTGTTTTGGTGATCAAGACACTATAGAGAGTGTGATCACGTTTAGCATCGATAGTCGTACTATAAAGAGGGAGAAACCTTTGGCTAAACGGTTATCAAGTGCCACTAGGTGATATGATTCATGCATATGCATTTAGGAACCGAGTGTGCTAACCTTGACCTTGTAAAATGCTTTGAAAAATACTAACACACGAGCACATGAGTTGTACACACTATGGTTAGAAACTTGAAAGCAAGGGTGAAGCGGTTGAGGAGTTAGAAAAAGAAAAGGGGTTCATTTCACGTGATTAGACGCTGGTCTCAGCTTGACCGAACGCTTCCGATCAGTGTACCCTAGGTGGCACGAGCATTGGCTAAGAGGACCAAGTCCTAACCAGAGCTGGACCTGACTCGCCGCAGTGTCAGGTCATGGCACGCAGTGAGGGCGTCGCTCAGTGGCGCAATCGGACACGGGAGACGTCAGGCGACCGGACATGCAGGGGCTGCGTCAGGTCTGCACTGACGCAAGCTTCGTGAGCGAGCCGTGTGAGGATCGGATGCCAGGCGCATCAAGTAGATGCTAATCAAACGCGTCCAGTCATTGAAAAACCTCTCGGTGTAGTTTCTATACTCGACCGGACTCTACGTTGCACGGCATTAGATCGTTTCTAACGGCGCATCCGGTCATCACTTAGCCATTAGCTCTAAGTCTTTTGGCCACTGAGTCGAGCGGCTGTAGTTCAAAGAGGTGATGTGTGGTGGCCATCAAGCGACCAAACACTGGGGACCGGATGCTAGGCTACGTACGATCAGCCTACGCAGAGCAATGGCTCTATTTATTTGAGGGGGTCTATAAATAGACTTTGGCTGGCTTGGGGCTCTTTCTCTTGGCACTTTTACATATTTAACATCCTTGTGAGCCCAAGCAAACATCTCTCACTCATCTCCATCATTGATTCATCATCATAGTGAGATTGAGAGTGATTCTAAGTGCATTTGCTGGATTGTTGTGGCTGTGGATTTCTTATTTCTCTTGGTGGCTGCCGCCACCTAGATGGCTTAGAGCAGCAGAGGAGCATCAACATGAGTTGGTGATTGTTTGTGGCAGTCTCCTGGTTATTGTGACGGGTCTTGTGCCTTTCTCGGCGGAGCGCCAATGGCAACTCTAGTAAATTGCTCATATCATTGAGCTACCTTACTTGTGGGTAGATTCTTGCGGCGCCATTTGTTGGCTAGGTGTGTGATACCTATTAGCCGTCGAACCACCAAGTGTTGGTCGGCACAATAGGGACTAGCGTGCCGACAAGCACGTGAACATTGGGAGAAAAATTTTGTGTTCCTTGTGTGATTGAAATTCTCCCGGTGATTATATTGTCTTCATATTGTGATTGGCTCATTTCTCAAACGGCGGTATAATCACTCTACTCACTCCCTTATATTTCTTGCAAACTAGTTGCCAATCACTTTAGTGTAGTTAGTCTTTGAGAGCTTGTTAGTTTGGTTAGTGTGGCTCTTTAGTTAGTCTTTGAGAGTACACTAGCTTAGTGAGTGGTGACTTAGCTCTTGTGTGTACATAGTGTTCATAGCAACTAGAATTTTTAGGATAGATGGCTTGCAACCCTTGTAGAGTTAGTTGTACTAATCAATTGCTCTAGTGCTTTGTAGAGTTTTAAATAGGCTATTCACCCCCTCTAGCCATATTAGGACCTTTTCAAGTGGTATCAGAGCCGTGGTAACCATTTGATTGAAGGCTTAACAACCTAGGTGTCAAAAGATGGCTCAAATTGTGTTCAACCATGTAGGGGGCAAACCACCGTTCTTTAATGGCACATGCTATGATTATTGGAAGGGAAAGATGAAGATGTATCTTGGTTCAATCAATGATAAGTGTGGGATGTGACCAAGAGTGACTGTGATTCTCAATCCGGACAATCTCACCAACAATGATAAGGCCAACAAGCAATGCAACACAATGACACTCAACACCATCTACAATACCATTGATTCAAAGGTGTTTGATTAAATCAAGGATTGTGATAGAGCTAGTGAGGTGTGGAAGAGATTGGATGAGACATATGAGGTCACATCGGCGGTCAAGAGTGCCAAGTTGTACATCCTCAAGGACAAGTTGACAAGTTTCAAGATGAAGGATGATGAGAGCATTCCTGGAGATGTTCCATAGATTGCAAGTGATCATCAATGACTTCAAGGCTTTGGGTAAGAAGATTAATGATGATGATGTCCTCTCGTCGGTTCTTGATGTGCTTACCTGCAAGATTTGAGACATTGAGATTGATTATCATTAGAGGAGGATTAAAGCAACTAACCCCCAACCAAGTACTAGGTGATGTCATGACACAAGAGACATATTATATGAAAGGGGAAGGGGTTGATCAAGAAGAGAAGAAGGATGAAGAAAACAACAAGAAGAAAAGTGTAGCATTCAAGGCTAGCTCATCATCCAATAACAAGGGCAAGTTCAAGAAGAAAGAATCAAGTGAGGATGAAGATGCTAGTAATATTGATAATGAGGCCATGGCTCTCTTTGTGCGTAAGATGGGCAAATTCATGAAGAAGAAGGGCTATGGTGCAAGAAAGATAAGATATCACACAAGGAGTATGAGAGAAGATGTTATAAGTGCAAGAACAAGGATCACATTGTAGATGATTGCCCCTACAATAGTGACAATGATGAGGATGACAAGAAGAAAGAAAAGAATGAGAGGAAGGAAAAGAAGGAAAAGAAGGAGAAGAAGATGATCTTCCAAAAGAAGAACAAAGGTGGAGGCTATGTGGTCACTTGGGATAGTGATGGCTCATCCAATGATGGTGATTCTAGTGATGGTGACAAAAGTCTCTCAAGAAGGCACTAGCAAGCATTGCCATCAACAACAAGCCTTCCATCTTTGGTTCTCCATTGACTTGCCTTATGGCAAAGCCTACCAAGGTAAAAATATGATGTGAGTGATGATGATGATTGTGAAAATGATGATTGTAGGAGTGATGATGAGGATGAGGAGTACATAAAGGAGGAGCTCATGGACATGTGTGAGCAAGTACATACTTGCTTTGAGATAAAGAGAAAGGAGTACAAAGAATTGTGTAAGAAGGTCAAATCTCTTGAGCAATCATTTGATGAGCCCTAATACCACTCATGAGAGGCTAATGGAAGCTCAAGAGAAACTTGACAAAGGTCACTCAAAGCTTGAAAAAGCTCACTCCTCCCTCTTCGAGCAAGTCAAGAAGGAGAAAGCCAAGAAGGAGCAAGTGATTGTGTCATGTGATGTGGGACTAACATGTGATATTCTTAATGAATCTTTTTATAAGCGCATTGTTGTTACTCCCACTAACCCTTCTTATAGCACTACTACTTTTACTTCACCTTTGAGTGACGGTTTCACTTGTTATGCCTCACTAATGGTGGAAAATGAGACCCTCAATGTAACACCCTAAAATTTGTCTCTTTTGAAATAGAGCTAAAATGATTTATTTATGAATTTTTGTGCACATGAAATATAGGAAAATAAAAATTTACATTAATTTAAAATTCATCATAAGATAGCAACATGTGTGAGCATACATGCTGTTGCATTTTATTTATTGTGATGAATGGTGTTGATCCAAAACTCCAAAGTAATTTGGAATGTTTTTGAAAAGGGTTTAAAAATGGTTTTGAAATAAAAGAAAAGAAAGAAAAGAAAATTAGAAAAAAAAAATAAAAGTATTTTTAAAGTTGTAAAGTTTATCTTGGGAAGCCTAACAAAATTGTCCATTTTTATTTGAATAGGGAAGTATATTTGAAACTATACTTGAATTCGATTTGAATTGGGCTTGGATTTGAAAACTAGAATTGGAAAAGAAATTCATTTTAAAAATTTCCTTTCTTCCTTTTCAGCCCAGCCCCTAGAATCGGCCCAGTCCCTTCCTCTTTTCCTTCCCTCCTTCCCGGCCTCAGCCTAGCTCATCGCCTGGCCCGCTCCGTATGCCCCTTTCTCCTTCCCGCTTTCTCCCGCGCGCACACTGCACGCGCCCGCGACCCAGCTAGGCGGCCCTGCTCTGCTCAGCCTGCCTCGTGCGCCTACACTTGCACCCTACATGCGCCCAGTCCGCTTCGTCCTTCAGCGCCCACTGCCTGCACGTCGCCCCCTTCTCCCTCACTACCCCACTAGCCCCGCATGTCAGCGCCGCCTCCCTCCTTTTCCTTTTCTTCCGCGCATGCTCATTTCCTTCTTCGCCCGGCGATGGCGCGAGCCATGCACAGCAAGCCGCCGGTCCCACCGCATGGAAGGCGACCAAATCTGCCCGCCTCCCACTCCCCTTCCTTCTACCGTAGCGCCGCCATCTATAAAGCCTCGAGCCGGATGCCCTCCCTCATCCTTTTCTCCGTTCGCCTGTCGAAGCTCGCCACCGCCGCCCTGTAGCCGCTTATCTGGTGCTGAATCGACGATGCCGACGTACCTAGGAGCACCGCCGTACTCCCCCACACCCATAGGTACCATCAATTCCTCATTTTGGCCTTGAATTGCTCAGATTTTTCCTCACCCATGCCACTTTCTCTCTCTCTAGCCGCCTGCCATCGATGACTCGCCTCCTTGGAGACCTCCCGGACACCCGAACACCTTAATCCGACTCGTGGTGAGCTCCTTGTTCTCCCCGTGCCTCCATCTCGGTAGCGAACGCATTAGAGCGCCGTATCGGCAAGTTGTCGAGCCGCTAGCCATGGCGCCATCATGGGGAACGCCACCCCGACATGATCCCCATTCCCGTTAGGTACCCTAGTGAGTTTGCGAGGTTCCACGATTCATGTAGATGCATTCGGCTTGGTCTAGGGTGGACAGAGTCACCATACCGGTGTCCGCCGATGTGCTGCCTCACCTCCGGCAATGGAGAGCTCGCCAGAGCCACTGTGCTGCCGCCGGAGGTCAACCCGTCACGCCTACGCCGCCTGATTCGTGATGAACGGTCAGGATTAGATACCCCTTCGGGGTTACGTAATCGGTCCACTATGGACACATGCACTCGGTCCATGGTGTCGTGTCAGCGCGTCCACCGTACGCGTGGCACACCGTGCCAACCAACGGCCGCCACATGTTGGCCTGGGCAGCAGCCGCAGTCAACATTCGGTCAGCCGCGTGCATTTTTTTAGAAAAGCCCTCATGTTTTCATAGAATCAACCCAGCAGTCCATATTAGTTCAAAATAAATACAAATCAGCCCTGGTTTTATTCGTTTAGGACCCTGTAGTTTCCAAAAATAGTGTGCGCAGTCCAAAAACCCTGAAAATTCAGATTTTAATTGTTTTAATTCAAAAATGAGTTTGAGCTATTTACAGAAATGCCATTGCGCCTTATTTCATGCATAACTTTTACGTTTTAAGTCTGATTTGACCCGTTCGAATTGCGTTAGGACCGTATTTATATTTTCTATGTGTTTATACAACTGTTAGGTCATGTTTTCAATATTTGAAATTCATGGGTAGATTTAATCTATTACTTAACTAAAGTAAAACTTGTTTAAATCATAATTTATTCATTTTAACTCTGAAATAGTCCGTTCAAGTTGCGTTAGATTCATAACGACGAGATCTACATGTTAGTAATAGTGTTTACTATATTGTTACTTCTGAAATAACATGGTTTAAATCATATCTTGATTAATGATTATGCAACTAGACATTATAAATAAAATATGATTTGTTTTACTTTAGTTTTATAATTCAAAATCTAAAATTGACTTAATTCAATCTATATTATTTATGAAATATCTTATATATATGAATTTATATAGTTAAAATAAATGAAGCAGTATAGCCTTCTTTTTCCACATATAAAGCAAATCTCTCAGTAGCTTGTATCGTTTCACCCATAGCTGCGATTAGAGTGCTTCTCGCGACTCTGTGTTCATAGCGATGCGTAGAATCGCATTTCAAAATCTTTACTTATTTTTCTATGATTGGTATATTGTTCTAATATAGATGCAACTGTATGCTATGCATGTATGTTTATGGATGTTTGTGTGGTGTTCTATGATTACGTCCAGTCGATGAGATATACGTGGTGATCCAGAAGAAGGACTGTTGAAGATTAAAGCTTACCGAAGGATCGGTGTTGTAAGGCAAGTATAGCATGGGACCATCCTTGTTACCTATTCACCTTTAATCACTTAATTCATATTGCATGTGTCTACCTTGTTGCCAATAAGGATATCCTAGATATTTGATATCTTGTACCTTGATACCTTTGGGTATTGCATTGGGTAGTTTTTGCTAGTGCTTAACTAAACCATGATCTTATAACTTGACTAATGGTATATGCAATAAACATTAAAACATGACTTTTTAGCAACATGGAAACAGGGGGCTAGAGTATTTAGCTACTTTCTAAATGCTTTAGATTCCTGTCCCTAAGGACTTATCTGTAAGCGATCATTCGGGACTTACAGTACGGCTGTGAGGGCTACGTGGCTCTGGCTTTAGCTCAGTATGAGAACCTTTTCTAGCCTATTAGTGGTTACCTTTATGGCGCAAGAGGGTATGTTTCCTTTCCTATTGGGATGTGTGTATCTGTGCTACATGCCCACGCGTGCCACTCCTAGAGAAGGGCCACATACGCCTAGCGGCCCTAACTTGTTAGACTGAACCTTTGAAAGGCATCATAGTGAACCCTACCGACCTTCCTTGGAAGTGGGTCAAGAGATTAGCTACCTCGGGCGAAATGGTAAATCACTGACTCATAGTGAAAGTGTACAACCTCTGCAGAGTGTAAAACTGCTATAACAGCCGTGCTCACGGAAATGAGCGGCCTTGGACCCTTATGAAATAGAGATGATCACTACTGGTTAATTATACTAATAATTAATTGTTTATGCCATTCATTATTCATGCTTACCTGATCATGTGTTTATGGGCTTATGGATAAACTTGTTGTCAACCAATTGCTAAAATTGTGCTAAACAAAGGCTAATCGCAGTTAAACCAGTGTCAGCCTTTTGAGCCTCATGAACCCCATGTTATGTTACTGAGTACGAGATGTACTTACGCTTGCTTTACTTTTCTATACTTTGGATAAAATCCTAGATGGGTACTAGATTGCTGGTTTGGAGGAGTTAGGCTTGTGGTCAACCAGTCAGTCGTCCCTGTGGATTTGGAGTCTTCGCCAGAAGATCGAAGTTGACTTTCTACAGTCTATACTCTGAGGTTATATTCCTTTTACTAATATGTTATGTAATAAGTATTGTCTCTTGATATTACCCTTATTTGTGGCTATATGTGAGGTTTGACTTCCTGGGCTCACATATAGTGTGTATCTGGTTTTGTCTTTAAAACCAGGTGCTACAAAGTGGTATTCAGCGTAATGCTTGATTGTAGGACACAAGCCTAGTTAGAACTAGATGTATTAGCATGCTTTCATCTTTGCTTACTTCTTGCTTTCTCTCTAACCTTGTTATTTGTGAAAAGTTATGCTCACTTTAGCCTCTGTTCTTTTATGAAAACCTTGTCCCTACTTTGAATCTTCTCTCTTGGTCTATTAGACGGAATGTAACGAGATAACTACCAACACTAGAGAACAGGAACACCAAGCTATGCCACACTTGATTGCATTTGATAAGGAAAAGCTATTCGCTATGCAACAAGTACATGAAGGAATGACTCAACATGGGAGTTCTCAACATTGCTTGTCCTAAGGTCAAACCAACATACCAAAGGGACCAGTGAAGAGACAAGTGACAGAAGCTTGGAAGAAGATGAAGTTCAAGGAGGGTGTTCATAGCAAGACTCTTGGAAGTCAGGATCCATGTCAGTGCTGTAAACATTATGGTTTTCCTTGTTTTCAAGACAAGTCTAATAAGAGGGAAGTTAAGGTGAACCCGAGCTATGAAGCTAATGTGGATAAGAAGAGAAAGGAGGTCTCAACAGAGCAAGTATTGGGAAGCAATCAACATTTGGATTTGTCACATCTAGCTCTGATCCCTAGTCAGATGAATCTAAACTATAAAGAGTTAGAAGCTTCTCAAGCTAAAACTACTCCACATGAGGTATGCATAGATGGGTGGACTATCACCTATAAGGAGTTTCAACCTCGAAAGACCAAGCAAGCTAGAAAACAGATCAGTCAAACCAAGATGAATCTTTAGAGTCAGCAAGCTGACAATACTCTAAGCAACAATTCTGTGGAGTATGACATCACTAAAGATCCAGCTAAGAGAAAGTGTTATCATTGCCAGCAGGAAGGACATTATGTTAAATCTTGCCCATAGAAGAATCAACAATTATACCAAGGAAGTAGCCAGAGCTAGATCACTACTAGACTGTTACCAGAAAGTGTCAATGATAACCAACCTGAAAGAAGCATTTGATGAGAGTGGCGAATGAAGAAGTTATGCTAGACTATCCAAGATCCTTAGTTAAGGATAGGAGCTGTGCCCCTTATGTAATAAAAATGTTAGTATCGCAAGTCAAGTCAATGATTGAGTTGTGCATCTCTACTGCTTGTTGAATTGTCATTATGCTTATGATTGTTTTGAATCTTTGTAATGATTGCAATGATCTTGTTGGGTGTTCCTACAATTTCATTTAGTTTATAGGCCTAAGGTATAAGGATTAATGAAATAAATAGTTGGGTTATGGTTTTCTTTTGTTTTTCCTATCCTATCTTCAGAGCTTCCTTGTCTTTATCGGTTCATATCTCTGATTTTGGACTGATCAAAAATCCTAAGGAAATTCTAGGACAACAGTAGACTTCAATCACAAGGCGATGCATCTGTGCTATTTGGAATCAGGAATAGTTTCTCTTATGCACTATTTTTGACCAAGTGAACTGCAGAATTCAGAAAAAGTGTTCTATAAGGAGGCTGTGGAGAATTTTATAAGCTTTCCAACTGATATAAGATACAACTTCATTAGATTAACAGAATGAGAGTTATAGCTATCTTACCACACTGCTATTTTTCTGCTCGCAAGGAAATTCAGATTTCTTGTCCTTGCCTATGTACAAGAGTATCATTGGGATGATAGAACATCTTGATACTAGTAAGCTCATCTGAAGAAGATGCAAGCTATACTTTGGTGTCCCCTAGTTTATCTTTTCTTAAGGGGGTAGCCAAGTTGAAGAATTTGCAAGATGAAGTGTCCTACGTTCTAGTTTGCAGTAGCGGAAGCGTGGTTGTACTCAAGGATGTAAGAGAGAACTCAGAGTATTAAATAATGAGGTTTGGTTAGAGGAAAGTTTATCCAAGACTAGCAAGATGTTGATAAAGCTACCGGAGAAGCTTTTGAGTTAGTTTGGATCAAGAGACCTCAGCCAAGTGTTTGAAGGAGTCTAAGAGGTCAAAGTAAAACCTAAGTATTAGCTTTGTCAGATCAGGACAAGAGCTTTGTATCTACAATAATGCATCTTGTGAAGGTGTGGAATGTGTCCTTATACGAGAAGAAAAGTAGTGGCTTGCTCGTTAAGTCAGCTAAGGAAGCGTGAGTTGAACTAACTAACATGTTATCTAGAGCTATCCATTGTGGAGCATGGAAGTACCATCTTCTTGAAAGTGACATCTTGGAGGATCACAAGAATATATAGGACATCTTCACTAAGTTGGTCTTGAGCTTGTGATATCCTCATTGGAATGAGATTGATTATGACTTGGAAAAGTGCTATCACTTCAAGAAGCGAAGTCATGGCCGATGCCCTTAGCAACGGAGAATTATGTTAAGAAGGTTCGAGTAACCCCAAGGATTAAGAGTTGTATTCCTAGTTCGAGCAACTTAACCAGGATCATTAATGTTTTAAAGATTGGTGGTAGATTCTCTTTCGGACCAAGAACATAAGGAAGCTCCATTAGATGGTGAACATATGAGGAAAGAGAATTATGGCCTAGTGATTAGGGTTACCTGAGAGTTGTTCAAGGTATCTGTCAAAATTTTGGAATTAGTTAGGCAAATTACTTGGAGTAAGGGCAATAGGTATGCAAAGTAAAGTGGATCTTTATTAAGACGATGGAACTATATGAGAAAGTAAAGAAGAATCCAAGGACGGAGTACTCCCATCTCTTAGGTCGACGTCTTCCGAATCTCAAGGACGAGATTCATCTTAAGGGGGGTAGAATTGTAACACCCTAAAATTTGTCTCTTTTGAAATAGAGCTAAAATGCTTTAGATTCCTCTCCCTAAGGACTTATCTGTAAGCGATCATTCAGGGACTTATAGTACAGCTATGAGGGCTACATGGCTCTGGCTTTAGCTCAGTATGAGTACCTTTTCTAGCCTGTTAGTGGTTACCTTTATGGCGCAAGAGGGTATGTTTCCTTTCTTGCTAGGATGTGTGTACCATGCTACATGCCCACACATGCCACTCCTAGAGAAGGGCCACATACGCCTAGCGGCCCTAACTTGTTAGACGAACCTTTGAAAGGCATCATAGTGAACCCTGCCGACCTTCCTTGGAAGTGGGTCAAGAGATTAGCTACCTCGAGCGAAAGGGTAAATCATGGCTCATAGTGAAAGTGTACAACATCTGTAGGAGTGTAAGACTGTTATAACAGCCATGCTCATGGACACGAGCGGCCTTGGACCCTTATGAAATAGAGATGATCACTACTAGTTAATTATACTAATAATTAATTGTTTATGCTATTCATTATTCATGCTTACCTGATCATGTGTTTATGGGCTTATGGATAAACTTGTTGTCAACCAATTGCTAAAATTGTGCTAAACAAAGGCTAATCGCTAGTTAAACCAGTGTCAGCCTTTTGAGCCTCATGAACCCTCATGTTATGTTGCTGAGTATGAGATGTACTTACGCTTGCTTTACTTTTCTATACTTTGGATAAAAATCCTGGAATGGGTACCAGATTGCTGGTTTAGAGGAGTTAGGCTTGTGGTCAACCAGTCAGTCGTCCCTGTGGATTTAGAGTCTTCGCCAAAAGATTGGAGTCGACTTTCCGCTATCTATACTCTGAGGTTATATTCCTTTTACTAATACGTTATGTAATAAGTATTGTCTCTTGATATTGCCCTTATTTGTGGCTATATGTGAGGTTTGATGTCCTAGGCTCACATATAGTGTGTATCTGGTTTTGTCTTTAAAACTGGGTGCTACACTCAAGAAGGAGGTCAATGAGCTCACTCTCACCTTAGGCAAAGTCTATGGTGGTGAGGACCGCTTGCTTATGTGCTTGAGTTGCCAAAGAGTATCTCTCTACAAAGAAGAATTGGGCTATACCCTCAAGAAAGGCAAGATGGCCTTTGCTCCTCACACAACTAGTTTTGTAAAGAACAATGGTCGGCTTTGCACTAGTTACAAGCACGTTGGTCACAAAGAGCATGATTGCAAGAACAAGAAATCACATGCTAATGTATCCTCAATTAAGTTTGATTCTTGTTATTTGCTTATCAAGGGTGCCAATGGTGTGAAGGCTAAGTTCATTGGTGCACCTATTATGGGCTCAAAGAAGAAAGCCATTTGGGTACCAAAGAGCTTAGTGACTAACCTTCAAGGACCCAAGCAAGTTTAGGTACCTAAAAAAATTGATCTTCTTTTGCAGGTCAATTACAAAGCCAGAGGAAGGCATTGGGTGCTTGATAGTGGGTGCACACAACACATGACCGGTGATTTAAGAATGTTCAATTCAATCAACACAAATGATAGCAATGGAGTTCATAGTATAACATTAGGTGATAATGGCAAAGGCAAGGTCAAAGGGTTTGGTAAGATTGCAATATCTAATGACTAGAACATTTCCAATGTGCTACTAGTAGAGAGCTTGAACTTTAACCTATTGTTGGTAGCACAACTTTGTGATCTTGGTTTCAAGTGCATATTTGGTGTGGATGATGTAGAGACCATAAGTGTAGATGGTTCTAACTTGATATTCGAAGGATTTAGATATAAGAATCTATACTTGGTTGATTTCAATGCTAGAGAAGCTCAATTGTCAACATGTTTGCTCACTAAGTCTTGCATGGGTTGGTTATGGCATAGAAGGCTTGGTTATGTTAGAATGAAACAATTGAAATAAATTGATTAAGCATGACTTAGTAAGAGGCTTAAAAATGTCACATTTGAGAAGGATACGCTTTGTAGTGCATGTCAAGCCAGAAAACAAGTTGGTAACACACATCCTAAGAAGAGCATGATGAGCACATCTAAGGCATTTGAGTTGTTGCACATGGATTTATTTGGACCAACCACATATACTAGCATTGGTGGAAACAAATATGGTTTTGTGGTAGTGGATGATCTCACTAGATACACATGTGTTTGCAACCTTTAAGACATTCATCAAGAGAATACACAATGAGTTTGAAACAACCATCAAGAAAGTGAGAAGCAACAATGGAAGTGAATTTAAGAATACTAGAGTTGATGAGCTATGTGATGAGTTTGGAATTAGACATCAATTCTCGGCCAAGTACACTCCTCAATCAAATTACCTTGTTGAGAGGAAGAATAGAGCCTTGATTGACATGGCAAGATCAATGTTGAGTGAGTACAATGTTAGTCATTTATTTTGGGCTGAAGCAATCAACACGGCTTGCTACTATAGCAACTGCCTCTATTGTCACCCAATGATGGAGAAGACACCATATGAGCTCTTGAATAGAAGAAAGCCCAATATTGCATATTTTTGGGTTTTTTTTGTTGCAAATGCTACATATTAAAGAAATGCACTAGATTGAGTAAGTTTGAGAAGAAATGTGATGAAAGATTCTTGCTTGGTTACTCCACTACTAGCAAAGCTTATAGAGTTTGGAATTTGGCTAGTGGTACTCTTGAGGAGATTCATGATGTGGAATTTGATGAAACTAATGTTTCCCAAGAGGAAGATGAGAATCTAGATGATGTGAGAGGCACTCAATTGGTCAATGTAATGAAAAACATAGACATTGGTGATATAAGGCCTAGAGAGGTGATTGATGTTGAAGATGACAAGAATCAAGTGCTCTCTAACTCAAATGTGGCAAGCTAGTGGTTCTTATGATCAAAATAAAGCTAGTACAAGTAATGACAAAGAACAAGATCAACAACAAGTGGCTAGTACATCATCTCAACAAAATGATCAATCAAGTGCAAGCAATCAAGTTCAAGTGCTGGCAACCAATAAATATTGCAAGAGATCATCCATTGGACTCCATAATTGGTGATATTTCAAGAGGTATGCAAACAAGATCAAGATTGACATCATTTTGTGAACATTTCTCATTTGTGTCATCCATTGAACCTAAGAAAATAGATAAACCTTTGAAGGATGTTGATTGGGTGAATGCTACACATGAAGAGCTAAACAACTTCACAAGAAATCAAGTATGGGAATTAGCTTGAGAGGCCTAAGGATCATAATGTGTTTCGAACTAAATGGGTCTTTCGCAACAAGCAAAATAAATATGAGATAGTTGTAAGGAACAAAGCAAGATTAGTGGCTCAAGGTTACACACAAGTTGAAGGTCTTAACTTTGGAAAACATATGCCCCGGTTGCAAGATTGGAAGCAATTAGGATCTTGTTAGCCTATGCTTGTGCCCACAACATCAAGTTATACCAAATGGATGTGAAGAGTGCATTTCTCAATGGGTACATCAATGAGCTAGTCTATGTTGAACAACCACCCTAGTTTCGAAGATGAGAAGAAACCCAACCATGTCTACAAGTTGAAGAAGGCTTTGTATGGATTGAAACAAGCACCAAGAGCATGGTATGAGAGGTTGATGGATTTCCTACTCTCTAAAGGATTCAAGATGGGCAAGGTTGACACCACTCTCTTCACCAAGAAGATAGGCAATGACTTGTTTGTGTTGCAAATCTATATTGATGACATTATCTTTGGATCAACCAATCAAGACTTTTGTGAGGAGTTTGAAAAGATGATGGCAAATACATTTGAGATGTCCATGATTAGAGAGATTAGTTACTTCCTTGGTCTTCAAATCAAGCAAATGAAGATTGGCACATTCGTGAGTCAAGGCAAGTACATCAAGGACATGCTTAAGAAGTTTGGAATGGATGAATGCTAAAGCTATTAGTACACCAATGGGGACAAATGGAAACTTAGATATTGATGCTAGTGGCAATATGGTGGATCAAAAGATGTATCGGTCTATGATTAGAAGCCTACTCTATAGTGACTGCATCAAGGCCGGATGTGATGTTTAGTGTCTAAATGTGTGCTAGATTTCAAGCCTCACCTAGAGAGAGTCATTTGAAGGCAACCAAGAGAATATTGAGGTACTTGAAGCATACACAAAATATTGGATTCTAGTATCCCAAAGGAGCAAGATTTGAGTTGATTGGATATTCGGACTCCGATTATGTGGGATGCAAAGTTGAGAGAAAGAGCACATCGGACACATGTCAATTATTGGGAAGATAACTTGTGTCTTAGTTATCAAAGAAGCAAAATAGTGTAGCACTTTCAACCGCCAAAGCGGAGTATATATCGGCCAGCAGTTGTTGTGTTCAATTACTTGATGAAGGCTACTTTGAGTGATTTTGGAATCAAATTCAAACAAGTGTCATTGCTATGTGACAATGAGAGTGCCGTGAAGAACACCAACAACCTGGTTCAACATTCAAGAACAAAGCACATAGATGTCCGCTATCATTTCATTAGAGATCACTAACAGAAATGGGACATTTGCATTGAGAGTGTGGGCACCGATGATCAACTTGCTGATATTTTCACCAAGGCACTTGATGAGAAGAGGTTTTCCAAGCTAAGGAATGAATTGAACATACTTGACTTCTCAAATATGTGTTGATGCATCCTAATTATATGACATGCCTCTCCTTCAAGCAAAGCAAGGTAAAATTGATTGACATGTCATTCATACATTGCTAAGGACTTGTTTAGTGCATCTAGTCATTCTTCACATGTCTTAGGCTCATTCATGAAAATCAATTGGATTTGATGCTTGTATGGTACCACTATTGCTTCTATGATTGAAATGATCTAGTGGTAGCATATGACATATTTGTGGGCTTGTGAACCTAGTGTTTAATCTAGAAAATGAGCTATAAGTGTTTAACTCAACATGGTCAAGATAACCCTTGAAATGAGGTGTGAAGAAGCTTGCCTTGGATCAAACCGAGTTAAATATCTTTTGCAAGTGATCTAGATTGAACCAAATATAGGAAAATGATCCTCACTTTACATGGTTTCACCCCAACCTATCTAAAATTTGAGCTCACCTTTTGTGGTATTTAATGCCAAAGGGGGAGAAGTAATTCACAAAGATAGTAAGATAGGGGGAGCAAACAAATGAAATGACATTGTAAGGGAATCAATTAAAATTGAAAGCAGACAAGTAGGGGTTGTAAGCTTCATAAACTTGTTTGATGCATTTGAAGTGTGCATTACATATGTTTGCTTGCATAGGACAAGTCTTTAAATTCCTTATCCATGCTTGTGTGGTGTATGCTAGTTGTAGGATTGATTGATCAAATGCAAAGCTAGCATGCATAGGATGATAGTTAGATGTGCCTTGCTCACTTTTCAAGTGGTACTAGAGCCTTACTTATAATGTTGATCTCATGAGGTATCTAGTGTCTATGTTTTGCAAGTGCTATCTAACTAACCATGGTACTAAGGATGGTATTATTGGCAACTCTGATTGGTATCACGCTTCACCATTCATTACACTTTAGCATTATTTGGTAGCTATTACTCTCCCACACTTCCTATCCATGCATATGTACAAGCTTTCAAATCCAAACTCTTAGCACATATGTAGGGGGAGCTAATACTACTAATTTGGGTGTATGAAACTTGTCCATATCCTTTACACATGGTAAAATGCTTGGGCAAGCAACATGAATCCAAAATGATTTCATTGAAAATCTTTGTGAAAAGGTTGTCATCAATTACCAAAAAGGGGGAGATTGAAAGCCCTAGTTTAGTTTTGGATAATTGATGAAACCTAGGACTAACCTTTGATCTAAGTGTGTAAATTAGATAAGGTAGTCCAATCCAAGTGATGGAGCTAGATGATGGTCATGGGTAAGGTGATGGCCACAAAAGAGATGATCAAGTGCTCTATCTTGGAAAAGAAGAAAGAGAAAAACAAAAAACAAGGAGATCAAAGCAAAGGTATAAAATAAGTTTTTGTTTTGGTGATCAAGACACTATAGAAGTGTGATCATGTTTAGGATCAATAGCCATACTATAAAGAGGGGAAATCTTTGGCTAAGCGGTTATCGAGTGCCACTAGGTGACATGATTCTTGCATATGCATTTAGAAACCTAGTGTGCTAACCTTGACCCTTGTAAAATGCTTTGAAAAATGCTAACACACGAGCACATGAGTTGTACACACTGTGGTTAGCAACTTGGAAGCAAGGGTGAAGCGGTTGAGGAGTTAGAAAAAGAAAAGGGGATCACTACACATGACCGGATGCTGGACCTGACTCGGTGCAGCGTCAGGTCATGGCGCTGCAGTGAGGGCGTCGCTTCGTGGCGCAATCGAACGCGGGAGACGTCAGGTGACCGAACATGCAGGGGCTGCATTAGGTCTACGCTAACATACGCTGATGCAAGCTTCATGAGTGAGCCATGTGAGGACCGGATGTCGGGCAGTGTTAGGTCGATGCTGATCAGACGCGTTCAGTCATTGAAAAACCTCTCGATGTAGTTTCTGTACTTGACTAGACTCTACGTTGCGCAGCATCAGGTTGTTTCTAATGGTGTGTCCGATCATCACTTAGCCATTAGTGCTAGGTCTTTTGACCATTGAGATCAGATGGCTGTAGTTCAAAGAGGTGATGCATGGCGGCCATCGGGGGACCGGACGCTGGGCTACAGTCCGGTCGGTGCATCTGATCAGCCCTACGCAGAGCAAACACCTCTGCTTGTTTGAGGGGTCTATAAATAGACTTTAGGACGGCTTGGGGCTCTCTCTTAGCACTTTGACATATTTGACATCCTTGTGAGCCCAAGCAAACACCACCCACTCATCTCCATCATTGATTCATCATCATAGTGAGATTGGGAGTGATTCCAAGTGCATTTGCTTGAGTGATTGCATCTAGTGGCACTTGGGGATCATTATGGTTGTGGATTTCTTATTTCTTTTGGTGGTTATCACTACCTAGATGGCTTGGAGTAGCGGAGGAGCATCAGGCATGAGTTGGTGACTATTCATGACCGTCTCCTGGTGATTGTGAGGGGTCTTGTGCCTTCTCCGGCTGGAGCGCCAATGGCAACTCTATTAAAATGCTCGTGTCATTGAGATACCATGACTTGTGGGTAGGTTCTTGCAGCACCATTTGTTGGCTAGGTGTGTGATACCTATTAGCTGCCAAACCACTAAGTGTTGGTCGACACAACGGGGACTAGTGTGCCTGGCAAGCACATGAACCTCGGGAGAAAAATCTTGTGTCCCTTGTGTGATTGGAATTCTTCTGGTGATTGGATTGTCTTCATATTGTGATTGGTTCATTCCTCAACACGGTGGTATAATCACCCTACTCACTCCCTTACATTTCTTGCAAACTAGTTGCCTAAGCTCTTTAGTGTAGTTAGTCTTTGAGAGCTTGTTAGTTTGGTTAGTGTGGCTCTTTAGTTAGTCTTTGAGAGCACACTAGCTTAGTGAGTGGTGATTTAGCTCTTGTGTGTACCTAGTGTTCATAGCAACTAGAATTGTTGGGATAGGTGTCTTGCAACCCTTGTAGAGCTAGAGCCAAATTGTATTACTGTTGTTTGTTGTACTAATCAATTGCTCTAGTGCTTTGTAGAGTTTTAAATAGGTTATTCACCCTCTCTCTAGCCATATTAGGATCTTTCAGCATGTCCCTTTTGAAAGGGACCGAGATGCCTAAGAGGGGGGGGTGAATTAGGCAACTTAAAACTCTAACTCTAAACTATGGCCTCTTGTTCTAACCTTAGCAAAACCTATGCAAAAGAATAAACTATCTAAATATGCAACTACGGTTTTGCTAGTGTGTTGCTATCTCTACCGCAAAAGGAGTTATGCAACCTAGGTTCTAAACCTATCAACTAGCCTATCACTAATCTAGAAAAGTAAAGCATACAGCTAAGATTGCAATGTAAATACAGAAGCTAAAGAGTAAGGTAGAGATATGCAAACTCTCATCGACGACTCTAGTATTTTTACCGAGGTATCAAGAAGCACACAAGCTTCCCCTAGTCCTCATTAGAGCCCCTCGCAAGGGCCAAGCTCCCGATCGGGTAACTCCGTGGATAGCCCTGAGGCTTCCCCACGTGCAAGTGGGTCTCCGGTGTGCCTCTCAGCAAGCCTCTCCTGGACCGCTCTCTGCCATCTTCACTATCAAGCTTCTAGTCGAAATGCCACGGGCCTTGTTCTCTCTGGTACACGGTGGTGGCCACACCACAAACGTGGTTGGTGTGATCTCGCAAGACTACAAAGCCCCTCCTGATGTACAACAATGGTGCGTGCAAGCACCGAGTGGTAAGAGGTATGTAAACCTTACTAAACACTAGGCCTAAACCTAGAGCAAGCGCATAAATGGTGGTCTAATTAACCTAAACACTTCACAAGGCACCTACGCTAATCACCTAATGAATCACTAAGCACTATGCAAGTGGAGATCACTAAAATGGTGTATCAATACCCTTGATATGTTTCCTCACTTCTCCACTTCTCAAATGGCTGATTGGGGGTCTATTTATAAGCCCCACCGAGAAAAGTAGCCATTGGGGGTGAAACCTAGCTTTCTTCTACTGACCGGACGCTGCTGTCGTCCTGACCGGACTGCATCAGGTCGTCCCGACCATTAGAGCGCGTGTGTTGATCGTACTCTAGGCCGAGTCCGGTATCACTTGATCAGGACGTGTCCAGTCATGTTGGCAGCCGCTCTAGACTCAATCGGACACTGTACTTTGTGTGTCCGGTCGTTCAGTGTCGTTGCGTCCGGTCATGCTGAAAACATTACCGTGATGATGAACAGTGAAGTCAGTGCATTCAGGTTACTACTTCACTCAGCGTCCGGTCATAGCTGCTGATGCCTGCTGTTGCCGAGCAACTGATCGGACATGTCTAGGTCCCTATAAGGGCCGCGTCCTGGTCACCTCTGCCGAGCTCATTTCTTCATGATCTTGCGATCGGCTAGGTTCCCATCTTCGTGCTTGGACTATGATTGATATCTTAGGACTTCTCTTGTGCTTCTAGGGTCTTGCTTATGGTGTTGATCAGTGGGATAATCATGTCGCCTTCATCCAAGTCACGTCTTGCACCCTATTGAACTATAAAACAATTACTTACAAATTCATTAGTCCAATTTGGTTGTGTTGGTCATCAAACACCAAAATCCAAAGTAAATGGGCCTAGGGTCCATTTTCCTTACAATCTCCCCCTTTTTGGTGATTGATGACAACACGACCAAAACAAGCAAATAATAAAAATTTGGAATTTAAAAGACTATTTACTTGCTAGGATGCAATGCAAAGGGCAATGTTATATGATGCTAAAAGATACCACATGTAAATATCTTTGGAAACTTATCTTGCCCTTGCAAATGTCCCCATGTGGCATTATGGATTTAAGCCTCCCCTAACTCCATAATCCACTATCCTCCATTTCTTGGACCATTACCACTTGTGAATTATTATGATCGGGCTTGCTTTTGGTCCTATAAATTCTCCCTCTTTGGGATCAAACACTGAAAAGGAAGACATTAGTAGTACAAGGGAGGGTCAAACTTTATGATCCTTTGTATGTGCAGTGGAATAGGTCACAAAATTTGACTCTCACATTACATAGACTAAGCTCCCCCTAAATATATGCATACATATGATGGAGAATGTAGTTTATGCATAATTGGCAAATTAATGCTCAAGGAAGTTTAATCTAAATAATGCATGGAGAAAGCATATAAATACCAAAGTGAAATCAACATGATGATATTGGTTTAGAAATACCACATGTGGAAAAAAATTTGATTTATACCACTTGCATAGGTGGTGGATATTTGAAGTATGATGCTTAACTCTGGAGACTCCATTTTCCTTGCAATGAGACTATTACACACATGATAAGCTTGAAAAGGTGTTAGTCTCAAAGCATCCAACTTGTAGAGTAACCTCCCCCCTAAATTTGTGCACACAAGTATGAAATACTTGTAGGAGACATGCACATTGATTTTAGAATAAAAAATACCACTTGAAAGATGACATCACATGAATGTGAGAATCATTTTCGAAGGTGATATTCGGGAGAAATTATCTACAATTTGGACATTGGCACATATTAGATGAACAATTATAAAACAAGCTATGTGTCATGCTCCTAAACAATTTAAACCATGTAGGTTTTCTCCGAGGGTTAAGAATGACACCGAGCAAGCCTACCATAAGATATACCTAGTGTATGCAAGACAAAAGATTAAACATGCAAATGCAATCCTAGGCATGAAAAGGAACTAGATGCTCATTGAAATTGCAAGAAATTAAATCTAGTTACCTAACATAGGAAGGGGAATTTGGGTCCATAGTATTCACTAACCCACTTTGGCAATTACCTTAGTCCATAATGATGCACCCCATGAAATGCACCCATACTTTGCCAAGTCTCCAAATTCCCAAAGTCCATCGGACTTCTCACTTCCCTTTTGGGATCCAAACCTTCTTGGTGCTCTTCATGTTGGAAATGACCTCCTTTGGCACCCAAATGTGTTTGGCCCATTGTTGGCTTGCTTATTCACCTTGATGGCCACCACCTTGTCATTTTTCTTCTTCTTCAAGAGATAAGGTGTGGAGGCCTTTTTGTCCACCTTGTTGGTGTAGGTGTTGGAGAGCTTGCTTGTTTCCTTTTTGTTTTTCTCTTTTTTCTTAGCTCCTCCCTCATTCTTCACCTTGCACTCATAGGACTTGTGGCCTTCCTTGTGGCATACTTAGCAAACCATGGTTTATCCTTCATCAAGCTTCTTCACTCCCTTGACAGTGTTATCTTGATGAAGTTGGGCTTGCTCTGACTTGCCTTTCACTTGAGTCAAATCCTTGGTGAGGCGAGCCACTTCTTGCTTGAGTTGCTCATTCTCCATTGTGACCTCTTGTGTGCATGTTTCTACAACTTCCTCAACACAAACTTGGTTGCACAAGGGTGAGTCTAAACATAAATCATTACAAGAAGTAGAGGCATCCTTTTTAGGCATGTCAAAGATTGAACCTTTCTTTTTAGGTGCCTCGGTGGGGGTTATACCGACGGCTTCAAGATTAGCAACTTTATTAGTTAGCTCATCACAATGTTTGCACATGGTTTCTATTTTAGCAAGCAACTTTTTATAAGCATCTTGTGAGCTAGCTAACTTTTCTTTTTAATTTTTCATTTTTCTTTACAAGTTCCTCATCATTGATTGTGCATGCATTTGTTGTTGCACTAGCCTCAAGTTGCTCAATTTTAGTAGATAGTTCAATATTGAGATTAGCAAATGTCTCATATTATTCAAGCAAGGTTTTATATGCTTCTTGTGAACTATCTAGCTTTTCTTGCAACATTTTTAGCTTCTTTTATTGGCTAGTGCAAGCCTTAGCATATTTAAGATTTTCTTGCACAAGTTCATTAAGAGAAGGCATTTCATCATCACTATCACTCTCACTAGAGGATGAGCTTTCGTTACCTCGTGCCATAAGGCACACACGAGAAGTGCTTGATGATGAGTACTTGTGGCCTCGCCTCTTGTGATGGTCTTCTTCTTCACTTGAAGAATTATCCCATGACCTTATTGATGTGAGGGCTTTGTCCTTGCATGTCTTCTTCTTTGTCTTGGGTGTGGGCTTGTTTAGATAAACTTCCACAAAGTGCCCCAACTCGCCGCATCCATAGCATCCTTTCTTTCTTTGCTCATTTCTTTGATTGGTGAAGATGAAATCTTTAATTTGGATGGGCACACCCTTGACATTGAGCCTTTAGATTATCTTCTCCACTTTGTTGATAAGTTTGACTGATTCCTCATCAAGGTTAGAGGTGGAGGAGGAAGATTGATCATCATCACTTGAATCTTCATCATCATCATCTTCTTCTTCTTCTTCTTCTTCTTCATCATCATCTTCACTTGAAGAGCTTGAGCTTGAGCTTGAGCTTGTCTCAACTTGCTTGCCCTTCATCTTATTTTTCTCACTACATGCGAGAGCTTTGCCTTTGCTTGATGATGAGGCTTCTTCTTGACCCATCTTCCATGACATTTCAAATGCCACTATCTTGCCAATGACTATGGCCAGGGTCAAGGTGTGCAAGTCATCCATGTTGTGAAGGATGGTGATGATGCTTGCATATTTATTTTGTGGTAGCACGAAGATGATCTTCCTCACTGATGTTCGCATCATCTAGCTTTGTTAATCCTATTGAATGGAGCTCATTGATAATTAGATTCAAACAAGAATACATATCATGAACAAGCTCGTCATCATTCATTTTAAAGGAATCATAATTTTGTTTAGCTAGACAATATTTTTGCTCACTGGACATTAGTTGTGCTATCATGGAGCCCTTGGAGTTTTAACCAAATTTCATGTGCCATATTTAAAGTGAACACTTGGTTAAACACATCCATGTTAAAAGATTCAAATAAGCAATTTTTAGCTCTAGCATTGAAATGAATTTCTTTTTCTTCACTCTTTGTGGGTTTATTGTGATTCTTAATGGGTTTCAATCTCATCACGAGTGACTCTCCAAACACCCAAATCTATCACCTCAAGCTGACAAGCCATTCTAGCTTTATAGTAGGGGAAGTTAGTGCTGTCAAAGTACGGAGGCCTAGAGGTATCCATCCCAACCACTATAAATAGAGTCGGCTCAACGGCGGTGAAGCCAAAGGTCCAAATTAAGCCAACCAGCTCCGATACCAATTGAAAGGGACCAAGAAACCCAAGAGGGGGGTGAATCAGGCAACTTAAAACTCTAACTCTAAACAATAGGCCTCTTGTTCTAACCTCAGCAAAACCTATGTAAAAGAATAAACTATCTAAATGTGCAACTACGATTTTGCTAGAGTGTTGCTATCTCTACCGCAAAAAGAGTTATGCAACCTAGGTTCCAAACCTATCAACTAGCCTATCACTAAGCTAGAAAAGTAAAGCACACACCAAGATTGCAATGTAAATGTGGAAGCTAAAGAGTAAGGTAGAGATATGCAAACTCCCATCGATGACTCTAGGTATTTTTACCGAGCTATCGAGAAGCACGCAAGCTTCTCCCTAGTCCTCGTTGGAGCCCCTTGCAAGGAATCCCTCACAAGGGCCAAGCTCCCGATCAGGGTAACTCCATGGATAGCCATGGGCCTTCCCCACTAGTTAAGTGGGTCTCCGGTGTGCCTCCCTGCAAGCCTTTCCCAAACCGCCGCTCTCCGCCAGTCTTCACTATCAAGCTTCCAGTCAAAATGTCAGTGGGCCTTGTTCCCTCCGATGCTACGGTGGCGGCCACACCACAAATGTGGTTGGTGTGATCTCACAAGACTACAAGCCCCTCTGAATGTACAACAATGGTGCGCGCAAGCACCGAGTAGTAAGAGGTTTGTAAACCTCACTAAACACTAGGTCTAAACCTAGAGCAAGCGCATAAGTGGTGATCTAATCAACCTAAGCACTTCATAAGGCACTTATGCTAATCACCTAATGAATCACTAAGAACTATGCAAGTGGAGATCACTAAAATGGTGTATCAACACCCTTGATATGTTTCCTCACTTCTCCACTTCTCAAATAGCCTGGTTGGGGGGGTCTATTTATAAGCCCCACCGAGAAAGTAGTCATTGGGGGTGAAACTTAGCTTTCTGCTACTGATCGGACGCTGCTGTCGTCCTGACCGAATGCTTTCGGTCAGTCCCGACCGTTAGAGCATGCGCACGTTGATCGGACTCTAGGCCAAGTCTGGTCTCACTCGATCGGACATGTCCGGTCGCGCTGGCGCTGCTCTAGAACCTCTCTAGACTCGATCGAATGATGTACTTTGTGTGTCTGGTCGTTTAGTGCCGCTACGTCTGGTCACTGCTGAAAACATTGCCGTGATGATGAACAGTGAAGTCAGTGCATCCGGTTACTGCTTTGCTCAGTGTCCGATCATAGCTATTGATGCCTGCTGTTGCTGAGTAACTGATCGGACACATCCAGTCCCTATAAGGGCCACATCTGGTCACCTCTGCCGAGCCCATTTCTTCATGATCTTGCGTCCGGCTAGGTTTCCATCTTCGTGCTTGGACTATGCTTGATATCTTGGATCTTCTCTTATGCTTCTAGGGTCTTGCTTATAGTGTTGATCAGTGGGATCATTATGTCGCCTTCGTCCAAGTCATGTCTTGCAACCTATTGAACTACAAAACAATTACTTGCAAATTCATTAGTCCAATTTGGTTGTGTTGGTCATCAAACACTAAAATCCAAAGTAAATGGGCCTAGGGGTCCATTTTCCTTACACCTTTTTTGTTTGTTTTCCCGAAGCTAGTAGGGTTCGATCATGGCTTGGTTCTACGGATGCTGCAGATGTCGCACACGATGAAGCCTCGTGGTGCCCCATGTTCAAGCCTATTGATACAAACAACCATGGCCACAGGATTGGTTTGAAGCTTTTGAGGAGTGATTTTGAGCCCTTGATTTTAATAAAGATGATTTGCTGGCTGCAATTTCTTAGGGTACACAATGGTTAGACTCTCTCAGTGGAGGACACAAATTTGGGTGTACCTAGAATAGTTTGAAGTGTTCCCTTATAGTAGAGGAATTGCAGTACCATACACCGTGAATTTGGTTCTAGAAAAAAGAGGGACACTGATGGGAATGAAATCATACTAAGTTTTTAGTTGAGAGGGTAGATTCATATTCTACCCTAATTTTTTGTTTGGTTTAGAGGATTCAAAAGAATTGTGTGACACTATTTTTGACGCTGCTAACACTAGTCATCTACGGAGCCCGCTAGCCATCCTCCTATCTTTTATCTAAAATAGCATTATCTTTTCTCTTGCAGTTCGTCGCCAGCGCAAGGCTGCCTTCCCTTGTGCCACCCACAACAAACCAACGCCTAGAGATGTCAATGGAGACCCGACCAAAGGGGATGAGGATGGGTGCATTTTCTCTCCCACACACACACGCGCGCGCGAAGGACATAATGGGGATTTACTTTTTTGTCGGGTTTGGCAAGGCCAAGAATTGGGAAGCATCTTGCTATTCCCCATGGGGATCCTTGACCAACTACTATGAGATTAATTCTTATCATGCTCCTTAGAATTTATTTGATTTAAAGTTGGACCAAGCCTAATTAAATCCAACAAAAATAGTTAGTAATATTACTATTGGCACGAGCACCCCTAAACTAATTATACGTCACATTGCAATATATGGGCATGTTTGTAGTTGAGACTAAAAGTGAGTCCAATAGGTAGCTTCGAAAGATAACCTATTGTCAGGCACAAAAAGTGTCAACACACAGCAAGCTAGAAGGATCTGCTTGATGGAGCAAGGCTGGAGATCCGCTTGGCTTCAACGCAGGACTAGTCGACCCTGCAAATTCACAAGCGGATCGATGTAGCTATGATGATAATAACAAACTAAAGCCGAAGAATCCATAAAACCATCTATACATTGACTAAATTTTCTGAAAGACATGCTATATGTGTGAAAGCACAAGTGAATTGGCTAAAATAGCCGATTCAAGTAGAAAAAAGGATTATAGCATGTGAGCAATCGACTATTTAACATGGACAGGTCTATAAACTCATCAGATCTAACCCATCATCCTTAATAGTGGGGTTCGACCAGGATCGATGGCAGCCATAATAAAGATAACAAATTAAACCTTTAAAGTAAATAGATCTATTCACATTTAACAGAATCATGAAGACACACTGTAAGCATTAAAGTACGGGCGATCGGCTATTTAGCCGATGCAGGCATAGCAAACAGCCAGGGTCATGCCTGGTCGAAAGCAAATCTACCAACCAACATACTCTGATCTAAAGTACTAAAAGTGGGGATCGACCGGATCGTTACATCCATAATAGCGAGCTATAGATCAGATTCAACTAGCTAGTAAACCTTCTCAAGATCAGACATGCCTTAACTGCAGTACTATGCACGATCAAGATCGAAGTAGAACAGCCAATAAAACATAATCCATCGTTTAAAGTAAGAATCATCGCAATGTGACAGAATAAACGATGGACTAAAAGGGTGTGAGGCCGATCTTGATCGATCTTGATCGGGCCTAGTTGATATTGTTGAAACTAATGACAATAAGAACATTAGCAAGATCGGTAACTTAATGAATCTACCCGAAGGATGCAACCCTTAGGTAGAGCCAATAACTTGACCTTAGTCTAATTCGAGCAGTGGAGGTTGAACTTAACCGATGCAGCCATACTTGAACTAGATAAGGAACGATAACTAGCTTATACTAGAGCTCATAAGAGGTCAGCCGTACCGATGCAGCCTTACAAACAGAGGTACAAGCCATGATGGTACTTACAAAAAAGCCAGAGGTTGGCCGGACCGATGCAACCCTGCTTGTTGAAGAACTTGCCGAGATCTACACTACTCCTACTCCTAAGGGTTGGCGTAAAGCCGGAAAAAAAGTAATTGGAATTGATTGATTTGTCTTCTTTTCACAATAGCCAGGGGTCCAATATGTATACCCGGAACCTAAGCATGAATCCTATTCAGACACGACTCATTATGATCTTTGGAATAAAAGAAAACATTCCTAACTTAAGATAACTTGGACCCTAATCTTTTCCTTTTTGTAGAGCCCGACATATTTTTCTCGATGCCAAATGTAGCTCGTTGACGTTATCTGCTGATATCATCCAAAGAGAGCCAATTCCAGTTCCATATCTGAATCAGCTGACACCAATCCTTATGCAATCGATTCCTTGATGACACAATATTGGAAGCTTCGAGTTCCCACTTTCTTCTTCCCAAATTTTGGTGTAAACACATGCCCCCCAGCTTTGGGATAAAAATGAATTTATTCCAAAATTTCTATTTACCTGTTCACCACGTCACAACCGTTTAATCTGAGTATACGCGTGACTCTTGATATTCTCGGTCTGAATTTTATATAATACCCCAACAGTATCATTTCTGATTCATTCGGCCCACCTACTTTCCTCTTCTTCTTCGAGCGAGCCTCAACAACCAAAGCCACCGCTACTAGAGCTCCAACCCTAGTAGTTTTCCCTATGCTCGAGCTGCTCGTCAAGTCATTCCTCTGCAACCTTTTTTGGATTCAGATCTATTTCAACTACAATGGCGACCAGTGACTACATTCCTAAGGTACGTCTCCAAATTTCTGCCCTTCAACTATCAATCGTTGCTCTGTATTTCTTCCTTAAGTTTTATCTCATCTGGCTTTCTAGGGGATGGAAAATGAAATTCTGATCCCTTCGTCTATCATCCCAAATGTTTATTACCTTGGACCCATGGGAGATGCTAATCCTTCAGATTTTATCAGCCAAGAAACCAATCGAATTCCTTTTAGGCAGTCCTTGGCATATCTATCTTCTTGGAACACCAAAACCCCTTTAGGAATTGGCCCAAAATGCCCAAGGGATGGAGAAATTGGTTTCATAGAGTGTTAGACAAAAAGGGCAGAGACTGGGAAGTTAACGATTTAAACCAATGCCTGACCCTTTCACTATCTGGAATGGAGAGAAATGATTCGATCCTAATTGTCGCTTCTTACTTCTGGTCCAACACTTTGAATGCTTTTGTCTTTGGTCATGGCCCAATGACTATTACCTTGGCCGATGTTTATATGTTGACTAGCCTTAGAATAATAGGACCAATGCAGCCACATGAACTCTTAGGTGCTGGGTCAAAGAAATTGGCCAAAATATCGGATTGCACAGGATGGGCAAGCTACATTCAGAACCACATCGGGAATGAATTGACTATTAGCGAAAGAGAACATGTGGCTTTTCTAAACATGTGGCTAGAAAGATTCATCTTCTGTGGGTCATCTTGTGGTCTAACTTATAATCATAAATTCATGGCAGAGCATCTAGCAGTAGGCGTTGAAATTTCTCATGGAAAGTATCTGTTGGGATCAGCTTACCATTTGATGCATCAGGTGGTCGCTCAACTATTGAAGAATGAAGCAGTGCACACCATCAGTGACCCTTGGTGGTTGATACAAATGTGGTTAAATTTGTATATGCATAAGATTGTAAAGCCAAATCTCTAGAATTTGAGCTTTCCCTCCTCCAACTTTGATGAGGAATAGAGATGCGAAGAAGGAAGAACCCGTCAGTGCATGAACTATGGTGAAGCTGCATCAGCCATAACAGTTGTTGTCGATGTTGGCCATCTCTTCAAGAAGTTCTATAGAGGATTTAATGCAGATATTCTGACTTGGCTACCCGATGATGAGGACGAGAATAATGAGTTGGTCTTCCTATTCAAATTTTGATTTGAATCAGGCTGCTCAGACGAAACGACAGCTGCAATTTTCAATTCCTTCATCAAACCTTGCGTTCTTCCAGCCAAATTTCATCATGGCCGTGGCAAAATGTCTACAGGTTCCTTTCTTCTAGGCAACCTCCCAACTTATGAGTTTTACAACCTTTCTTTCATAGCTCGTCAGTTTGGTCTTGGCCAACTGCCCCCCTAGGCTATTTTTTAAAGATATACTGAAACCGAGCGAAGGCATCAGTGAGGCAATGGAAGCTTCTAGAGTTTTTCAGTTAGGATCAGATCTTCCTTCCCTCTATCTGCATGAATGGACTAGAGCCTCTTTCACTTTCCATCTATATGATCTCTGGTGGCAAGAATGGCACTCCCACCTCATCTGTGGGCTAGTTCATCCTAGCTGCATATCTCTAGATGAAGATTTTACTTCTGACAGTGAGGTAACTAGCTAATTCCTTTGCTTTCATAAAGATTGTGGGGGTATTAACCCCTATACCCTTATGGCTAGGCTTGGGCCGGCCCGGATCAGTGGGTTCGGTCCACCAAAAGACGATGCGCGGCCCGGCCAACCTGATTGGAGTCCCGCGCAAGGAGTCAAGGTAGATTTGGCGATCAAGCAAGATCCTGGTCGGTTAGAATAGGAATCCTTATCCGGCCACATATGGCAATTGTAACTGGCTAGGATTAGTTTCCAGATCTGTAACCCTGCCCCCGGATTATATAAGGTGGGCATGGGTGTGGGGGTATTAACCCCTATACCCTTACGGCTAAGCTTGGGCTGGCCCGGATCGATGGGTTCAGTCCACCCGAAAGATGACGTGCGGCCCAGTTAACCTGATCAGCGTTCCCGCACAAGGAATCAAGACGGATTTTGGCGACCAAGCAGGGATCCGCCCTGGTCGGTTAGAATAGGAATCCTTATCCGGGCCACATAGTGGCAATTGTAACTGACTAGGATTAGTTTCCAGATCTATTACACTTGGTCCCCCCGGACTATATAAGGCGGGCGGGACCCCTCTAAAAATATCTCCCTTCATTGACATACAGCAATACAAATCAGACCGACAGGTACGTTAGGTATTACGCCTTCTTGGCGACCAAACCTGGATTAAAACCTCGTGTCTGTCTTGCGTCACCGTCTTGTTTGGGGGCTTTGCCGCATCTATCTGCCGATAATCTCACATACCTTGGGCATACCCCTAGGTAGACCTACCGACCATATGTTCGTCGACAGTGGCGCGCCAGGTAGGGGTGTGCATACTGCTCTCCAAGCAAACAGATGGTCATCATCTCTGGCTCCATGGCTAAGCCGAATGGCCTCACGTTCACCGTTGGCCAGATCACCTAGACCACCGGCTCCGACAACTTCATCGCCATGACCCTAGAGGAGGCGTGGATCCAGTCTGCGTCGACCACTGCTTCACCTGCATCGGCTATGGCTCCGACCATGGCAGATACGGCTCCGACCACGGTGGATACGACTTTGACCATGATGGATACGGCTCCGACCATGATACATCTGGCTCCGACCATGCCTGCATCATCTTCAGCCACGCCGACAACTCATCATCCGCTTCCTCGCTACAAAGGGAAGCAGATCGACAACACCGACCTGCTCGACTCCATCGATCGGGTCGGCACCAAACTCGCTGAAACCCTAGCTCTGGTAAGTACGATTCAAAGTCAACCTAATGAGTAGGTAACCGCTCCCCACAACAGATCTATCTGACTAGCCCAAACCAGTCATCCTACACGACTTGGTATAGATCTCGTGGTCATATCTACTCCTGAAGGGCGCTCTGCTCATCGCCGGCCAGCCTTCGCGACGGGTCTTTGGCTCTTTGAGTACAAAGCCTCGATGGAGAACCACCAGGTCCAGCCCTACGGCCTGTGAAACGCTGCCTCCAGCTACGCGTATAACCTACAACGCCGCTTGGATCTATGTTTTATGCATCGACCTCGGCCGAAGCCACACAACTTCATCAACATGATCCGGATTGAAGATTATCAAGAAGGATCCATCCACACAGTCTAAGAAGGCAACTCCAGCTCCTCGTCTGGCATCGCATCTAATGCATCTATCCACACCGAGCTTTAGCATCACAAAGATGAAGGCGTCAAATACGATCTGGATATCCCAGACCATGCCCCGGGGTTCTCACAATTCCCGTCTTTCTCGCCAAGATGAGGGGATTTGATCCATGTTGTCAGCAATGATGAGCCGCCAGCAGTTGGTGAAACAGAACAAGAAAGGACTGCACGCGAAGCACACAATATTAACCGGTTTAATCGCTGACAAATCGAAGCCGAAGCAGACCAAGAGGCACGATGCATAAGGGTCCAGCCATGTGACCTCAATGATGCTTTCGACAGGGTGGGGAACAAATAGGTCTTCAGGACTCCAAGCGCCAATGCAATCATCGCCATGGCGACAATGCAACGGCTACCCAACACCCCAGAAACCCAAGCAGTTCATGATGAAATACAAGCCTATCTGATGGCTGCTATGACCCGGACCACAGAGATTGTAAACCAAACCCGGGCTCCATCCGTCTCAGTCGAGTCAAGCCACAGCCGCCAGCACCCAAGTCACTCACAGCCACTCAACCAATGTGGCTCACGCAACAACGACCCATCAGACAACCGTCAAGGCAAAAACGGTGGCCATGATGGTGGCCAGGATGACAACCACCATCGGGACAACAATCGCCACAACGTCTAGGACGATAACCGCTGAGACAACCATGACAATCGCCGCGATAACCTTGGTCGCAGGGCTAATCTAGATGGTAATCAAGATCGCCGCGATGGCAATAACGATCTCCGCCATTACCTCGGTGGACACGATCTGTGCGCTCGCATCAACCAAAGAGTCGACGATCGAGCATCCCATGAAAGTTATCACCGTATGGAATATGACACTGCCCATGGCCCTCCGAGTTTGAAGCAGTTTACTCCACACCTTCGCCAAGTCATATGGCCCAAGAATTTCAAGCTTGAGAAACTTCAGAAGTATGACGGCAAGGAAAACCCCGAATTATGGGTCATGCTCTACGAAACTGCATGCAGATCAGCCATGGCTGACGAGCATGTCATGTCTAACTATTTCCCAGTCGCTGTTGGCCATGCAAGTCACCAATGGCTGGTCAGCCTGCCGGTGAACTACTTTGACTCTTGGCAGGAGCTCAAGCAAGCCTTCATTGACAACTTCATTGCTACTTGCGAACAACCAGGAAACAAATACGATCTACAATGGATTCAAGATCGAAAAGATGAGCCACTGCGTGAGTACGTCCGACGTTTCTCGGAGATGCACATCAAGGTCCCATCAATCTCCGACAATGAGGCAATCGAGGCTTTCATCACTGACCTCCGCTTCCATGATGCCCTAAGGGACAAGCTCCTCCACAAGAGACCTGAATCGGTCACAGCGCTCCTGGCCACCGCTAAGAAATATGCGGACGCCGATGACGCTAAAAAGATAATTATTGAAGAAGCAGCAAGGGTTCCACGCTCCGACCACCCCCCACACTGCGACGACTACCGCGGCAACCATGGTTGGAACGACAATTTTGACCGTCGCAACCAGCGCAATGACTCCCGCGACCACCGCAACCAACGTAATCAGCGGCGTAACCGCCATGACGATTACAGGAGCAAGCATGCTCAGGAAGATGACGGCGAGGTCAACACTGTTAAAAAGGGTGGCGGATGTCATAACTATGAAGATGACTATGCCAAAGCATTAAAAGGGCCCTGCCAGCTCCATCCTAAGTCAAACCATACCATGGAGAATTGTCGCATTCTCAAGTCTATCTACACGCGCCAACAGGCTCCGGATACATTCGACAAGCCTAACGACACAAGGGAACAGCGCAACGAGGATAACGACGACGATGATGCAGACCCTTGTCACAAGTACATCAAGCCAACCGATTGTGTACACACCATCATCGGAGGCAAAGTGTCCATCGAGACCAAACGAGAATGCAAGCTGCTCGCCTGTGCTTGCTTAAACATGGCCAACACCGACAACCTCCTCACCGATCCCCGGCTCCCTCCATGGTCTCACCGCAAAATCTCCTTCAGCAGAAAGGACCAATGGGCCGCAATACCAGAGCCAGGACGTTTTCCACTGGTCCTTGATCCTTATATCAACAAGGTTCAGTTCGACAGAGTACTGATCGACGGCGGCAGCTCCATCGATATACTGTTCAAGAACAGTCTGCCTGCCCTAAAGATAGCTTAGGCGGACCTCAAGCCGTATGAGGCATAGTTCTAGGGTGTTCTCCCCGGATAGAGCTCTACACCTCTCAGGTAGATCACGCTACCTGTGTAGTTTGGGACCCCGGACCACTTCTGCACCAACTACGTCAACTTTGTGGTCACTGATTTCGACGGCACCTACCATGCTATTCTTGGTCGACCGTCGCTCACCAAGTTCATGGCCATACCTCATTACAGGTATCTGGTGCTCAAGATGCCTACTGAGAAAGGAGTTTTAACCCTCAGGGGCAATGTACACGCAGCTTATACCTGCAAGGACGACAGCTTCAAAATAGCAGAGGCCCACGACCTCTCTATTCGCATGGCCGAGACCATGCTCGACGCTAAGAAGACCACGGCCGACCACTTGGAGATCCCAGAGCTCGAGGCTCCACGCAAGAACATCAGATCCAAGGAGCATAAGACGATCCAGCTGGTCGAGGGCGATCCCAGCAAAACGGCCCTCATCGGGGCTGACCTGGATCCCAAATAGGAAGACGCGCTCGTCAGGTTCTTGAGGGGCAACGTGGATGTGTTTGCATGGAAACCTTCCGACATGCCCAGTGTACCTCGGGACTTGATCGAGCACTCCTTGAATGTCAATGGCAAGGCCAAACTTATCAAGCAGAAGCTACGATGGTTCGCTCGCGACAAAAGGAGGCGATTAGGGTAGAAGTTACATGGCTTTTGGCAGCCGGATTTATCAAAGAAGTGTATCATCTGGAGTGGTTAGCCAACCCGGTTCTTGTACGCAAAAAGAATAATGAATGGAGAATGTGTGTTGATTACACTAATCTCAACAAACACTGCCCTAAGGACCCCTTCGGCTTACCTCGCATAGACGAGGTCGTAGATTCAACCGCTAGTTGTGAGCTACTTTCCTTTCTCGATTGCTACTCTGGTTATCACCAGATCGCTCTCAAAAAGGATGACCAGATCAAGACATCTTTTATCACGCCCTTCGGCGCCTACTGCTACACGACCATGTCGTTCGGGCTCAAGAACGCCGAGGCTACCTACCAATGTGCTATACAAGCTTGCCTCAAAGACGAGATAAAAGATGACCTCATCGAGGCTTATGTTGATGATATAGTTGTCAAAACCAAGGAAGCACATACCCTTGTTGACAACCTGGAACGCACCTTTGCAGCCCTTAACACATTCCAGTGGAAGTTAAACCCAAAGAAGTGCATCTTTGGTGTTCCTTCTGGCATACTACTTGGCAACGTCATCAGTCACGACGGCATACGCCCTAACCCAGAGAAAGTCAAAGCTGTCTTGGACATGAAGCCACCCAAAAAGGTAAAGGATGTTCAGAAGCTTACCAGATGCATGGCCGCCCTCAGCCGTTTCATATCAAGATTAGGCGAAAAAGGATTACCGTTCTTTAAACTACTCAAAGCAACTGAAAAGTTTGAGTGGTCGGAGGAAGTAGACGCTGCCTTCACACAGCTGAAACAATACCTTACGTCACCTCCGGTCCTCACTACTCCAAGAGAAGACGAAACACTCCTGCTTTACATTGCGGCTACTAATTGAGTGGTCTCCACGGCCATGGTGGTCGAGCACGATGATCCCGGCCACATCTACAGGGTATAGCGGCCAATCTATTTCATCACTGAGGTACTCAATGAGTCTAAGACCAGGTACCCATAGATTCAGAAGTTGATCTACGCCATACTGATAACATCCCGAAAGTTGAAACACTACCTCGACGGATATCATGTGGTGGTCATGACTGAGTACCCACTGCGAGACATCATTAGCAACAAGGATGCAAACGGGCGCATCATTAAATGGGCAATGGAGCTATGCCCCTTCTCCTTGGAATTTGCAAGCCGTACTACAATTAAGTCTCAGGCACTCGTCGACTTCATCGTCGAGTGGACAGACTTAAGCACGCCTGCCTCTCCGGGATCCGATGAGTATTGGACGATGTACTTCGACGGCTCTCTCAACATTGACGGTGCAAGAGCAGGAGTCCTTTTTGTTTCACCATCCAAGGAGCAGCTCTGGTACGTTCTTAGGATTTATTTCCTAGCATCTAATAATGCCGCCGAGTACGAAGCATGCCTACATGGTCTATGCATTGCGGTTGAGCTTGGCGTTAAATGTCTCTATGTCTATGGAGACTCGGCTCTGGTCATCAACCAACTTAATAAGGACTGGGACACGACCAGCGAAAAGATGGATGCATATTGCAAGTCTATCAGAAAACTAGAAGGCAGGTTCTATGGCATCAAGTACATACATGTGGTCCAGGACAAGAATCAAGCAGCGGATGCACTGTCCAAGTTAGGATCATCCCGAGCTAAAATCCCACATGGCATATTCATCCAAGACCTGCTCACGCCTTCCATAAAAGAGGAAGATTCCATGGCAGACAAGCCTCCAGACCAGCAATTGGTGGCTACGGTTTCGGCGTCGAGCACCACCGAGCCGCCTTCGACCACTCATGAGCCCGATTGGAGAATACCTTTCATCAAATACCTAACAGATGGCAGCGGTTACACTGATCGGATAGAAAACAAGCACCTGATGCATCGCAGTAAGCAATACCTGCTCGTCGATGGCAAGCTATAGCGCAAGAACGCAAAGGAGGAAATCTTGATGAAATGTATAACCCAGGAGGAAGGCAAGCATCTCCTAGATCAAATCCACTCTGGCTCCTGCGGCAACCACGCGGCCTCAAGAACACTGGTCGGTAAGGCTTTCCGAGCAGGGTTCTATTGGCCGTCAGCAGTGGCTGATGCAGAGAAGCTAGTCCGCCGCTATGAAGGTTGTCAGTTCTTCTCCAAGAGAATCCATGTACCAGCACATGAGATCCAGACGATTCCAGCCTCTTGGCCCTTCGCATGCTGGGGACTGGACATGATCGGGCCCTTTCAAACCAGCTCCTGGGAAATTTACATGCGTCTTCGTGCTAATTGATAAGTTTTCTAAGTGGATAGAATACATGCCTCTTGGTACAGGCATCCTCAGAGAAAGCTATCACATTCCTCGACCAGGTCATCCACCGTTTCAACATACCCAACAGCGTCATCACTGATCTGGGTACTCAGTTCACTAGGAACACTTTTTGGGACTTCTGCGATGAAAGGAGCATAGTAGTAAAATACGTCTCGGTGGCGCACCCTAGAGCTAATGGACAAGTCGAGTGGGCAAATGGCATGATCTTGGACGCATTGAAGAAGAGGATGTATCGAGAAAATGACAAAGCTCCCGGAAGATGGCTCAAAGAGTTACCAGCCATGGTCTGGGGCCTCAGAACTCAGCCCAGTCGTAACACCGGCGTCTCACCATACTTTATGGTTTATGGCGCTGAGGTAGTCCTCCCAGCAGATATAGCTTTCAGATCAGCACGGGTAGAGAATTTCGATGAAGGCAAGGTCAATGAAGTACGGGAGCTAGAAGTGAATAGCGCAGAAGAGAAGCGGCTCGATTCTTGTGTACGTATGGCCAAATACCTTGTTTTGCGTAGGTACTACAACAAGAATGTTAAAGAGCGGTTCTTTATGGTCGGAGACCTGGTCCTAAAGTGGAAGACGAATCAGGCTGGCGTCCATAAACTCGCAACCCCATGGGAGGGGCCCTTCATGATCAAGGAAGTCACACGTCCAACGTCTTACAGGTTAGCTCATCTAGACGGCACGGACGTACCGAACTCATGGCACATCGACAAGCTTAGACGCTTCTATGCTTAACTACTAAGATATGTACTCTACTTGTATTTTCGATTTACTTTACTAAAGCAATTATGATTTCTCCGACCACTCTAATGTGTCACTCCAAATTTTATGGTTATTCTAACTTAAGCCAGTACAAGCCGACCACCACTCCTTCTACGGTTTTCAGAGCAGGCCCTGTCTCCGGTTCCTCCCAACACGTGCACGGGATCCGCTCTCTACGTTGCGGGTGATCGGCAGGTCCCCCCTGGTTTGACTTGTCTACGTCCACGTGTGCACAGGTCATAGTACCTCATACTCCGACCACATGCCAGACTAGGGCCACACAAACTTTTCAGGATGACGTGTCGAGCAAAACGGTACAACTAAATAGAACGTTAACATGTTCTCACTTAGTTACACCAACATGAGTTTCAAGCTTAAATACGTTTTATACAAAGCAAACAAGCTTATGATGATATATAGTTACGTTATTACAAGCTTGCCTGAAGAGGTCCAAGTTTACAATACCAAATTTTAACAGCAGCTAGATACATAAATTATCTACAACTTTTGTATAAACAAGTTTCACAACAAAGCACATTGTCATGAAGAACTTTGCTAAGTTCCCAGATCTGTCCATAAACCACATCGGCAAGAAAATAATTATTAACTTATGTTGCAAATTCATAATTGGGCAAAACTAACTTTACCAACATGTCACACATGACTAAAGAACACCAGAAAAACTAGTGTCCATGACCAAATAAATTCTTTTAATGCATTTCTTAATTTATTTTAGATAACAAGGTGACTTAATGAACATATACCAAAAGTATACAATAAATTCTACAAAAAATACAGTGGCTCACATATCCTCTCAATAGTCTACTGTACAAATTTCACTCCATTTGAATATATACAGCAACCTCTATGAAAAAGACAAGTTGCTAAAGCAAGAAATCATGTGAGAGCAAGATAAACCAATAACTCACCCAAACTTCATCCAATACTCATGAAATTTTTACCACACATCAACTATCACATGATTAGCATGCCACAAAAATATCACTTCATTTGGAGCCCTAGATCTGCAGTTATGGAAAATAACAAATTCAACTAGCATTACAACCTTACTGCACAAATCTATTTTTATCGCAAAATATTGAAACTAAAACATGACATATTATAGATCTAATGCATATAGAATTTCACAAGGATTCCAAAAAGTCCTCATTTACTATTTTACAAATTTCCTATGAATTACTATGAATTTCCAAAGATTTAGCAAATTTACTGCAAATGGGTCCTTATCGGCACTATTCATTTGAGTCACAGACTTCGCAGTTAGACCCTTCCACTTTGTCAAATTTGAACCCGAGGCCCCTGGTCAGAATTAACAGCAGAGGAGCATGCCGGACTTGTCGTTGCCGGGCGAAGGAGGCTCGTCGGCAGCGGTGGAGTGGTGGTGGAGCATCAGCAGGGCCGCGCGCACCCAGGGGACAGCTTGGCTCGGCCCGAGGCTTCCCGAGTTGGCGTGGCCACACGAACAGTGGCCCGATAGCCGGCGGATGATGGCGGCGATGGCTGTCGGTGGCTGCGTGACTAGGAAGGTGGCGTACAGGAGGCAGCATGGAGCAGGGAGGTTGAGAGTGAGGTCAGCTGGGATGGAGGAGGCTCAAAGGACGAGTGAGGATGGCGGCCGTGGAGCTTGACTTGCCGGCAATGGTGGCTGGCTCTGCGCGTGCATGGCGGTCTGAGGTGACCGGCTGGGCTAGGTGCGTCTGGTTGTGGTAGCTTGGAGGCACGGCGAAGAACACAGAAGGGATGCGAGGATGGCCGGCGGTGGGAGCTTGCTCTGCTCGCGGCCATGGAGCTCGGCCCGGTCGTCCATGGCGAGCGCGCTCCACCGAGCGAAGGAGAGGCCAAGGAGCGAGCAAGGGAGTGAGTGAGGGAGTGGGTGAGGGAGTGGGGAGTGCCTCTGGCGACCAAGATGAGTGATCGAGGCGCCGTGGCACGCATGCGAGCCAGCGCGAGGCCACGCGGCGCCCGGCAGCTGAAGTCGGTCGCCCCTGTTCACCAAATTCGAAATTTCAATTCTACCTCAAAAATACGTCTGAAAGCCTAAGTCCGTCCATCCGTAACTTCTAAACCACGACGATTTAGCAAAAACTCTATTAGTAAACGTTGTAGATCTACATACCATCTCCAACTTTTCTTTAGTGATCTAGGTCTAATTCTCAAAGGATATCAAGTTATATCGTCACAAAGTCAGGCACATCGAAACGGTAAACTCTCTTTGACTTAGAAAAATTCCTTAGTTCCAAAATAGTACCATGTTGATTATTGTGATCTCTAAACGACCAAGTTAAGCACTGAATTAGCTCATGACCCAAAAATAAAAGTTGTTTATATAATCAAGTACTACAACTTTGCTTAAGGGTGCACTGCCATGCAAACAACGTAAGCCATATTTCAAACCAGGTCAAAGTAGCATCACGGGAAAGCTTAAATTAGAGTTCATGACTGATGGAGGCGTTTTCTTGACCTTTTCTCAACACGAACCCTTCATGACTTTTGTTGTAGATTTCAATTTGAGTCGTTTGGGCAAGGTAGCAAGGTTCGGTTGACGATCTATAATTCCATTCACTTAATAAAGCAATCCAAGAAAGAATGTAACTCATCATTTCATGCGACTTCTTGATTCCAAACTTCACGAAACTTTTCCATGGATCAATATAGATGGATATTGATGCAAGGCACATCAAACAAGTACATCTAGCATTACCCAAGCATACTCTTTAGAAAAGGGCAGCATGTAAGCAATGGTGCATGGTCCAAGTTTATGTGGTGACTCATTTTTATATGTTTAACCTAACATCTCCATCACTACTTAACATGTCATGGTTGAGCTTAAACCCGTTGCTTAACTAGTGACAAACACCTGGGGTGTTACAGCCCTTCCCCCTTAAAGGAATCGTGTCCCGAGATTCGGTGCGAAAGACTTGTAAGGGAAGAGAAACTTGTCATCCAGTTTCCAACATCAGTGATAGCATTAGGCTACTTAACTTTGGAGTATCAGAGAGACTAATTTGGTCACGACACTTTCTGATACTTGCTCTTCGTCGTAAGCTGTTGTCTGAAGAATTTCCTTCTTTGGCATCCATGAAGCATTGTTACATTGGAAGGAATCCAAGATAGCATTGTCCTTCGTACTTCGTCCATGATATACGATGAGTGATACACACGTAGACTAAATACTTGTAACATCTACTTCCCTAGTGGATATAGCACAGAACTTATGGACTTTGCACTAGATCGCAGTCGGTTGACGGATATTCCATGCAACGGTGTTATATTGGCTCCTAAGGTTTGAAAAGTAGTTCTCTACTAAAGTGGCTAGAGCACAACTTCTCGTAAAGGATGTGATCATAGATGGGGTAACATCCTTTGAGGGCATGAGAAGCTAGTTAACCAATATCCAAACTGGTTGTAGCAGTGCAATCACTCATATGTCAACTGATGGAAAGCTACATAATGTTCCTTGTGTGCAGTGCTCTTTCTCCGATAACAATACTATATTACCTGAGTCTGTTGAGTGAGCGCTGAATGTGATAGCTGACTCTATTGACTCAGCGTTTTCGACGACCATTATTTAAGGGAATTCTCGTGTCCAAACGGCAACAGTTATCTAAGTTGTATCTGATGCAACCTCTTGGGTAAAACACATGGAAGACACCTTAGGCATGTCAACATTAGAGAACCATTGATGCAGAAGGATGTTAACGAGGCTTGGAGAGCAACACAAGTTGCAAGTAATCACAAAACTAGGGACTAGTTCACTCCCAAGCAGGTTAAGTATAATTTGCCTTCGTGGTGCAGTTGCACAGCAAGTTGGTTGGCTTGCATCATAGCAAAACCAGCTTTATTAAACTATATTTGACGTCGAGACTTCCATTCTTAGGCCAATCGATATCTCAAAAACCATAATCCAAAAATCTATGGTTTGGCACCTTTCCAATTACTTTCGAATTGCAAGGGCACAATTTGACTTCTAGAACACCTTGACTGCTCACGCATTGCTGATCTAAGAGGGCAAAAGCAAGGCACATAGGGGTGCAATTTATCTTCTCAAGGGTATGGAGGGTTGTCTAATCAGAAATACACCTACAAGTTATAATTTCTTGGCATGAATTACAAACACAACCGTCTAATGCAAAGGATGATCGTAGTCACAACGAAATTGCAGATTCTGTACCCTTTTGTTTTCTATTCATAACTCACAAACTACTGCTCCAATATGCACAAATTTTGGTGGGCATGTAGATCCATGGGTCTTCTAACTACTCACCAAAATTCAACTCAACCGAACATCGTTTGATCATCCAAACAATTCATCTACCAAAACTGCCCTGTTCTGAAATGGCAGCAAACCGAGCCAACAAGATATCTCTCAAATCTGATGTTTTACTCAACCAATACTCCAACCAACTTAAGACATTGAAGGGTCCTAAGCAATGAATGAGATCACCAAGTTTGGGGTCAATCCAACTTTGTTTGAGTCACTAATCGTTGGCTTGAAGATGTTTGGTTCTGTACCTTAAAATCTAGACAGATTTCTCGTTCTTCTCTTTCTTTGCTTCATACATTGTGGTGTGTGTTCTATACTCTCGATCTCTTTGTATAGCAGCAGCAGCCTTTCTCTAGCTGAAGATGGAGGCTATAGTCTTCCTGACATGTTTCTTAGGTAACAATTTCCGCCGTTGATCTAGACACCAACTTGACGATGCACAAGCATTGGACTTATGGGCTATTTTCATAGGGCACAAAGCATTACTCCACATGGAGGGCATCCCTATATAGATAAGGAACCCTTTCTAAATATTCTCTGGCACTTCATCCAATAGAGCCTTGAACAAATCCGTTTGTGGTACCTGGGGCACAATGATGCTGATCGAAACTAGGGATGTGTTTTTGCTAGCTCCTACATAGCTGATACAACGTCTTATACTATCTGTGTGATTGTCCAAGATGGAATTGACTTGATAGCATAGGTTTTGGAAAACAAAGCAGTAGCTGCATTGCTAAATGGCTTGCTATTACCTTGCTTATCATTGCTCTGTGAGACATAACCTTCGTAATTAGCAAAAAGTTGTCACCTAGCTGGAGGTTAAGCTTCCGACTAGTAACTAATCAGTTGTCTCTCAACACTCAAAGTTCCAATTTCTTACTCTTGACCACAACAATAATTGCAATCGAGGCACAAACAGATGGTCGCCAACGAAGTCAGCAGACAAGGGGTCACACTGGAGATTGTTGATTTCAACTGTATGACCATCATGCACCTATAGATCAAGAACTTGAACGGGAGGTTCATGAGCACCCAGTGATCTATTACACCACATGATATCGCCATCCATTATCATTAGATTGATAACTTGTCCAACATTAAGTGTTGGATACCTTTCTGATCTAGCCTGGATGACATAAGTTGCTCATCAGACGATCGACGTCATTACAGGGACAATTAGGTAGAGTCGCTTGTTTACCACCTCTTGCAGTTGTTATTGTTTATGTCAGTGACCAGTTCTTCAAAGGATATCCTTTTTGTGACTTCAAAAGGAAACTCTACTACTTTCGGTCTGATATATGGATCTTCGATAAGATATAGAGAGATAACCAAGGAAGAGCTCACATGAAAATAACACATCGGTGCAGTTCGGCAATGGATCATGACTAGAAACCTCGATACCAGCGTGCACCCAGTAGCACAACCATGCATCGGCCACCCACAAGGAGGCCCTAGGTTCCGTTGCGGCACCGTAGATTGCTAATCGTGGCACCATTACTGAACAAACAACCAAAGTGAAATTTCTAGTGGCACCAATTAGATTGTAAGAACAAGCATTATGCAAAAGAGGGATAGCAAACAAGGATAGTCACAAGGTTAGGAATCAACAAGGAGGTGATCAGAAGATCAAAACACAGCACAAAAGAACATAGCCTAATTGCTGACGGCAACTAAGTAGGAGACTCTTGCTTAATTTCCACAAATGCCTCGTGTCCACCAAAGTGATTACCAGATAAAGATTAACATGAGATTTGGTCTTGTCGAGCAACAACATGAGATCAAGACTGATAAACATCCAGAGACTTGACAAAGTTGGAGATAAAATACACGAGATTTGAGAGACAAAGCCATTGCACTAACTAGGGATTCAGTTGATAAAGCAATGACATGATTTGCGAGGAAAAGGTTCCAAAGCCAGGGTAGATAGCGATTAGCGTTGCACCAGATCATCTGTAAAGGAAGGAGCAATGAGATCTAATAAGGGTTTTTGCAGCAGGGTCCTCCCACACAGGAGCGGGACAACCACAAAACATGCAAGCATTCAAGGGAACTAAGCTTGGCCCTAAGGTCAAGCAAAGGCATAGATAAAGTCTTTATAGCACAACGTTCAAGGCTAGCAACCATGTGTACAGGCTCAGGTTTCTAAGAGAGAACTTAATTGTAGACGACAACCCTGAGATTATCAAAACTTGGACGCTGCTCCAGGATAGCGCTCTTCCACACTCACATGCTTACCGAGGACAAAAGGGTGACAACTACGGCACTACCTAGATAACGAGCATCCACGCCTACATCATGGTCTTAAGCGAGCATTTTGAAACACTCAATCTAATTAGCTTAAATGGCTATTACAAAGCACAAAGCTCATACATAACAAACAGTCTCCTACAACAACACCACTACACATATCAGGCAAAACATGGTGGTAAAGCACTGTTATCTTTTATTTCCTTTCTACTGAGTAGGTGGATATCTCTACAAAACCAGTTTTACTTACATTTAATAATTTAGTTTTCAAAGGGGTGAAGTTTTGCTAATTAATAACTTGTCATCTATTTCCTTTGGAAGCAAACATACAAGACGAAACTAATCACACACTACCGTCAAGCATAGCTATTCAAGCAGCATGGGACAAGGCATTTTGTCCAGCTTCACACAGGAAAGATAGCAACATCACATTGATCACAAGTTACTTAGTATTAGAACAAGGTGAGGGAAGCATATTTATGCACAAGCACAATCATGATGCATGCTCGTCCTATTTGTCCTCACGAAATTGCCAACCTAAGGTGGCAATCACGTTCTATGTCGGTGGCATAACACGTACTCTCTCGATATATAGCTAGTCATCAGCTACATTCAATCTACGCATTCGTGGTTAGCGTACCTACAGGCAAATTCATTGCAGCCCATCCCCACAAGAGATAAATAAGCATACAATGAAAGCAGTAAACTAAGATACTCTCCATATATACATCCCCAGATGTATATACTTCGATATCCATAGCTACCCGATAAATATACCCGCAATTAAGTACCTTCATATATACATGTGTGTGACATGTAAATATTCCAGTAACCACAGCTAACTCTCCCCTAGACCGACAGTTGGACAGTTATGCTCTCACAACTCACACTTACCTGGGCGTAGAGACAATTGATCCATACATTACCATTCAAGCGAATGGCATCCATACAATAGCACACCGTATGGACGACAAAAGTAAAAACCCCTATGTTAATACTTAGATAGCCACCTAATAGTCCTTAACTGGGCATAAAGGAGGATGTCGCTAGCATAGTTTTGCAAATTAGTTTTGACAAATTTGCCTATAGCTAAAGTTTTAGTTAAAATAGGCTTTTTAAAACCAAAACTTTGTTTTTAAAACAATGTACATGACAGTATTATGCTTAATCTTGCTCTGATGCCAGCTGTAACAGAACCGCCCAATTTATACAAGATCAAGTACGGCTGTCCCTGCTAACACATTGACACACACATACTTTCACTCATATAAACCCGGTAGTCCACTGAGTGTCTCGAAAGACCTTAGTAAATCAATATCACAACCAAGATTGCGTGATTAAGCAAATACACATCACATACATAGGGTTGTAGTGGAAATAATATTACAAATGGTTTCACAAATAAAAATGCAAGTTTGGGTTTCCAAAACCGCTTAGTGAAAGCAACATAGCTTTCAAATGATTACATTAATATAAGTTCCAAATATATTGCTAGCATAAGTGACATCATCCGATAAAAGCATATAGATGAGAAGTAGCTATAGAATCATCGAGCCACCGGCGGTTAGCCACCATCTTCATAGGCCGAGAACTTCATCTGCAACATGGTGGGATAAACCCTGAGTACGAGAAGGTACTCAGCTAGACTTACCCGTCAAAACCAGAAATAACGGACACCAAGGGTCATGCAAGGCTTATGAGCTGGGCTAGCTTGACACAGTTGCATAAAAGAACTTATGATTATAGTAACCAATTTAAACTTAGCATCAAGCTTATCATTATTTACCTGTCCACTAGATTAGCACCTGTACTAGAGCACTCACTTATTAGGAGCAAACAATATTAACCATAGCAGGTATAATAAGGCTGTCATCATCACATCATCATTTCCGAACCATTAGGTTATTTAGTGTATCTACTTTGGAGATAAGCCTGTCAAGTTCTCACTAACCGGGAGAGACGGTGACTCAAATCGAATTGCAACTTAACTGAGGGGGTATTCCTAACTCTCACCCTGGCATACTTTGCAAGGGTAGCCATGGGTCACCTTTGGGACAACTCAGGAACCAAATTCACGAGTTCGATCAGCGCCAGCACTCTCAGGAATTACCCTTCTGCCAGGACGATCAGGACTTTTAAATCACCTGCCCTTGGACTCATGCCTATGGCTCCCTTCCGAGGCGCACTTTATACTTATCGACTCCTGGCCTGAGGTGAGCTACTCGGCTTCGCGGTCGGTCTTCGAACATGGCCAACTAAGAGAGAGGCATGCGTTCAACATGAACAGGAAAGGCTCCAAGATTTAGTCCTTAATCGACACAGACGGAGTCACTGCAAACCGGCAAGCCTCCGTCCGGCCTTCATTTCAAATTAAGACTGGTTCTTTTCCACGATAGCAAATATAGCCAACCGTGCCATATGTATCTTCCTATATCTCGCAGGTGACAGGAAATCACCTAACTTCTACCGTGTTAATGCAGGGCTAAGCACTACACGAGCCTGAGCTACATAGGATTCAGGGTATCAATATCTGGACAAGGATTGGATAACCAATGCAGCAAGTGTTTGCATCCAACACCTAAACTTAATGCAACAATATATATATATATATATGTGTGTGTGTGTGTGTGTGTGTGTGTGTGTGTGTGTGTGTGTGTGTGTGTGTGTGTGTGTGTAACAATAATACTTTAACTGCATTTCGGAAATTAGGAGGCTTAATATGCTCCGGGGCTTGCTTGGGATCTGACACAAGTCAGTTCAGTTAGCTTGCACCGTCATGGTGACATCTCCAGTCCTAGCACTAGCTTAGTCCTTCCATCTTTGGGATATATTCACCAAACCAAATCTTCGGGTTTGGCTCCAACATCGCATCCTTCACATGGTGCATCTAGCGTACCTAGATGAGATGCAATATACAAGTGCATAAATATGAAGAATAGTATCATGAGATGCATCACAAAATAGCAAGCAAGACAAGCATAGTTTACACTAACACACTTAAGTACTTTGCAATGCTTAACTTAAACATCACACAATCTATCATGCTAAGATGGCAAAGAAGATGACCACACCAAGCATGATACAAGTTTCCCAAGATCTCAGGTGCTCTAACTCAGTCATCATTCAAGGCATAAGTCACACTTAACAATATACAAGTAAACACTATAATTGGAATCTGCCAATTTCCGGACATGCAAACAATAGCTACAAGATTTAGCTATAACTGGAGTTACACAAATCCAAATGACTTGCAAGAAGACATTTTGGAAAGCTTATGAAATTATCTACATTTCATATATAACCATCACAGCATGATTCCCAAGTTAAGTAGGTCAAAATTATACCTTTACATAAACTGGTTCATACAAAACAGAGAGCAACAATTCCTGTATTCTAACTTTAAACAGTTGTAACTCAAACACTACTAGGTCAAATGATACCAAATTCTAATAGCAGCTAGATACATAAATTATCTACAACTTTTGTATAAACAAGTTTCACAACAAAGCACATTGTCATGAAGAACTTTGCTAAGTTCCCAGATCTGTCCATAAACCACATCGGCAAGAAAATAATTATTAACTTATGCTGCAAATTCATAATTGGGCAATACTAACTTTACCAACATGTCACATATGACTAAAGAGCACCAGAAAAACTAGTGTCCATGACCAAATAAATTCTTTTAATGCATTTCTTAATTTATTTTAGATAACAAGGTGACTTAATGAACATATACCAAAAGTATACAATAAATTCTACAAAAATTACAGTGGCTCACATATCCTCTCAATAGTCTACTGTACAAATTTCACTCCATTTGAATATGTATAGCAACCTCTATGAAAAAGACAAGTTGCTAAAGCAAGAAATCATGTAAGAGCAAGATAAACCAATAACTCACCCAAACTTCATCCAATACTCATGAAATTTTTACCACACATCAAATATCACATGATTAGCATTCCACAAAAATTTCACTTCATTTGGAGCCCTAGATCTATAGTTATGGAAAATAACAAATTCAACTAGCATTACAATCTTACTGCACAAATCTATTTTTATCGCAAAATATTGAAACTAAAACATGACATATTATAGATCTAATGCATAGAGAATTTCACAAGGATTCCAAAAAGTCCTCATTTACTATTTTATGAATTTCCTATGAATTACTATAAATTTCTAAAGATTTAGCAAATTTACTGCAAATGGGTCCTTATCGGCACTATTCATTTGAGTCACAAACTTCGCAGTTAGACCCTTCCACTTTGTCAAATTTGAGTCTGAGGCCCCTGGTCGGAGTTAACAACAGAGGAGCATGCCGGACTTGTCGTTGCCGACCGAAGGAGGCTTGTCGGCGGCGGTGGAGTGGTGGTGGAGCATCAGCAGGGCCGCGCGCACCTAGGGGACAGCTCGGCTCGGCCCGAGGCTGCCCGAGTTGGCGCAACCACACGAATAGTGGCCCGACGGCCGGCGGATGACGGTGGCGACGGCTGCCGGTGGCTGCGTGACCGGGAAGGTGGCGTACAGGAGGCAGCACGGAGCGGGCAGGTCGAGAGTGAGGTCAGCTGGGATGGAGGAGGCTCAAAGGATGAGCGAGGATGGCGGCCGCGGAGCTTGACTTGCTGGCAATGGCGGCCGGCTCCACGCGTGCATGGTGGTCTGAGGTGACCGGCTAGGCTAGGTGCGTCCGGTTGCGGTAGCTTGGAGGCACGGCGAAGAACACAGAAGGGACACGAGGATGGCCGGCGGTGGGAGCTTGCTCTGCTCGCGGCCATGGAGCTCGGCCCGATCGTCCATGGCGAGCGCGCTCCATCGAGCAAAGGAGAGGCCAAGGAGCGAGCGAGGGAGTGAGTGAGGGAGTGGGTGAGGGAGTGGGGAGTGCCTCTAGCGACCAAGACGAGTGATCGAGGCGCCATGGCACGCATGCGAGCCAGTGCGAGGCCACGCGGCGCTCGGCAGCTGAAGTCGGTCGCCCCTGTTTACCAAATTCGAAATTTCAATTCTACCTCAAAAATACGTCTGAAAGCCTAAGTTCGTCCATCCGTAACTTCTAAACCACGACTGATTTAGCAAAAACTCTATTAGTAAACGTTGTAGATCTATATACCATCTCCAACTTTTCTTTAGTGATCTAGGTCTAATTCTCAAAGGATATCAAGTTATATCGTCACAAAGTCAGGCACATCGAAACGGTAAACTCTCTTTGACTTAGAAAAATTCCTTAGTTCCAAAATAGTACCATGTTGATTATTGTGATCTCTAAACGACCAAGTTAAGCACTAAATTAGCTCATGACCCAAAAATAAAAGTTGTTTATATAATTAAGTACTACAACTTTGCTTAAGGGTGCACTGCCATGCAAACAACGTAAGCCATATTTCAAACCAGGTCAAAGTAGCATCATGGGAAAGCTTAAATTAGAGTTCATGACCGATGGAGGCATTTTCTTGACCTTTTCTCAACATGAACCCTTCATGACTTTTGTTGTAGATTTCAATTTGAGTCATTTGGGCAAGGTAGCAAGGTTCGGTTGACGATCTATAATTCCATTCACTTAATAAAGCAATCCAAGAAAGAATGTAACTCATCATTTCATGCGACTTCTTGATTCCAAACTTCATGAAACTTTTCCATGGATCAATATAGATGGATATTGATGCAAGGCACATCAAACAAGTACATCTATCATTACCCAAGCATACTCTTTAGAAAAGGGCAGCATGTAAGCAATGGTGCATGGTCCAAGTTTACGTGGTGACTCATTTTCATATGTTTAACCTAACATCTCCATCACTACTTAACATGTCATGGTTGAGCTTAAACCCATTGCTTAACTAGTGACAAACACCTAGGGTGTTACATTCTGGTTCTGTGCCTCTTGCTCCGTCCTCTCCTGATCGACAGCTTCAAGTTGGCGGCGTAAGCGTTCCACCTCGGCCGCCAGTTCTCTATTGTTGGCCGTAATTCCCTCAATCTGGTAGAAGCACCTCTTTCGGTACTTTGCGGTCTTCATCAAGTCCTGCATATAAATAGCCTAAGTTAGATAGTTTGACTACATAGTAGAGTCAAGTGGTCAAGCCAAACATACCTGGACTTCTGTCACTAGACATTTTGCCGCTCGTTCAACTTTTAGGGTCTCTTCGACCTCTGGGATTTCCTCATGCATGACCCACTCATCGTTCTGCCAGCGCGACACATATACATGTTGTCGCCTATCTTGGGGATGGCCTAGGACCTCTTATACTTTGTCCTCTTCGGCCTCTTGTCCAGGAGGTGGCGCTGGTCTAGAGTCTGTAGTCTCTGCGACCACTATGGTCTTCCCATGAGCCGTAGCGTCGACAAGCGTGCTCTATGCCACCTCCAGCTGCTGCTCCTCGGCTTGGTCTGGTCCCCTTGGCGCTGAAGTGTCCCCCTCAGCAGGGTTAGTGCTTAGAGCACTTGTACTTGGCTCGGCTATCTTCTTGACCAGCTGCTCAGGGACTGTCATCTGGCCGCTCGTCTGCTAAGGTGCCGGTGGATTTTCTTTCATAGGTTCCTCCATGGCTGGCTGCTGGGCAGTTTTTTCCACCATTGCTAGCGAAGTCATGCCGCACCTAGCTAGCTGGTCGGGATTTTCGGTGGACGCTGACCTAATATATCAGAGAAAAGTTCAGAAAACAGTATTATTCAATACAAATTATAAGCTTACATCAAGGTTACAGATACTTACAGCTTGGAGGCACGGAATGACATGGCAAAGGAGCATCTCTTTGACCGCGCCTGCTCCACGTGCTTGGTGGGTTCCACCGAGTCTTTTCCCACAACCGGTACTGGCACCGGGGTTTGCTCCTCAACACTTCCTCTGCTTGTCTTCTATGTTGCAGTGGTCGGTGATGCGATCACTGCTGGTGCAGAGGAGCCACCCTATTCTGTTGCCTCCATTTGTCTCCTCCTTTTTTGAGGGATGAGTTAGAAGATGTCCGCATCCTCTGTTTCATTGTCTAAAGGGGGGAAGATGGCCTAACGACGTTTGTTGGCCGCCGGCCGCTTGCCAGTATCCCTGGCCGTTGCCTCCTCCCTAACCCCGAGTACCGCCTAGTCGATGTCTTCGGTCCTAGCACTAGTCTAGGCAGTTGGGCCAGCAACTTGCAGCCAATCCACACTAGGGGGTGGAGACACGTACACTGCTACTCGGTCACGACCATTGCTCTGGGAAACATAAAGGCGACAACACAGTCAAATTTTGTTACAACATAACTCTACAGGTACAAGGAAGTATCATTTACCTTTGGGGGAGGTCGGGCTAGCTTGAAGGCGTGCTCGATGTCGCTTAACCTGACATAATTGGGATCATCTAAGTTGAATAGCTCCCCAATCCTAGCCTTGACTTCAATCTTGTCAAGCGCCTCTTTCCTAGTCCTCGTTGGATCTGCGCTCCCCTGGTATTCGTATCCAGGATGCACCCTCTTCTGGCAGGGTTGGATCCTTCAGCTGATGAAGTTCCTGACCACGCTTGGACCATCTAGCTTTCCCCATGGGATCATCCTGAGTAGTTTTGTGATCTGCTCCAAGTTCTTGGGCTTCTCCGACCAGCTGTTCTTCTTCTCTGGAATCAACCCCACGTCGCACAGGGTGATCGTGTTCGGCTCTTCACGGATGTAGAACCACTTCTTGTACCATTTGTCTAGTGAGGTGTTCTAGGGGCAATGCAAGTACTAGGCCTTCATACCATCACATAGATTGAGGTATACGCCTCTGGCTATCTTTGAGCCACCGCTCCCTTTCTTCTACAGACAGAACAGATGGCGAAAGAGGTTGAAATAGGGCTAGAAGCCACCATAGGCTTCGCAAAGATGGATGAAGGTGGAGACAAGAAGAATTGAGTTGGGATGTAGATTGCAAATCCCAATCCCGTAATACAAGCAGAGCCCCTGAAGGAAAGGGTGCACTAGAACCCCAAAACCCCGCTTGAAGAAATCCTCGAAAACCATAATCTCACCTGGTTGTGGATTGGGGAAGCTTTCTCCATTCCGACGCACGCCATCCCTGCGAGTGCCTTGTTGTGTAGCACTCCCATGGCGACGAGGTCTTCGATGGTCTGCTCATTGCTCCTTGACTTCCACCACTCCTTCGCTATGACTTCGCCTTTCTTCTGGGTGTCTCTCTTCGCCATTAATCTGCCCTTGCTAAAGGGGTGGATGCGGTGGAAGGGGGATTGGTGATGATTTTCAGAGGTATAGGGTTCGGCAAGAGGAAGAAGAAGGTTGCGGCGGTGAATGACAATGGGGGTCGGTAAAAAGTAACTTACCAGTTCTATATTATAAATAACCAAGGGCTCCGTTGTTTTATCCACCCGAGATTCTTGGGAGATGTGTGCATGAGCCACAGACGGTTGTTTTCACAACCTTGAGATCTATGCTAATAAACGCGCCCCTTCGTTACCAGTGTACGCGCCTCTTCGTTGATAATGTGAGAGGGCCCACACTAACGCACCTCCATATAGGTGCCAAGCGACTGTTTGCCAGAAAGAGCAAGAAGATAGAGTGACGTGTTATATTCGTCTGCTTTTTTGACCAGGTGTGTTAGATTGGACTTGACAGAGTAAGGAGATAAAATAAATAAACCAAATAAAAATACAAGCGGTGTTCATTTTTTTGCTACATGTTTTGTGCTCAAGGATGGACCAGACCACTACCGTGCTCGGGGACTACCCAGACCACTGTCGTGCTTGGGACTGCCCAGACCACTGTCGTGCTTGGGGACTGCTCCAACCACTGTCATGTTCGGGAACTACTCCGACTACTATCGTGCTCGGGGACTGTCCCGACCACTGCTCGGAGATTGTTCTCCTCGGCTACATGTGATTTGTACTCACATACAATTGAGAGACTTTTATTTAGACCTTGCTACAAGGCTCATACTTTGCCTTTCAGCAAGCTCAGGGACTACATCGGTACGATGCACCTGTCGGTGCATCTCGTATCGCCTGCACGATGATTGGATTCTTAACTTCAGTAGAAATTCTTTTTTAGAGCCTAGAACCACGTGCCTACGTCACCTACTACTAGGCTTGGGGACTAAGTAGGCACACTTCATCGTGCGGTGAATGTGTTTATTTAATCGACCCCTATGCTTTGACTAAATGTAAGGATTACTATCGTGCTCGGGGACTGTCCCGACCACTGCTCGAAGATCGTTCTCCTCGGCTACATGTGATTTGTACTCACATACCGTTGAGAGACTTTTATTTAGACCTTGCTACAAGGCTCATACTTTGCCTTCCAGCAAGCTTGGGGACTACATTGGTACGATGCACCTGCCGGTGCATCTCATATTGCTTGAACGACAATTGGGTTCTCAACTTAACTGGGAATTCTTTTTAGACCCTGGCACCACGTGCCTACATCACCTACTACTAGGCTCGGGGACTAAGTGGGCACACTTCACCTTGCGATGAATGTGTTTATTTTCTGACCCCTATGCCTCTGCTGATCAAGGATGCTACGTTTCAAGATTCACTTACATTTCTTTTCAGAAATACAAGTGGGCACACTTCACAGGACGAAAATCTTTTTCTTTTTTCTTAAGAGCACCATACATTATTCAAACAACCTACTTCTCCAGCGACAACGGTGGTCAGGGATGTCAAGACTCAAGCCTCACTATTCGGAGAAGGTTAAAGTGGCGTGTTACAGCATAATACATAGTGCTCGGGGACTAGCTATGGGGGTATTAACCCCTATACCCTTACGGCTAGGCTTGGGCCGGCCCAGATCAGTGGGTCCAATCCACCAAAAGACGACGCATGGCCCGGCCAACCTGATTGGAGTCCCGCACAAGGAGTCAAGGCAGATTTGGCAATCAAGCAAGATCCTGGTCGGTTAGAATAGGAATCCTTATCCGACCACATATGGCAATTGTAACTGGCTAGGATTAGTTTCTAGATCTGTAACCCTACCCCCGGATTATATAAGGCGGGCAGGGGACCCCTCTAAAAAACACCTCTCATTGACATACAGCAATACAAATCAGACATAGGACATAGGTATTACACCTTCTTGGTGGCCAAACCTGGATAAAACCTCATGTCTGTCTTGCGTCACCGTCTTGTTTGTAGCTTGCGCAACTGTCTGCCGATAATCTACTACCTTGGGCATACCCCTAGGTAGACTACCGACCATATTTCATCGACAAAGATCATCTACCAAAGTCCCTCTGTCAACTTATCTAACAGAACTCCCTTGTAGGACGCTGAATTCAATCCCCTAATTGTGGACAGAAAGGGGCATGCCATAGAGTATTATCTGCCAAGTCCAACCTCAAGACTGGAATCAACTACACCTCCACTGAAGAAGCTAATGAAAACCTAGGCTGCTTCTACAATTATAACATACCAATCTTCAAAACGCAAGGCAGCCGAGGGGACAACCCAGAAAACCATTACTAGGAAAAGGCTTCACAGAATGAGACCATCAATTACTCAGGTAAAACAATTCATCCTCTTTCAAAATGATATTCAATTTCTAATTCTGATTCTTTCTTTACAGTTATCATTCATTGTATCCTAATCTGCTCTAGGCACTGAACTGTTGTCCTAGGCTTTCAAATTAGCACCAACCAAACCTTCATCGGTTGATTCTCAAATAGAGTTGATTTCGATTGAAACAACCGATGCTTCTAAGACAACAGAAGATGAGAATCCTCCCACTTCACTTCCTGATGTTGCCATGGTATCTCCTCCAAACTCTTAATTTTATATTCAATTTTCACCCTTCATCTGACTATTTATTATGCCAGACACTCCCTAAGGAAACACACACACAAGAGCAGGAGTCTACCCATTGAAAATGATCCTGTTGTTGTTGTCACCCAGACTATCGATTCCCTAGTTCAGCCCACAACTGATGGTAAGAAAATCATATATCTATTTTATCCTTCTGCAATAAACATGAACTAAAAAAATATTTCTCGATGTTTGTAGATACTAATGTTGAAAGTTCAGAGCCGATTCAACCAGATACCATTGGTGCGTCATCAGCTTTTCGTTCTCCTCAGATAGAGACTACCACATAAAAGGTATTGTATCCACTTCACTGTTTATCTTATTATAAACTGATTCAATCCTCCTAACAAGATTTTCTTATATATAGATACTTAATTCTCTAGCTCTGAGCTATTCTTTCAATCTTAAAGAGTATATAGATGAAGATGAAAATCAGCTCATTAGCCACCTCTTCTAAAGAAGTTTTATCAGAAGAGACTATAAATTAGCTAAGGGATATATTGACAATGCTTGAGAAGGATATAGCCAATTTGATCCAAGATGCAGACTCAATGCAAAGAGTTTTCTTAGCCATTAAGGATAATTTATCCCTAGATATCATCAAAGTCTTGTCACCTTTATCCATCACTGAAGATCAAGCCCCAAAGGTAAAAAAGGCTTAGAGGAATCTGTCTGATCGTAAAGCCTTATTGGCCAAGAAGAACTCCAACAGACAAGAGGCCAAAAAACTAGCACAAGCTGATTGATAATTTGAAGAACTCCTCCCTCAGGATCGAGCCAGAGCTGAACCAACTAGAAACCAAGCATACAGAACTTGAGAAGGAGCTGGAGAATGTGAAGGCTGCCATCGATCGCCATAAGTCTAATCTGGCTCAAATACCCAATGCCATTAAGCAGAAGAAACAAAAACTGCTGACCAAGGTCAAAGAAGGCAAGGCCATCTGTAGTAGCCTTAAGAATATTCCTGGATCAGCCAAACAAGACAAGCAACAAATCGTAGAAGTTGATACTATCCGGCTAAAAGCATTGAAAGCAATCCAAGATGTTCTAAACTTATAATCTGCATACCAACATGTATTTTGTGCGGAACCAATGATAACCATATTTTCTGTTGATCTATTGTCTTTCTTGTCTTGGCTAAAGAGCCGATTTGAAAATAGCCGATTCCAGACCCCTGACCTTAATCCAATTAAGTCTGAAAACACAGACTCCATTAAGAAATCTCCCCAATCTTCCATCCTCAGTTATCAACACTGTATTCCCTCCAGCATTAGTGGGGTGGTGCTTCACCTCCTATTAATTGCGGTTGCCTTTTGCATGTCCCGATATATCTACTACCTTGCTTCATGGTTATAAATATCAGCCAAGGGCTCCGGCCTCGAATACATCTATACTTGCAACTGCTTCTGTTCTTTGCACTTCTCCGCCTTCACAAACCCTATAGCGGTTTTCTTCCCCCTTTTCATAGATCCAATCAACCCTATGGTTGGCGAGGACAACCAGGGCAAATGCGTGGCGGAGGAGGTTCCAGAGGAGAACCTACCAATGAGTCAACACCTCCACCGTATGAGGTGAGATCGATATCTTCTGCTCATGGCAATGAACTTTTCTAACTTGTTTATAGGTTCATCTTGAATGGTAGCCTTTGTTCACTTCCTCCTAGGGCCGGCAAGCCCTCCAATGCCACATCTGATGCTGCCTCCATGTCAGACCCATCGTTGGACTCCTCCAATTCCTACAACAGCAACAACATCTGACATTTCCTCTAGGAGTGGACGGCAGCCTAGGACCATTATTCTAAGGTAACTCGAGAAAATGGTTAGCTTGAGATCCACCTTGGGGCCTCTCAAGCTACCCTCCTCGCTACTGAGGAAGAGGCCAATGCTGCTCAGGCATGGCTGGCTGAATCTGACGCCATGGTGGTGGGTAAGATGAACTCCAAGAAAACTCTTCTTCTAATTTCCACTGCCTTTATCTTGATAGATTTTTTTGTTTCTGTGATTGCCAGCCCTGATGGTGTAGTTGGAGTCCCTCTAGCTAGGCGGTGAACGTGGCTACGGCGGCCATCAATGCCCAAGGCCCCCTCATCAACGCCCGTCTCCATGATGTCCTGGCCCATGTCTAGGAGATCGCCCTTCATAGCAGTCCGTCATGGCGCATCGGTGGCGCTGATCATGGCAGTAGGTCCAGACCGGGTACTGAGCTCCATACCATGGAGATCGGTTTCTCGATAGGCGACATCCCTAAGGAGCATGAGGAGTTGATCGAGGACTTCATCGATGCAGCGGAGGCCATCGTTGACATCACATCCGCTCAGGATGTGATAAACAATGTCTTTGATTAGTTTGTATTTAGGAAAACTAATCAATGAATAAAATCTCTGTTTTTTGTGATTATGTCTTGGTGTATTCTCTGCAATGCCTTGTGTATACCATAATTGTTTCTAGTGTTGGTTTTTGCTCTATAGGAGATACATATCGTATCGGCTTTTCCCCCTTTTGAGGTAGTTTTTTAGCTAAAGGCGATACCCTTCTGGTACTGGCTATTAGAGCCAATGACTGAACAAATCGGCTATCAAGTATTGATCCAAACACTAGGATAATATCTCTTTAGATATTTTCCATTGATCACTTCTTGATAGGTTGCACCAGAACTCTTCAGGACCAAAGATCAAACAATTGATCGATCTAGGCCAGGCATCTCATTATATTCCTAAGCAAAACAATCTTTAAATTCCTTTAATAAATCTATCAAGTCTTGCTCATACTCAGGATCCAACTTAGCATTCACATACGCTGACCTAGGTCTATCTCCAAGACCAATATCTATCTCCTCTAATTCATCGGCCGACGTAAAGCCATGTCCTAGTCCACCATCTGTACCATCTATTGGATTGTTCATTAAAACTAAACTCTCAGAGCCGATTGCTTGGATCGGCTATTGGCTTTCATCATTGATTTTAATGAAGCCTCCTTCCCATAGTTTGCTAGAAAAACATTCAAAGTCTCCCAGTTCCCAATATACTGGATTAGCTGTTGCTATACTCACAGAATCATTAGCATGAACTAGCTCAACATCATCTTCATGCCACTGAATCAAGCATTGATGCATAGTCGATGGTACACAACAATTTGCATGAATCTGATCGTGACCAAGGAGTAAACCGTATGAACCTTTTCCATCAATGATGAAGAACGTGGTGAGCAAAGTTTTACTTCTGATTATCAATTCGACGTTCATTGCCCCCTAGTCTTAGGATGCATTACCCCCAAAATCCTTAAGCATCATGTTGGTCTCAATCAGATCTCATGGTCGCTTGCCAAGTTTACAAAAAGTAGTATAAGGCATAAGATTGACATAAGCACCTCCATCCACCAACATTTTGCTCATCGGCTTCCCATCAACAAAACCTTTTACATATAAAGCTTTTAAGTGCCGATGCTTGACTGGCTTATCGAATATACCTTGATGTACAACTGTCAACTTGGCAACTATCTCCTCATACTCTGATTCATCAAAATCTAAATAGACTTCTTGGTCTGCTGGAGCTCTAAATTCTGACGACAATAGAAAAGTCATTTGAATATTAGCTGATGGTTGACCCCTATCGGGTGTTTGTTTAGCACACCACACTTGAGGTCTACCAGATGCCTAAGCCTGTTCTAGCTCTCTATACCTTAGGCGTTGCATCCTTCTTTTCTGGCTTCTTGTCAAACCTCCTAGATACCATTGTCCTTCCTGCCAAACATACTCTTCCTCATTATCTTCTTCTTCATAATCAGCCCAGTTTTGATCAACAACTCGCTTCCCAAGCCTGATCATGAACACTTTTATTTTTTAAGCGCTGATCCATATTATTATGATGATACTCATCTCGAGCATGGATACATCGACTGATTGGCTTGAGATTGCCTAAACTCCCAATATTGCTCGCTGTACTCTGGGCAATTATTTATAGTAGGCAACTTCAAACCTTTAGTCCAACCATGTCTGAAGAAAGGACAATTCCAATGTGACTCAGCTTGTTTTATTTCATACCTCTCTTTCTCCCATTGACGCTGGTATTCTTTCTCTTCTAACCAATGCTGATAATCCTTTTCGTTTTGTCGTTGCCATTTATTCAACAAAATTCGAGATGTGACACGCGGCCTTATCGCCCCATCCCTTGATGTCTCTCTCTACTCATATCGGCTCTTCTGTTGGTCATGACGCCTTCTAATCTCTCTATATTCATCAGCCGATATTTACATCTCGGGATCGATTGTTCTTGTTTCTTTTGCTCTGGTTGATGTCAGGACCTTAGTCTTCCCTTTGAGCAACTTTACATCAACCATATTCTGATCTCTTGGGAAAGGATTATCATTCAACTTTCATCTTCTGAGGTGTATCAAATTTAAGCTTCCCTTACTGAATAGCCCTCTGTATATGTTGTCAAAAATTTATGTACTCGTTAGTAGAATGAGATGTAGCATTATAAAATTTATAGAACTTCTTATTCTTCAACTGATCAAAAGGTAACATAACATAATTGGTGGGCAACTTGATCTGTCCTCTCTCAAGCAAGAAATCGAAGAGCTTGTCTAATTTTATGACATCGAAATCATAGCTCTCTTCAACTTCTCTTCCCCAAGGATTTGGCACCATTACTGTCTTCTTACCCTAATTTCATTCAGCCATAGCAATCTCTTCTTCTTCATCGTCCTCATCGTTGTTATCAATTGAATATGGATTATAGGTTTTGGCAATTGTGGTACTCTTCTAGAATCGGGTATCTCTGCGCATATTCTGGAATTGGCTATTGAGTGCTATCACCCATTGAGCCAGCTGACCAAAATTGTCAAACTCTTACCCAAGCAGCTTCTCCCTCCATGTCGGCAACATTCCTTGAATAGCTAAAGCAGCTAGCTGATCATCAGTTAGATTCAATGAGAAGCATAAATTTCTGGTCTCTTGGAACCTCTGAAGAAACTCGGCACCCGATTCATTAGTTCTCTGTCTTATGGTCATCAAATCTATATTTTTCTTTTCTCCTATCCTAGTATAGAAATATGTATGAAACTTCTTCTCTAGGTCAGCCTAATTGGCAATAGAATTAACTGGCAACGATGAAAACCAAGTGAAGGCTAGTCCTGATAGGGATAAGGAAAAGAAACGAACTCGATGAGCCTCTTCAATGGATGCTTCACCCAACTATGTAAGATACCAACTGACAAGTTCTATTATGTTTGTGCTATCTTGGTCAGTGAACTTAGCAAACTCTAGGAGCCTGTAACTTGTAGGAAGAGCGACTAATCATACCACTCTAGATATGGACATTTGTATGAAAAGGTCTACCCTTTTGGTTTCCAACCGAACTGATTCTTTATCATCTCGGTCACTCTGAGCAACAACTCATCAACATTTGAATCTGGATTTCTTTGTAATTATTGACCCATCTGCGGATTAAAATTTCGAGTACCTTGATACCCTGGATTTGGAATCATATGAAGGATATTGTAATCTATGCCATAATGATATCCTTATAGAATCTTTATCTGTTGGGTCCTTTACTAGTTTGTTGTTTGAAGTCTCTGGTTATAGACGCTGGGACTATATCTCTACGAATCCTTTAGATTGATGGCGCTATTTTTTGAGCCGACGCCGGTATTTGGCCTGATATGCCAAATTTAACCATTTAATTCTGAACTTGCTCCATCGGTTGTTGCACATACTGTACTGATAATCCAGGATTATTTTGTATTTAATTAGTAGTGGTACCTTGAACTTGCTTAGATGAGCTCTGAACTACCTGGACATCATCATTACCAGTTAGTGTTGCTTCTTGATGGCTAGTACCGACTTGATTAGTTCCTTGAGTCGATAGGATGTGGAATGTTGTAATAGGTCGGTCCAACCTGATCAATAGGATATCCATGAAACACCTCCTTCATGGTATTATGGAATGTGTTCAGGAAAGCTATATTATGGTTCATCATGGCATCATGAACAGATTTATTTACAACATCTATGAAGAAACGTCTATCATCAGCTTCGTCTATATCTGACTGTCCATGCAATAAAACTCTTAGTAGTGGATATTTCTAAACAACTTTATTGTCGCGTGTTTTGGTGTAGGACAACAAACACTTATTCTAAAATTCTTCTATAGCTTTACTGATGACATCTTTATCCTAATCAGGTAAGTCTTCATAAGGCACCATAAGAATGTCCCTGTTATTGTGAGTTGCCATGACGATTGTGGTGTCCCACCGGGCGTGCCATAAGAAGGATCTACTTGATGGAGCAAGGCCAGAGATCCTGCTTGGCTTTAATGCAGAACCAGTCGACCCTACGAATTCCCTGAAGGCATGTCCAGTCAATTTGACCTGCAATTGACAAGGAGAGAAAGTTTATCAGTAATTTAGGGTGGAACATACTAGTTTTGCCCAGACAGTTCCAAGTGTATTACTTTGGGAGCAGCCAGACGGGAAAATCGACTAAATAGCCGATACGAGAAGAAATCAGGCTGTTAAGGACTGTGATGATTCATGGGTCACTGATTGATTTTATGATAACAAGTACAATGCACCTAGATATGAGTGAAATCATCAGCTAGGTGGATATTATCGGTGTAAAGCATTGAGCCGATGAGTGAAATGATATAACATGTGAACAAATCGACTATCTAGTATAAATAGATCTACAAACGCTCTGAATCTAATATGTTACCATCAATAGTAAGGTTCGATCGGATTGATGCAGCTACGATGATAATAACAAACTAAAGTCAAAGAATACATAAAACTATCTATACATTGACAGATTTTCTGAAAGACATGCTATATGTATGAAAGCACAAGTGAATCGGCTGAAATAGCCGATTCAGATAGAAAAAAGATTACAGCATGTGAACAATTGACTATTTAACATGGATAGGTCTATAAACTCATCAGATCTAACCCGTCATCCTTAACAGTGGGGTTCGACCAGATCAAAGGCAGCCATAATAAAGATAACAAATTAAACCTTTAAAGTAAACAGAATCATGAAGACACATTGTAAGCATTAAAGTATGGGCGATCGGCTATTTAGCGGATGCAGGCATAGCAAACAGCCAGGGTCATGCCTGGTCGAAAGCAAATCTACCAACCAGCATACTCCGATCTAAAGTACTAACAGTGGGGATCGACCGGATCGTTACATCTATAATAGCGAGCTATAGATCAGATTCAACTAGCTAGTAAACCTTCTTAAGATCAGACATGCCTTAACCGCGTACTATGCACGATCAAGATTGAAGTAGAACAGCTAATAAAACATAATCCGTCGTTTAAAGTAAGAATCATCGTAATATGACAGAATAAACGATGGACTAAAAGGATGTGAGGCCGATCTAGATCAATCTCGATCGGGCAGGTTGATATTGCTGAAACTAATGACAATAAGAACATCAGCAAGATCGGTAACTTAATGAATCTACCCCGAAGGATACCACCCTTAGGTAAAGCCGATAACTTGACATTAGTCTAATTCGAGCAGTTGAGGTCGAACTTAACTAATGCAGCAGTACTTAAACTAGATAAGGATCGATAACTAGCTTATACTAGAGCTCGTAAGAGGTCAGCCGGACCAATGCACCTTACAAACAGAGGTATAAGCCATGACGGTACTTACAAATAAGTTGGAGGTCGGCTGGACCGATGCAGCCCTGCTTGTGAAGAACTCGTCGAGATCTACACTACTCCTACTCCTAAGGGTTGGCGTAAAGCCAAAAAAAAGTAATTGGTATTGATTGATTTGTCTTCTTTTTACAATAGTCGGGGTCCAATATTTATACCTGGAACTTAAGTATGAATCCTATTCAGACACGACTCATTACGATCTTTAAAATAAAAGAAAACATTCCTAACTTAAGATAACTTGGACCATCATTTTTTTTCCTTTTTGTAGAGTGCGACATATTTTTCTCGACGCCAACTGTAACTCGTTAACGTTATCTGCTCATGTCATCCGAAGAGTGCCGATTCCAGTTTCGTATCTGAATCAACTGATACCGATCCTTATGCAATCGATTCCTCGATGATACAATCTTAAAAGCTTCGAGTTTCCGCGTTCTTCTTGCCAAATTTTAGTATAAGCACCTACATATAAGAATATATATTTTTTTGTCAATAATAACATCCGCTCCCCTCCAAATCTAGAAGGGTGCTTCTTGGTCTATATCCCTCGTAACAGTTCCCAAATAAACGAACTACGTTTTGTGGTAGTCTTGAACCAAAATCCGCTTAAATAATACTCTCCAAAGAAAACATGAGATATGAAATAAATAAGATGTTCGTAGTTTCATTATTGCTACAAAAGCAGCAATCTAACACTCTCACTTCCGTTCAAATCTCACTGAACTAAATTGTTTTTTTCCAAATTATATGTTTAATTTTTGTTTTGAATCAGAGTACAGACAAAGAACTCATAGATACACGCACCTTCATCCTACTCCTATTACAAGTACCTATATCAAAAATCGAACATCAAAGCTTATAGATACCAAATTAGCTGAGCTACGCTCAATTCTAATATTATATTTTAACTAAGAATAGAATACAAAAAATGTTAATTAATCTTGAGAGATGCTTTTAACTTCCACTGATGTTTATTCGTAGCTCTTCGTCATATAATAACCTAACTAGGTGCTTGGAGTAGAGATAGAGCGTGAGGATATACTATTTTGTATGAAAGTGGGTGTCGTAGGTGTGGATTAGATTAGATGCTTCTCCAGCCTAGCTAGGAGCAAATTTATATTCAAAGTATATTCCGTTTTCCCACGTGCACACTCTAAAGCTGCCAGCTGGCATATCACCAGCCTTAGCTCCGAGGCTCAAGGCCTCGATCCCCCCACCAGTCCACACCACGCTCCATCAAATCATCATCCTCGGGCGTACTGGTTCGTGGTGCCCGTAACATTTTGGGTGTAAAAATTGATCGTGAGCGCTGGCTGCGCGTGCACGAGAGCTTTCCCGTATAGCCGTGTGCCGTAACGACGATGAGTCGTCACGTTCTCAAGTCAACGGTGAAGTCGGGCGTGGTAGTCGAACACGCAGCGCTGGCCGAACGTCTCCCCCACCTGCTGTGCTGGGCGGCACCGACGCGGAGTCGCGGACCGCTGGTGCGTGGTGGTGTGGGGAGGCAGCGAGCCGCCGAGGCTGGGCTGGCGGCGGCATTCGGCCCGCAGCCCGCTGCATAGGGGCTGCAGTCCAGAGCGTAGAGGCGCACGAAACCTGACCTCGCTGCGAACCCTGACCTCGCTGATCGTCCTGCTGCCCCCGTGAGAGTTGTCGAGCCCTCGGCTAAACGCGACAGGCGAGCCGTCCGGTCCATGCGGAGACGTTCGGTTACTCGGAAGGGATGGGCTCCATGGTCCATCGTCCACGGATCGATGTGTTGGGCCTATTGTCTGTGAGTTGGGTGGTCGGAGGCCCAGCAATCAGACTGTGGGCTAGAATAATGAAAGGTTGTATCCATCTTGGAACCCACTGCCCAGTCTCCATTGGCTCGCCATTTTCAATCGTGTTTCGTTGCTCCACAATTTTTTTTCCTGGAAGCATCACATGAACCAATTCAGTACATGGATTGAAAGTATCACGCAAACTGTGATGATATTAGCAAACACAAGGGTGCGAATGTGTAATGACCACAAAGGATTTGAGGAGCATCATTATTAAGAAGAAATCATGCATATTAGTAAACAAGAGTGCACGACGTTCTTGCTGCTCTCTGTGAGTGTGCGTGGGCTGCAGTGCCCTTGCGGCGTCCTTTTGGGGTGACTGGCTCCTAAACTGTTTTTTTTTAACTCTCTCTCTCTCAATCATCAAAATATTACTTTAAAAAAAAACTACTATCAGCATGTTCACTGGCTCGTATACGATCATAAATTATAAGCTGGAATAATATTTTTCTTTCACACCAAACCAGCCAACAATAAATAATCTACGATCGTTTACGACGAAACGAACAGGCTGTATGGTCGAGCTCGGCTACACGCATGCATGGAGTTTGTTTAACCGGCCCTCTTGCTCCGGTCCTGCTCCAGAAAATGGCATGCTCGTGTGGCCACCTAACTCCTCTTGTTCAGATAATAATAGTAGAGAAAACCAAACGATACTATTCTTCGTAGAAGATTCATCTCTAAAGCGTGTGCACATATACATATATGCTTTCTTTGCTCTATTCACTGAATTTCCTTTTTTTTTAAGATAGTATATAAACATGCCGCCTGTCACCATCGTGAATTATTCGTCTGAAATAACTGGTAGCATGACAATTGTAAATTCTCATCCAGCAGATAATGCCTCCACAAACCTTAAAATGCTCGCTGCGTTTTCTGACTTTATGCGGAGTATACCTATTTGTCAAGTTGCGTCTATACTTTAAGGGGAAGCTGGATCCTAGTCGACCGGCCGGGAGCAGGAATCTTTTGTTCCCATACAAAACTCAATTTGACCCAGTGATTGCTGCTATTGGCTGCTCATTTCGATTTTTATTCAGGGCGCGCACCGGCGATCTTGGACGTTTCGCAGCAAACGCCGGCCGCCAATGATCTCGTGGGGTTTATTTGGATGTCCCCTGATTCAGAAGAGGTAGCCGAATTATTAGTTGGAAACAGACTTCGGATGCTAAGGTAGCTATGCATGATCTGGTGAAGATATTAAAATTTGAATGTTCTTAGCATATTAGTTTCCTACCGGGGCTATATATATAATTATATATCAGAACAGTATTGCACTGTGAACAATTTATGGTGCCTTATATTTGCCTTCCTCGGTAGTTCTAGCATGCATATGGCTACGCAGCGAGGCCTAGTAAGATTTTTTAGATTATCATTTGACAACAGGAACGATTCGATTTTGATCCTGAGGTGTAGCTATCAGTTGTATAGAATTTGAATTTGACCTTATATGTTGCAACACAGAAAGAAATAATTTACAGACCCATGAGTTCTAGTTTTCAGCTAGAACCCTCAAAAGTCTCAAATTTTGATCCTGAGGTACTATCCTGCATGATCTGCCATATAAATCCAATGTTCTTAGCGTATTAGTTTGCTACTGGGAATATATATGTTGGAGTCAGCCAGTCAGGAGCGGAGCTTCCGCATTGCAAGGTATACTATAGCATTTCAATTCCATTAGCCTAGGTTTTTTTCACGACCATACTTAGCATGTATATCATTAAGTAGCAAATGAAGTTGTTACATAGGTAAACGCCGGTCGGCCTAGAACTCGAGCGGCACACTACGGCCGAACAAAGTTAACCCTGCAACAGAATAGCGGCGGCATAAATTGGTATTACATAAGAAAATGTTTTGCGATTTTTCCGATTGGCGAAGATCAACCAATGTCCCTGGACGCCCACAGCGCGGCGAGGTTGCCGTACCCCGCCTGAGACCAGCGTTCTACCTCCTCCTCAATCGAGGTAGCAACTGCGACGGGCGTGCGGCCAACACCATAAAAAACATTTTGTTCCGTTCCTTCCAAAGACACCAAGCTCCAAGGATGATGAGAGAGTTGAAACCTTTGCGTTGCGTCGTTCCTAGCTGGTTTCTGTACAGCAGCCACCAGTCGAGGAAGGCGGTCTCAGGCTGTGGCGTGAGATGGACGAGGCCGATGGGTGCCAGCACCCTGAACCACACTTCCCTAGCGAACACACACTCGCCAACGAGATGCTATGCCGTCTCCTACGCCTGGTTGCAGAGGGCACACACATCATCATCCTGCAGCCCGTGACGCATCCTTCGCACCGTCGTCCTACGGTAGGTATCATGGAGTGTAGCTCATCGTTTCCTTTGCCATCTACGCCATACCTTACTTTTCATCCGCCCTTTTGTAATATTGCAATGTGAACAATTCCTTCCTCAGTTGTTCTAGTGTACATATATATGGCTATATAGGCAACAAAGTCTATGATTTTTAGATTGGCATCACTTTGGAACAATTTAAACCACAATAATATAGAATTTGGACATTAGCTTATTATAGCCTGCAACACATAGTTTTACATTATTTAATATGTTTTTTTTCAGAAAATTGATCTGCTACTATATGTAAGTTCTAGTTTTTCACCTAAGACCCCACAAATTTCAATCTTTACTTATGACAACGTAGAAAGTAGTGAGGCATGGTGGCATGGCGCCTGCTCGGTTCTTGACTCCTTGTGGACTATGCCAAATGTGAAAAGACCGAAGAGTAGCTTGATGCGGACTTCCAACAAATATGCTAATATAAACAGTGCCCTAAACAAAATTGTGCCTTCACCACAAATCCTCCTTCCACAACATGAAAGATGAAGTAGTGCCGGGGTGGTGGCGCTTGCAAATGGGAAAACACTAGGAGTAGCTAGCATGCTCACCTTGCTAGTGACGTATACTTCCTCTGTCCTTTTTATCTGTCAGGAGCGTGCTAGTCAAATTTTATAAACTTTGACAACTATGTTTGTAGAAAATATTAATAATATTTGTATATCCAAATAATTTTATTATAAGAATAAATTAAATGATCTATCTAATGATACTGATTATGCACTGTAAATATTAATTTCTTTTTATATATTTGGTCAAGATCAAGTAAATTTGACTTTCACTGCACCACAGTCTAAAATTAACGTCACCTGGGGGTCATTAAAAATGCCAATTAAAAACGCGGTGGTCGTTTTGGCTATAGACTGTCGGTCACTAATTCCCACCGCGTGTCGCCGCAAATCGACCACACTAGCGTGCCATAATTAGGCCTTCTCCACGCTTAACTTTTATATGAACCCACCTGTCAGAAATTTTTTGTCCAGCCCGCCAACACAGCGCCTATCTCTATCCCCGCCCGGGCGCTCAGCCCAATTCCCCACCCTAGCGCACACTTCACCCGCCGCCGCACGCTCTTTCGTCGAAGAAAAAAAAAGCGACGCTGCCGCCGGTCCTGCAAGCGAGCCGCCCCCTGCGGACTGCCCGCCGCCCTCGACGGTAGCCTCCTCCGCGCGCTCAGCAACGGCTGGCGACCACATCTCAGCCCCTCCCGGCGGCGACCACAGCTCGGCCTATCCGCGCCGCCGACCTCAAATCTTGCCAAGACGCCGTCTCCAGGTCAGCACAGCCGGTAAACTCAGCTCGCCCCACAGCGCCCTCGACCGCCTCTACCCAACGCTGCACACTCTCTCCCTCTATCTCAAAATCTCCCTCACACTCTCTCCCTCTCGCAGATCTGGCGGCAGAGGCAGCGGACGAGGAGGCGGCTGGTCACGGCAAGGACACGACGGCGGGTCACAGCGAGGAGGCAGCAGCAACCTAGGCATCGACGCGTTCCACCACTACATCCTCCACGGCTTTTCGCATCCGTAAGTCCAATTCCTCCTCCCCTTTTATTCTGCCCGATGATTTGCCACTGGGGTTGGACTAGATCTATATTGGTTCAAAAGCAGTAAAATGTAACTACATCCTGTGGATTGTTAGATCTTTCATTCGCTCTCGTGGCAGCCAAATCGTCAGTGCTGCAATTGTTAATGAAATGTGTGCAGTGTGTGGTGGGGGATACTGTCTGACAAATATAAATTGTTATTTAAAAAGATAAATCACTCTCAATTCAGCTACAAATATAAACAAGGGAAGAATTGAAATGCTAGTCGTTTCTGGGTTATTGAGTTAACAGTAAGATAAAGCCTAAATGCCAGACTTACATCACTGCTGTCATCTTCCTGGAGTGACTGCACAAGTGTCTTCTTGATTTCACATGTTATTGTGATCGCAAGCAGTGGATTTTTTTTATTGACAACCTGATAGTACATATTTCACATGTTGGTGCCTAGTAGAATGAATGCTCCACATGCAGAAATGAAAAATATTTCCATTTTGAGAGTTCATTGATGAGAGCCTTGGAGTGCAGGAGCCAAAAACTATTTTGATTTGCACCTGCTACTTCTAGTACCAACTGTTCATATTTCCAACTAAAAGTATGTGGTCAGCTAATTGCTAATGAATTACAGATTAATTTGTTTCCCGTCCCTTGCATCAGGCCTACACATTTCATACAAAAGCATGTGTTACACAGGAGTACAGGCAAGGAGGGAGAGCTAATGCAGTTCCTCCGCTTGTGATCCATAGGGGGGCTGCAAGGATTTTTGCTCTTAGATGTAAGCTTACCTGCAATCCTTTTTGTGTTTGCTCTATTATACTTTTTCATATTGTCATCTGATTTTAATTATTGCCCTGAGGAAGATTAGTTTTTCTTTTGCCGCATCTGACAGACTTCAATTATTTTCTATACAGGTAGTAGCAGATTCAGCTCTTTTTCCAATAATATTAGTAGTGGTGAGTTCTGTGGTGAAGATGCCTACTATAAGTAACAATTGTGGATGCATGATAGTGTACTGGACTACCTAGGCTCTCAATATGCTTCTGTCTTCTTTCAAATAAGTCTATCTACAATTGTTATGGATTTCCATCTTGACAACCTTAAAATAGATAATAATTGTATTCTGAAATAAGAGGCTTTTTTATGTCCCTTGACTCCTTATAGCATATATATGGTCTATGGTCTATTTCAATACAACTTGGCGCTAATTTTTGCAGCCCTCCTTCCACATTAACAAATATGGTTCTGCTCATGATTTTAATCTATTCAGAATGAACTTGAGCCCATACTACCTTATCTACAAGTCACTGTATTGTATAAGTTGCTAGAGCTATTTCTATATTATTGTCCTTGAAACTGAATTTCATTGTTCCTCTTTGAACTGTGATACTTGGTGTTATAACTGACTTTGCCTGAGTCTAGTACTATATTTAATCTATGGTATTTGTCTCATAGGAAAGCCATGTGTTATACAGAAACTTTGGAAGTTATTTCACTGATGCTGCTGCATAGACTCACCAAACTTTTACTCTTAATATTGGCAGGGCGTGCTTCTCTGATGTACTCTTCCATCATAGATGCCTATGATGATGACTTACAGTTAAGTTTGTGGTGGCTGTTTCTTGCAATATTTCCTTATATTAGTTGTGTTGCATGGGAATTAGTTCATGCCTTGTTTTCCTTCTAGACTATTCAATATAGAAGAATGAGCAAAGAATTTACAACTCAATAATAATAGTGCACTATCAGTATTTAGATACTTAGATATGGGGACCTTCTGCTAGAGACTGTTAAATATTTTTTACTGCCTCTTGGCCATGTGCTATATCTGTCAAAATAGCTTCTTCACCTCTTTCTGTTAGCAAGAGATTATGCAGGAGGCTGTTGCTGTTATAGTCTGCTACTGTTGGCCATGTGCTGATCTAGTATTATTCAGTATGCTGCTGCTGTTATAATCTGCTAATACTGCTATCTTAATCTCTTGGGTGCAGCCAACGTTTGGATCAAAATGCTCATGGAGATGCTATCTTAATCTCTTGGGTGCTGCCAACGTTTTGATGAATGTGTACTTTTTTTTTTACAGGTGGGAGGCACTAGTCTGATGCATGCAACCAACGTTTGGATCAAAATGCTCATGGAGCTGTGTTTTGGACATCCTAACTAGCTATAGATGAAAACCTTTGTAAGGACTTTATAGAGATGGATCATTTTGTAAAGAGTGCAAGCAAACGATATGGGTTGTGCAACCAAACATCTTTAGTCTAGCATATTCATCTTAGCTTGTTTGGCATGAATTGTATGTAAAATGACATGGCAGATAATGATGACTTTAATATAAGAGTTAAATGCACCGTAGGTCCATTAACTTTTGGTGGTGTGTCATCTAGGTCTATCTACTTTTAAAATGTATTTTTGGGTCCATTAACTTTTAGTGGTGTGTCATCTAGGTCAATCAAACTTTTAAACTGTATTTTTTTGTTCATTAAATTTTGGTGGTGTGTCATTCAGGTTTATTAACTTTTAAATTATAATTTTTTGGTCTCTAAACTTTTTAACTGATTCATTATAGGTCCGTACCTCTTCGTTTAGCGAATAGATCCGACCCGACGTGCCACGCCACCCTTGTGCGCTTGAGAAAAGGCAGAATTTCGCGTACGCGTGAGAAAAGGCAGAATTTCGCGTACGCGGCGCCGGCCCACCTATCCGCTCTGCACTACGTAGTTTGACGCACGGACGTACGGTGATGCACGCTGTTAGGTTACCGCTGCTCCGAAATGCGTTTTTAAATTTTAATGGACAACTAAAATCTATCGCTCATAAGCTAGCAGCTCATTACGTGCGACCTAGCTGGAGCTTGGTCGATTTCCCGGTTTTCAACGTAACTGTGTGTGTGCTCCGTTACGTGGGCTGCAATTGTTAAAAATTAATACCGGCGACTATTAATTATTGGGCCTAGCTAATCACCAACTAACGTCGTCACTCTCCATCATTCGGAATTTTTAAGTGTCGTCTGGCTACCTGCAGAACCATCGATTCCAATGGTTTCCCGCAGGGTAACATACAGCCTGTTCGCTTGCTCGTAAACGATCGTAAATTTCTAGCCGAAAACAGTGTTTTTCTCTCATACCAAATTAGCCAGCAGTAAATAATCCACGATACGATACGGTCTCCCGAACAGGTTGATAACTGATGCTCGTACGCTCGCCACTGCAACGCAGACCGTACCCGCCCTGTCATTGAAAGTGTGTGCTCCCTGGGCCAAATTCGCAGCGAAGGGCCGGTGTGGGATTGTGGGAATCAGTCGAAAGCTTTGACAGATTCTTGCTCGAAAAGCCGAAATGGTTCCAAGGTTGCGGCGACCGTTCATAATTGGGCAGCAGGCTTATATATTCAGGAAAAAACCTTTGTACTTGTCCAATGTCTGTGCCTTGCGTCAACGGCTCGCAAGTAGCGCCATATCTTATTGCTATAAGGATTGTTTAAGGCGTTTCGTGAGAGACAATCTTGTCCTTTTGAATCTGGAAGAATCCACCATCCCAAAAGCACGTTGTGGTACTATTCGCTTCGCTGAAAAAATAAACCGAAACACTGTTTCGACTGATTTGTTGTAAAAGAAAAATACTATTCCTGTTAAAAAAACAAGCTAAAAAATACGGATTAAAAGACAAGCGAACAGGCCGCATGCGTGTGCTAGCTAGCTAGCTCCATGAGAGTGCAACTAAGAACTAACTAACCGATTAATTAAGTGCATAAGGCCAGTCTCAGTAGAGGTTTCATCTCCCAGTTTTCAACACACCCATATTTTAGAAACAGTGCAGAAGAGTTTCATCCCCATGAAACTCATCCATATTTTAGAAATAGTGCAGAAGACTCTCTCTACTCCCATGAAACTCTTATCATCTCTCTCTTCATCAATACGGTGCCACATCAACCTATTTAATGCCCATAAAACTCTGATGAAACCCCATTAAAACTGGCCTAATACAGCAGCATCGTCGTAGCTTGATATGTACTCCCTCCATACTCAGAAATCATGCCGTATTTGGGGTTGAGATCGTTTTCACAGATGAAGTCGTTCTGCATCTGTCAGGTGTATTTTGGACGAGATTGCCCCTAGTTTGCCCAGTATCGAGATGTTATTAACATTTAATTGCCCCTCGGTTTCGTATCCCGTCACCTAGTACCGAGAGTTCAACATTTAATTGTGCCTCCTCACTTGCCGTGCGGTGCCATGCAGCCATCCACAGCCTGGCGAGCGTCCGGCAAAAAAGGAAAAAAAAAAAACTCACAACATACAGCTCCGAGGAATCAAACCCTGCCCAATTGCCTCAAGGCTCACCGCACTGACTAGCTGAGCTAATAACAGTTGTTGAATGAAGGATACCCGCTACCCCATTTTAATAAGTGCAGACAAAAAAAATCACCCTAATTAATCACTCCGTTGTATATTAATTCGTGTCTTCATTTTTAAAGTATGGAGTGAGTACTCATGCATGTCAATGATGTATGGCTCGGATCCACATGTACTGTAGCAACAAGCTAGCATTTGTTTGTCAGTTAGCTAATACTCCCTCCGTATAGCTTTTAGATGTCGTCCTGCGCAAATCCGTTAGTTGGGCAAAGGAAGTCGTCGCTGGCTTGCATGCGTTGTTTTGGACTGCAATGCCCCTGCTACTTCACACGCCACACCGCCCGTTCAAGTGCTCATTTAATCACTACGCACATTTAATCACCGTTCAAGTACTAGCAGCGCCTTGCGTGCTCGCTTTCCCACCAAGTACTCGTTCACTTGCATGCGTGAGTACTAGTAGCGCAAAAAAAAAGCGCTCACCCGAGGACTCAAACCTAAGACCTCCAGTCTCGGTTGCTTCGGGAGACGCTGCAACAACCAATCGAGGCGAATTCTTTTCGTGTCCACGATACACCCGTAGCCATATTTAATAAGGGCAAACAGAGAAAACTTTACCCTAATTAATCACTCCTTGATATGCACAATCATATACTAAACGACATCTAAAAGCTATACAAAGGGAGTACTCCGTATATTGTCTCAAAAATAATTCTCAGAGGCATGAAAGCATAACGTTACATAGGTTGCTAGGCGTCCCCAACAGGAAAGATTAAATCGTTAGCGATTTGAGCTCCCAAAACATTAAGGGAAGGTCAGAGCGCAGAGTAATACAACATGTAAGAGAGATTTTATTGAAAGACGTGCGAGACTAGCTACTCCGTCATCACTAGCGCAGTACTTGATCACCCTTCTGGCCAATAGAAATCCAAGTATGCTGGCGATTTGGATCCCGTTGGGGACGCCCTTAGGGCTATATCTAGATAAACTTCTACTCCCTTCGCCCCTAAATATCTGTCGTTTTCGTCTTCTGAGAGACAACTTTGACTAAATATATATTAAAAAATATTAATATTTATAGTATATAATTAGTATCATTGGAAAGATCTTTGAATTTAGTTTTTTAATAAATTTATTTGGAGATACAAATGCTGCACGCATTTTCTACGAATAGAGTCAAACTTACGACATACGCACCAATGACGACAGTTATTTAGGGACGAAGGGATCGTAGGGTTGTACTTGTTGGCTGAATGATGGCTGCCATTTACAAATAACATATGGAACCAGTGTATACTTGGCAAATATAATAGTCATGATAGATGGGTGTCCTGACGACCCATGAGGCCAAAAAGATTTTTCTAAATGTTCAAAGCATAATTTCCTATTATAGAAACCTTACGTGGAGCTAATTGTAGTGATGTTCATTTGGTTCATCGACCGAACTTGGCACACCATGTTTCCAGATTATATATACGAGAGTATATTCAGTAGCCAGCTACAAAATAAATTATTCTGTAGCCACCTCCATTTACAATAATTTTATATACTAATTTACGATAATGTCAATATATATTTACCATAGTTGTGTTACTATAACATATTGGGATATTTACCATAACGTTATAGTAAACCATTTAGCAAGGAGTTACTATAATATCGTAAATTAATATAGTAATTATCGTAACTCAAAGTGGCTACAGAATAAGTTATTTTATAGCCAGCTACAGGGCAGTAGTTATATATATATATATATATATATATATATATATATATATATATATATATATATATATATATATAGGGAGAGGCTATTCAGTGGCCGGCTACAAAATAAGTTATTCTGTAGCCACCTCCATTTACTATAATTTTATATACTAATTTACCATAATGTCAATACATATTTTACAATAGTTGGGTTCCTATAACACATGGGGATATTTACCATAACGTTATATTAAACCACTTAGTAAGAAGTTACTATAATCTCGTAAATTAACATAGTAATTATCGTAACTCAAAGTGGCTACAGAATAAGTTATTCTGTAGCCAGCTACAGGATAGTAGTTCTATATATATATATATATATATATATATATATATATATATATATATATATATATATATATATATATATAACACGTATGTAAGCCATGATTTGACTTATTAATGGTAATTAAGTCAAGTTGCACCGCCGCAAGCATACACTAGGTATGACCGTATGATTGAAGTTGAAGCTATATATAGAAAAATCCTACTCTAGCTAGCTAGCTCCAAAAACAGGCAGACGGAGCCAGCAGCGGTTGAAATGCTCAGATCGTCACTGAATCTAGCGCGCACAGTAATCCAGACCAGAAGTAGAGCACTCAATGCAATTAAGCCACAAACAGTGATTTGTTGAGCTAGCTAGCCGGAAACAGTGATTAAAGAATGATCGTCGTCTCTGACGACATATATGGAGGTCCAGTCAATATTCACCGTACGTGGATCGACCATCGGTACCAGAAATTAATGGCACGCTCATCACCATGAGATGTAAGGGGCAATATACAGGATCCTATCATGTCGCTGGGGTGATGACACATCATGATATATATAACCTGTCAACAGGGAACAAATTAAAACCATGGTGACTCAGCTACAACTTGGATTTGAGTGATACACGGCGACTCTTACAAAAAACTATATATATCGTCTAGCTAGATAGAACAGCATGCACTCGGATGCAAATTAATCAAGTTATAACTAACGCACAAGAAACCGATCGAACTACATACCTAATGATAAGATCTATTGTCCTAACTCCTAACATAGAAGCAGCAAGCACTAAGGCATTACTATAACGTGAAAAGCTAAAATCTAACCCATGTGTTTCTTTCTTTCTTTCTATCACCCTGCATTGTTCATGTCCGGCAAGTGCCAGTTGTCCTCTCTACCTCCTTGTGGGCAAGGCAAGCAGCATTGACAAATTTATTTTTTTTTGACAACAACAGCATTAACAATTTGAATTCGGATTGAACCCATATGTAGACTTGGACTTTGTAGATTACAATATAATAGGAAGAGCGAGGGGCGCATAAAAGTGTGGAGAGGTTTTGGTTGGCAAGGGTGGAGAAACATAGGGTGTGCTTGGTTTTTGGTTGCCCCTCGCCTCACCGCATAGGCCTTGAGGCAAGGAGGCAAGCTATCAAACCACAGCTCAGCTTCACATCGTCGCTGGGCAAGGCAATATAATGTTGGGCAGAGAAACCAAGCAGCCCCCTATATTGCGCTGAGTGAAAGAAGAATAATGACAGGAGGTAGAAGAAAAAGGCAGATGTTAGATCGGTGATCTATAACAGATCAAAATCCGAGTTCTAAGGTTCATTTAAAATGTCATGCAAATATATGATGCAGAGACACACTATAATTCTATGGAAGTCAATAAGTAAATTGAGTTAAACCCACAACCTAGCTAGCCGGATTACTTATTGGCACAATGAAGTGCTCCCTCCATTCTGAAATACAAGGCATCTTAAGAATTTTAGGATAAATTATGAGGTAAAATAAATAATGCATGTAACTCTCCCTTAACTACCAGGATTTTTTTTTTGCTTACCAATTTTGAACCAAGCGGTACACATTAATGACATGCATGCATGCGATTGGTGCTTTATTGGAGTTAATTCACCTAAAATGTACCTTATAATTTAGGATAAGTTTTAAATGCTTCAATACCTCATATTTGGGGACGAATGGAGTACCTATAATTAGATGGCGTTTCGCATGGTAAATTTAACTGAACTGGTTACTCTCTGTACTATCCAAAACGTCATGTAACTAAGAGCAAGTATAATAACAGCATGTAAGCAGGCTAAATGTTGATGTGGATGAGAGAGAAGAGGGTAGAGAGGACAAGCAGGCTGTAAGCTTACAGCCGGTTTTGGCACAAGAAAAAAAAAACTTTCTGAGAGAGACAAGTGGGTCATGTATTAATAAAAAAAACTAAATATTATATGGTTGAGCTGAGAGAATGCTGTAAAGAATCTTGCAGCCAATAGCCGGCTGTATTATTAGTTTGCTCTAAGACAGGAAGGAGTATTAATTAGCTTCTAGGGGGTTTTAGATATAATATTAGCTTATTTGGAGAAGACTGTAGGATTCATATGATCTAAGTGCCTAGATCTAATTGAATTACATGAATCCTCATTACTTTATTTGGAGTTCTTTTTAATAATCAAATTTGGAACCAAACATGTCTACACTCCACCTACCCGATCCAAAGTTGGAGCTCCATAAGCAACAGCTAGCCTGTTGAGAATATGTCCGTAATCATCTTGATTCCAATCGAGTCGCGATTCCAAGGACGTACGCAACTTGCAGTACGTAGCCACATCTATCACGTAGACTAGCAGCCTGTTTGTTTGGCTGTGGCGTATCGTAAATGATCGTAAATTTTCAGTCGGAACAGTATTTTTGTCTCACACAAATCAGCCAGCAATATTTCTTCACGAACCAGCCAACTGAATAGACTGTAGCTTGCCTCTGATATGTGTGAACACGCTGCAAGGACGGACGACGGTTTGTTCATGATCGACCCTGATATATACACGTGAGAAAAACTCTCGTACGCATACGTGATACGTCGTAGTATACTAGGTATAGCTTGGTTGACTTTTTCCAATCTAAACGAACAACCACGTCCGTTGCCACTACCCACACCAACCTCTCAATAGTAATATTGACGAGACGATGATTCAAAAAAAAAAAAATTAACGAGACGAGGCCAATTATTGGCTCGATCGATCCGATGGCAGTGAGAACTCGTAATAATTTTGTTTACCGCCTTGTTACGTGTTCACCCAAACCACCAATCTCAATCCGGCCAACTGGACGGAATAGACGAACACAGCAACAACTACACCAAAGCTAGCAGCCTAACACGGTAACGCTAACAGCAGTGAAAACACCACTGCTACTGCACTCTCGATCGATCTCCTCCTTGTGGTTTGGGGTTGGTGACGAGCTGAGGAGAAAAAATGTCACGCACACAAAACATTGATTTACTGGCAGAGTGGCCAATGGCAGCAGCAAGCTTTGCAGCGACTGCGAAACCTCTCGTAAACCCGCGGACAGCGACCGGCGCGGCCGCGGACCACGATTCCCACCCGCCGACGACGATGCCCACCACTGACGTCACCACCTCCCCGGGGACCAGGACCCGCCGGCCGGCCGGGCTCACCGCGCATGCAGCGGAAGCGGAGCACGCAGACACCGACCCCATCCGTCTCCGTCCGCCACCGCAGTCCGCAGGCACAACCGCACACAACCCGGGGACGCGACGCAGGAGCGAGTGGCGGCGCTCCACGTGGCCCTGTCGCCTAGCGCTGGGCCCGAGGGCTGGTGGAGGCACGAGCGGAGGCACGCCTGGGTGTTTACCTGGAATCTTCACCGCGCAGATTCCGTTGCTGTCACTGACACGCGGGGCGGGATTCCGCGGGCCGCCGTCGCTGTCGGTGGGGGCGCGTGGGGCCTCGTCGGGTGCCGGGTTATTTTTAGTCCAACCCAGGAGGCGCCTCGGCCGCGTGAACGGCACGGAAAAAGGGCGACGGCCGGTTCCAGCCGAGCCCGAGCCCGAGCCGAGCCGGGAGTTTTTGAGAAGCTGAGAGGCTCGGCCAATGGTGGCAGTCCAATCAAGCCTTTTGAGGCGAGAGGGACTGTTGAACGTGAGAGGGGAGCGGGGGCCAATGCAATTATTTGCTCCACGAGACCACCACCATAATTGGACGCTTCAAGAATCTGCATCAGTACTGGTGTACTATTCACCGGTGTAACCATCTTGTTTTATTTATTTATTTTTACAACAAGAGTACTTCCTCCGTCCAAAGAGAGCGTCATTTTTTACTTTAAGACATCTTATTTGACCATCGATCTTATTTGGATTTTTTATATAAATATTATATATTTTGTTATGACTTATTTTATCATCAGAGATTCTTTAATAATGATTTATTTATTTTATAATTTACACAAAAATTTTGAATAAGACGAACGGTCCAACACGATGTCTAAAAGTAAAAAAGATCATTTTTTTTGGGACGGAGGGAGTACACCAGAATTTTTTTTGGGAACCTAGCCCTGAAGCATACTTTCCAATGCTACTTTATTTTTCAAGTTCTGAATTTCGCTTTCGCGAAGAAAAAAAATGAAGTCCTGACTTGCGTTGTACGTCATGAATAAAGAAGATGGGGAGAAAACAAATGGAGAAAGAAGAAGAAGAGGAAGAGGAAGTAGAACATGAGGAGGAAAAAAAGAAGTAGCAAGGCGCCCTACCCCGATCATTCTAGATACTCCTTCCATAAAAAAAAACACAATTCTAGCTTTGAACCTAGACCCACAGCTAGAATTGTGTTTTTTTTACGGATGGAGTATGTTCCTGTTTGGTGTTTGCCATCCTAATCAAACAAGACATGCAATTGCTGCAACAAAACATACACCATGTAGCTATTCGCCTATTCCTCTCATAAATTGCAATACGTAAAAGGTGGTTTTCTTTTCCTTTATATTTTCATACCTGTAAATAATTGTACCATAATTTCTTGACTATGAAATGACATAACACCTACCATCCCTTGTTCAAGAAAAAGAAGACTTCAACCTTGTGGTCAAACAACAATTAGTCATGCAAGATGTAAATTCCATTGTACAAATGTGATATCATCATATTCACATTCAAAAGTAGTATCTCATGTTATGAATGATTTTTTTCCTACAAACATTATAGCATAAAAGTAAAACATACATCAGGTTTTGAAAACTGTTCTGAGCCAAACCATGTCTTATATTTTGAAACAGAGGGATAACGTATATATTAATCTTGCGCATAACCTATGCGAAATGGAGAGCCTAAAAGTGGAGTAGTCTACTCTATATAGGTGGAGCAGGACACAGAACCTACTTTAATCAAATTGGATGGCTTTTGTCTTTGAATTGATTACTCCATTTTTTTTCTATTTTTGGGCATGGTATTATATATATATATCCTCTTATATGTGCATGTAAAGCAATGAAGCCTATATATGCTCCATAATACAGTTTTTTTTTTTTTTTGTTGAGACCATATACTCTCCGTAAGCATCCCTGAAAGTGGACGCAAAGCAATAGCAACAAGAATGGCCCACTCCCACAGGAATCTAGCTAAGCTACCAACCAACCAACGAAACCAAACCAATTCAAGCGTTCAATCCTGGCGGCTCATGATCCAAAAATGAGAGGCCCCAAGAAACGCAGGTCGTGCACGCAATGTTTTAGCCAATCGCGCGATCGTGTCGCTCCGTAGGACTTTTTTTTTATTCCTCAGCCGGTAGTAAGCTGTAATATCTTAACGTACAAACAAACACACACACGCACACACTCAACACACACCGATACACGCTACTGAGTTATACGCTAGATCTAGAACATTATACTGCCATACATATACGTCTACAAGATATTTACAAAGATACAACTTCGCTGGCGACGGGCGCGTCGTCTCCCTCGTGGTCCAGTCCATAGACGCCTGAGGTCCTGCAACAGCTCATGCATGAGCCTGACCCTCTCTTTTCGTTGAAAGCGACGGGGTGAGGGCTGCTGTCCAGAGGAGGGAATCGATCGAGAGCTGATGGTCCAGTCCCCCCCGTGGTCCGTGGTTTGTTGCATTGCATAGCTTGTGCTGTTTGAATTTTGTTTACTTACGCTAGCTAGGTGTTCTTGATTTTTTTTTCTCAATCATGCATGTGTGGTCGACCGTGTCTACCATCGTCATTGGCAGGAGGCATTAGATTCACTAGTCAATGAATCTAAAAGGATGAGTACACACGTACGGCGGCTCTCTACTGTGGCAGAACCGCTTAATCTAATGCCTCATAAGAGTGCCCGTCTTCCATTAGACGCTAAGCACTTGAGGGAGAACAATAAATTACTCGGTTCCGTCGAGCACACTCCAGGGAAGAACCCGAAAATCCATATTTTTGCCATCAGGATCACAAATAAGAGAATAAAGCTTATGATGAGGACATCACTACTTCATCGCATACAAGCCAAGTAGAGGAGGAGGTCCAGCATGGACGTCCAATTCATCTTTTTCATGGTGGAAGCCCAGTCCAACTCAAGTTCGAGTCTGGTTCGGGCTCCAGGACCAGTCTGCCTTAAACTGGTCACCCAGGACGCATCCGGACTCCGTTTTCGACGATCCATATATGGTTGGAAAGCTAATTTGATAAGAAAGCCAATCCAAGTGGTTTCACGTCAAAAGACCTTCGGAATCAACAGGAATTGTCGAAACAAGTCAGCGTTCAGAATCTGCCAGGGTGCTGCGACACCGTCTTTTGGTCCGTTGGACCGTGTATCGTGTTTGGGCCCATTATGGGGCGCGTCCAGGGGTGTGACGCCCAAGACTCTATAAATAGCAGCCGTCGCTCTCATTAGGGTTTAGGTTTTGTTTAATTCTTGATTTCCTCGTGAAACAGACATCGTTTTGCTGCAACTGTCGCCGCCAAGGCCGCTTGCTGTGAACCAGGGCTCCAATTCTTGATCTTGTTCGCCTGTGGCGATTAGTCCTTTTGAATAAAGACTTAAACTCCTTAATTTCATAAGCCTCATATTTATTTACAATTTTAGATTGCGTTTATCCTGTTCTTGCTTGTGTTTTCGATTCGCTTGCAGGAAAGCCTTCTCGGTGAGGTCAATTGCGTTCGCGTGGTTGATAACCAACGAAGCAGTGGTGTAACAGTTGCGGGGGTCCGAATCAATCTTGGTTCGAAGCCTAGATCGTGAACGTCGAGTCTCCACCAATCGACACTATCATACCTTTCGGAAGATCAGGCCTAGTCTACATCAAGTGGTATCAGAGACCTTGTTGCCCATTAGGTATAACTTTATTTCCCCCTTTAGATTATTACTGTTTTTGCATTATCTAAAGTCCACAAAAAGCCAAAAAAATTATACATCATCACATATTCCCTGTCCTATAGCCTCATTGTGCCGTGCAAGTTTGTCTCTGATTTGCGTTGTTGAGTTTGTGCCCTAGGTCAAGTTCTTGTTGCTGGTTTTAGATCGTTTTTAAGTCTAGTTTGTGTTTTCCCCTTTGTTTTTCATCATAATCCGTGAACACCTTCAAGTATTGCTGTGATTCCTTTGTATTCATCAAACCCTAGTCCACGCCATCTTATTTGTTACACTTGTCTTCACTGTTTTCATCAAATCCTTGCTGTCATGACCAATTTTGCGCACATTGTTCCCGTTTTGTCCTCTAATTCGGAGTTCGTTTTTAAAACTGGTTAGTTTTCACATATGAACTCGGATTTCGACGTTCCATATATCAAAATCGATCAGAAAAAAAATTCGGATCCGTCCATCCCCGTGTTGTCAGGGTCAGAAATTTTTATTTTGGTCAAAAAGTGGTCACAAGATTCTCTTTTCGTGGTTACAAGGTCTTTGTCGATTTTGAGCACGTCTTCTGGAAATTCCACAGGCCACGTCTTTCACTTGTTTAAGCTCATATTTTCTGTGGTTACTTCTTTTGTGCTCCTAAGTGAAGAAAAAATATCAAAAAAATAAAAATAAAAAGTTAAAGAATCCCAAAAAACAACGACAACCCAAAAATAGAGAAAAAAGAGAGGGACAAAAGTGAAACAATATCTAGAGGTGCACATAGAGAGCATCATTTGAGCTGTGTTTGCGTGTGCTGATTTCTACCTTGTTTCTAATCATATTCTTGCTGTTCACATCACTTGATACATCTGGTACTTCGAACATGAGTAGGCCAGCAACTAAGACAAGTACTTGGGATACTTATTCAACTTTGCTATTCAGTTGCGAATTTTATTATTCCTTGCTACTATATTGTGTCTGTCCAAGCTCCACTTTCTTCTAACCAAGTATAGGTTCACCTTGCAACTGTTACACTCAAGCTACAATGGTATCACAGTCACCGACCGATTGCATCGCCTGTTGCTTTGGTAAGAACACTTGTAAGACCGTAGTAAGACGCTTGAGAGTTGAGTGCCTTATTTTTCCTTGTCCATAACCTGAGTAGTTGGTAGGGATAATACTATTTGTGTTGTCTTTTTCTTTCTACTAACCATGTCAGGAAAAGCCGGAGGCAGCGGCAAAAGAAACGAGGACTCACCTATAGATTTCAATGACTGTGTTTCTAAGAATGAGCTTCGTGCCGTTCTTGATGACAAGTTCAATGAGATCCTTCAACAAATCACCAATTTGGGCAAGAGGATTGAAGATGTTGAACAACGACATCCTGAACCACATCCTGAAGATGATGATGATGATCTCTCTGAGGAGGACGATGGTGACGCGGAGGCTGAAGCCGAAGCTCAATGACGTGCTGAGGATGCACGTAACCGTAATCGGTTGAACTTTAACCGACGCGGTATGAGAGATAACAACCAAGGTAATAATGACCCTTTCTCTAAAACCAAGTTTAAGATACCTTCTTTTTCTGGTTCTGCTGATCCTGAAGCATATTTAGATTGGGAGATGGCTGTAGATAAAAAATTTAGCTCCCATCAAGTACCTGAAGAATATAGAGTTAGACTTGCTACTAGTGAGTTTACTAGTTTTGCTCTTTTCTGGTGGAATAATATTTGCAATAATGCTAATGCTAATGCTCAAATACCTCAAACCTGGACTGTACTTAAACGATGAATGAAATCAAGATTTGTTCCTCCATACTATCAGCGTGATCTGCGATTAAAACTACAATGTTTAAATCAAAGTAGTAAAACTATTGAGGAATATTATCAGGAGCTTTTAATTGGTCTAGCACATAGTAATATACAAGAGGATGATATGGATAAGTGTTCTAGATTTTTTAGAGGTTTACGTCATGAAATACAGGATGTTCTTGACTATAAAGAATGGACTAGATTTTCCCAATTATATCATTATGCTATTAAAGCTGAAAGGGTAGTATAGAGACGACCACCTAGGCGATCTATGACTCCATCTACGACTCCATCCATTCCTTCACGTCCAACCGAGGTGAGTAAATTTTTTAATGTGCAGACACCACCAACGCCTGTAAAGAAGAATTCTCCTATCACACCTTCTTCCAGTAGATCTGCTACACCATCCTCTAGCAGCTCTTCTAAAGTTGTGTGCCACCGCTGCAAGGGCATGGGACATATTGCTAAAGAATGCCCCAGCAAACGCGCATATATTGCTACTGATGATGGTGGGTATGCTAGTGCTAGTGATGAAGAGAATGAATTTGCACTTGCAACTGATCTTTATGCAGATAAATTTGCGGATAGTGCTGAAGATCCTGATGAGGTAATTGATAGTGTGGCATACACTGCAGACTACAAATCAATCCTTGTTCAGCGTGTTTTGAGTATACAAGTTGAGCCAGTAGACAAGCTACAATGCCATAATTTATTTCAAATGTTCTTCATTGCCAATAATTTCCGTGTTCGTGCTATAATTGATAGAGGGAGCAGCAATAACTTGGTAAGTTCTGAGCTTGTCAAGACTCTTGGTTTATCTATACGTGCTCTTCCACATTCATACCATGTTCAGTGGTTCAACAATAGTGGTAAGGCAAAGGTAACACAATCTGCTCGTGTGCAATTTTCTATCGGGTCATACCATGATTATGCTGATTTTGATGTCGTGCCTATGCAAGCTTGTTCACTTTTGTTAGGCTGCCCTTGGCAATATGATAATAATGTTGTACATCATGGTAGGCAAAATAGATATACTTTTATGTTTAAAGGAAAGACCATTGCTTTACTTCCTTTATCACCTGCAGAAATTGTGCAATATGAAAAGGAACTTGTTGAAAAGAAAAAGAAAGGCCATGATAAAGACTTTAGCAAACCAACAAATAAACCATCAAGTAACATGAAAGAAGTTTTATTTGCTCTTAAATCTATTTTTGTTGATTATGATGAACCATGTTATGCTCTAACTTGTACATCGCCTATATGTCCACTTGGTCCTACTCCTAGTGCTATGCCTCTTGTGAGTACTATGCCTCTTGTTGGTACTAACCTTTTACAGGAGAAGGAGGATGAATTCCCAATAGAGAAGCCACCATGGCAGTCGCCTTTGCGAAGGATGGGGCGCCAAGATGAACGTCTTCTTCCGGAACCATCGTTGCTGTCATCCAATGGAGGAGACGATCTACTTCAGTCGAGGACGACTTCAATTCAAGAAAGGGAGGATAATGAGGACATCACTACTTCATTGCATACAAGCCAAGTAGAGGAGGAGATCCAGCATGGGCGTCCAATTCATCTTTTTCATGGTGGAAGCCCAGTCCAACTCAAGTTCGAGTCCGGTTCGGGCTTTAGGACTAGTCTGCCTTAAACTGGTCACCCAGAACGCATCCGGACTCCGTTTTCGACGATCCATATATTGTTGGAAAGCTAATTTGATAAGGAAGCCAATCCAAGTGGTTTCATGTCAAAAAACCTTCAAAATAAATGAGAATCATCGAAATAAGTTAGCGTCCAGAATCTGCCAGGGTGCTGCAACATCGTCTTTTGGTCCGTTGGACCGTGTATCGTGTTTGAGCCCATTAGGGGGCGCGTCCAGGGGGGTGACGCCCAAGACTCTATAAATAGCAGCCATCGCTCTCCTTAGGATTTGGGTTTTGTTTAGTTCTTGATTTCCTCGTGAAACAGACATCATTTTGCTGCAACTGTCGCCGCCAAGGCCGCTTGCTGTGAACCAGGGCCCCAGTTCTTGATCTTGTTCGCCTGTGGCGATTAGTCCTTTCGAATAAAGACTTGAACTCCTTCTTGATTTCATAAGCCTCATATTTATTTGCAATTTCAGATTGCGTTCATCCTGTTCTTGCTTGTGTTCTCGATTCGCTTGCAGAAAAGCCTTCTCGGCGAGGTCAATCGCGTTCGCGTGGTTGATAACCAACGGAGCAGTGGTGTAATGGTTGCGGGGGTCCGAATCAATCTTGGTTCGAAGCCTAGATCGTGAATGTCGAGTCTCTACCAATCGACGCTATCATACCTTTCGGAAGATCAGGCCTAGTCTTCATCAGCTTACATCATTCTAAACTATTTCCTATATCACTTTTAATATAACATAAGAGTATAATATTTATTTACTATAACAGCGGAATGTAATTATATTATTAGAGTTATGAATAACTGATAGTAACAGCGGAATATAAACATGTGATCGAGATTACAGCGAAAATAAATATCTATTCATGACATATTGAAGTATTGATATATAACCACTATGACAACAGATTATAAACTTTCATTTATAAAAAACATTTGGTGAGAGTTATAAATAACAACTACAATCGCAGCGTAAAGAAATTCCTTGCTGAGCCCACCAGTAGGTATCCACACACAAGGGTCAGCTCTAGCATCCATCTGTCACCTGCAACAGGGGAATAAAACCCTAAGTACTCAATTGTACTCAGCAAGACTTACCCGACAGGAGGAAAGACAAGACTCCAAGGATATGCAAGGCTATCTGGGTTGTGGGTTTATTGCATTTGTAGGAAGTATTACTAAGCGTGCATCCTTATATTCAATTTTTATTAATAGCCGCATTGGTTCATTAACTAACCATTCTATGTAAGCACATGTGCTACTTTCAAGCATGTGGTAAGCAATCAGATTTCTCTTTTTCCCTCTTCCATCTTTCATCTTTCAGTTCTTACTATGATGCTAAACCATAGACAAGCCATACCTGATTTCCCGACGATTCGTGAATCAATGCCCCAGCTGGGTATCCTGAAAACACACGCCCCGCTTGTACCCTAGGCACAAGCAGGACCAATCCATCACTCTCCTGTCCCAGGTGTCCAGGTCCCCATCCAAACTGCGACTCCAAGCCCCTGCCCCTCAAGTTAACGAGCTAGTCCCAACGATGACCGTACTTAGGCTGCCTATACACGTTGTCAGATAAGGCATTATTTCTCAATAATAAGTTTAGTTATATAAACCAAGGTGTTTCTTTATTTTATTCTATCGATTTAATCATTATTCAAAATAGAGCCTCATTATCTATCTAGCACACTAATTATTCTGGAGCTATAAAAATTATAGTGAGTACCTAATACTGATAGGAACCTACTGTAGAAATTTTGGATCCAACACTATTACTAATTTATCATAGAAACTCCTACAAGTTTATGTCTTAACGATATTAAGTATCTCAATTTAATTATATAGTTTCTAAGAATATTATCAAATTATGCGAACAAAATATACTAACAGGTAGAGCATTATTTTAGGAACTCAACAAAACTGGTTTCACTATTTTTGGACAACTACACAATTTTATATTGATTTTCAAGTTATCTAGAAACTTATATTAGAAAAGTATTTATAAATTGAAAAGGGGCCGGCGGCAACCCAACTAGCCAGACTGGCGGCACAGGCGGGCGTCGAGCAGGCCCGCCCATCGCAGGAGGACCAAAGGCCGATCCAGAGGATACGCGGCCCAGGCGCGGAGTACGGCCAACGGCCCAAGTGGCACGTGGCCAGAGGCCCAGCGATCGGGAGCGGGGCAGCGGCCCAATCAGCCGGCCGTGGCCCAAGTGGGGCGCAGCGCTCGTGGCCAAGTCGCGCTCACGGCCCAGCCAAGATGGTCTGCAGCGTAGGCACAATGGCAGCAGGCCGGCCCAGGCGGCTAATGCTGCTGCACAATTGCAAAACAACCCCTGCACTTTCTCTATATCAACCCGCGATACAACACACTATTTACGTGAGTCTAGTATTTTGCAATAGGGACCCTGTATAAAGTTTGCTTGGACGTATACCCTTCTTCATCTTGCTTCCCTTTTCCAGGAGGAGAGCGCACGAAGCAGAGGAGCTGAGGAGCTCCGGCCGGCAGTGGAGTCGCTGCGGTCGCGACGGTCGGCGAGGGCGGGATGGCTCCATGGCTTGGCGCGGGCTCGGTAGGCGGAGCTACGCTAGAGAGGAAACGCCGGAGCAGTAGGCCAGCGTGGGCCGGGGCTACGTGCGGACGGCGACGTTGACATGCAACGGCGCTGGCCGAGTGGCAGAGCAGCGCGCGTGGGGATGGCTGGCACCGACGGCATAGCCAGGCAGGAGCGCTTCACCGGCGTAGATGACAGCGAGGCGGCCCTGGCGAGGTGCGGCAGCAGTGCGAACCAAGGAACACGGGTGCGCTCGCTCACGAGAACAGGCCAGCATCGCGCGGGGCGCTGCGGCTCGGCTGGTTGCGAGCGGAGTTGGGACACTGGTGCGGGACGCGCGGGTGCGAGACGCAGAGGTGGAGCAAGGAGAGACCATGAAATATGGTGAGCAAGGCGAGCAGCAGCCTAGCTTCCTCAAGAAGCCAGGGTAGGAGGCAGCAGACAAGCGCATATGGCAGGGCGTGGGCTGCCGAGGCTTCCCTGTGCGGTGCAGTGAAATGAGAGAGAGTGGAGAGAGTGCACGACGCATCACCGAGGACAGACAGAGATACGATAGGGGCAGACAGAGGTAAAGCAAAGGAGGAGGAGCTAGTCAACTACCACAGTCATGCGGATAGGACAACCATCTCCAGATAGAGGCAAGGTGAGCGAGGCAGGCGCGGAGAACAAGGAGAAAGGCAAGGAAAGGCGGAAGAGATTCTGGAAGTGATCGATGTGGTCTCCTAGTTTGCCATGCACATCGCGCCGAGCACGTCACACAACGATGACTACTGTAGAATGCATTGTGGCGGTGCAGTTTAATATAACCTTTTATTTAGCACCATGTGAGTATCATGATATAGGTATAGAGCATGAATTCATTGATTCTCTTTTTATGTAATGATTTGTCTACAGTTGAAGTTACGAGCACAACGTTGGTGCCAGATTGTTGTATAGGAATGGCTTTATCCTTTTGGACATCATTTTCTTTTCACTCTCACAACATCGTCCGAAAAACGTTTCCAAAAATTAGTTTGATAGCAGTACGTTGATGAAAGAAATAGGTTAATCCCATAGCCTGAGCGTAGCGTGGCCGGCAGAGCAACATGGTGTGACGCGAAGGAATTAGATAGTTTTTAAATTCTAACTTCGATTTTTGAGCCATCATACATATATATATACTATTAAATAACTTTTACTTTCCAAAACAAAAGTTGCATTTTTCTCAATTAAATTTGCGCTCCCGATTTATTCAAGTACTAAATACAAACTATATATTTTATTTTGTTTATAGTTTTAATCCGATTAACTTCCACCAACAATTATTTTACGTAAAAGTTCATACTTCGCACTAACCCATAGAACCAAAAATATTTAAGCGCTATTTAATTACTTTGCTCAACATCGTTTGCTAAAAATAGCGTTTTAAACATAAGCTCAATATTTAAATTTTAAAATCCAAGAAACTTGTTTAGGAAATTTTTCTTAGGCCTAAATCGCGGTGCTAAATAAGATCGTAACACCGGGGTGTTACAACCAACCCCCGTTAAAAGAATCTCGTCACGAGATTCGAAGCTAGAACCAGAAAAGGGGAAACACGATTATATTTCGTAGATCAGGGATTACACAAAAGTTTACACGACTTCGAATACTAAACCACACGGGGATCTAGGGATACATGGTTAAGAGCAACCTGGTACAATCGAGACCTACTCTAGAAGTTGAGATAGACGAGGACAATAGAGAAACAACAAAAAGATGATTATCGAAAACATGACGTAGCACCAACAGATCCAGAAATAGTCGACTGAAAAGTAAAACATCGTGAATCCTCGGACCAAACTAACCAAGATAACTTAAACTTCTTCGACGAAACCAGATCCTTTCTTCTTCTCCGATCACACCATCACCTCAAACTGACGAATCTAGCTTCACAAGGGCGACCGGATCTCGTAGCTATGCTCCGAATGTGGGGGAATGGGGATGAAGAAGAAGAGCAGGGACCAAGGGGATTTTATAGAGACGAACAGAGGTGGGGAGCAACACACCGGAAGTGGAGGCGGAGTGGATGGGATACACCAGTGCTTCATGCCATGGAGATAAGGTCAGACATTGTGTGCTTCCTGCATGAGCGGCGGAGGGGAAATAAAGGGGAGTAGAGGGGGTCCGCTTGATGAGGCAGGCGTGTGGGCTGTTGTGTCCACAAAAAGAAGAAAATGGGGGGGGGGTCTGGTACGGGGATGAGGCGTGAGAGTCGAGAGCCTATTGGATGCTGGGAAAAAAGGAGAAACGCACAGTGCACAAAGACGGCGAGCACTGCACGATGCTGTGGCCACGCGAAAACAGGGTACTATAGATCCCGACATAGGCGGCGTTCGCAGGGCACGTAGCGAAATGACCCAGCATGCATTGCGCGGTCAACTAAGCATAGGGCTTGGGACATGACATCCACTAAGACTTTTACAATCACTCTCGACTATCCACGACTAACCTTTTTCCTACTACTCTTCTTTTTCTTTCCTTTACTCGACTACATCTGTCTTTCAAGTAGACTGAGACCATGTCATACTTTCTTCCTCCAAAACCACCACTTGTTTACCTTGAGAGAACACTTCTGCATCGACCTGTTGTGGATTTCCTGTTTGAACACCTAAACATTTCCAAGGAAAATATTTGTAGCAAAGCGGTATGGCGGTGTACCTTGGTAAAGGTACTCGGTCAACAACCTCGATACCAGCGCGTGCCGAGCAGCGTCACGTGTGGTAGCTATTCCACAGAGAGCCCACGGTTTTATCATGGCACCATAAGCTTTTAACCAGGCAACTATTACCAACTTACACGCTGAAAGCATCTAGGCCCCTAGTTGGATTTCGGTGATTAATGTCAATACAAGATTACTATGACTAACGTGTGTTTTGCAGAGGCAATTAAGTTAGGTCATGGTAAGGGAGATCGATTGGGCAATCGAGGTTGTCATGCCCCTACAATGGAAATCGTTTCGGTTTTCAAAGGATGGATGACAAGGTTAAGGATAACTAGTTCTAAGTGTCGATTGGAGTTGGAGAGACACTTAGAGTAGTTTAGGACTTTGTTTTTCCTTTGGCCGTACTATGAAGGGGGGTATGAACGGGTAGCTTGACCTAGTTGAGTCTAGTGAGTTAGGTGTGGTGCACACTTGTTTAAACTAGCTCTAGGTAGCTCCTATGAATGCCTAAGATCCTTTGGAGCAAACTTCATTCACATATGTTCGAAAGTTAGAAGTGAATGGAGGGTCAAACACTGACCAGACGCTGACTCCGGTGCGACCGGACGCTGGCCGCAGGGTCCGGTCAGTTCATTTGACCATGAAGAACAAGTCTGGAGTGACCGGATGCTGGAAGGTCGTGTGACCGGACGCTGAGGGCTAGCGTCCGGTCGACTCCAGTAAGGGTCCAGACTTGGGAAAGAGTGACCAGACGCGTCCGGTCAGTGGTGACCGAACCCTGAGTATCTAGCGTCCGGTCGTTTACAGTAAGCATCCAAGAGCGACCGGACACGTCTGGTCGGTACTGACCGGACCCTGACAGCGTCCGGTCATCATTTGAAAACTGTTTGCGGGTTGAACTGATCGGAGCGTCCGGTCAAAACGATCGGAGCGTCCGGTCATCCCGCAGAAGCTCATAACGGTTCGTTTTTCAGGCTGCCTTATAAATAGAGGCTTCACTCGTGAGTGGAGCAACTTTTGCTCATTCCAATAGCTGAGAAACACATTTGTGAGTGCCAAGAAGAGCAAGGTCCTAGTGAGGTGTTTGTGATTTGAGAATCCAAGAGAGTAGCCTCACTAGCAAATCAAGAGTAGCAAAGTGTGCATCCATCTTCTCATTAGGCTTCGCGTGGTCAAGTGAGAGTTCGTGCTTGTTACTCTTGGTGATCGCCATCACCTAGACAGCTTGGTGGTGATTGAGAGTTTGGTGTTCACCCGGCGGAGCTTGTGGGTGACCCAACTCAAGTTGTGAGCGGCTTTGGGTGATTCGCCACGACGGAGTGTCGAAGAATCAACCCATAGAGAGCACTTGATCCTTGCGCGGATCAAGGGGGAGCTACACCCTTGTGCGGGTGCTCCAACGAGGACTAGTGGGGAGTGGCGACTCTCCGATACCTCGACAAAACATCGCCGCGTTCCTTACTCTCTCTATTTACTTTGAGCACTTACTTTGAGCATTTACTTTGAGCAATTCAATACTTGTTTTACATCCATAGAATTGCTTGCTAGAGTAAGTTTGGAACTTAGGTTGTGAGGTTGTTGTGCATTAGTTTGATATAAACACTTTTCTAGGCACAAGGGGTTAATTGGGCTATCCGTAGGATTTGATTATTGCAAGAGAATTTAGAATTAGCCCAATTCACCCCCCTCTTGGGCATCTTGATCCTTTCAATTGGTATTAGAGCCTCGTGCTCACGTTTTTAAGCTTAATCGCTTAGAGCAAGATGTCTCATGGGGTTGGACCTCCTCCTATCTTTGAGGGAGATGATTTTCCATATTGGAAAATCTACATGGAGGCATACTTAGAAGCTCTAGATGTTGGAATTCTAAGAGCCGCCTCTCAAGGGTTTCCAGCACCTAGGAATGCCGCACAACTTCAAGGTGATGAAGTGAATTATGAAAAATGGAATGCAAAGGCTCGCAACACCATCTTTTGAGGCCTTTGCAAAGATGTGTTCAATCGTGTAAGGAACCACAAAGACGCCCATGCACTATGGTCGGACGTTTGTGCGCTCCATGAGGGAACCAAGAGTGAGCGTGAGGAACGCTATCATCTTATGATTAAAAAGCTAAATTCTTTTGAGATGTTTCCCAAAGAAAGTGCTAATGAGATGTATTCTCGATTAAATGTTCTTGTAGAGGAAGTCAATGGGCTTGGACTCACTCAAATGTCACCATCCGACGTTGTGAGAAAAATCTTGAGTGTCCTCCCTATTGACAAATATGGACACATTGTGACCGTGCTACATCAAGGTGATCTTTCCGCCGCTACACCGACACAAATCTTCGGAAAGATCAATGCTTATGAGATGTACATGCACATCACACCACAAGATGGCTCATCCTCTACAAAGAAGAAAGAGAAGGACTTAGCATTCAAAGCTAGCCAAGACAAGGGCAAAGCAAGACTTGAGTATGAGAGCTCAAGTGATGAAGATGATGAAGAAAGCCTTGCCCTCATGGTGAAGAAGACCACCAAGATGCTAAAAAGGCTAAACAAGAGTGGCATCAAGTTTGATGGCAAGAAGAAGAAGTTCTTCACTAGCTCAAGAAGAAAGCCAATCTCTGAGATGGATTGCTACAATTGTGGCGAACTTGGCCACCTAGCTCATCAATGCATGAAGCCCAAGAAAGACAAGTTCAAGAACAAGGGCAAGAAAGATGATTTAAGCGATGAAGATGAAAAGAAGAAGAACAAGCCATACAAGAAGAGAGATGGCAAAAAGAGGGAGTTCTACAAGAAGAAGAAGAGTGGCAAGGCCTATATTGTCGGTGATTGGCTCACGGACATTGATTCATCAAGTGGATCATCCGATGATGATAGTGACGATGAAAAGGTGGCCGCCATTGCTATTGATCTTGCATCTTCACCACCATCATCGCTATCATCCTCTACACACCTATGCCTTATGGCCAAAGGTGAACGCAAGGTAACTAAGAGTGATGATAGTAGTGATGATGAACATGCTAGTGATGATGATAGTGATAGTGATGATGATGACTCACCTACATATGATGATCTTGTCAAAATACTAAGAAAATATACTAAGATCATTAGAAAGAGTAGAGCTACAAATGAAAAACTTGATGCTAAAAATGATTCACTCTTAGCTAAGTGTGATACATTAGAAAAGGCTAATGATGAGCTCAAAGAAACAAATGATTCTATATCATCCAAACTCAAGGAGCTAAAATCTTCTAAGAAAGAGCTTAAAGATAAAAATGATAAACTTGAGTGGGTGCACAATGAGCTTATCACTAGTCACAACAAGCTAAAAGATGAATATACAACTCTAAAGATCGATTATGATACCCTTATTATTGCACAAGAATTCTTACCAAATGAGCCACATGATGCTACTAACCATGTTGTTAAGATTGATATAGCTACCTCATGTGACGATTTAATTGATGAAAGCATTGAGCATGGATCTAGTAGCAAAGGCAAGCAAGTGGTTGAGTGCAATGACTATGATGAGTATGTCAAGCTCAAGAGTGACAATGAGAAGCTCATGAAAGATCTTGAAGAGATGAAAAGTCACAACACCATCGTGCTAGAAACTCTTGATCATGACAAAGAGGTGATCCTTGAGAATGAGAAGCTAAAAGAAGAAAACAAGAAACTCAAGGAGGAGAAGAACAATGATATTCTCAAGGAAGAGAACAAGAAGCTCAAGATGGAGAAAGAGCATCTCAAGGTGGGATTGAGCAAGTTTGCTAGAGGCAAGCATCTCCAAAGTGAGCTACTCATGAATACCATCATGAAGATGGATAGAAGTGGCATTGGATATATGGCAAGTGTAGAGAAGAAGAAGGCTCAAGCTCAACACCAACAATCAAAGCCAAAGCCAAAGCCAAAGAGATGTTTTGAGTGTGGACAAGAAGGCCACTTTGCTCATGAGTGTCAAACTCCACCACCACAACCCTTGCCCAAGCATGCTAGACCCTTTGCTTTCAATGCTCACTACATACTTAGAAAAGATTCGAGTGGAAAGATGAAAGTCATGTTCTTAGGTCCCCCCAACAAGAGCAGGCCTAAGAAAATTTGGGTGGCTAAGTCACTTGTTGAGAAGGTGAAGGGCCCTCAACAAGCTTGGATCCCTAAAACTTGAATCTCTTGTGTGTAGGTGAACTATAAGACCGGTGGAAGTCATTGGGTTATTGATAGTGGTTGCACTCAACATATGACCGGTGATCCTCGTATGTTCACCTCACTAGATGAAGAGGTAGATGGACAAGAGAAAATAACATTTGGAGATAATTCAAAGGGCAAGGTCAAAGGATTAGGCAAAGTGGCAATATCAAATGATCATTCCATCTCCAATGTGCTCTATGTTGCTTCATTGAGCTTCAACTTGCTATCCGTTGGGCAATTGTGTGATCTTGGCTTTCAATGCTTATTCACCGAGAAGGAGGTTGTTGTATCCAAAGTAGATGACAATCAAGTGATATTCAATGGATTTAGATACAACAACTTATATCTAGTTGACTTCACCTCCAAAGATGCAAACTTGAAGACTTGCCTATTCACCAAAACAACACTTGGGTGGCTATGGCATAGAAGACTTGCTCATGTTGGGATGAACTCACTCAAGAAGCTTATGAAGAATGATTTGGTGAGAGGGTTGAAGGATGTGAAGTTTGAGAAGGACAAGCTTTGTAGTGCATGTCAAGCTGGCAAGCAAGTTGCAAACACTCATCCAACCAAAGCTTTCATGTCAACCACAAGAGTGCTAGAACTCCTACACATAGATTTATTTGGACCAACAACATACAAGAGTTTGGGAGGAAATCTCTATTGCCTTGTGATTGTGGATGACTATTCAAGATATACATGGGTGTTTTTCCTTCATGACAAATCCGAAGTTGCATCTTGTTTCAAGAAGTTTGCCAAGAGAGCTCAAAATGAATTTGAAGTGAAGCTCAAGAAGATAAGAAGTGACAATGGCAAAGAGTTTGACAACACAAACATAGAAGCTTATTGTGATGAAGTCAGAATCAAACATGAAGTCTCCGCAACCTATACTCCTCAACAAAATGGTGTAGTTGAGAGGAAGAACCGGACTTTGATCACTCTTGCAAGGACAATGCTAGATGAGTACAACACCCCCGAAGCTCTATGGGCGGAAGCAATCAACACCGCATATTATGCATCCAACCGCCTATTTCTTCAAAAGTTCCTTGTCAAGACACCGTATGAGTTGCTCAATGGGAAGAAGCCGGACGTCTCCTTCTTTAGGGTGTTTGGTTGCAAGTGCTACATCTACAAGAAGCGGCAACACCTAGGGAAGTTTCAAAGACGGTGTGATATAGGTTTTCTTGTTGGCTACTCATTGAAATCCAAAGCATATAGAGTATTCAATCATGCCATCGGCTTGGTTGAAGAAATATATGATGTAGAATTTGATGAATCTAACAGCTCCCAAGGAGCACATGAGAATCTTGATGATGTAGGTGATGAACCGTTGAGGGAGGCTATGAAGAATATCCTGGTGGGAGACATCAAGCCAAAAGATGATGAAGATGATGTACAAGTCATTAACCAACCTTCTTCATCAAATGTACCACAAGATGGTGAAAAAGATGGGAGAGTAGAAAATGAAGATACTCATATCTCCCATGAGCAAATGGTGGTACAAGCACAAGATGTTGATGCTCCACAACCTCCTCCTCAAGTGGTCAATAGAAGAAATATACCTCTCCTACAAGATCATCCACAAGATCTCATCATAGGGAGTCCATCAAAGGGTGTAATGACTCGATCTCAAAAACTTACTTCATTTATCGCTCATCACTCTTTTGTCTCTTGCTATGAGCCTACCAAGGTAGAAGAAGCTCTTAAAGATCCAGATTGGATCAATGCCATGCATGAAGAGTTGAACAACTTCACTCGCAATGAAGTTTGGAATCTTGAAGAGCGACCAAAAGGTGCAAGAGTCATTGGAACAAAGTGGGTGTTCCGCAACAAGCAAGATGATCAAGGTGTTGTTGTGAGGAACAAGGCAAGACTAGTTGCAAAGGGATTCTCTCAAGTTGAAGGTTTAGATTTTGGAGAAACCTTTGCACCGGTTGCAAGATTAGAAGCCATCCATATCCTTCTTGCATATGCATCACATCATGAAATGAAACTATATCAAATGGATGTGAAAAGTGCATTCTTAAATGGCTTTATTAATGAACTAGTCTATGTTGATCAACCTCCTGGGTTTGAAGACCTTAGATATCCTAATCATGTTTATAGGTTGTCCAAGGCACTATATGGGCTTAAGCAAGCCCCAAGAGCTTGGTATGAGCGCCTTCGGGATTTCCTTATTGAGAAGGGCTTCACCATTGGGAAGGTCGACACCACACTATTCACCAAGAAGCTTGATAGGCATATCTTCATTTGTCAAGTATATGTTGATGATATCATCTTTGGATCATAAAATGAAGACTCATGCAAAGAATTTGGTGAATTGATGTCTAAGGAGTTCGAGATGTCAATGATTGATGAGCTTACATTCTTTCTTGGTTTTTAAGTCAAGCAAATGAAAGAAGGCATCTTCATCTCCCAAGAGAAATACACAAAAGATCTTCTCAAGAGATTCAAGATGGATGAATGTAAGCCAATCAAGACCCCAATGCCTACCAATGGACATCTCGACCTAGATGAGGGAGGTAACTCGGTTGATCAAACTCTCTACCATTCTATGATTGGTAGCTTGTTATATTTAACCGCATCTAGGCCCGACATCATGTTTAGTGTGTGTATGTATGCTAGGTTTCAAGCTAGTCCTAAGGAAACACATTTAATTGCCGTAAAAAGAATCCTTAGGTATCTTAAGCACACGCCAAGCATTGGCCTTTGGTATCCCAAAGGAGCTTTATTTGAATTAATTGGCTATTCCGATTCGGATTACGCCGGATGCAAAGTTGATAGAAAGAGCACGTCCGGAGGGTGCCATTTGCTTGGTAGATCACTTGTGTCTTGGTCCTCCAAGAAACAAAATAGTGTGGCTTTGTCCACCGCTGAAGCGGAATACATTGCCGCGGGTGCTTGTTGTGCACAAATATTATACATGAAACAAACTTTACTAGACTATGGAGTAGTTCTAGAGAAAGTACCTCTTTTGTGCGACAATGAAAGTGCGGTAAAACTTACAAATAATCCAGTTCAACACTCTCGCACCAAGCATATAGATATCCGCCATCACTTTCTAAGAGATCATGTAGCTAAAAATGATATATCACTAGAAGGTGTAAGATCCGAAGATCATTTAGCGGATATCTTCACTAAACCGCTAGATGAGGCTACTTTTTGTAGATTGCGGAATTAGCTCAATGTACTTGATTTTAGTAACTTCACTAAAAATGAGCTCAATGTACATGTTTAATTTGTGGCAATGCATATAGGGCTTGTCTAACATGGTTAAGATAACCGCCGAAAAGCGTGTGAAGAAGCTTAACCTTGGATCAAACTTGACAAGCAACTAGATTTACTTACAAGTACTACATATGCATGAATGTTGTTTTGTCGTTTTGTTCCATTTGCCCTCTTGTTGCCTATTTTCTTAAAAAGAATTATAGCCTAAGGCAAAATATTTTGAAAAATATGAGGGTTTGAGAGAGGTCACTCACATCAGTCCCAATTGGTGTTTATTTGGATCTTATTCAAGATGGGACTTGATTGGGAACAGGCAGCGCGAAGAAAGGTTGAAGGTTTGCTGGAAAAGGTGCACCGGATGCTGCTGTCCAGCGTCCGGTCAGTTCATAGGAGGTGAACTGCTACTGAAGGAGTGACCGGACGCTGCGTCTGTGCGTCCGGTCAGGAAGGGTTCAGCGTCTGGTCGATCGAAGGATGATCAAGTTGTACTGACCGGACCCTGCCTGCGTCCGGTCATGGACCACCAGACGCGCCCGGTCCTGATTCTAGAGGATTTGGACCTCTCTGGAATCGACCGGACGCTAGGTGGTAGCGTCCGGTTGCTACCATCGGAGCGTCCGGTCAGTGGATCTCGCGCGTCTTAAGGACTCTTTTCCCCGTTTCCTTTTCTGTCATGATTTGGGGGATTACTTAACCTACCCGCGTCCTCTATCACCCGCCGTGACCTAGCCCAAGCCGCCACCGCAGCCTAGCTGCACGCCACCTGCGCCCGTCACCTCGCGCCCGCGCCGCCGTGCCCTCGCCTCGCCACGCCACCGTGCTCGGCCCCCGCTCGCCAGCCGCGCTCCAGCCGAGCCCGCAGCCGAGCTACAAGCCCCATCCTCATGTGCCTCCACCAGCCCGTCGCAGCCACGCGCCGCCGTCCCGCGCGCCACCGCGCCTGCTCAGCACCACACCATGCTCCAGCCTCCTCGCGCCCCAGCTCGCCGCTCCACCGTCGCCAAGGCTGTCCGTCTTCACGCCGAAGTGCCCTAGCCCTACCATCCCCTTGATTGGTAAGGCAAGCTTTATTTTCCAATCTTGATCTTCAATGGTGACCTAGATCGATTTGCAGTCTCTGATTCTCCATTACATTCAGGACATTTACCCTAACCCTAGCCCGGTTCCGAGGATCCCCCGCGTGACATCTTAGCTATTCTCGGTTCGCGGATCGTCAGGTAGAAAGCCATACGATTCAATTTTGCATCTACATTGCTTTCTCTATTAGGTTTTCGCATCTATTAGACATATGGTATTTATTTGTATATCCATCTATTCTATCGTGCAGCGAGTCGGTTCCGTTGTGTTTTGTCTGGCAGTTGGCAGTCAACTCGGAGCCAAGCTCGCGAGTAAGGATCGAGGCCAAGCCTCAAAAGCGGCAGTTTGACAGTTGATCTTCATCAGCGACAGTTCACCATCTTGTCAGTTCAGATGGCTCGCACCAAGAATGTTGGTGGTGGCCCAGGTGATGATGATCGAAGGCCCCCGCCTCGCCAGCCAGTCGGATCTAAAGGCAAGTCAACCAAGCAGGTAACATCCAAGAAGCGGAAGTATCCCGACGCAGAGACAGCGAGAGCAGCAGCTGTTGCAGAGGCCACAGAGCGTGCCGAGAGAGGTGGTACCCACAGCGGAGTTGTCATTGCAGATCAGCCAGTTTCACCCGTAGTCAGAGCTGCGATCGAGGGTGTTAGCGTCATCACGGTAGTCCAGCTGGGACTGCCACGCTTGTAGGACGACGGGTTGCCATTGAGGAGGGTCCGTCAGCATAGCAGCAGCCCCCACCAGCAGAGCCTTAGCTAGCTTAGGAGACTTAGGAGGGTCAGGAGACCGAGCCAGCACCTCAGCTACGCCGCTTGAGTCGTACCAGTGCTGTAGTTCCACCGAGGCTAGTTACACAGCATAGGGGTTCACGCCCTCCGCCCAGACCACAGGGTCCGCCTCTAGTGGTTCACCTCGACTTGAGGGCCGCTATAGCCAGGCAGGTTCAGCAGCTACGGTTTGTTGAGTTTGAGGTTTGGTTTCCTCCAAGGAGGGATGAGAGAGCAGCTGAGGGGTTCTACACGCCACTGCAGGAGGATTTCTACAATGCATATCTTAACAGTGGGGCAGTGTTTAGATCACAGAGGGTCTGTCAGATAGAGTCCATTGTGGCAGCAGCCGGAGAGAGCATTCGGCAATACTTGTCATATTTGCCAGGACTGACAGATTTGATTGGACGGACGAGCATATATGTACCTTCTTGGGTTCGTCAGTTTTATGCCTCGCTCTACATCGATCCTCATCACAGATTCATTCACTTTGCTTTTAAAGGCAAAGACTACAGAGTGACTAGTGGCAGAGCCAGGGAGATACTGAGACTACAGGAGCAGCCTGTAAAGATGCATGAGGTTTGCTATGGACACCAGGAGCCTCCTAGGCGTCCTCATGGAGGGCAGGTGCCCTCTACAGATTTAGTGCGGCATTGCTTCAAGGAGCCGTTTGGAGAGGGGTCGAGCAGAAACCCCAGTGACTTGACTCCTACAGCAAGGATACTAGAGGCCATCATCAGGAGGACACTGCTTCCTAGGTTGGAATATAGGGAGGGCCTGACTCGCTTACAGCTCTGGCTTCTCAATGCCATCATGCAGATGATAGTATTTGACATCCGGGACCTCCTTCTTTTAGAGATGGAGGATACTATAGCTGAGGGATTCAAGGGTCGCAGGCAGCTTCCCTATGCTCACTGGATCACGTTCCTCATCCACAGAGTTGTGCTTGATAAGCCCCCTAGCATGATGGATGAGTATACAGGTGCCACTACAGAGTTTCCAGCCTACAACCTATCACAGAGGATCAGACACACCACTCCTCAGGCACCCAGACAGCCTAGCCGTCGTCTCGACATGCCAGAGTCCGCAGCTCAGTAAGATGAGATCATCAGAGGGATTGCAGCCACTGAGGAGGAGGAGCTAGAGGCACAGCAGGAGTTGAGCGAGTATAGTGACAGCTCCGACGACGACTACCAGCCTATACCTCAGATGCCTCCACGCAGACATGATGCAGAGGCCGGTAGCTCCAGTTCTGCACCACCTACTCCGCAGACAGACCTCGCTCTCATAGCTATTCTTGAGCGGATGCAGCAGGATCAGACACGACAGGCACAGGAGACAGCTACCAACTTCGCACAGTTTCAGGCTCGTCAGGACGAGTTTCAGCGGCAGCAGCAGCTCCTTCAGCACCAGCAGTTACTTATGCAGCAGCAGCTCATGGGATTCATGCAGCATGTAGTGACAGCCATTGGGATCCCACTACCACAGACTTCGCCCTAGCTTGCACAGCCTCCTACCACTTCGACGACTCCAGCAGTACAGCCCATTGGGCTCCAGAGTCAGGGACAACCTCCAGCTCAGTTTACTTCACCTCCTGTACAGGTGTCCCAGTGGTTAGCCTCACCTAGTGTAGCCCCGCAGTTCACTCCTTATCACATGGGTTTCTCACCAGAGCAGTCTTCCTCGCTATTCGTGCCTGACACATCAGTCTCCAGGAGTCTTGGAGCATCTTTCAGCGAGTTGACCGGCATGCCTACTCCGCCTCACATGCATACTGCCAGTCCATCTATAGCAGCTCCAGCTATCATGACTACTCAGAGGCTCCCCTCGTCTGTCGCCTCGTCAGATCCTACGACAGACATACTTGCAGCTTCATAGGCAGCACCAGCCCCAGCTCAGACCCAGACCGCTTCAGCGACACTTCCTACTTCAGAGGGTCAGTCAGTTCAGAGCTCAGGGTCTGATGATGATGGCGCCCAGTTCCATCTTGCTCCACGTACTTCAGCGCCCGACTCGTCCGCTGTAGCCCCGCCGATCGACCCTTAGGTTTTGGTGTTTGACGCCAAAGGGGGAGAGGGTTTGAGTATGTAGACTTAGGGGGAGCGAGTTTTAGGGGGAGCTAGTTATCTAGTATTAGCTTATTATATACATTTGGAGTTTTATTTGTGTGATACACTATTACTTATGCATTCGTGTGTTTACTTTCATGCATACTATTATATATATGTGATAGTGCTATCTATGTGATTGTGATATTTGACATGTGTGATTTCTACTTTGCATTATCTATATGTCATATCACTTGTGTAATGCTCACTTGCCTTTTGCTTCCGCGTTTATACTTCGAAGCAAATGAGCTTTGTTATTTGTACTCATGCTTAATTCATATCCTTTGAGTACATTGTGTTGGTTTGGGTCATATAAGCTTGACTAACTCTTTTGTTCTTATTGACAAAAGCTTATATGAACCAAGCCCGTCAAAAACCTCACTCCACAACATACTCGAGGTAGTATTGTCATCAATCACTAAAAAGGGGGAGATTGAAAGCATCTAGGCCCCTAGTTGGATTTCGGTGATTAATGTCAATACAAGATTACTATGACTAACATGTGTTTTGCAGAGGCAATTAAGTTAGGTCATGGTAAGGGAGATCGATTGGGCAATCGAGGTTGTCATGCCCCTACGATGGAAATCGTTTTGGTTTTCAAAGGATGGACGACAAGGTTAATGATAACTAGTTCTAAGTGTCGATTGGAGTTGGAGAGACACTTAGAGTAGTTTAGAACTTTGTTTTTCCTTTGGCGTACTATGAAGGGGGGTATGAACGGGTAGCTTGACCTAGTTGAGTCTAGTGAGTTATGTGTGGTGCACACTTGTTTAAACTAGCTCTAGGTAGCTCCTATGAATGCCTAAGATCCTTTGGAGCAAACTTCATTCACATATGTTCGAAAGTTGGAAGTGAATGGAGGGTCAAACACTGACCGGACGCTGGCTCCGGTGTGACCGGACGCTGGCCGTAGGGTCCGGTCAGTTCATTTGACCGTGAAGAACAAGTCTGGAGTGACCGGACGCTGGAAGGTCGTGTGACCGGACGCTGAGGGCTAGCGTCCGGTCGACTCCAGTAAGGGTCCAGACTTGGGAAAGAGTGACCGGACGCGTTCGGTCAGTGGTGACCGGACCCTGAGTATCTAGCGTCCGGTCGTTTACAGTAAGCATCCAAGAGCGACCGGACGCGTCCGGTCGGTACTGACCGGACCCTGACAGCGTCCGGTCATCATTTGAAAACTATTCGCGGGTTGAACTGACCGGAGCGTCCGGTCAAAACGATCGGAGCGTCCGGTCATCCCGCAGAAGCTCATAACGGTTTGTTTTTCAGGCTGCCTTATAAATAGAGGCTCCACTCGTGAGTGGAGCAACTTTTGCTCATTCCAACAGCTGAGAAACACATTTGTGAGTGCCAAGAAGAGCAAGGTCCTAGTGAGGTGTTTGTGATTTGAGAATCCAAGAGAGTAGCCTCACTAGCAAATCAAGAGTAGCAAAGTGTGCATCCATTTTCTCATTAGGCCTCGCGTGGTCAAGTGAGAGTTCGTGCTTGTTACTCTTGGTGATCGCCATCACCTAGACGGCTTGGTGGTGATTGGGAGTTTGGTGTTCACCCGGCGGAGCTTGTGGGTGACCCAACTCAAGTTGTGAGCGGCTTTGGGTGATTCGCCGCGACGGAGTGTCGAAGAATCAACCCGTAGAGAGCACTTGATCCTTGCGCGGATCAAGGGGGAGCTACACCCTTGCGTGGGTGCTCCAACGAGGACTAGTGGGGAGTGGCGACTCTCCGATACCTTGGCAAAACATCGCCGCGTTCCTTACTCTCTCTATTTACTTTGAGCACTTTCTTTGAGCATTTACTTTGAGCAATTCAATACTTGTTTTACATCCATAGAATTGCTTGCTAGAGTAAGTTTGGAACTTAGGTTGTGAGGTTGTTGTGCATTAGTTTGATATAAACACTTTTCTAGGCACAAGGGGTTAATTGGGCTATCCGTAGGATTTGATTATTGCAAGAGAATTTAGAATTAGCCCAATTCACCCCCCCTCTTGGGCATCTTGATCCTTTCACATGCCATGAAGGCGGTGGGGTCATAGACCACAGAATAAGGGGAGTATTGCAAGGGAAAATTTAAACAACAAAGGTTCCCTTCACAACAAGGGATAAGGAATTTAAATCCAACGAGAGATTTGTTTTAAAAAGATTCAAGTGTTCTATTAGGACATCCACAATTAGTCAATATAGTGTTCTATGTTCCAATCACAACCGATCGCTAGTATCTGAATGGCAACCTCTCTTACAACCCGCTTAATATCGCCCATGAAACTCTTAAGCACATCTAACGAAACTTATGGTAGATGAACGCAATAAACACAGCGAAATAAACAAAATGCATATTCCGAATGGTCTTACACGGGTACAAGGTATAGGCATTCAGTCTCTCATTCCCGATACAGCATTCACCTTCCCTACTGGCGGACGATCTCAACAACTACGGACGAACAACAACGGCAAGAATACACTACCAGAGGACAACAACGAAAAACACTACTATTACGGGTACATCATCCCAAGGCACTAATCTATGTCTTCTTGTGGCAACGGCTGAGTGAGAGGGGCCAAGGGTTCTGCTTCTAACACTTCCTACAGTGGAGGTGCTGGCGGTTCTGCATCACCGGTTCTGCTCCTTTCAGGTGGGTGGATAGGGATCCCTTCCAAGATCGGGGCATCCTGCCTTCCATCAACCAGCGACCTCCGCCTAGCCCTAGTGAATAGATAGGCCTCACCCAGCTAATGGATATGCCGATCTTTAGCCTCCTTTAGAGCTTCCTCCATGGTAGCCTCCCAACTCTTAGCAGCTATAGCTCTGGCATGCGCTTCGGCGAGCTGCGCCTGGAGCATCCGGTTGAAGACCTCGACTTCCTCGGCGTGCTGTAGGCACGCCCTTAGCTCCAAGGCTTGCCGGTCATACTACTCATCTAGAGCGAGCATGTATGTGGTCAAGTTTACCACGGTGGGACTGTCCTCTTGCGCATCATGCCTTTGCAAAGCCTCCATGCAAGCCCTCCATGCCCGTTGGTTCCTATCCAAAGGTGGAAAGAACCGCTTAGGGGTACGGGCAATGGGCTCCTCATAGATCTGGCAGAGGTACCACCAGGCTTTGTGGGCCACGACCTGGTAGGTGTCGGTGAAGCTAAACCCGGTGGCGGTCACACTCTAGGCTTCAGTGAGGTTGGGGAACTCTTCACTCTTCCCGATGTAGACGGTAACCTCACATCACTCGGTGCCATGTTCCTCATACTCTCGGCCCTCATACTTAGGATGACCTTTGACTCTGAGCTTTTGCAAGGTGGCATGCAGGATTCTAGAAAAACCCTCAACGTTTAGGCAATAGGTACTAACCCAGGTTCCTGCCATCTCTGGCGGTGGTTGTAAGGAAGGCTGAGCGAAAAGCTAGCTCAAAGGAAAAGCTAAGCGAGCTAAAATGCACCGAGTGGTGATACCAATGGCTAAGTCAGGCTCTGCTTATAAAGGCGAAGCGTTCAGTGGTCCTAGCGCGGTTCACTAGGGTTCCCGCGCGGGATCACTACGGCGAATCGACCAAATTCCGCGCATTCGAGGCGAGCGATGTCCAAGGCCATTACTGACTAGCATGACTGTAGGGTAAGGGTCCGACAAGAGCATAGAAAATAGGTATGGGGAGACGTGGGTCACTATAGGCGCGAACCATGGGCGAACACGGAGCACGAAGCCATAGTGCAGACCTAACTCTAGAATAGGAACGAGTCGTTCGTGCACAATACGACATGCGTGACACCTATGGATAGCGTATCTACCAGCAATACTGCACTATAATGCACAAACAGGATATGCATGAATGCACATCCTATACGTCCTTTCACTGTTATCAACATATAGGGCAACCGTTCTCAGATTTTTGGCACAACGTTCTCTCCCTGTAGCTAATCGATACTATCGAACTATGCTTGAGTCAGTGTACCTGCAGAAACTTGGTTAACCCTATCTAAGTCAGTAGAGTGCCATCTACCCTAGATATATAACCATAGTAATAGGGCTACTTATATAACTTCGCATACAAACGTCCTAACTTTTTGCAAAAATGGGTTGCCAAATTTTAGTTTAGAAAACGTTTTCGAAGCCTTATTTCCTCATTTGCGCTTTGATACCACCTGTGGCAGAACCGCCTAATCTAATGCCTCACAAGAGTGCTCGTCTTCCATTAAACGCTAAGCACTCGAGGGAGAACACTAAATTACTTGGTTCTATCGGACACACCCCAGGGGAGAACCTAAAAATCCACATTTTTGCCATAAGAATCACAAATGAGAGAATAAAGTTTACATCATTCTGAACCATTTCTTACATCACTTTTAATACAACATCAGAGTATAATATTTATTTACTATAACAGTGAAATGTAATTATATTATCAGAGTTATGAATAACTGAATGTAACAGCGGAATATAAACATGTGATCGAGATTATAGCGGAAATAAATATCTATTCATGACATGTTGAAGTATTGATATATAACCACTATGACAACAGATTATAAACTTTCATTTATAAAAACATTTGGTGAGAGTTATAAATAACAACTACGATCGCAGCGTAAAGAAATTCCTTGCTGAGCCCACCAGCAAGTATCCACACACAAGGGTCAGCTCTAGCATCCACCTGTCATCTGCAACAGGGGAATAAACCCTAAGTACTCAATTATACTCAGTAAGACTTACCCGACAGGAGGAAAGACAAGACTCCAAGGATATGCAAGGCTATCTGGCTTGTGGGTTTATTGCATTTGCAGGAAGCATTACTAAGCGTGCGTCCTTATATTCGATTTTTATTAATAGCCGCATTGGTTCATTAACTAACCATTCTATGTAAGCACTTATGCTACTGTCAAGCAGGTGGTAAGCAATTAGATTTCCCTTTTTCCCTCTTCATCTTTTATCTTTCAGTTCTTACTACGATGCTAAATCGTAGATAAGCCGTACCGGATTTTCTGACGATTCGCGAATCAATGCCCCCAGCTGGGTACCCCAAAAACACACGTCCCGCTTGTACCCCAGGCACAAGCCAGACCAACCCATCACTCTCCTATCTCGGATGTCCAGGTCCCCGTCCAAACTGGGACTCCAAGCCCCTGCCCCTGAGTCTCAAACTCAGTGCGGTGCATGGACCTCCACCAAAAATAAAACCCTAACAGTCGGTCCGGAAAGAGCTGGATTAGCGATAAGAGAGCAACAAGTCTTCCAAGCGCCCCATACATAAGTATGTGCTCAGGATAATAAGTCTGTGACTTGCCTAGAATCTTATGCAACGATCGGTCCTTAACCGACCAGATAGGGAAAATAGTGTAACCAAGCTATGCCCCATGTCTACGGTGACACAACCTCTTACACTCACTAATACACAAACCATATCCCTGCCTGGTCACCATTTTTCCTTTCCACCATTTATATTTTCCGAGTGATAATATTACAGTAATATATTTCCTATCTCTCGCGGGTGATAGGCAATCACTCGACTTCTACTGGAGTCCTATAGCATAGCATTCTATACGATCATGTCATACTAGTAAGACTCATAAGATAAAGATATATATGCAAATGGGTTCCATTCAACTCCTTAAACTTAATGCACAATTATAATTTAAACTGCAGAAAGTAGGGGTTATGCACCGGGGCTTGCCTGGGTAAAATATAACCAAAAGTTAGTATTTGCATCTTCAGATCATCCACCATCATCTGCATAGAAAGCCCACTGCATCATCTCCTGGAGAGAATACCATTACATCACCTTTGAATTCCCAATCATCCTTCGATTGATCCGTTGATCCATCATCGTACCTATATGATATGCATGCGATGTAATACAAAGATGTAATTAATCAACTGCAATCATGACTCATAAAATACGATTTACGCCTCTCAAGTTAGCAAGCTAGTCCCAACGATGACCGTACTTAGGCTGCCTATACACGTTGTTAGATAAGGCGTTATTTCTCAATAATAAGTTTAGTTATATAAACCAAGGTGTTTCTTTATTTCATTCTATCGGTTTAATCATTATTCGAAATAGAGCCTCATTATCTATCTAGCACACTAATTATTCTGGAGCTATAAAAATTATAGTGAGTACCTAATACTGATAGGAACCTACTATAGAAATTTTGGATCCAATACTATTACCAATTTATCATAGAAACTCCTACAAGTTTATGTCTTAACGATATTAAGTATCTCAATTTAATTATATAGTTTCTAAGAATATTATCAAATTATGCGAACAAAATATACTAACAGGTAGAGCATTATTTTAGGAACTTAACAAAACTGGTTTCACTATTTTTGGACAACTACACAATTTTATATTGATTTTTCAAGTTATCTAGAAACTTATATTAGAAAAGTATTTATAAATTGAAAAGGGGCCGGCGACAACCCAACTAGCCGGACTGGCGGCCCAGGCGGGCGCCGAGCAGGCCTGCCCAGCGCAGGAGGACCAAAGGCCGATCCAGAGGATGCGTGGCCTAGGCGCGGAGTGCGGCCAACGGCCCAAGTGGCACGCAGCCAGAGGCCCAACGACCGGGAGCGGGGCAGCGGCCCAATCAGCCGGCCGTGGCCCAGGCGGGGCGCAGCGCTCGCGGCCAAGTCACGCTCACGTCCTAGCCATGACGGTCCGCAACGTAGGAACAACGACAACAGGCCGGCCCAGGCGGCTGATGTTGTTGCACAATTGCAAAACGACCCCTGCACTTTCTCTATATCAACCCGCGGTACAACGCGCTATTTATGTTAGTCTAGTATTTTGCAATAGGGACCCTGTATAAAGTTTGTGCTTGGACGTATACCCTTCTTCATCTTGCTTCCCTTTTCTAGGAGGAGAGCGCGCGGGGATGGCTGGCACCGATGGCGCAGCCAAGCAGGAGCGCTTCACCGGCGCGGATGACAGCGAGGCGGCCCTAGCGGGGTGCGGCAGCAGCGCGGACCACGGAACGCGGGCGCGCTCGCTTGCAGGAACGGGCCAACATCAGCGGGGCGCTGCGGCTCAGCTGGTTGCGAGCGGAGTTGGGACGCCGGTGCAGGACGCGCGGTGCGAGACGCGGAGATGGAGCAAGGAGAGACCGTGAGATATGGTGAGCAAGGCGAGCAGCGGCCTGGCTTCCTCAAGAAGCCGAGGTAGGAGGCAGCAGACAAGCGCATATGGCAGGGCGTGGGCTGTCAAGGCTTCCCTGTGCGGTGTAGTGAAATAAGAGAGAGGAGAGAGTGCACGACACAGCACTGAGGACAGACAGAGATACGACAGGGGCAGACAGAGGTAAAGCAAAGGAGGAGGAGCTGGTCAACTACCATAGTCATGCGGATAGGATAGCCATCTCCAGATAGAGGCAAGGCGGGGGAGGCGGGCGCGGAGAACAAGGAGAAAGGCAAGGAAAGGCGGAAGAGTTTCTGGAAGTGATCGATGTGGTCTCCTAGTTTGCCATGCACATCGTGCCGAGCACGTCACACAACGATGACTATTGTAGAATGCATTGTGGCGGTGTAGTTTAATATAACCTTTTATTTAGCACCATGTGAGTATCATGATATAGGTATAGAGCATGAATTTATTGATTCTCTTTTCATGTAATGATTTGTCTACAGTTGAAGTTACGAGCACGACGTTGGAGCCAGATTGTTGTATAGGAATGGCTTTATCCTTTTGGACATCGTTTTCTTTTCACTATCACAACATCGTCCGGAAAATGTTTCCAAAAATTAGTTTGATAGCAGTACGTTGATGAAAGAAATAGGCTAATCCCATAGCCTGAGCGTAGCATGGCCGGCGGAGCAACATGGCGCGATGCGAAGGAATTGGATAGTTTTTAAATTCTAACTTCGATTTTTGAGCCATCGTACATATATATATATATATATATATATATATATACTATTAATAACTTTTACTTACTAAAACAAAAGTTGCATTTTTCTCAATTAAATTTGCGCTCCCGATTTATTCAAGTACTAAATACAAACTATATATTTTATTTTGTTTATAGTTTTAATCTGATTAACTTACACCAACAATTACTTCACGTAAAAGTTCATACTTCACACTAACCCGTAGAACCAAAAATATTTAAGCGCTATTTAATTACTTTGCTCAATATCGTTTGCTAAAAATGACGTTTTAAACATAAGCTCAATATTTAAATTTTAAAATCCGAGAAACTTGTTTAGGAAATTTTTCTTAGGCCTAAATCAGCAGTGCTAAATAAGATCGTAACACCAGGTGTTACATCTACTATATATATATATATATATATATATATATATATATATATATATATATATATATATATATATATATATATATATATATATATATATATATATATATATAGTCCTAATTGCGTTTTAGACTTTTGTTTTTGTTGTGGTCCTTGGTCGTATTCAGCCCGTTCGGCTGATCAGTTCTTTCCTTGTTTCAGCTTATTCTCTCTCACGGAATACTATTGAATCATCCGAAATTCTAGAGGAGAGCAGCCTTGTAGTAATAGCCCTCTTTCAATTTTGCTATCTCGTATCTAGGTAAAAAAACTTCTACCTACATCCGACTTTTATGGGCATGTCATAAAAAAAATCGGATGTTTTAAAGGACTTCATGACCTAGATCAAAGATGTTGTAAGAATCGGGTGAAATTTTCCTTCCCTGCACCTAATTTTTTTTACTTACACCAATTCTACCTAGAAATTACACCAAAATAATCGATGTAATTCTCTAGAACAAGTTAAGTGTAAATCTAACATAAGTCAACAGTAGGTAAAATTGGAGTTTTTGCTTCTGATACGGTTCGGGTGAAAAAGGTTGATCTAGCACTCAAGTTGTTGACTTCTGATGTGAGTTAGCTATAAACAAATGTGAGTTGTTGACTTCTGATCGGTCAGAAAATTCATGGCTTTTGTTCACCGTGCACGTCTGAAGGACTGTTATGATGGTTCCTAGTATATTAGGTGGATGGTTGTTGACATGTTTTAGGGCTCTAGCGCTTTGGCTCCATGCGGAAGCCGAGAAGCACCACCAAATGGCGATTTCGACAGCAGTTTCTCCCTCGACTCAAGTTGGAGCAATTCATGTTCTTTTACGTCGAGTGGGGAGTGAAAAAACATCTACTCCTCTCTCCCCCTCGGCATTTCATTCAGTGTTGTGCTCCGTCGTTGCTCTTCCTCACTTGCTCGCATGCCACTCGTACTAGTGACACTCTTCTCTGCCTCTTCTCATCCTATAGCTCTCCTCTCTACCCTCTATCTTGTTGCTCCACATTGTGGGTGATGAGTAGTGGCTTGTTGACGGTGCAGATCCGCAACAATGATCAAGGAAGACGACACAGGGAAGGGAGGATCTATAGTGGTGAGGTCTGCTATGATGATTCCTAGCTAGGTTGATGAATCTCAGCACGTTTAGGGACTGTTTGGTAGCGCTTCAGCTACTCTGCTCCATGCGAGAATCCGAGGAGCGCTACCAAACAATGATTTTGTGGATAGCTTCTACCATGAATTGAGCCAAAGCGAATTCAACATTGATTGGGGGTCCAAAACAAGGTACTTCCATCAATTCCCTTCCACGTCGCTCTTACGGCAGCCCTGTCTACCCTCACGCCACCCGTCCTAGAAAAAATCTACTCCCTGTCAATTCCCTTATGATGCCTGTCTTAAAAATAATTAACAGAGACATGCTTATACTTGGAGGCCACTTAACATAGATGTGTCCGTCTCTGTTACTTAGAGAGGTTGTCTTCTAAAAGCATTTTTTTCTCGTGGTGCATCAAACTACTAATTAGAAGCATGAAAAATGGAATGAAAATTCTGGCATAACACACTTATAGACAAAAAAAAAAAGGATAATATGCGCCCCAACAACAACTGATAGGCTGGACTAAGTGGTTCCTTTATATAGATTTCTTTCTAGAAAAAGAACCCAAATAAGAATTGGATATCAAGTAGAATATTAAAGGAAGATAAACGTGCAAAAACTAATGTCTTTTGTTCTTTTTCAAGAAAACGAGAAGGACAAGAATAGCTAGTTAGTACGAAAACTATTTATATCTATATCTAATATTAAAGATGATAGATTTCTTTCTTTCATCTTTCACTCTCTGTGTCCATCGATCACTCATTTCTCTTACCTCACCCAGTTCGTTGTTCCTACTCTTATCATTTTCGCTTTGAGTTTTGAGCTGCAAAAGTTTCATTGGCGTCACACCACTCATGTCATGGTCTAGCCGCTCTAGCCCATTCACGTCGCAGCGGACGTGCGGACGTGTGACTTGCCTTACACCCGTAACCGGTGCACACAATAACCATCTATTTAAGATGAGTCAATCTCCTATCAACTTTGCATACATGATTAATCATTTACTACACTAGCACTTATTTTAGCCCTTGAAATTCATTTAACTTAAGATTGGGCTAGGACTAAATAGATCCAACAAAAATTGATAGCTCATTATCATTGGCATTAGCAAGAAAAAAAACATAAGATTTGTGTTTCAAATTCACTATAAGAAATATTTTCATAATATTAATCCATATGTTGTGAAATTATAAGGATTCTTTGAAATAGATGATCAAAGATAATAGTGTTTAACATTGAATAAAACTAATGTGACATGTAAAAAAGAAGAGTATATATATTCAAGAGCGTTAAAGCACTTTTGGTAAAACTAGCAACATGATCTCCACTTTCAAGAACGAGAAAAAGACTTTCTTCGGGAGAGAGGCAGAAGGAGGGAGATGCTGAACGTCATGTTTGCTTGGCTTATAAGCCGTACTTTTTTAGCCAATAAATAATATTTTTCTTTCACCACAACCGGCCAAACGAGCGGGACAGAAAACATTGCCACCAGAGCTTCCGTCCAAAACCTACCGATGTGCCGTCGCAATTCCACAAAAGCAGGCACTGGCGAGGTGGAGCGAGGAGGAATCCACCCAGGCGGACGCACCCCGAATAAACGTAGGCCACACACGCGACGCCGCGAGCGGCTCTGCGAGAGCAGCGAGCGAAACACACCCTGTCCGCGTCGGCTCCAGCTTCCAGCCGCCAAGCGGAGCGGGGACGCGCCGGCTGGTCGCTGGAGCCAGGTGCGCTGCCCGCTGCGCGTGGGAAAGGCGCCGCCGTCATGTGACGTCGCCGGCGCTCGCACGAGCCCCACCTCCCCGCACCACAGCCATAATACTACTCCGTCAGACCACTCTCTCCTGCCTGCCCGCCTCTCCATAATAAAAATCTCCCTCCTTCCTCTCCTTTTCTCTCTCTCTGCCTCTCTTTGCGCGCCTGTGACTGTGATTCTCTCCGCTGGCGCCGGGATGCAAGGTGATTCTCTTCCTCTGTTTTCTTCCCCGCCTCTGTTTCCTTGCCAAGATTCCTTCCGCTTCGGCGTTGTATTGTATGCTCTCTGCCATGGCTCCGCGGCCGCAATTCTTCTCCTCTCGTTTCGCTGGGCACGCAGCTACGTACAGCCCTGGTTAGGCATGCATGTCAAGTACGGTAGCTTTTGCGGGTGGGTTGCTGTTGATTCCGACAGCTGATTCGAGGGTTTTGAGGTTTCTGCCATGGATGCCCACGGCTAAGCAATTGCTGCTCGGTTCATTCAGATCTGTCCTGTCCTCTGTCTCGTGTTGCGTGGTCACCGGAGTTGCAGCGTGAATTCGGTGGCTCTGAGGGGAGGCCCTTGCTGCTCGAGCTCTGGACTGCTCTTCAGGTTTTGGCCAGATACTGCTCGCGATTTGTCGCAGACCAGGTTTTGGCCACTGGAATCTCTCTCTCCGTCTCCGATGAAGGTGTCCGAGACAACGATCTGAGAGTTGGTTAGTGTACCGAGGTTTACGCTAACTATTTCCCCGTTTTGATTTCTTTCTGAAATTGTTCCTAAATCAAGACTGGAGTAACTCCCTTTTTTTTTCAAAATCAAATCAAAGCGAAGAATCTTTATCCTTTCTCCATTTCAGGCAAGCGGCAGCATATCCCATCACTAAACTAGTAAACTTTGTTCATGGCATGTGTCGGTAGGTAGCCCAATTCGGTGTGTTCGGCCGATTTTACTCTGCTCGAATTTTCGAGGTTGCTTCATTTTTTCCCACTTCCAATGTTTTTTGGGGAACATGTGTTACGTAGAATACTATTATAGTTCAGATTTTCCTTTTGAGAACTTCAAATTTAACGTGAACTTTTTGTTGTTGTTGCAATTAGCATAATTTTGCATGATCTCTACGAACTTCCCATGTCTGATTTCACTTTTTTTGGGCGGACGCCAGCAAGATTTCACTGAAAAGAACCGATTCTCATGGCCCTGATATTCTTTTTCCGCGGCTATTGGAATCGCTGTATCGTCGAGTCAACTGAATCGCTCTTCCTATTGTCTTAGAAAATTTGCTCAAGGGTATGAGCTCTCACCCAGCTGGCCAGCTGTTTGTAACGTATAGGAATTTTTCTTGTACGGTTTTAGGCATACAGTACGTATGACCTGAGCAGACCTGAATTATGTACTTCTGCAAGAAAGGTTTGTACGGGCTGGTATCATCATTACCGACTGATTCATGAACAATCGTGCATTAAGCTATGTGATATCCATTTGTTTTTTTCTCAAAATTGTTTGCATAACGCCGCAACCTATCTAGGGATCGATAACTAGGAAAGTCAACTTGATTAGCCGAGATGTCAACGTATCTTTTTTTTTTGGAGAGCAGAAGATTTTAACATGCCTTTGTATTGCACAAACTCTTGTTCTCAAGTAATCATGGTGGTCCTCAATGATTTTATTGTCTCAGGCTCATGTTTGTGCTTGGCATCTTTTTCTTCTTCATTCATTCATCAAAACTAACTCTAGCACCCAAGGTAAAGCTAATTATCGGAAAAATAAAAGCCTTATATCAAACGCAAGTAGAATAGTTAGGCCACTTGTTGTTTTACTCTGTTTTTTTACCTTCAACTATTAGTGTACCATAGTTGTGGTCTGCCAACAAAATATAGATCTATTTTTGATAAAAAAAAATTCTGGTCAACGTTCTTCCTAATTATGATTGGTTGTTGTCTGTTTACTGGCGCTACTATAATGAATCATTTTCTCAAGTGCGGTAAATAGAGATTTTCCTTACGTAGTTCTATGGTTAAGTTCAATTGCATGACTCGGTGGATGGTGTCAATTATGAACCCTAAATAATAATAATAAACCATTCTTACTTATTGAGCACCATATTTGGAGTACAAGAATTTCACGGGATAGTAATTATATACTGTTGTGAAATTTTTGCATGCCAAATGGGATCTAAGTTTTTTCTAGAACAGAATCTCAACGATGTTTCTACTCCTTTTTGCAGTGTTGTAGTCTGAAGAATTCGCTGGCAGCGCACCTTGGCTTCCTCTGCTTCTTATTGATGATCAACTGTCAGTGAACATAACTATACAGTTTAGTCTATCAGAGAGGTCAAGTACCTCCTGGATCACAATTTTTATACTGGAGCAAGACAGTAATGGACCGGGCAGACACATCTGGCTTTGTTAGCGGTGGATCAGATGGTACTTCACTGCTGCTGATATTCTTTCACTTCGTCTACTCGACTGTGCACATATAAGAGATCAGTAAAGTAAACCACTGATCTCACTGTGCAGAAATACAGTCTCCTCATTGTTGTTCGTCCACCACCTTCACTGTATTTTTCAAGTACTCAGCCTAGATGAATAACGGTTTCGCGGGTGTCCTCCACCGCGGAAACCAGGCTCTCATGGATGATTCTGCAGTGTCAATTGGTTTCTCAGTGACGAGCTACACAACGGGTAGCCATGGTCAGAATCAGATAACATTTGGCACAGACCAGCTGGGTTCAGCAGTGAACAGTAGCAGCAGCCATGGCCACAGAGGTTTTCAGAGGCCGATTCATGCGCCTGCTCAAGATGATGGATGCAGGCTAGTCCTCGGGCTGGGTCCGACGCCGGACCCGGACGTTAACTCTTGTGATTGTGATCAGCAGCAGCCTGCCGGAGCAGACAAGTCGAGACCACCTGTAACTTTGTTTGGCCAGAGCTTCTCCTTCGCTGATCCAGGGGCTCTGAGCCTTGGGATTCATCAGGGGCGAAATGCTGGAGCAACCAAACACTTGGGCGTAGCTGCCGGAACCATCATCTCCTTTTCCACTGTTGATGAGGGCTCCACGTCCGCCAGGAGAAGCTCCGGCGGTTACATGCCATCGCTGCTCTTCGCGCCTCGGCCAAACTATTCAACAGCCGAAGAGGAGCAGGGTTTGCTAGATGATGCAGACGACAGTAATGACGGTACTGATCCCCGCGGTTTTCAGCTCAGCCCTGAACCTTCGGCATCCATGACGGAGGCTTCATTTGGTGCTCCACGCCGGCATCCCAAGAAGTGCAGGTTCAAAGGGTGCTCCAAGGGCGCGCGAGGCGCGTCGGGCCTGTGCATCGCTCACGGCGGCGGGCAGAGGTGCCAGAAGCCCGGGTGTCACAAGGGCGCCGAGAGCCGCACGGCCTACTGCAAGGCCCACGGCGGAGGACGACGTTGCCTGCAGCTCGGCTGCACCAAGAGCGCGGAAGGGAAGACGGATCACTGCATCGCCCATGGCGGCGGCCGACGGTGCGGCTACCCTGACTGCCCTAAAGCCGCGCGGGGCAAGTCCGGGCGGTGCATCAAGCACGGCGGCGGGAAGAGGTGCTCGGTCGAGGGCTGCATCAGGAGCGCCGAGGGAAGGGTCGGGCTGTGCATCTCTCACGGCGGCGGGCGGCGGTGCCAGTTCCCGGACTGCCGCAAGGGAGCGCAGGGCAGCACCCTGTACTGCAAGTCGCACGGCGGCGGGAAGCGGTGCGTCTTCGAGGGGTGCGGCAAGGGGGCCGAAGGCAGCACGCCGCTGTGCAAGGCGCACGGCGGCGGGAAGCGGTGCATGTACGAGGGCGGCGGCGTCTTGTGCCCCAAGAGCGTCCACGGCGGCACGGACTTCTGCGTGGCGCACGGCGGCGGGAAGCGGTGCGTGGTGGCCGGGTGCAGCAAGAGCGCGCGCGGGCGCACGGACCGCTGCGTGAAGCACGGCGGTGGCAAGCGGTGCAGGGTGGACGGGTGCGGCAAGAGCGCGCAGGGGAGCACCGAGTACTGCAAGGCCCACGGCGGCGGGAAGCGGTGCAACTTCGGCGGCGGCTGCGAGAAGTTCGCGCGCGGCCGGAGCGGGCTCTGCGCGGCGCACGGCACGCTGGTGGCCTCGCAGCAGCGCCGCGGCGGCGGCGGCATGATCGGTCCGGGCCTCTTCCACGGCATCGTTCGGTCCGCCAGCGCGGCGAACGTGAACAGCGACTACTCGTCGTCGGGCGTGAGCACAGTGTCGGACTGCGGCGGCTCGCCTGAGGCGGCGACGAGGAGGCAGGAGCTGATCCCTCCCCAGGTGCTGGTCCCCCACTCTATGAAATCCTTGACGGCGGCAGCCGTGCAGCCACCGGAGAGGAGCAGAGAGGGAGGGGCGGTCGCCGTCCCTGAGGGGAGGGTGCACGGCGGTGGCCTCGTGTCGTTGCTTGGCGGGAGCTTCAGGAACGTCGACGTCGACAAGCTCTGATTCAAACAGGCAGCGCTTGAGGCTCGATTTCTACTTCTACAGCTCTTTTTTTCTTAAAAAAAGAGAGAGAATTTGCCATTTTTCTGTTATAGCTGTCAGATTATTGTTTGTGTATAAAACACTTTCTTGTCTCCAGATCGAACTTGTATGGTGAAATTTAGGTTAATTTTGTTTCCCTTGTGTCATCAACATCAAGGGTGAAGACATGAATTTGTTGGGGCTTGTATATGGTTGAATTATTCGTAGCAGGTCCGAAAGCTTTTGGGATGCGAAAGCTTTGCTACTGTTGCTGTTGTGAATAAGATCAATGTGTAACAATCAAACTTTGCTGCACTGTGCTGAATTATCAGATGATGATTGTCAGTAACACGTTTCGCTGCAGATGGTTATTGTGTTTACTATGGTATTTGATGATAGCTACAAGTACAATGCTGCCCTAGTGATTATTTTGTGTTTGTTACTAGAATTTGGATTAGTCTTTGCAACGTCTTTGTGGATTTTGCTTGAATTCCAGTGCTACCAGACTCATGGCATCTCCCGTTGTGGTATCTTAACTAGCTCATAGAGATCTGTCTCAACATTTTGCTTACTCAAAAAAGAAATAAGAGAGAAAAAAACTATCGAAAAAGAGAGAGAAAAACTATCTCTTCGTTTCATACTAGGCTCAAATGAACTACAATGCCGTACTAGGTGCGCCTAAAGAAGATTCGGGTAGCGGCAGCAGCCAAAGCTAGCCGCAGTGGCAATGACGGTGGTAGAAACACTACTGCAAGTATTTTTTTTCTCTGTTAATGGCTACAGACAAGTGTTTTTAGATACAGACCCACAACTTCTAACACACCTCTCTACCATTGCACTAAACAGTCATTTGTGCGTACACATAGGACACTATATTTTTTTTATAAACATTCTGTAATCTTGTATCTAATATTTTAGCCCCTAAATTATTTCAAACAAAAACTTTTCAACTACAAAGTTTTATATCTTGTCAAGCTCTATAATTCTGATATAGGGTGTGTCTCCATCTGTGATAGTTTGAAATTTTCAAAAATTTGAATATCAAATCTAAGAATTTTGAAACTAACATTTGGGACTCTAGATGTTTTCAGACTGCAAAGTTGCAAACTACATTGACAGTTACAAGTTTGGTATAGATCATGTTAACATCTGATTTTCATTTGAATTTTCTAGATTTTAAATCTTAGAGCATAAAACAAATATTTAGGAATCTAAATGACTTGAAATAAAAAACATGTGAACTACAAAGTTATTGGGCGTATTGAGAAATATAACTTTTGTGTAGATCATGTCAACATCAGAGGTTGTTCGAAAAATCTAAATTCTAAATCCTAAATCCTAAGTTTTGATAGCTTAAATGAGATTTTTGTTTGAACATAAAAACTTCATTTCATGTCAACAGTTTCAAATAAAAAAATTATCTACTACTCCCTCCGTCTATGAAAGAATGCAATTATGTGATCAGTGCCGGTGAAACTAGCTCAAGTTTGATAAGTCTATAGTAAATAGTAGTCGCACAGAGCTCTACAATTTTGGTGTAAAGTTTGTCTTCGTCTGAATTCATATGAAAAAGTTATGGTGGAGCAACTATTTTTAGAGGCGGACCCTTAGAACGACCGTCTTTGTTAATCTATTTATAGAAGCGGATCTTTTCAATGCCTGCCTATCCTTAGATCGGTGTGTAACAATCAAACTTTACTTATTGGTACACTGTGCTGAACTATCAGGTGATGATTCTCAAGAACACGTTTTGCTCCCGAGGGTTATGTGTTCATGGATTATCACATCATGGGACTCCTGGGTCCACTGGCTTGGCATGACAGGGGTACATTCTTCTTTGGAGTTGGGATCAAGCTCATAAAGTCATGATATAGCGCTGCTTCTTTTTGTATGCCCATATATCCAACTGGCCGTCTGACACTTCTGCGGGGGGGCCCTTGTTTTTCCGCACAAGCGGATTGCATGCAATGATGCTCCACAAACCTTCACGGAAAAGGAAAGCACGGCCGCACTGCACGCGCGGCGCAAGTACCCAGAGCTGATCCGGCAAACCACCGGAGCCTTGGTGCCATCCACTACCAGTAGTGCCGCGTGCAACGCACGTAGCACTGGCAGCCGCTGGACCGGAGCTAGCATGCATCATCAGACGGCGAAAACGCGCAACACGATGCAGATCGCTGGACCGCAGTAGCTAGGGCCCAGAGGGGTCACAAACCAAGGAGCGGCTGGGGGACGGATTACCTTAAATTTCTTAGACATCTCTACACGGGCCCTTCTCCAAGTGTGAGACCGTTCGATCGGCTGGACCAGCTGCTCTTCCAGTTCCAGTTCCAGCGAAATGGCAAGAGCTCCTCCTCTGCACCAGCTGTCTGCTCTTCTCGCCTTGTGCCTTGCCGTGGCGGTTTGCTTCTCCGGCGTCGAAAATGCTGCAGCGGCGGCCGGGAGCAGGAAGATGGTCGGTGTTCACGAGCTCAGGATGGGAGATTTCTCCATCAAGGTCACCAACTGGGGGGCAACTCTCATGTCCGTGATCCTCCCCGACTCCAAAGGTAAACTAACACTCCTCTTCCATGCTTCGTAGGAGTAGAGTTTTTTTTGTGCAACGACAGAAGAAAATCGAATGATCGAATCATCAACTTTGAGCATAACGACTCTGGTTTTTTCGCATCGCAGGGAACTTGGGCGACGTTGTGCTCGGCTACGACACCGTCGCTGAATATGTCGTAAGATCGATCGATCCTCCCCGCGCAGCACAGCATTCTGTTTCAAACTTGCTTTACTTTCTTCTCGTCAGTCTTGTCTACATGGATGTATCATGTATGCTGTCTTGTGTGAAACTGAAACTGTGAATAATGTGCAGAACGGCAGCGCCTACTTCGGGGGTCTGATCGGCCGCGTGGCCAACAGGATCGCCGGCGCTCGGTTCGTGCTGGACGGGAAGGCCTACCGGCTCTACCGCAACGACGGCAACAACTCGCTTCACGGTGATGGACTGCTGCTGCATGCTGAGAGGCTCTGCTGATTGCGTTGCTCCGACTCGGAGCAGCTGTGTGATGTGACTGTTCCTTAGTTTTCTGTTTCTGACTGAAGAAGACTGATGTTTCTACCGCAACATCGGAGCATGCAGGTGGCCACCGGGGGTTCAGCAAGGTGATATGGACGGTGAAGGAGCACGTCGGCGGCGGTGACTCCCCGTACATCACGCTCTACTACCATAGCTTCGACGGGGAGCAAGGTATGTACCGTGTGTTGGCTCTTCATTATCTCCAACAGCGTGCACAACTACATATTGGGCAGTCGAGGCAGCAGGGGGCACAGCCAGAAATGTTAGAGGAGGAAGGGGGTGCTTGGTTAGTTGGTTTGTGTATTTCAACTGGGTAGCTCCTCAGATGATGGTTAAGTCTCTCCCCGAGTATTTTTGGCCGTAATTCACATGTAAGCCTTTGCTTCTCTCTAATTAAGGGCTTGTTTGGATGAGCCCCTTCGCCCCTAACACGTGGGTCGGAGAGAAGTAATAGGAATTGATCAGATAAAAACTAGTTTTTATTTTCCTCTGCGATCAATTTGTATGTATTGGGAGGGAATGAGTTTATCTAAAAAAGGCTATAGGTTATTATTAGATGAATAATGTTGATGAAAGCTACCGGATAGACCATATAGCCCGAAACTCTTGAGTGTGGATTATATATACGGCTGAAATGTCGAGTGGCATGTAGATAGATGCCCTCTTTTTTAACGAACGGCTCCTTTCTCTTTTGATGGTACTCCTGCATCGGTGCTCCTATGAAACACGCCATCTGTAGATGAGTGAGTGCCGGAGAGAATATTTCAGTGCGGCACCAGCGATCATATGGACACGTGGACTGTGGTCCGGTGTCGTCATCTCGGAGAAGGTCTCTTTTCCTGCACACGCACACGCACACGCACACGCACACGCACACGCACTTTCCGTCCCTTTTGCACTTGCAGAATACGCTCTCGGTTTTTTTAGATTAACGTACGCGTCGGCGTCTGCTTTGCGATTGTTTGTTTAATTAAACCAACTACTAAGCAGGGTTTCCCGGCGCCCTGGACGTGTACGTGACGTACCAGCTCTCGTCCCCGTACGGGCTGAGCGTGCGCATGAACGCCACGGCGCAGAGCAAGGCCACCCCGGTGAACCTCGCGCACCACGCCTACTGGAACCTGGGCGGCCACGGCAGCGGGCCCGTCCTCGGCGAGACGGTGCAGCTCTTCGCGTCGCGGTACACGCCGGTGGCGGACGTCGCCACGCTCATCCCGACGGGCGCGCTGGCGCCCGTGGCCGGCACGCCCTACGACTTCCGCGCGCCGGCGCCCCTGGGCGCGCGCCTGGCGGACCTGCTGCGCCGCGGCGGCGGCGTCATCGCGGGCTACGACACCAACTACGCCGTGGACGTGGACGATGGCGCCGCGTTGACGGCGCTGCGGCCGGTGGCGCGTGTCTGGGACGGCGCGACGGGGCGGGCCATGGAGCTGTGGGCGGACCAGCCCGGGGTGCAGTTCTACACCAGCAACGGGCTCGGCGGCGTCAGGGGCAAGGGCGGCAGCGTGTACGGGCGGTACGGCGCGCTGTGCCTCGAGACGCAGGGGTTCCCCGACGCCGTGAACCACCCAAGCTTCCCGTCGCAGATCGTGAGGCCGGGCCAGGTGTACAAGCATGACATGGTCTTTAAGTTCTCCTTCGCCTAGCTTCTAGCAACAACATTGGTGCATGCGGTTCATCTCTAGTGCTCTGTCACCTTGGTGTGTCGTGATTAGACTCCAACTACTCTCGAAGGACATCCCCAAATAATAATGTGCTGCGGAGTATGACCGAATTTTTTACTATTTGGCCGTTTTTTTCGAAAGTTTCTCTCAAATAGACCCTTGACGGAAAGAATTTCAGAAATGGACCCTTGGCTCGGCGCCAGAGTGACTGGCGCCGAGCTCGGCGCCACGGTCACTGGCGCCGAGGTCCTGGGCACGGGAAAATGGCCTGCCAGGGGCTCGGCGCCAGAGTGACTGGCGCCGAGACATCTGCATTTAACCCAGCCTGCACTTCTTCCCCGAGCTGAATTTTTGCATATGTCTGTCCCACAGTAAAAATCAAATTTGACAATGTCCAAGTCATGGTAAAAATCCAGGCTTAACAAATTTCAGCATGTCCATCTCATGGTAAATTTAGAGACTTAGCCAAAATTTTATATATCCATCTCACGGTAAATTTAGGGACTTAGCCAAAATTCTAAGTTGCCGGTGATTGTGAGGTAGGGTGAAGTGGCGAGAAAAAAACCCGAGACGGAGGAGAAATAAGAGGAAGAACGCTCGGGGAAGAAGTGCAGGCTGGGTTAAATGCAGGTGTCTTGGCGCCATTCACTATGGCGCCGAGCTCGGCGCCAGTCACTCTGGCGCCGAGCCCCTGGCAGGCCATTTCCCCGTGCCCAGGACCTCGGCGCCAGTGACCGTGGCGCCGAGCTCGGCGCCAGTCACTCTGGCGTCGAGCCAAGGGTCCATTTCTGGAATTCTTTCCGCCAGGGGTCTATTTGAGAGAAACTTTCGAAAAAAGGGCCAAATAGTAAAAAATTCGGGCAGTATGATGGTTTTATGTATGCCCGCCTTGTACTGGGTAATTCTGGGCCTGTTTGATACAAAGATTAATTGATAGCTAGCTAAAAATTAGCTAAAATTAGCTTTAGTACATGTAAACAGAGGGCTAATAGATAAACTAATTTTTTAGCAACTACTCCGCCGTTATTAGCTAATGAGCTAGTTAACTAATTTTTAGTTCCAAACAGTAACTAGCCATGTGTATCAAAATAGGCCCTTAGACTTCAAAATTACTAAATGTCACGGGGTTGGAACCGCAGCAAGTATTGTTGTTTGAGTCGTGTCAGAGTACGTGTCTCCGGTGGCTCGGGTGGACTCAAGAACACAAGATTCACAGAGATGATGTAACGGTTTATCCTGGTTCGGGCCGATCGATGCCCTACGTCCAGCAGCTAATGATCCTTATATTCAAGAGCACCGAAAATCAGGAGGTTACAACAAAGTGTACAGGAGGTAGAGAGAGATTTGGTAGGGGGCTAGCTCGGTGCTAATTCTGAGGTTGCCGAGCCTTCCCCTCGTCAGAGAGGAGGAAGACGACGGGTGCGATGGAGGAGCACTCGGTGCCCCCCTCTAGGTTGCTCTGCTCTCGGTGCCGAGCAGGAGCGGATCGATGAGGAATGGAATGATCTATCTTGGATTGTCCCCCTAGGATCCGACCTTATCCCTTATATATCGAAATAGGTCAGGTACATGTCGATATGGGGGTATATATGGCCATCGGGCCGGCCTGGCACGACCCGCAACTTCTCGGGCCGGCACGGCACGTCGTGCCTGTGGACCGTGCTAGCACGGGCCTCGTGCCTGGCATTCGGCCCAAGCACGGGCCTACGGGCTGATTTTCGGGCCGTGCCAGCCCGACTAGCCCGGCGAAAATATCGGGCCGTGCCAGCCCACAGCCCGCAATTCTGTAAACACACCAGCAAATTCAGCTCTAACTTTAGTTTTCAAATTTGGAATCAAATTTCACAGAAAACATAAAGGATAAGAGATCACAGATTCACAATCACAACTCACAATCACAAGTTCACAACTAGACCGGATTCAAAGATAACAATTAACAACTAGACCATTGACCAGTGATCAGTCACAACTCACAAGTATGAAGTAAACTCACAATCACAAAATAACAATGCAGAAACAAGACTTAAAAAGATAATTGAGCTGTGTGCAATGCTGCCCCATTAAAAACCTTTCTAGGTAAAACTCACCCTTGTGAGAAAACCTAGAAAGGAAAAAAGAGTGCAGCACAGCTCTTATAATGATAAGTTCAAAGTTTAGATACAAATGTCACTCTCAGTTTCATCTCAACTCTCATCTCTCATCTCTCCTCTCAATCTCAAGTTCTCAACTCACTCTCATCTCTCATCTCTCATCTCTCAACTCTCTCAGAACAGATGTACCAGCCGAAGTACCAGCAGAAGTAGATGCAGAAGCCACTGATGTACCAGCCGAAGGAGCCCCAGATGCACTCTGAATTTCTTCATCAAGATATTGATGATCGAAGTAGCTTGCCAACTCTTGGTTGTCTATTGAATGTTGTAGTCTTCGTTCTCCCAACTCCCAATCCTTGATGCAAGCAAACATCTCCACATGTTCGGGCAACAAGCGTCGGCGCCGCTCTTCAAGTATCCTTCCTGTCAAGCTGAAGCATGATTCTAAAGACATAGTAGACACTGGAACAGACATTATATCTTTTGCCATTATAGATAAAACAGGAAAGGTTAGTTTGTGGTCACGCCACCAGAGAAGCAAATCAAAGTCATTTTCATATGCAGTGACATTATCACTGTCCAGGTAAGCTGTGAGCTCACAACCAACAGATGCAGCAGTTGAAGTTGGGGTAGGGGATGGACCAATAACACCAGAGGCTCCAGGGCCTCCAAATATTCTTCCCCAAGCCTGTTTTCTCTTACCAGTTTAGCCTACAGGATGTGTAGCCCTTCTATTCTTAGCTGCAGCAAACTTGCTGTCATACTTGGCAAACAACTTATAAAGTTCAGTTTTAACAGAAGCATAATATGAACTGTAATCAACACCAAGGTTTTCTTTTAGAATTACCAGGACATTAAACAGACCTCTCATCTTATCTCTTGGATCAAGAATGAAAGCAAATGAATACAACAGAGGTATATTTTCCTAGCATTTAAGAAATTTTAGTTTCATCGGATACACAACAGCTATCAGATTTTGATCCTTTTCACTTTCATTCAAATGAGCAGAAATCTCAAGCAGATGATGCAAAACAAGAGGGCTAGTTGGATAGTACACACCAGAAAGAACAACAGTTGATTCATAAAATACTTCTAGGAACTCCAATACCTTTGCAGCTATATGCCAATGCCTTGGAGTTAACAATTCAGCCCCAAAATTAGCATTAATGAACACAGAAAAAACTTCCTTATATGGCAGCAGGTGTTTAAGAATAAGGTATGTAGCATTTCATCTAACATCCATATCCAAACCAAACTTCCTAGGTCTTAAACCTTGAGCATTGCAGTAGTTCTTAAATATGGCAATTCTATGATTAGAAGAATTCAAGAAGTTAATAGCAGTTCTAAAATCTTCTGTGTAAGGTTTGAACCTCTTTAAACCAGATTTAACAATCAAATTTATGATATGACAAGCACAACGTTGATGAACAAGGTGATAAGTTCTTTTATTAGGATCAGAAGGTGTAGGGGCTGGATCAGAACCTAAGTATCCTGCAAACAAAGGTGTCAAAGTTTCCATTGCTTTTGCATTAGAAGAAGCATTATCTAGAGTAACATAAAAGATCTTGTCAATCAAACCAAATTCCTCAATCATAGAACCAATTTTTTCAGCAATGTTCTGACCAGTATGCTTCACCTCCATCAATCTCAACCCAATTACCTTTTTCTGTAGCTCCCAGTCAGCACTCACAAAATGAGCAACTACACTAATGTAGTCCTCCTTAGCATTACCAGACCAAATGTCAGATGTTAAACCAACAGATGAAGCACCACGCAAAATATGATTCATAAGCATATTACGACGTTCAGTGAATAACTTACTTAGGTCTCTAGTGGTGGCCTGCTGGGAGACCCTAGTAAAAATAGGGTTATGAGCACATTGAATGTACTCCTCCCATGCATCAGTGTCACCAATACCTAAGGGAAGATCAAGCCTAGCAATCAAGCGACACAGCTCCTGTCTAGCTACATCAGGTTTATAGTCCTAGTTACGCAAACCATTAGGATTAAGCGCAAGCCTAGACTAAACAGTAGCACGTCGATTAGTTTTTTCCATACATGATTTCTGGTGCCTCTTCAAGTGCCCAGTTCTAGAAACAGATCTAGCAGACAAAGTAGCCTTACACATTTTTCAAACAGCTTTAGTGCAAATTCTACTGCCGTTCACATCCTCATAGATCTCATCAAAGTCAGCCCAAACAGGAGATTTGCGCTTACCAACTCTGGTTGCATTACCAGAAACAAATGGAGCAGAGCTGTTGGTGTTGGAGCCAGTCCTAGCCATCGTCGCCCCTTCACCACCGCCGCCGTCCAGATCGATCGGAGCCTGGTTGGCTCCGAGATTGACACCGAACAAGGCAACTGCATCCTCTCGGAGGTCGTCGTCGTCCTCGCCCTCAGGGGCCATGCCCGGTAGGATGGCATCGTCATCCGCCATGGCAGTGACCGCTCCGGCCCTGTTCCTCGACGGTGTGGGTGGCCACTGAGCTCACTCTACGCCACAGTTAGAAGAGGAAGCATCGGCTACCGACATGCAGATCAAGAAACACATCAGATGACATAATCAGATCAAGAAAGAAGTTGCTAGGGTTAGGGTTAGGGTTTACCTGCGCAACTGGAGCCCAGTGTCGGAGAAGACGACGACCCCCATAGAGAAGACAATAGACTGTTAGTAAGGATGGCGAGCGGCGGAGGAGGGATGACACTGATAGGAACATGAACTCACATATCACCAAGAGGAGAAGGGAGAGGGGGAGAGGAAGGAGATCAGGGAGGAGAATGGAAAGGCTGGTCGGCAGCGGAAGGTAGATCAATGTCACCAGAGTCGATGAGGTCGGACACCGAGGAGACGGCGGCGCAGCGAAGGCATGGCGAAGATGAGAGCGGTGTGGGCACTGTGTGGTGGGTGGAGTCGAATGGATTAGCCAATTAGGGTTAGGTGAGGAGAGGGGGTGGCCGGTGGCCACGGTGTGTCCCTTATATATGAAGGGAGGGGCCGAGTGTGGGCTGATGATGGGCCCAAATGGCTGTTGGGCTGGCGGTGGCGGGTAGCCATTGGGGGGGGGCTGGCTGCCTTGGGCCGCTGTCGGGCCTCCATCCATTTCTCGTGCAGGGCCGTGCTGGCCCATGGGCTTGGGGGTCAGCCCAAGCATGGCCTAAGCAGCGGGCCGGGCCAGCCTAGGCCCGAGTTTCATCGGGCCATGCCGGGTTCATGTCGGGCTTTTTTTCGTGCTTCGTGTCGTGTCATTGTGCCTCGTGCTACATGGCCAAGTATATCTGGGGGGTTGAGCCTATGGTCTATATGCACCGGAGTCTAGGAGGGTCTTGCAGCGGCGCTCTGTGGACCATGGTGGTTTCATGGAGCCGAAGAAGCACTGGACGTCGTTCGGCTAGCCTATTCTGACATGCTGGCTGTCAGGCTGTGTCGGCTTGGATCGATCTCCCCCAAGCACACCTTCTAGAGTCTTCTTGGTGGCGTGAGAGGTTGGCTCGAGGGGCTGACATGTAGGCCCAGAAGCCCTCGAGTCCCTAAGGCCGAGGAGAGCTTGTCTTCTTGTGTCCAGTGTTTTCCTAAACGCTAAATGGTAAACAGTCGGTCACCTACCGTTTAGCCATTATTCGACAAAACGTCCCATTAAACGGGCTAAACGGCCAATTAAACGGGGTAAATGGGTGATTAAACAGAAATGGTGCACCACTGTGTAGCATTTACATGGTGTTTAAATGGGCTAAACGACCGTTTAGGTGAACAGTGCTTGTGTCACGCCACACGCGTGACCCTATCGGGGGAGCAGCTGGCAGCACCGCGCCCAAAGTACAACATCGGGGTGCCCCCAAGCCTCGATGGCTCAGGGCATGTCTTCTAGCGCCTAGGCCTTGGCTAGCGTCATAGGACAGGCAGGAGCCAAGGATCGGGCTCAGTTTTCCCATCGATCAAGAGCCTGAGGCTCGAGCGAGCCCTCGAGCCTTGAGCAGAGGCCATGACATGCTCAAGCTCGATCAGGTTTCTTGGTCTAAGGGGGTGCATGAGCGTACCCGATGGGTATAGCCCCTGAGCCCCTTAGCGATCCTAGATGGGTCGGTTGGGGGGTCTCTTCGGTCAGGAACCATTGATCCCAAGGCTTAACATACCCATATGTTAGGATCTCGTTAGAAGCCCTCCAACCCTTTGTGGCCTCACTTGGTCTAGTTCATGATGGCGACAAAAGGTTGAATTCGATCTTCTGGTGACCAAGCTAGCCATGGTAGGGATGGCTTTCACTGATGAGAGTGCAATGCCCTTCGTGGGGCCCTCTCCCCAAGTGTGATGGGTGTGCTCGGCTATCGAGGCCGACTGATAGTAGTGATGACCTCTTCTTTGGTCCTATGTCGTGTAGGTCTATGGCTCGAGTGAGGGTTCGATGAACTCGTCTAGGAGTTACCAACTTTAGGCCTGGGGGCACCCTTCCTTTTGGTCAGAGCCTGCCGTGGGTTGGGTGATCGAGAGCATATGGGCTCTAACTCAGGGCCACCTGATCACCCAGCATGCCACGCCCTTCTGGGGCTTGGATAGCAGAACCCGGTCCTCTCGAGCTGGCCTTCTTGGGCCAACCTTCTACAGCTATAGGTTAGGACGTGGGAAGCATGCTAAGCTCGGGTAGGGGGGGTCCTTCGTTGGGCCCATTGTTTAGTGGCTCCCGACCCGACTCGGGGAAGTTGGTTGGTTTTTAGGGTGCGCCGCCTGGGTGCTCATTGATTAGAGGGGTTGCTCCATTTAGGGAGTCGGCGGAACCTATGAGGCGAATGTGGGCCTTGAGGCCTTCCCATGCTCAGACGAGCTTGTAGCTCAGAGCTACTATTTCCCTCATAGGTGAAAGCATCTAGCCCCCTAGTTGGATTTCGGTGATTAATGACAATACAAGATTACTATGACTAATGTGTGTTTTGCAGAGGCAACTAAGTTAGGTCATGGTAATGGAGATCGATTGGGCAATCGAGTTGGTCATGCCCCTATGATGGAAATTGTTTTGGTTTTCAAAGGATTGATGACAAGGTTAAGGATGACTAGTTCTAAGTGTCGATTGGAGTTGGAGAGACGCTTAGAGTAGTTTAGGACTTTGTTTTTCCTTTGACCATACTATTAAGGGGGGTATGAATGGGTAGCTTGACCTAGTTGAGTCTAGTGAGTTAGGTGTGGTGCACACTTGTTAAAACTAGCTCTAGGTAGCTCCTATGAATGCCTAAGATCCTTTGGAGCAAACTTCATTCACATATGATCGAGAGTTGGAAGTGAATGGAGGGTCAAATACTGACCAGATGCTGGCTCCAGTGCGACCGGATGCTGGCCGTAGGGTCCGGTCAGTTCATTTTACCGAGGAGAACAAGTCTGGTGTGACCGAACGCTAGAAGGTCAATGTGACCGGACGCTGAGGGCCAGTGTTCAGTCGACTCCAGTAAGGGTCTAGACTTGAGAAAGTGTGACCGGACGCGTTCGGTCAGTGCTGACCGGACCCTGAGTATCCAGCATCCGGTCGAGTACAGTAAGCATCAAAGAGCGACCGGACGTGTCCGGTCATTACTGACCAGACCCTGACAGCGTCCGGTCATCACTTGAAAACTATTGCGCGGGTTGAACTGACCGGAGCGTCCGGTCAAAACGATCGGAGCGTCTGGTCATCCCACAGAAGCTCATAACGGTTTGTTTTTTAGACTGCCTTATAAATAGAAGCTCCACTCATGTGTGGAGTAACTTTTGCTCATTCCAATAGCTGAGAAACACGTTTGTGAGTGCCAAGAAGAGCAAGGTCCTAGTGAGGTGTTTGTGATTTGAGAATCCAAGAGTGAAACCTCATTAGTGAATCAAGAGTAGACAAGTGTGCATCCATCTTCTTATTAGGCTTCGCGTGGTCAAGTGAGAGTTCGTGCTTGTTACTCTTGGTGATCGCCATCACCTAGATGGCTTGGTGGTGATTGGGAGCTTGGTGATCACCTGGCGGAGCTTGTGGGTGACCCAACTCAAGTTGTGAGCGGCTTTGGGTGATTCGCTGCGACGGAGTGTCGAAGAATCAACCCGTAGAGAGCACTTGATCCTTGCGCGGATCAAGGGGGAGCTACACCCTTGCGTGGGTGCTCCAACGAGGACTAGTGGAGAGTGGCGACTCTCCGATACCTTGGCAAAACATCGCCGCGTTCCTCTCTCCATTTACTTTGAGCATTTACTTTGAGTATTTACTTTGAGCAATTCAATACTTGTCTTTATATTCATAGAATTGCTATGCTAGAGTAAGTTTGGAACATAGGTTGCAAGTCTTTTGTGTGTTAATTTGATAGAAACACTTTTCTAGGCACAAGGGGTTAATTGGGCTATCCGTAGGATTTGATTATTGCAAGAGAATTTAGAATTAGCCCAATTCACCCCCCTCTTGGGCATCTTGATCCTTTCAATTGGTATCAGAGCCTCGTGCTCATGTTTTTAAGCTTAATCGCTTAAAGCAAGATGTCTCACGGGGATGGACCTCCTCCTATCTTTGAGGGAGATGATTTCCATATTAGAAAATCCGCATGGAGGCATACCTAGAAGCTCTAGACGTTGGAATTCTTAGAACCGCCTCTCAAGGGTTCCCAACACCTAAGAATGCCGCTCAACTTCAAGGCGATGAAGTGAATTATGAAAAATGGAATGCAAAGGCTCGCAACACCATCTTTAGAGGCCTTTGCAAAGATGTGTTCAATCGTGTAAGGAACCACAAAGACGCCCATGCACTATGGTCGGACATTTGTGCGCTCCATGAGGGAACCAAGAGTGAGCGTGAGGAACACTATCATCTTGTAATTAAAAAGCTAAATTCTTTTGAGATGTTTCCCAAAGAAAGTGCTAATGAGATGTATTCACATTTGAATGTTCTTGTAGAGGAAGTCAATGGGCTTGGACTTACTCAAATGTCGCCATCCGATGTTGTGAGAAAGATTTTGAGTGTCCTCCCCATTGACAAATATGGGCACATTGTGACCGTGCTACATCAAGGTGATCTTTCCACCGCTACACCGACACAAATCTTGGGAAAGATCAATGCTCATGAGATGTACATGCACATCACCCCATAAGATGGCTCATCCTCTACAAAGAAGAAAGAGAAGGACTTAGCATTCAAAGCTAGCCAAGATAAGGGCAAAGCAAGACTTGAGTATGAGAGCTCAAGTGATGAAGATGATGAAGAAAGCCATGCTCTCATGGTGAAGAAGACCGCCAAGATGCTAAAGAAGCTAAACAAGAGTGGCATCAAGTTTGACGGCAAGAAGAAGAAGTTCTTCACTAGCTCAAGAAGAAAGCCAATCTCCGAGATGGATTGCTACAATTGTGGTGAACTTGGCCACCTAGCTCATCAATGCACAAAGCCCAAGAAAGACAAGTTCAAGAACAAGGGCAAGAAAGATGACTCAAGCGATGAAGATGAAAAGAAAAAGAACAAGCCATACAAGAAGAGAGATGGCAAAAGAGGGACTTCTACAAGAATAAGAAGAGTGGCAAGGCCTACATTGTCGGTGATTGGCTCACGGACATTAATTCATCAAGTGGATCATTCGATGATGAGAGTGACAATGAGAAGGTGGCCGCCATTGCTATTGATCTTGCATCCTCACCGCCACCATCGCCATCATCCTCTACACACCTATGCCTTATGGCCAAGGGTGAATGCAAGGTAACTAAGAGTGATGATAGTAGTGATGATGAGCAAGCTAGTGATGATGATAGCGATAGTGATGATGATTCAATTACATATGATGATCTTGTCAAAATACTAAGAAAATATACTAAGATCATTAGAAAGAGTAGAGCTACAAATAAAAAACTTGATGCTAAAAATGATTAACTCTTAGCTAAGTGTGATACATTGGAAAAGGCTAATGATGAGCTCAAAGAAACAAATGATTCTATATCATCCAAACTCAAGGAGCTCAAATCTTCTAAGAAAGAGCTTAAAGATAAACATGATAAACTTGAGTGGGTGCACAATGAGCTTATCACTAGTCACAACAAGCTAAAAGATGAATACACTACTCTTAAGATTAATCATGATACTCTTGTTATTGCTCAAGAATTTCTACCAAATGAGCCACATGATGCTACTAACCATGTTGTCAAGATTGATATAGCTACATCATGTGATGATTTAATTGATGAGAGCATTGAGCATGGATCTAGTAGCAAAGGCAAGCAAGTGGTTGAGTGCAATGACTATGATGAGTATGTCAAGCTCAAGAGTGACAATGAGAAGCTCATGAAAGATCTTGAAGAGATGAAAAGTCACAACACCATTGTGCTAGAAACTCTTGATCATGACAAAGAATTGATCTTTGAGAATGAGAAGCTCAAAGAAGAAAACAAGAAACTCAAGGAAGAGAAGAATAATGATATTCTCAAGGAAGAGAACAAGAAGCTCAAGATGGAGAAAGAGCATCTCAAGGTGGGATTGAGCAAGTTTGCTAGAGGCAAGCATCTCCAAAGTGAGCTACTCATGAATACCGTCATGAAGATGGATAGAAGTGGCATTGGATATATGGCAAGTGTAGAGAAGAAGAAGGCTCAAGCTTAACACCAACAATCAAAGCCAAAGCTAAAGCCAAAGAGATGTTTTGAGTGTGGACAAGAAGGCCACTTTGCTCATGAGTGTCAAACTCCACCACCACAACCCTTGCCCAAGCATGCTATACCCTTTGCTTTCAATGCTCACTACATGCTTAGAAAAGATTCTAGTGGAAAGATGAAAGTCATGTTCTTAGGACCCCCCAACAAGAGTAGGCCTAAGAAGATTTGGGTGGCTAAGTCACTTGTTGAGAAGGTGAAGGGCCCTCAACAAGTTTGGATCCCTAAAGCTTGAATCTCTTGTGTGTAGGTGAACTACAAGACCGGTGGAAGTCATTGGGTTATTGATAGTGGTTGTACTCAACATATGACCGGTGATCCTCGTATGTTCACCTCACTAGACGAAGAGGTAGATGGACAAGAGAAAATAACATTTGGAGATAATTCAAAGGGCAAGGTTAAAGGATTGGGCAAAGTGGCAATATCAAATGATCATTCCATCTCCAATGTACTCTATGTTGCATCATTGAGCTTCAACTTGCTATCCGTTGGGCAATTGTGTGATCTTGGCTTTCAATGCTTATTCACTGAGAAGGAGGTTGTTGTATCCAAGGTAGATGACAATCAAGTGATATTCAATGAATTTAGATACAACAACTTATATCTAGTTGACTTCACCTCCGAAGATGCAAACTTGAAGACTTGCCTATTCACCAAAACAACACTTGGGTGGCTATGGCATAGAAGACTTGCTCATGTTGGAATGAGCTCACTCAAGAAGCTTATGAAGAATGATTTGGTGAGAGGGTTGAAGGATGTGAAGTTTGAGAAGGACAAGCTTTGTAGTGCATGTCAAGCCGGCAAGCAAGTTGCAAACACTCATCCAACCAAAGCTTTCATGTCAACCACAAGAGTGCTAGAACTCCTACACATGGATTTATTTGGACCAACAACATACAAGAGTTTGGGAGGAAATCTCTATTGTCTCGTGATTGTGGATGACTATTCAAGGTATACATGGGTGTTCTTCCTTTATGACAAATCCGAAGTTGCATCTTGTTTCAAGAAGTTTGCCAAGAGAGCTCGAAATGAATTTGAAGTGAAGCTCAAGAAGATAAGAAGTGACAATGGCAAAGAGTTTGACAACACAAACATAGAAGCTTATTGTGATGAAGTTGGAATCAAACATGAAGTCTCCGCAACCTATACTCCTCAACAAAATTGTGTAGTTGAGAGGAAGAACCGGACTTTGATCACTCTTGTAAGGACAATGCTAGATGAGTACAACACCCCCGAAGCTCTATGGGCGGAAGCAATTAACACCACATGTTATGCATCCAACCGCCTATTTCTTCAAAAGTTCTTTGTCAAGACACCGTATGAGTTGCTTAATGGGAAGAAGCTGGACGTCTCCTTCTTTAGGGTGTTTGGTTGCAAGTGCTACATCTACAAGAAGCGACAACACCTAGGGAAGTTTCAAAGATGTTGTGATATAGGTTTTCTTGTTGGTTACTCATTGAAGTCCAAAGCATATAGAGTATTTAATCATGCCACTGGTTTGGTTGAAGAAACATATGATGTGGAATTTGATAAATCTAACGGCTCCCAAAGAGCACATGAGAATCTTGATGATGTAGGTGATGAACCATTGAGGGAGGCTATGAAGAATATTCTGGTGGGAGACATCAAGCCAAAAGATGATGTACAAGTCATTAACCAACCTTCTTCATCAAATGTACCACAAGATGGTGAAAAAGATGGGAGAGTAGAAAATGAAGATACTCATATCTCCCATGAGCAAATGGTGGTACAAGCACAAGATGTTGATGCTCCACAACCTCCTCCTCAAGTGGTCAATAGAAGAAATACACCTCTCCTACAAGATCATCCATAAGATCTCATCATAGGGAGTCCATCAAAGGGTGTAATGACTTGATCTCAAAAACTTACTTCATTTATTGCTCATCACTCTTTTGTCTCTTGCTATGAGCCTACCAAGGTAGAAGAAGCTCTTAAAGATCCGGATTGGATCAATGCCATACATGAAGAGTTGAACAACTTCACTCGCAATGAAGTTTGGACTCTTGAAGAGTGACCAAAAGGTGCAAGAGTCATTGGAACGAAGTGGGTGTTCCGCAACAAGCAAGATGATCAAGGTGTTGTTGTGAGAAACAAGGCAAGACTAGTTGCAAAAGGGTTCTCTCAAGTTGAAGGCTTGGATTTTGGAGAGACCTTTGCACCAGTTGCAAGATTAGAAGCCATTCGTATCCTACTTGCATATGCATCACATCATGAAATGAAACTATATCAAATGGATGTGAAAATTGCATTCTTAAATGGCTTTATTAATGAACTAGTCTATGTTGATCAACCTCCCAGGTTTGAAGACCCTAGATATCCTAATCATGTTTATAGGTTGTCCAAGGCACTATATGGGCTTAAGCAAGCCCCAAGAGCTTGGTATTAGCACCTTCGGGACTTCCTCATTGAGAAGGGCTTCACCATTGGGAAGGTCGACACTACACTATTCACCAAGAAGCTTGATGGGCATATCTTCATTTATCAAGTATATGTTGATGATATCATCTTTGGATCATCAAATGAAGACTCATGCAAAGAATTTGGTGAATTGATGTCGAAGGAGTTTGAGATGTCAATGATTGGTGAGCTTACATTCTTTCTTGGTTTTCAAGTCAAGCAAATGAAAGAAGGCATCTTCATCTCTCAAGGGAAATATACAAAAGATCTTCTCAAGAGATTCAAGATGGATGAATGTAAGCCAATCAAGACACCAATGCCTACAAATGAACATCTCGACCTAGATGAGGGAGGTAACCCGGTTGATCAAACTCTCTACCGTTCTATGATTGGTAGCTTGTTATATTTAACCGCATCTAGGTCCGACATCATGTTTAGTGTGTGTATGTATGCTAGATTTCAAGCTAGTCCTAAGGAAACATATTTAATTGCCATAAAAAGAATCCTTAGGTATCTTAAGCACACACCAAGCATTGGCCTTTGGTATCCCAAAGGAGCTTTGTTTGAATTAATTGGCTATTCCGATTCGGATTACGCCGGATGCAAAGTTGATAGAAAGAGCACATTCGGAGGGTGCCATTTGCTTGGTAGATCACTTGTGTCTTGGTCCTCCAAGAAACAAAATAGTGTGGCTTTGTCCACCGCCGAAGCGGAATACATTGCCACGGGTGCTTGTTGTGCACAAATATTATACATGAAACAAACTTTGCTAGACTATGGAGTAGTTCTAGAGAAAGTACCTCTTTTGTGTGACAATGAAAGTGCTGTAAAACTTGTAAATAATCCAGTTCAACACTCTCGCACCAAGCATATAGATATCCGCCATCACTTTCTAAGAGATCATGTGGCTAAAAATGATATATCACTAGAAGGTGTAAGATCCGAAGATCAATTAGTGGATATCTTCACTAAACCGCTAGATGAGGCTACATTTTGTAGATTGCGGAATGAGCTCAATGTACTTGATTTTAGTAACTTCACTAAAAATTGAGCTTGTGTTGTCCTTTGCATTCATTGTAATATACAACATGCTTAATTTGTGGCAATGCATATAGGGCTTGTCTAACATGGTTAAGATAACCACCGAAAAGCGTGTGAAGAAGCTTAACCTTGGATCAAACTTGACAAGCAACTAGATTTACTTACAAGTATTGCATATGCATGAATATTGTTTTGACGTTTTATTCCATTTGCCCTCTTGTTGCCTATTTTCTTAAAAAGAATTATATCCTAAGGCAAAATATTTTGAGAAATACGAGGGTTTGAGAGAGGTCACTCACATTAGTCTCAATTTGTGTTTATTTAGATCTTATTCGAGTTGGGACTTGATTGGGAATAGGCAGCAAGAAGGAAGTTTGAAGATTTGCTGGAAAAGGTGCACCGGACGCTGCTGTCCAGTGTCCGGTCAGTTCATAGGAGGTGAACTGCTGTCGATGGAGTGACTGGATGCTGCATCTATGCGTCCGGTCAGGAGGGGATCCAGCGTCCGGTCGATCGAAGGTTGCACAAGTTGTACTGACCGGACCCTGCCTACGTTCGGTCATGGACCACCGGACGCGTCCGGTCTCGATTCCAGAGGATTTGGACCTCTCTGGAATCGACCGGACGCTGGGTGGTAGCGTCCGGCCGCTACCACCGGAGCGTCCGGTCAGTGGATCTCGCGTGTTTTCAGGACTCTTTTCCGTTTCCTTCTCTGTCGCGTTTGGGACCCTCATTTAACCGCGCCTTCGGGCTTGTTTTTCTTTGACCTAATCCAAATAGCTCCCAGCATCGCCGCATCCCGCCATGCCCTAGCCCGAGCCGCCACCAAATCACGCCGCTGTAGCCTCACCGTGCCACCGCCCAGCTAGCTCCGCCCGAGCCTTACCGCACGCCACCGCACCAGCACAGCCTGCGCCAACGCCACCATCCAGCACGGCGCGCTACCGCAGCCTAGCGCACAGCCAAGCTCTGTGCCCCGGCCATGCATGCCACCGCGCTCGGCCCCCTCGCTAGCTGTGCGTCACCGTAGCTCGCCGGAGTTGCCCTGTCCGCGCCCCTGCTCTGCCTCTTGCTGGAGTCATCTAGCCCTAACCCTTGGTAAGCCCTTTTTTCTGCCGATTCATTAGGCTACTCATCTTTTGCGCTGCAACCCGAATTTCATCATTGTCACTGATCCACAGCAAATTCCTCACAGTGCTTCGAATACCCTAACCCTAGCTCGGTTCTGAGGATCCCCCACGTGACATCTCATCTTTTCTCGGATCGCTGTTCGTCAGGTAGAAAGCCATTCGATTCAAGTTCGCATCTACATTGCTTTCTCTATTAGGGTTTCACATCTATTAGACATATTGTATTTATTAGTATATCCATCTATTCTATCATGCAGCGTGTCGGTGTCGTTGTGGTTCTTGTGGCAGTTGGCAGTCAACTCGAAGCTAAGCTCGCGAGTAAGGATCGAGGCCAAGCCTCGAAAGCGGCAGTTTGACAGTTGATCTTCATCAGCGGCAGTTCATCATCTTGTCAGTTCAAATGGCTCGCACCAAGAATGTTGGTGGTGGCCCAGGTGATGATGATTGGAGGCCCCCGCCTCATCAGCTAGCTAGATCAAAGGGCAAGTCAACCAAACAGGTGACATCCAAGAAGCGCAAGTACCCCGATGCAGAGATAGCGAGAGCAGCAGCTGTTGTAGAGGCCACAGAGCGTGCCGAGAGAGGCGGTGCCCACAGCAGAGTTGTCATTGCAGATCAGCCGGTTTCACCAGTAGTTAGAGCTACGATTGAGGAGGTTGAGCATCGTCACAGTAGTCTAGCTGGGACTACCATGTTTGTAGGACGATGGGTTGCCATTGAGGAAGGCCCATCAGCAGAGCAGGAGCTAGCTCAGTAGACTCAGGAGGGCGAGCAGGCACAGCAGACCCAGGAGGCTGAGGAGATAAAGCCGGCACCCTAGCTTCGCCGCTCTGGATGGACCCGTGTACCAGTCTCGCCAAGGCCACCGACACAGCGGAGGGGATCACGTCCTCCACCTAGACCATAGGGTCCACCTCTAGTGGTGCATCTTGACTTGAGGGCCACCACTGCCAGACAGGTTCAGCAGCTGTGTTTTGTTGAGTTTGAGGTTTGGTTTCCTCTAAGGAGGGATGAGAGAGCAGCTGAGGGTTTCTACACGCCACTGCAGAAAGATTTCTACAATGCTTATCTCAATAGTGGGGCAGTGTTTAGATCTCAGAGAGTCCGTCGGATAGAGTCTATTGTGGCAGCCACTGGAGAGCACATTTGGCCTTACTTATCATATTTGTCAGGACTGACAGATTTGATTGGATGGACGGGGATATATGTACCATCTTGGGTTCGTCAGTTTTATGCTTCACTCTTCATCGATCCACATCACAGATTCATTCACTTTGCTTTCAGAGGCAAAGACTAAAGAGTGACGAGTGGTAGAGCCAGAGAGATACTGAGGCTACAGGAGCAGCCTATCAAGATGCATGAGGTGTGTTATGGACAGCAGGAGCCTCCTAGGTGTCCTCATGAAGGGCAGGTGCCCCCTACAGATTTAGTGCGACATTGCTTCAAGGAGCCCTTTGGTGAGGGGTCGAGCAGGAACCCCAGTGACTTGACTCCTACAGCGAGAGTGCTAGAGGCCATCATCAGGAGGACACTGCTTCCCAGGTTGGGATATAGGGAGGGCCTGACTCGCTTATAGCTCTGGCTTCTCAATGCCCTGATGTAGCAGACAGTATTTGAGATCTGGGACCTCCTTCTTTCAGAGATGGAGGATACAATAGCTGAGGGATTCAAGGGTCGTAGGCAGCTTCCCTATGCTCACTGGATCACGTTCCTCATCCGTAGAGTAGTGCTTGATAAGCCCCCTAGTATGATGGATGAGTATACATGTGCCACCATAGAGTTCCCAGCTTACAACCTGTCACAAAGGATCAGACACACCACTCCTCAGGCACCCAGATAGCCTAGCCGTCATCCCAACATTCTAGAATCCGCAGCTCAGCAGGATGAGATCATCAGAGGGATTGCAGTCACTGAGGAGAAGGAGCTAGAGGCACAGCAGGAGGTGAGCGAGTATAGTGATAGATCTGACGACGACTACCAGCCGATTCCTCAGATGCCTCCACGCAGACATGATGCAGAGGCCAATAGCTCCAGTTCTACTCCACCTGCTCCATAGATAGACCCCGCTCTCATTGCTATTCTTGAGCGAATGCAGCAGACACAGGATATATAGGGTTTAGGGGACAGCTGCTACTTTTGCCTAGTTTCAGACTCGACAGGACGAGTTCCAGAGGCAGCTGCAGGCCATGCAGCAGCAGCAGATACATCAGCAACAGATATTCTTGCAGCAGCAGCTTATGGGTTTCATGCAGCATGTAGTGACAGCTCTTGGGGCCCCATAGCCACAGTCTTCGCCCTAGCTTACTCTGCCTACCACCACTTTGACGACTCCAGCTGTACAGCCCAGTGGGCTCCAGAGTCAGGGACAACCTCCAGCTTAGTTTGCTTCACCTCTTGTACAGGTGTCCCAGTGGTTAGCCTCATCCGTGGTAGCCCCGCAGTTCACTCCACTTCAGACGGGCTTCACACCAGAGCAGTCTTCCTCGCTATTCATGCCTGACATGTTAGTCTCTAGGAGTCTTGGAGCATCTTTCAGCGAGTTGACCGGCACGCCTACTCTGCCTCATATGCATACAGCCAGTCCGTCTATAGTAGCTCCAGTCGCAGTGACTACTCAGAGGCTCCCCTTGTCTGTCGCCTCGTCAGATCCTACGACAGACATACTAGCAGCTTCACAGGTAGCACCAGCCCCAGCTCAGACTCAGACCACTTCAGCGACACTTCCTGCCACAGAGGATCAGTTAGTTCAAAGCTTAGGGTCAGATGATGATGGTGCTCAGTTCTAGCTTGCTCCACGCACTTCAGCGCCCGGCTCATCCGCTGCAGCCCCGCCAACCGATCCTTAGGTTTTGGTGTTTGACACCAAAGGGGGAGAGGGAGTTCGAGTATGTAGTCTCAGGAGGAGCTACATTTAGGGGGAGCTAGTTATATAGTATTAGCTTATTATATACATTTGGAGTTCTATTTGTGTGATACACTATTACTTACGTATTCGTGTGTTTACTTTCATGCATACTATTATATATATGTGATAGTGCTATCTACGTGATTGTGATAATGACATGTGTGATTTCTACTTTGCATCATTTAAATGTCATATCACTTGTGTTATGCTCATTTGCCCTTGCTTCCGTGTTTATTCTTCAAAGCAAATGAGCTTTGTTACTCGTACTCATGCTTAATTCATATTCTTTGAGTACATTGTGTTGGCTTGGGTCATATAAGCTTGACTACCACTTTTGTTCTTACTAACAAAAGCTTATATGAACTAAGCCCGTCAAAAACCTCACTCATTAACATACTCAAGGTAGTATTATCATCAATCACCAAAAAGGGAGAGATTGAAAGCATCTAGGCCCCTAGTTGGATTTTGGTGATTAATGACAATACAAGATTACTATGACTAACGTGTGTTTTGCAAAGGCAATTAAGTTACGTCATGGTAATGGAGATCGATTGGGCAATCGAGTTGGTCATGCCCCTACGATGGAAATCGTTTCGGTTTTCAAAGGATTGACGACAAGGTTAAGGATGACTAGTTCTAAGTGTCGATTGGAGTTGGAGAGATACTTAGAGTAGTTTAGGACTTTGTTTTTCCTTTGACCATACTATTAAGGGGGGTATGAACGGGTAGCTTGACCTAGTTGAGTCTAGTGAGTTAGGTGTGGTGCACACTTGTTAAAACTAGCTCTAGGTAGCTCCTATGAATGCCTAAGATCCTTTGGAGCAAACTTCATTCACATATGATCGAGAGTTGGAAGTGAATGGAGGGTCAAATACTGACTGGACGCTGGCTCCGGTGCGACCGGACGTTGGCCACAGAGTCTGGTTAGTTCATTTGACCGAGGAGAACAAGTCTGGTGTGACCAGATGTTGGAAGGTCAATGTGACCGGACGCTGAGGGCCAGCGTCCGGTCAACTCCAGTAAGGGTCTAGACTTGAGAAAGTGTGACCGGACATGTTCGGTCAGTGCTGACCGGACCCTGAGTATCCAGCGTCCGATCAAGTACAGTAAGCATCCAAGAGCAACCGAACGCGTTCGATCATTACTGACCGGACCCTGACAGCGTTCGGTCATCACTTGAAAACTGTTGCGCGGGTTGAACTGACTGGAGCATTCGGTCAAAACGATCGGAGTGTCCGGTCATCCCGCAGAAGCTCATAACGGTTCATTTTTCAGGCTGCCTTATAAATAGAAGCTCCACTCGTGTGTGGAGTAACTTTTGCTCATTCCAACAGCTGAGAAACATGTTTGTGAGTGCCAAGAAGAGCAAGGTCCTAGTGAGGTGTTTGTGATTTGAGAATCCAAGAGTGAAACCTCATTAGTGAATCAAGAGTAGACAAGTGTGCATCCATCTTCTCATTAGGCTTCGCGTGGTCAAGTGAGAGTTCATGCTTGTTACTCTTGGTGATCATCATCACCTAGATGGCTTGGTGGTGATTAGGAGCTTGGTGATCACTCGGCGGAGCTTGTGGGTGACCCAACTTAAGTTGTGAGCGGCTTTGGGTGATTCGCCGCGATGGAGTGTCAAAGAATCAACCCGTAGAGAGCACTTGATCCTTGCGCGGATCAAGGGGGAGCTACACCCTTGCGCGGGTGCTCCAACGAGGACTAGTGGAGAGTGGCGACTCTCCGATACCTCGGCAAAACATCACCGCGTTCCTCTCTCCATTTACTTTGAGTATTTACTTTGAGCAATTCAATACTTGTCTTTACATTCATAGAATTGCTATGCTAGAGTAAGTTTGGAACATAGGTTGCAAGTCTTTTGTGCGTTAATTCGATAGAAACACTTTTCTAGGCACAAGGGGTTAATTGGGCTATCCGTAGGATTTGATTATTGCAAGAGAATTTAGAATTAGCCCAATTCACCCCCCTCTTGGACATCTTGATCCTTTCAATAGGGATGGGCTGCTACGACAATAGCCTCAATGGACAAGATTACCACGTCTGTGCTACTAGCAAATAAGTCCGTGACGGTTAGAGGTATGAAAATGTATTACAGGAAGAACGAGCTATGGGTAAAAGCAACGTAGCTGTTTGATGTTCCATGCATTATCATACCCCTGTCGAGATGTTGCTGATTTTGTAAGCACCTGGTCAGATTACCTGCGAGACCCAGAACAGACCTTCCCATGGCGAAGATAGCTTGTGGCCTCTTTTGGAGGGGGCGGCCCTTCGGAGGACGAGATCACCTACAACAAAAGAACGTTCGCATGCCCATCTAGCGTGGTAGCGATGTAGTCCTTATTGATACTTGGCGGATCATATGACGGTGGTGTGTTGCTCCTCCTTGAGCATGTTGATGTCCGCCTGGCGCTACTCCTCAGCCTGTTGCTCGTTGTAGAAATGAATGAGGCGCGCGTCGAAGTCGAGGTCAAAGGGGATGACTGCCTTAGCCCCATAGACAAGGAAGAAAGTGGTGTAACTAGTTGAACGGTTCATGCTCGTCTTGAGGTTCTAGAGAAAGGAGGGGAGTTCATCTACCCAATGATCGGCGTGAATCTTAAGGTCGTTGTAGATGTGGGTCTTGATCCCCTAGAGGATTAACCCGTTGGCATGCTTGACTTGGCCATTGGACTCAGGGTGGTACACCAATGCCTAGTCCACTCGAATTCGCTAGGAGTCATAGAAATCTAGGAACTTGGGACCTATGAACTGAGTGTTGTTATCAGTGATAATACGATTTGGAATGCCAAACCTGTCGTTGATGTGCTAGATGAATTCGTCCGCTCACTTTGACTTGAGGTTGATGATGGGCCGGACCTTGACCCATTTAGTGAATTTGTCGATGGTGAACAGAAGGTGGTCGAACCCCCTAGGTGCCTTCCTAAATTCCCTAACCATGTCGTGGCACCAGACCACGAAGGGCCAGGTAATGGGAATCGTTTAGAGCGCCTATGCTGGCAGGTGATTCTGCTTGGCATAGTGTTGGCACCCTTTGGATGTCCTGATGAGGTCCCTGGCGTCGGCGCAGTCCATTGGCCAGTAGAAGCTATGTCTGAAGGCTTTCCCAATGATGGCCCTCAGGGCTGCGTAGTGCACATAGATGCCAGCGTGAATGTCGAGGAGCAGCTTCTTCCCCTCTTTGGGGGGGGGACGCATCGGAGGAGTAGACCGGAGGTGCTTTGGCGGTAGAGCTGTCCACCCACAAGCTTGTAGCTTTTGGCATGCCACACTAGTCTACGAGCATCGGTGATGTCGTCGGGGAGGATCCCGCACTGGAGGAAGTCGGAGAAGGGCATCATCTGGTCCTCGGGGCTCTCGGACAGACAGGGGAACACTGGGCCAGCGAAGGGTGAGCTTTGTTGGCTAAGCGAGTCATCCATTGGCATTAAGGGCCATTTGAAGCTCCCCGAGCTGAGGATGTCGAACCCCTCATCAACGGTGGTGAGCTCATGATGCTCATACTTTTGAGGCTGTGTCGAAGGGTCTAGGAGGGGCCCTACTAGTGGCTTAGCCCCTCAGTGGTCGTGCATGGTAATGGCCATCACGCTTTCTCCGGGAGGTGGTGACTCACCGTCGGCCAGGTTTGTGCTTGGGGTGGCCCCATTGGGTGTCATCCCTAGTTCTCCCTCGAGGCAGATTGGGGAGGTGTCAAGGATGTCAAGGATGTCAAGGAAGACCCCGGCAGTGGGTCCTTCTAAGAGGACGCCAGCTTCGCCAGCGTGTCGGCCTCCTCATTGTCCCTCTAGAGGATGTGATGGAACTCAATGCCATCAAACTTCTTCTCTAGCTTCTAGACCTCTGCGTAGTAGGCCTCCATCCTCACATTTTGGCAGGTCGACTTCTTCATGACTTGGTTGATAACTAGCTCAGAGTCTCCCTGCACGAAGAGGCATCGCGTGCCAAGGTCAGTGGCCGCTCGAATTTCGTGGAGGAGTGCCTCTTACTCTGCGACATTGTTAGTGGCCTAAAAGTGAAGCTAGAGGGCGTACCTTAGGTTATTGCCACTAGGGGATATGAGGAGGACTCCGACACCTACCCCCTCGAGCATGAGGGAGCCGTCAAAATACATGGTCTAGTACTCCAGCTTGGCGGGGACGGTTGAGGCTTGCTCCTCCATCCACTCACCATGAAGTCGGCAAGCACTTGGGATTTGATCGGCGTGCAGGCAGCGTACGTGATGTTGAGGCCCATGAGCTCGAGCCCCCTTTTAGCGATGCGGCCCATGGACTCTCGGTTGTTTATGACTTCCCTGAGGACCGCTAGAGGACATGACCACCACTGGGTGCCTGTCGAAGTAGTGTCAGAGCTTGTGCTTGGTGATGAGCATGGCGTGGAGAAGTTTCTAAACCTTCGAGTAGTGGGTCTTCGAGTCGGATAGGACCTCACAGATGAAGTACACCGGGCATTGAACTTTGAGGGCATGGCCCTCCTCCTCCCGTTCCATGATGAGAGCTACGCTGACGGTGCGTGGAGTGGCCGCGGTGTACAGGAGTAGGGTCTCCCCCTTGGCGGGGGAGGTCAGCACAAGCAGCATGGTCAGAAACTCTCTCAGCTAGGTCAACGCGTCTTGAGCTTCCTGCGTCCAGTTGAAGTGTTCAGATTTCTTAAGGAGTTTGTATAGAGGCATACCTCATTCCCCAAGGTGGGACATGAAGCGGCTGAGTGCTGCCAAGCACCCCATGAGCCTTTGGGCCCCCTTTAGGTTCTTGATCAGCTCCATGTCATTGATTGCAAAGATCTTCCTGACATTAATTTCGAAGCCATGCTCAAAGACGATGAAGCCCAGAAGCTTCCCCACCGGTACCCCGAAGATGCACTTCTCTAGGTTGAGTTTGATGTGGTTGGCGTGAAGGTTGGAGAAGGTCTCCTCCAAGTCGACGATCAATCTCATGGCCATGTAGGTCTTCACGATGATGTCATTAATGTATACCTCCAAGTTGTGGCCGATTTGCTCTCAAAAGCATTTCTGCATACACCGCTGGAAGGTGGCCCTGGCATTGCGTAGGCCGAAAGGCATGGGTGTGTAGCAGAAGGCGCCGAAAGGAGTGATGAATGATGTAGCCAGTTGGTCTGATGAGTTCATGGCAATCTGGTGGGTACCTAGAGTACGTGTCCAGAAAGAAGAGCACCTCACAGCTAGTGGTCAAGTTGGCCACCTGGTCGATTTGGGCAAGGAGGAATGGATCTTTCGAATAGGCCTTGTTGACACCCATGTAATCAACACACATTCTCTTCCCATTATTTTTCTTGACCAGGACGGGGTTGGCTAGCCAATCCGGGTGCTGGACATCCATGATGAAGCCTACGGCCAAATGTCTGGCAAGCTCCTCATAGATCACCTTCCGCATCTCCTCGTCGAAGCGACGGAGGCGCTATTGCACTAGCTTGGCATCAGCCTAGATGTTGAGGCAGTGCTCGACAATCTCGTGGGGGATGCCAGGTATGTCTGAGGGCTTCCACACGAACACATTGGCGTTGTCACATAGGAACTCCATAAGGGCCGACTCCATGTCTGGGGACATGCCGACGCCTATGCGGAGTAGCTTCTCAGGATCTTGGGGCTAGGCCGGACCATCTTGGTTTCTTCAGCCAAGCGAAAAGCCGCCGCAGGGCTCCCTTAGTGCTATGTTGTCGACACACATGCTATGTTGGAGTTGCGATGGGGCGCGGCCAGCGAGGCAAGGCGAGCCCACGGTGGGTAGACGCCGACACTTCTAGGCGGGTCCGCGGCCGATGCGGCCGATGCGGCTAGGCAGGGCTGCTGTGGGGAGAATGTTCATTCACCGTAAATTTTAGGACTAGTAATAATGAAATCTACTTAGTGAAGGGGAATTATGGTCCTTGCAAGGGCCCAAAGGTGTCATCCAAGAGAGGAAGGAGTGAATTGAGTTGTTTTCTAACTGAGGATAAAAACTTGATTCTACACAAGATAAACAAAACAACTTTGTAGTAATATGTGCACCTATGTGTTTATCTAGTGCCTCTACTTATTATCTACCAAGGAGTTTTGCAATCTATAACTAATTCTATCAAGTAGCCTAAGATAACCTAGGAGAGGTAAAGGCACACACAAGTAGAAGTGTAAATGTTGTAAGTAAAACAAAAAGCGAAAGGGCAAAGTCCCTAGGCGCAGCTATGTATCCTATGGAGCCAATTGCTATGCAATACCACCAAGGTTTGCCTTTGGTCATGGTGTTAGACTATGGTGTTGGGCTCACTATAAAGGCCCCTCCAACCAAGACAGCAATGGCAAACCACTAAGGCTCATCGCTAGCTACCTGACTCTCTCTCTCTCTCTCTACAAAATTTCTCTACCAAGGAGGGGTTCTCCTCATCCCCAAATACTAAGTTTCACTCCCTCCAAATCACATATATTTCTAGAACCCTTTATTTAAGTTGGAACAATAATTTTTGAAGACAGAACATTTATTTAAGGAACTTCTATTCACTCGATTGTTTCCAAAAACTTCCTTTGAAGTTGTTCTTCCACACTGAACATGCAGATGGTTAAATTTCAGTGCTACCTACATCTGTGGATGGAACCGTCGTACGTAACACTCCGAGCAAGATAGGCAGTAGCTTACATAGTAGACACACAGTAACAAAGCTAACATCAAATAGGACAAGAATGGGTAAGCCTTGCAAGTTGCAAACACCACACGACAACGGCATAGCCTACATCTGAGGTTCGAGCGAGGTGACCGTGGCTTGGCGTCGTTGCTGGTGGAGGCCACAGCAGGCGGCGGGGTGACTGCATCCACGGCCATCCAGGGGCCGGTGCTGCAGCACTCGGGCAAAAAGCCGCCTCAGCAGTCAATGCGGCAGCAGGGGGTCGACAGGACCTAGCCCTTGGCTGCATCGAGGACCAGCAGCGCCCATCGGCATGCGATCGTTCGTCAGCTGGCTGGGCTCCCGACGCCAAGCCCTTGTGCCTAGCAGCTAGTTAGTTGCAGTTTTGCGCGACAGGAACCCGTGAACCGGCTGCTCGGTGTGTTCCGTTCTTGGGTGCTCCTCCTATTTGTAGGCTGGGAGGGAGGGGTTGAGGATGTGCATCAAATGGGTGTGCGGTGTGCCATGAGGGTGGGGTGGGTAATGCAAAAATAGCTCGTCATGCAGGCCAGCAATGAAATTAACAGCTGCCAAAAAAACAACAGGTTGATGTTGTAGCCACATATAGGGAGGCGGCGAGCGAGGGCTTGTAGCCCTTCATGGAGACCACACCGAGGACGACCATGGCCGTCATGAGGATGAACACCATGAGGTTGCTGATGGACCAGACGACCCAGGATGTGAGCTTCCTGTTAGCTCCAAAGATCACCTAGAGTAGCGTCTAGTCGGGTGGTTCTTTGTATTTGGGACGAACAAGTAGAAATCCTAATGAACCGCACTATAGAGTGATAGAGAGAGGAGAGTGGATGGGAGTGTACAGACCATCGGAGGGCGCTGTCGAGGAGGATCCGGTCATCTCTTTGGTCGGTGAAGCTCTGCGCACGGGCATCGATGGTCGGAGAAGAGTTGGTGAAGTCCGACGATGTAGTAGCGGTGCAGTCAGGCTGACGGTGTTGTCTTCCCGTCGCTGGCTATGCACCCTTGCGAGATCAGACTTAGGGTTTGTTGGTGGGGCAGAGTGGCTCACGGTGAACCTCGTACTATGAGCCACCGGCCCCCACCACTTTATATAGCGCAGTGCGACGGGGGCCCACCAACCATGTAGGGTTGGGCGCCCCCGATCAGGGCACGTGACCAAGGCCTAATAGGTTATTAGGCTTATTGGCTGGGAGATCATTCTAATATTCTCCCCCTTGATCTCACACTATTACTTTTATCTTTAAACTTTAAACTTCAATCCTTTTCTCCTTACTCATTTCTTCACAGATGATGCATAGAGCATGTTTCATCGTCACGGTCAATCACCGATAGATTTAACAGCTACAATGCACGTCTCTGATCTAAAATAGATACTTTAACTTTTGGGCCCTTTATAGTCTAGGAATTATAGGCTTTCCCTTAAACCCATGCCGGCTATATGTTCTCTGAACACGTTGGGTGGTAAGTCTTTTGTAAGCGGATCCATGAGCATCTTTTCGGTACTTATATGCTCAAGACTGATCCCGGACTCTATCCTTCACAACATAATAATTTATGTCAATGTGTTTGGCAGCACCACTTGACCTATTGTTGTGAGCATACTATACTGCTGGATTATTATCGCAGTATAACTTCAGTGGTCTATAGATATCGTCAACCACTTTCAAACCGGGTATGAACTTCTTTAGCCAGTTCACCTGCCCCATTGCCTCATAACACGCTATAAACTCGGCATACATTGTGGACGATGTAGTGACAGTTTGTTTTGAGCTTTTCCATGAAATAGCTCCCCCTGCGAGAGTGAATACATATCCAGACGTGGATTTTCTATCATCTCCCGCATAATCAGAATCCGAGTACCCCACCAATTGGAGAGATTCTGATCTTCTATATATCAACATGAGGCCTTTCGTACCTTGCAAATATCGCAAGACTTTCTTTACCAATTTCCAATGTTCTATTCCTAGATTACTCTAAAATCTACCAAGCAACCCGGTAACAAAAGCTAAGTCAGGGCGCGTACATACTTGAGCATACTATAAGCTTCCGATAGCTGAAGCATATGGAACCGCTTTCATTTGATCGAGCTCGTACTAGTTCCTGGGGCATTGAAAATCCCCATATCTGTCGCCCTTGACTATAGGAGTAGGTGAGGGACTACATTTGAGCATACTGAATTTCTTTAAAATCTTTTCAATGTATGCCTTTTGTGACAGTCCTAATACCCCTTTACTTCTATCTCGATGAATCTCGATCCCTAGAATGAACGAAGCTTCACCAAGATCTTTCATATCAAACTTTGAGGACAAAAACTTCTTTGTCTCCTGCAGCAGACTCACATCACTACTAACAAGTAGAATGTCATCCACATACAGAATGAGGAAAATAAATCTCTCATTCTTAAACTTTGCATAAATGCAATTGTCCTCAACATTCTCTTTAAACCCAAAATTCTTTATTGTTCTGTCAAACTTCAAGTTCCACTGTCTTGAAGCTTGCTTCAATCCATAAATGGATTTCTTTAGGCGGCAACCCATTCTTTCCTTTCCTTCTACAATGAAACCTTTTGGTTGTGCCATGTAAACATTTTCCTCTAAATCTCCATTTAGGAATGCCGTCTTTACGTCCATCTGATGTAATTCTAAATCATAATATGCCACTAATGCTATTATAATTCTGAGAGAATCCTTACATGAGACTGGAGAAAATGTCTCATTGTAATCTATCCCCTCTCTTTGTGTAAAACCTTTCGCCACAAGTCGCGCTTTAAACCTTTCTATATTCACTCTGGAGTCATATTTTGTTTTGTAGACCCATTTGCAGCCTACTGTTTTGGCTCCTTTAGGAATTTGTTCTAAATCCCAAACACCATTTGACCTCATAGATTCCATTTCATCTTTCATAGCTTTCAACCACTTTGATGAGTGTTCGCTTCTCATGGCTTCTTCATATGAGGTGGGATTACCCTCCATATGAAACTCTTCAGTATTATAGATTTCATAATCATCAGAAATAGCTGATCTTCTAACTCTTTGAGACCTTCTAAGGGCCTCCACATTTGACACATTTTCTGTTTGAGGCTGTTGTTGCTCCCCCTCATGTGTGGCAATAGGTTCTGTAGGATTCTGAACCATGGGTTCCTCATCCTCATTTGTTATTGCCATAGGAGGAATAACAACAGGTGCTGGCACCACAACATCTTGCGTTGTAGGTGTAGCAGCAGCAGGTAGCTCGAAAAATGGCTCCCAAACCATCGGAGTGGGTGCATACACCTGTTTCTCCTCAAGATCAATTTCTCGAGCTACCATGCTCCCCCTCATCATTTCATCCTCTAGGAAGACAGTGTGTCTTGTTTCCACAAACTTTGTATGTCTATCTGAACAGTAGAAACGAAAACCTTTTGACTTTTCTGGGTAGCTAATAAAATGGCAACTTACTATTTTGGGATCTAACTTTCCAATGTTTGGGTTAAATAATTTAGCCTCAGTAGGACTCCCCCACACTCGTAAGTGTTTTAGTGAGGGTACTCTTCCTGTCCACAACTCATACGGTGTTTTGGGCACCGACTTACTTGGTACTCTATTGAGAATATGAATGGCGGTTTTTAACGCCTCCATCCATAGGCTCAACGGTAAGGTGGAGTAACTAATCATACTACCCACCATATCCATCAGGGTATGGTTACGCCTTTCAGCTACTCCATTCTGCTGAGGTTCGCCCAGTGTTGAATACTGGGCGACTATACCATTCTCATCTAAGAACCTTGCAAAAGGTCCAGGAACTTGTCCATATGGGGTATGCCAACTGTAGTACTCCCCCCCACGGTCAGACCTGACTATCTTAATCTTTAAATCATGCTGATTTTCAACTTCTGCCTTAAATATTTTGAATTTATCCAACGCTTCTGTTCTTTCTTTAATTGGATAAATGTAGCTAAAATGAGAGTAATCGTCTATGAATGTTATGAATGAATCATAACCATCCACACTTTTCACAGGAAAAGGACCATATATGTCTGTGTGAATTATCTCTAAAATTCCTGTGCTTCGTTTGGCATCCTTTTTAATTTTCTTTACATACTTTCCTTTAATACATTCTATATATTGCTCTAAGTCAGAGAACTCCAGTGGAGGAAGAATTTCATTCTTAACTAGTTTCTCTATTCCCCCCTCAAAATATGGCCTAAACGACAGTGCCATAATTTCGATGATACATTAGTTCTCTTTCATTTTCTGTTTGCATTGTTCGATGAGGATACATTCTCATTCACATCACATACGGAATTCACATTTTTAAGAAGTGATAACAAATAAAGTTCGTCTTGTCAGAAGGCAAGACCAATACATCTATTATTAAACAATATCTGACATTTGCCATTTCGAAAATGGCAATCATAACCATCGTGGTCCAACTTTGAAACACTAATCAAGTTTCTTTGCAAAGAAGGTACATAAAGAACATCTCTAAGAAAAAGTCTGAAGCCCTCAGCAAGCTCTAGCGGAAGATCACTAACGGCCTCAACATCTGCTTGTACTCCATTTGCGACTTTAATGAAACTTTCGCTTCTTTGCAAAGTTCTCATCGAACGAAATCTTTGTAAAGAATTAGCAACATGAATAGTTGCACCTTAATCAATCCACCAAGTAGATTTTGAAAACATGACATACAAGGATTCATTTACGAACGTAATAATGTTCTCACCTTTCTTTTTCATAATCATCTTTAGGAAATCAGGACAATTTTGCTTGTAATGTCCCCTGCCCTTACAATGAAGACATTGATCTTTATCTACTGGGAATTGTTTATTCGGAGACTGTTGCATGGGACCCTTTCCAGGTGACTTGGAGGAAGAGCTGTTATTATAATTCTTTTTCTTATTATCTTTTAGGTAGTTAATAGTACCACCCTGTGAAACTTTTATTCTTTCCTCCTCCAGCACACACATGGCTATGAGCTTTTCCAAATCCCATTTCTCGGGCTGTATGTTGTAATTGACAACAAAAGTGTCAAATTCTTTTGGCAAAGAAGCAAAAATCAAATGAAGAAGAAACTCATCATTGAGAGCCAAATCCATTGGTTTGAGCTTAGATGCCAAATTGCTCATTCTCAGTATGTGCTCTCTAATGCCACCGCCGCCACCAGAGTACCTTTCTGTTACCAGCTGCTTGATCAGCTGTGTTGCATATGTCTTTGAAGAGCCAGTGAACTGACTCTTTATTCTTTCTAGGTACTCTGTGACCGTGTCATAGTCTGAAATTGAGCCCACTATTGCAGGCTCAATTGTATTCTTTATCAAAGCCAAACATTTCTTATTGGTTGTGACCCACTTTCTATGTTCAAGGTCAAAAGACATCTTTACGGGAGCAAAGTTCCGCTCTCTGTTCTGCCATGCAGCATTAGTTTTATTAGTCTCCCTCACCGGTGCCTCAGGTTCTTTGGGACATGGTGTGGTGACTACCCAGTCAACCTCAGCCAAGATGAAGGTCAAGTTGATCTTTTTCTTCCATTCAATGTAGTTATTCCCTTTGAGAGTTGGGATATCTTTGATATAAGCCATCAAGGAGTATCCTCCTAAAAACACAATTTCCCTTGAAAGTGAGAACATAATATAATAACAACAATTGTATGTCTTAGTTTCAACGTTGATCAAAATTAAAACATACAATTTATCCTTTTACATTAATTCTACATCACCGTTGGGCAGAAATAGAATTAATGTATGACAAAAAACCATAATAACATCATAATGTTGCCATTAATCAACGTTGGTCAGAATAATAACAATATTATAATAATTTGATAACATGTCTATTTTCAAAATTAAATTCTCCCGTTGGTTCGAATTTAATAATGAAAACAACAACTTTAAATACGCAGCGGAAACTTTGAATAAAATTCTCATGATAATATTTTCCAGAAGCAACTTTACTATTTACTGAACAAAAAATATCGTTGGATAAATTTTGTACAGAAATTATCATCAAAATTCAATTCAAATTCATCAAATATGAATCAAATCAGTTTCTAGAAAAGGGAAAAACTGAATAAATTTTTTTTACTGTGCACATGGCCATTTCGGCCTGAAGGCCTCTGGCAACGTAGCCCAGCGCGGTGCTTGGCCCGGCTCGCGTGCCGCTTCTCCCCGCGCCCAGGCCGTAACCTGGGCCTGGGCCTGGAAAGAGGCCCAGCAAAGCCGCCGGCACCGCCCCGTCTCGATCAGCGCCGTCCATCCAGATCAGACGGATGAGCGCGCGCCGCGGGGAAACAAAACCCCCATCCGGCCGCGGGTTCCCTAAACCCTAGTTCATTCTCTCCCTCCCCTTCTCTCTCATCGCGTAGCGTAGCTCGGAGAAACAGCCGCAGCAGCAGCCGTCCTCGGTGGCCGAGGGAGAAGAAGAGGGGCTCCGCCCCGCGCCCTCTCGCCGGCGTGCGTGCTCGCCCGAGGCTGAGCACACCGCCATCGAGGGGCCACATGGTGGTGCCCTGTTGTCGTGACCGCGCGTGCGAGGTGCAGTGCGGCTCGTTGCTCTGTCCCGCGCGCCGTTCGGGAGCGACGCCGCGGTCTCCTTTCCCCGCGGTGAGGAAAGCCTAGGTAGGCTCCCTATCTTTAGGGTTAGGGTTGGGTTCTATTGTATCCGAATTGAATACACTTTTCATTCGTTTTTCTTTGCTTTTGATTTGGAAAACCCTAGATCTACACCCTAGGCTGGCGAACTGCTAGGGTTAGGGTTCGATTTGTTTCTTTTCTTTCCCCGATCCAGATCCGGATCGGTCAAACATTCTCTTTTCTTTTCCTGTCCCCGATCTAGATCTACGAACTAGACAGGCTCCGATACCATTGTTAGCTCCAAAGATCACCTAGAGTAGCATCTAGTCGGGTGGTTCTTTGTATTTGGGACGGACAAGTAGAAATCCTAATGAACCGCACTATAGAGTGATAGAGAGAGGAGAGTGGATGGGAGTGTACAGACCATCGGAGGACGCTGTTGAGGAGGATCCGGTCATCTCTTTGGTCAGTGAAGCTCTGCGCACGGGCAGCGATGGTCGGAGAAGAGTTGGTGAAGTCCGGCGATGCAGTAGCGGTGCAGTCAGGGCGACAGTGATGACGGTGGCGTCTTCCCGTCGCTGGCTGCGCACCCTTGCGAGATCGGACTTAGGGTTTGTTGGTGGGGCAGAGTGGCTCACGGTGAACCTCGTAATATGAGCCGCCGGTCCCCACCACTTTATATAGCGCAGTGTGACGGGGTCCACCAACCATGTAGGGTTGGACGCCCCCAATCAGAACGCGTGACTAAGGCCCAATATGCCGTTGGGATTATTGGCTGAGAGATTTAACACTTCCGGCACAGCTTTGGGGTGAGGAACGAGGTGACGCCCAGCGCGATGGAGCAGAAGAGGAGGCCCACGGCGCCCTCGCGGACGCCCGCGTCGTACAGGTCCGCCTTGCCGCCCGCGCCCTGCGGCTCGCCGTGGAGGATCTCCCGCACCATCCAGTCGGTGTTGTACTGGATGAACGGGAACCACGAGAGCTGCGATCGACAAAGACAGTCAGCCAATCAGTCAGTCAGATGGAGTCAATGATGAGCGGTGCAGTGTGCGGCGAGGCGCGGCGCGGCGCGCGTACGTACGCAGGTGACGGACGTGACGGCGAGCACGCTGAACATGGCAGGGGGAAGGTTCGTGAGGCTCTTGAAGAGATCGACGAACGCGGAGCACTCGCTGACGGAGGCGTCGTCGACGTGTTCCTTGTCGAGTAGCTCCTCGCCGGCGAGCCACAAGGTGACCGACATGGTGAGTATAATGAGGATCTGATCAACAAACCGGCCAAAGGAAAGCGATATATCGATCAAAATCTTAGTGCAACGAGAGACGGACGAGAAACGAATGAATCAACAACATTAATGGTGCTCGATCGTAACTCACCACCGCAGTCAAGAAGGCGCCCTTGAGGTTCGCGCAGGCATCGCAGCACGCCGCGGTTTTGAGCCAAGGGAGCCACCTGATGCATATGGATCATGCAACCAGCGCAGCGTCAACAACACATCAGTCGACCATCTCAACACGAATAAATGCTTCAGGAAAGCAAAGCAAAACAGGAAGGCGGGGCTACGTACTCGTGCCATTTCGCGTTGGCGCCGGCCAAGTATCCGAGCACGCTGCCGAGAGCCATCCACAGGGAGAAGATGGCCTGGCCAATGTTGGGGCCGTGCTGTCCAGCTGCAGCAGTAAATGAACAAACAAACATTAGCATCACTAATCCTGCGCTGCGTTGCGTGCATGTGATCGAGTTCAGATAGAGAAACCGCCAGCGAAGCACATGCTCACCGGCTAGGTCGGCCATCATCGCGCGAGCCGGTCCCTGGACGGTGTTGTTGGCAAAGTCGAGGAACCTGAAGCCGACAATGTAGACGGCGGCGGCGTACCAGCGGGAGCCGGTGAACGTGCTGCACTGCTTGGTGTTACCCATGCGCCGCCCGATGTCCGCCGAGAACCCGATAATCATCACCTTGCATTGCCGGAGCACCAGCATCCATCATCATCAGTAAAAAAACAAACAAACGAGGGAATCTCTACTGCCAGTGTGCAGTGAAGTACAGAAAGCAAAGGAATCGCAACGCAAAAGTGTGATGTCAGGATGTGTGCTTACAGAGAGGCAGATGATGATGCATCCAGCGAGGATGAAGGGCCTCCTCCGGCCCATCTTCGACGTGCACCGGTCGCTGTAGTAGCCCACGATGGGTTGCACCTGCCAACGAAATCAATTGCAGTAATATATGGCCACATTAATCCCCGGCCGGCCTCGGAAAAGGGGAAGAAGATGACTGGACGGACGTATGAAAACGGATCTCCTCTTGGTGATTAATATCGAGTTCTATCTTATCTTATCTGTTTGAAATAAATCTTGGTAATTATCTTATCTCTTGAACATAAATATCGGTAATTAAAACCTCAATAATGCTAGGACATAAAGATGGAGATACATCGGAGGTGAGCAGTTTCATAAACTGCGCAGATTTATTTGACAAAATTTAACGTTCTTTATCTTTAGTAATAAGAGAGATAAGATCTCAGAATCACAGTATTACAAGATATAATGCACGTACCACAAATCCGGCGATGGGCCCGCAGATCCATGTCAGAGACACGTAGCTGTGCAAGATCCCAAGAGTGGCATACGCCAAACATCGATCAGGCCATGAATGAAAATTATCAGAGAACCAAACATGTACCAACAGACACCAAAGAACAGTACAAAAGACGACATGGACATGAAGAACTGTACTGAGTAGGGCGAGAGGAGGGAGAGCTGCAGCGCCCAGCCGTACTGGATGCCGCCGGAGAACATGCAGGCCAAGAAGAGCCGGACGATGCCTATCGGCGGCTTCCGGCTCGCATTGCCATTGCCGCCGCCATTCTTCTCGCCGCCGCCGCCGACGACGCGCTCCAGGTTCATGGTGGCCCACTCGAGGCGCTGCTTGTTGGCGTCCTCCTTGCCGTCACCGTCCATGGCTGCTGCGGCGGCGGCGCGGCGCGAGGTGCGAGGAGCAGGAACGAAACAAGCGCGCGGATTGGTCGCAGGAAAAAATGGGGGAGCGAGGACGATAGGGACAGGCAAATGATCACGGACGGGATAGCGAAATTAAAGAGAGCGCCGGGCGCCGGGGGGGTGGGGGGCGGGGGGGTTTAAAGGCCGGGGGCATGGATGGCCCGGCGCGTGTGGTTTATGGCGGGTGGCCCACCGGCAGCGAGACAGCGGGCCGAAGGTTTTATCCGTTTGTTTGGGAAGGTTATCCCGTCCTTAATCTGTTTCTTGGTAAGGCCCTGTTCGGTTATCAGGGAATGATAACCTGTAAAAAATCCAGTTGGAACCGCTACTTTAATTTGTATAAGCACGTAAAGCTGGAATGATTCTTGACCTTGAAATCAGCTAACCGAACGGGGCCCTAAGGGGTTTTGCCATGTTGGAAGGGGTTAATGGCGGTTCATAGGATAGGGCCGACATCAATGGATTGGATTGGATTGTTTTTACAATATATGAGAATTCTTCTCCTTATTAGAATATGTAGGATTGTTTAGTTTAACGAATGTGTTATCTATATAAAATCTTGTCATTTGATTCTATCTTATCCAAAAATTACTTTGATACGTACAACAGAATCTCAACGTGTCCAGAGCTGGCTGCCAGGAAACTAATGGATACAGAATTACCGATTCGATGCCTGTACATTTGGATTTACCTTATCCAAAGCTTACTTGTTTACTAGAATAAAAATAATGTAATTAATTTAAAATAAAAATATATCTATCTCACCTTTTAAAGAGTCAAACATTTATAAGTTTTATTTACTAGATTTATAGAAATAATATAAAGATTTGTGTCTGCAAATATTTTTGGTATAGAAACATATTATTTAGTGTATTATAAAAATATTAATATTTGTATATATGTTGTTAATTTTTTTGTAAAGAAAAATGGCATCTTACCAAATGATGAATACGATAGAGGCCGTATGTATACAACCCCTATATTTTTAGATAATGGAACAAAGTTTCAGTATACAACGGCTACATGGGTTGGCAAAGCTGGAAACGAATGGAGGAATGATGCAACCTGGTCTGTAAAGTCATTCTTATCCTCGAATTTATGTCCACACAAATGGAAACTGATGAACGTTGTGCAGCAGGCTGGGCACAAACTGGTGAAATCAGTTTGGTAAGTGTTTTACTAGCTAATTGAATGACTAGCTTTCCAATATAGTCTCACCAGTCAAACGCGAGTCGTCTGACTGACCTGCTTACCACCCGTGATTTTGGATTCTAGCATCCGAATTAAAGTGAAATATTCAAAAGAACACGAACCTAGAACAACACCACAAACCATTTTGGACCCTACTTTTATTTAAAGGAAAAAGTCTACTTAACCCTCTACCTTTTATACTTGGTCTACTTCACTCCCCAACTATGAAACCGTCTGTTTTACCCCCTGAACTTTCTAAAACCGTCTATTTTACCCCCTGGACGGTTTTCAGGCAGCGGTTTTGCTACAGTAAAAGCGGGTTTGCTACTATGGTCCAATTATGGTAAAATTTTTATGTACGCTAATTATTGTATGCTTGAACTATAGTAAAAATTTCGTACTCATTGGACTATGTATAACTTAGTTATAGATAAATTCTAATTAATTACAGACAAAATTGGATTTTCCAATTAATCTAAAGCTACAAAAAAAAATTTATACTAAAGCATACCATATTATATATTCACTGTGTAGATCTACTCACGTGGAGTCCAATAAAATTAGATTTTTCATTTTATGACTTTTCTATGATTTTTAAAAAATTCACCGAAAAAAAAAAAAAAAGAAAATTCAAAACCACGGTGCTGTAGCAAACCAACAGTTACTGTAGAAACTCCTCTGTTACTGTAGCAAAACCGCTGTTTGAAAACCGCCCAGGGGATAAAATAGACGGTTTTAGAAAGTTCAGGGGGTAAAACAGACGGTTTCATAGTTAGGGATGAAGTAGACAAGTATGAAAGGTGAGGGTTAAATAGACTTTTTCCTTTATTTAAACAAACAAAGAATGAAGCGTGACGGCGCCCTAGCTAGTCTATCATCTTCCAGCATGGTTCCAAAGAGCAAGGAACAGAAAAGGATTAGCCGCCTCCACTATATACCGTTTGCTAGCTTGGATGATCCTCAAGGAAAGGAATTAACAAACAGATTCTGACACAATGCCGGCCATGATTTCGATGGAGACATTGCTTTGGCGCTTCTATGTCTTCGTTTGGCCATGACTAAAAGTAATGTTGGCTGATTTATTGTGAAAAAAAAATATTGTTCGTTAGCACTAATTAGAGAGGAGTGTACGTGCTGCTCAGTGGGGGATGGTCTGTTGACCTATCGACAACCTTTTGGGTTGTTCCCTAGCGTCGTTTCGCTGATGAGTGTTACAAGCAACAATGTGTGTGTATAACGACTCTTTTTATTTAGTATTCATTATGTGGTAGGTACTACTACGGATATAAAGATGCTAACTTTCGATCTGTTAACGGACACAAGCGTTTCCATATGTCATTATTATAGGAAAAGAAAAATTAATGAACTTATTGTATCCCTGTGTAGTGTATGTATTTGTTGAAGAACACCAGGAGATGGGACACAGGCTTTACAACACACATGTACCTACGTGAACGTGATATGTTAACCTTAACCACCCCATAGCTTTTTTTTAAAAAAAACAATAACCACCCCATAGCTGGAAATGGGAATCGGCGCGCAGTCGTTGGATAAAAAAAAACCATCGGCTTCAGATGGCAGCAGTTAGAAGAGTAATCAAGAGCAAAGCAAATGATATAGCAACCGCTGGTTGTAGGGATCCTTGCAGCTTACCTCTCAGCTCATCCATATATTAGTCGGCTCTTTAGCATTAATACATGGCCCACCTATCTCTCACATAGGGTTTCTCGGTTCTTATGTCTAAGCCGACTGTGAGCTTACAGCACACTTCTCTCTCTCTTCTTCTCTCTCCTCCATATCAACATTTAACTTACTTACAACTTGCTATTATACTTGCTCTAAGGGGAGAACGAAGATGATGGTTTGCAGTGGGGCCATGCCCATATTCTTCGTTGTCCCATCAAAGATTGTATAAATTAGCATAATATTTCAGGTTAAAATTGTTCTAGGAACACATAGCCTTGGAAGCGAACAAGCCCTAGATCCCTTCCAATCCCCTGGCGCCACAACACGGGAGGTCATGTAGTAATTCTTATTTATACAAGTTATATATACATATACGGTCGCTTGGTCGTATTTAGCTTATAAATCCTGACTTATCAGTCAACGAACAATATTTTTCTCACACTAAACCAGCCAACCATACTTTCAACCATGACTTATAAGCCAAACCAGCCCAAACGAACAGAGCTATAAGTCTATATATGCAAAAACTTCGGAACGAGGGGCTAAAAATAGCAATGAGACATGCCATTTCATCCGCAGAAGCCAAAGGCAACCGACCGACACAGAAACCAAATCATCGCACGAAGCAAAGTTTGCAGCAACAAACGCGAATCACAAGCATACGAGCATGTCAAATTGCGTTGATTGATATACCCAGATTATGATATAGCAGTCTCCTTTCAAGTTGGTTGACTTCAGAAGGCATTAAACAGTTCCCTACGGTGAGTTCCAGCTAAGCCAAACAACCAAAAAAAAAAAAATCTCCCTAAAGGGGTCCCATAATTCCTTCCGCCCAGCCACACCACCATCCGCCAAACAGCTAATGAAGTTCCGACAACATTCTGATCCAAACGCCACTGGGCTCAGTTCTCCTCGCCACCGTCATCATCGTCATCATCCTCGTCCAACTGCAAACCACAAGATGCCATCAAACGAGGGAAAACTTGATCAACAAAACAGAGACATAAATCTAGAAGCCATAGTTGTTATTGCTCTATGCTCAAGAATACATTGTCTTGCTACAATGTTGTTAGCCAATTTTGTCAGGGAATCAATGCTTTTTGTTTAAGAGGCAGGAAAACACAATGCAAACAAGATAATAAGCTTACATCATCATCATCATCATCTTCATCTCCTTCGAACTCATCTTCAACCTCCTGAAAAGAGAGAAGGTAAGGACCAGATAAAAATATTTAAGATAATTGTAGGCACCAAGGTAAGGACCAGACAAAAAGATTTAAGATAAATGTAGGCAACAATACTGACATTGTTGAAGTACTTCAAAGGATTAGGCCACAAGTCTTCCTTGATGATCTCCGCCACCTGCACAATTTGAAATCTCAGAGAACTCTCTCAAAGGAATAAAAATAAGCATGCAACTTCTGGCCTTCCAAAACGAACACATGGAACAGGTTGCCAGTTGATCAGATAAACTAAATAAGTACAAAAAATCCAAGCACAACAATTTGCTTGGCAGTCTGAAAAAATTAATTCAATACCAATCAACAAATAATGGGCAAGTTAGTTGAGTACTGCAGTTTGGTGACAATGTGAATAACGCTGTCAAGAAAGAGTGACATGAGTTTTTACCTCATCTTGCACACCATCAGCAAGACTCTTGAGCTCTGTATCACCAAACCAGGTGAAAAAACTGCAAGGAAAAACGAAATAAGACGTTACGTTTCTGATTTCCAGTGTAACACTGCAACTGATGAAGGCATAAATGACAACACACTGATGATAGGCAAGACAGTTTTTTGCAATAATCAACAAAAGTCTTCAGAATAATCCAATAAGAATATAGTTTAAAGAAAGTTACTAACTACAGTATCTTGCTAAGAACAGGCTTCCAAGTAAAATATAGAAGCTATTAAGTAGGGTATTCTAATCACAAACAAGACTGTTAGCATGTGCAAGTCAAAAAAAGACAAGAGGTTGCAAGCATAAGCATCCAGAGACAAAAGATTGCGAGCATGCGACAAGGTTCACACTGAGAGATGCACACTTTCTATGAATTTATGCCATTTTGGTATGGTTTCCAAGAGAATACCGACTTCGGTTTCTTAAGCGCTAGAAGACAATGGCATATCTGTTGGCCACAAGGGAACATGTATCCAGATTGGCTAAGCGATTAACTAGACGACAAGCGGTGGCATGCACAGGATTTCAAGAGCCAGAAATGACTTTAAAATCTATATATTAAAAGAAAACTGTAGGGGAGAAATCTAGCTTGAGAAAGGTAACCAAGAGATGATTCAAGGAATTATATGGCGTGTGATTTCGTGATTTTGGTCTCAAAAATGTAATTTAACCAAAATATCACAGTACACATGTATTATACATTCTATATTAAATACTTCATGCCAAAAAAAAAAAAAACAGGTGTACATTTGTACACCCTTGACCCAAGGTAGGACCGCCCCTGGTGACAAAGCACACCAAATTTGGTACGCCTCGTCTTACCTCCTTAAGAACCTTGAACTGACTGTTAAGTTCACAATGGTTAGCAACTACAAGAGCACAATAGAATGGAGTACTTTTTATGCCAGATCTACTTGTATAGTTGTATACTTCCAGAATAAGTCAATGTATCTTCATGCTAAGTTCATTAAAATTCAAAGCACCGTTGTCCAAAAGGTCATACATTTGCATGCAGCAGGATTATTTGAAAGTCAGTGACCTCAGACCATGGGAAGAGGTCTACATTAATCAATGCAAGCCATATGTATTATAGTAACAAAAGCAAGAGAAACAAACTGCTTAATCAATCCACTGGTTGTTCATTGGTCACAACAACAATATTGTGCAATACCTCAGTATGTAGTAAGAAATCTACACAAATGACTCAAGAATCCAAGTAATACATACATAACAAAATGTGTGATTAGATATCCTGCTGAGAAACAACACTTCAAATGCGGGTCAATAATTATAAACCATAACAATATGACAACTTAATACATAAGGTCACAATAAATAAAATCTTAGCACTATATCAACCATGGCATATACATTCAAAAAGTATAGCATCACAGAAGACTATAAACAAAATGACAGCATAGACAACTTGACAATCTAACGAAAAAATAAACATGGTATTAATAACCAACCTTTCCTCTACTAATGGGCGCTTGCTCCCCTTCTTGTTAATACCATTTCCATTTGCAGGTCCCTTCACATACATTATTGAAAAAGCATTAGACTTTCTACATCTAAAACAAGCACTAGGTGGAGTTTTGGAACATGACAGTACCATTCCTTCCTTCCACTTAATTTGAGAAGCTTTTATTGTGGTTGTTCCATCATCAGCAAAGGAATATGTCTTTGTAAGCTTTGTGTCTTCAAAGTACGGGTTCTCAGAGAAGTTCTGCCAGATTTTTAAAATTAAACAAGTAAATACAAGTGAAGCAATGTGGAAACTGTAATTGACTGTAAGAAATGATACTTACAAGATGAATGGAGTATCCTGCCTTAACATCAGAATCATCCACATCAATTGAGTCCAAGTACTTGAATATCTGCAAAGAGAGATCATAAGATAACTCTATGTTACATAGATACATGGAGAATAACAAACCTGGTTTTAAATTCAAAAGGTTTATTTTGCTTTCCAATTCAATATTCATAATTTCAAGGGATTGGGAAGTAAATTGTTTGAGGTATAGAATACCTTCTGATCCTCTTCAGTCAGAAGCTCACTTAGTAGAGGATGGCTCAAAAACTGTAGGGTAACAGCATATGACACAATAGATTAGAATCAGATGTATACGTAAACGCTTCCAACAGAAAGACCCATTTGTATAGCACAGAGTAGCCTACGAACCGCTGTGAGCCAAAAGTCCGGGATGGTCTTGATAATGTCACCCCTCTTGAGATAGACAGGTCTGCGAATCTCACTGTATTTCTGCTCCACCTCCATAACCTTGTCACTTGCTTCCTCATTTACCTGTCAGCAATGAACAAGCATTATGTTTCATTCACAAAACTTCCATAGTAAATAGTATAGGCTCGGAAACAAATGATCTCTTTGACTTGTCTAAAGAGGTCATCTTTTTTCAACAAATTGCCTCATATGTATGCCATGGCTGAGTGACGTGGAGTATCAGGGCGTGCAATCAACAAATGAGATAAGGTAGCAAGAGTTTTTGAACACATGATCTGTGTTGCTTAATTTTGGTTATAAAGACATCATAAAAAGTTCCACAGGAACACCCTGCCTCGAGCATCAAAAGTTACACAGTATCCACATCAAAATCACCTAAATGCTGTGACTAAACTAGACATGTTTCGTAACGCTATAAAAAAAATTCTGCACCATAACAAAAGTTACTAACTTCATCCGCCAGAAGCAACTTACGTATCAGCCAGGGCACAAGCCTCCTACGCAAGCTACAAACTGCCACTAGAATTCCATCCTCCAACCTCCAGTGGCACAATTGGTACAGTGCCCGAACAAAACTAGCAACAACCGAACCGATACTGCTCAGTGCCGGAAAATTCCGGCATACCACAACCGCAGCGGTTTTCTTCCAAGTTCCACACGACCTTACGCTCCTACCCAAACCCCACTGCCAAATCCGACAGTACCGACCACGCACAACCCACCGCGCCGCTCGAAGGACAGCCTAAAAATAGCCCAGAGAGCGGAAGAAGAGGCTTGCGGCTAACCTTCTCGAGCTCGTCCTGGATCTCCTGGAGCTTCTCGATGGAGAGGACGAGGGCGCCGTCGATCTGCTCGTTCTCCTCGCCGCCGTCGGCCTCGGTCTTGGCCTTCTTCCCCTTGTCCGCCGGTGCCGTCATCGCACAGCCGCTGGCCTGGCTCGCCGCCTCGCGCTAGGGTTTTAGCCTCTCGCTGTGTCGCCTGCCTGCGCGAGCCGGGAGAGGGAGGGAGGACGGTAGGAAAGGGAGGCGGAGCTGGGGAGAAGGCCGCGATGCCCCGCGCCAGCTCTATTATAGAGGGCGCTGCTGAGATTCGCGCTCGTGGAATGTTGGGTCGGCTTCGGGTGGGCCGGGCCGTCGGATCCGTGCGGGACTGTCCACTCCCAGGGGGGTTTTCTAAAACCCTAACCCTAAGGATCGGGCGCGGCGTTGCTGCGTTCGGCTTCGGCCGCTTGAGTGACGGTGTAGCCGTGTGTATGTAGAGTAGGAAGTAGGTACGAGCTAATTGGACACCTGATTTAGTTTTTCTTTTACTGATTTATATATTACCTGTTTAAAACATTTTTAGTATACTAGATATATGCCCGTACGTTACACCGGAGTCACAAATTTTTACCAGCACATATAAAATAATAGAAAGCTAATAGACAATTTTGCATAGGGATGTCCTAGTCTATTTTCAAATCCATTCATGTCTTGTCTATTTTCTCTCTCTACTAGGTAGTGTGCTCGTACGTTGCTACGGGATAACTAAATTTTTGTTAAAAAAAGATATGGATCACACGATAAGATAATAATACTGTGAAATTAAATACTGACGTTAAAGTAACATTTAATCCAAAAAGTAAAGTTCGTGAAATTAATAGTCACCGAGAGCAATATAAAATCATAGAAATTTTAATTTAAACATGTGTTATACTGTTACTAAAAATAAATCTTTGAACATGATGAGACTATCATTCCACCATCATCACTGTCATTTCACTCTTGCTGACATCGGTTGTCTTCCATAAAGAAGTCGGTCTACATGCTACACGGGAAACTAAGTGGTGCAGAGACCGTCGACCTCAGAGAGCGATGGCCAGTTGAGGTGATGCACAAGTCGACACTATGTCCATTCAGCTTTAGTTGTTCTTTTGCTAAAGTATCATGCTCACAAGTTTTTTTCTCATATGACAACGAGCAAATCAATGTACCCATCACAACGAGAAGAAATGGCACTGCCATTCTCTAAACTAAGAGTGCAATAAAGCATCTAAAGTTCAGTTATCTGGTACCAAGGTAATGGGAAACTTTCAATTAATAACTAAATGTGTACATAATTGTTTAAATTAACCATGTTCAACTCCAGAGTTGTTTCAAAATTTCTTTCAGCATGGTGTTACGGTGGCTTTTGGTCCTTGTACACAACTTTCAAGCATTCGTTGGCATCACTCTTCAAATCGGTCTTCAAATGCCGCTCCTGCTTGTCTCATTGCACAAAAAAAGTGCAGTCAACCCAACCCGTCAAATATGTGGTAGTACCAAACATTTCTGGTCCTCAATATCACAGAATTAAGCACCATTGACAGTCGACCCCACGCAGATACTCCAAGATAATAAGAAAAGAGAAAAGCAAAGTAGCCAAAGTTTGAGAAAGACATGCAACCTAACCTTGATAAAGGATTATTGTATCAGCTGTCTAAGCATGGTTAGTGTTATTCATACTCTGTATCCATGTTTTTCGTCTTAGTTTTTCAGTGCCATATGTAAGTCCATCCTCACTTATTAGGGCAAAAGTGCTCATGATAAAAGGCCTAAAATAACTTGGGGATTCATAAGCCAGGCTACCCATGCTTGGGAGCGGGGAGTACAAGCATCATCAGCCAAGGTGATTCCACAGGTCAAAACACACACAGAGTCACTTATAGCTAATGGAACGATATAAGATAGGAATTTTCCTTGATTTTTAATACAATCACAAAACTTTATGAACCACACTGTCACAGAACCGACCAATTTATAAGAGCACAAGTACAAAAACAATCGCCGGAACGATCAAATTCTCGAACTTGAGCCCATATAAACCCGGTAGTCAACCGAAATCTCGAAGGATTTCAAACCAACTTGCATACAACCAAGATCACAGTAATCCAACATAACATATCGTACGTTACAACATTTCACAGATGTTCACAAATAGATTACATCATCACAGAGTCATTGTTATTACAAAACAAGTCTTGTAAAACATGCGGAAGCAAATAGTTTAACTCACACATCGAGTTCAAATACACATACTGGTTTGCTGATCACAGACCGCAAAAGCATTCAGATAAGAGAAGGGAGATCATGCCCATGATCTAGTCCTCATCACCTGCCGGATGGAGACAATACTTGCAGAATCCCTGATATAGGAGGTCATCTGCAACAAGAGGGAATAAACCCTGAGTACGGGAATGTACTCAGCTAGACTTACCCGTCGAAAACCAAACAAATGACGCTAAGGATTATGCATAGCTTAATGTAGTGGAGCTGGCTGACACTTTCTTTTTGTAGAAAAGCATAAGTAATAATGATCAACTCTTAACCTGAACTAGCAGTAACTTTTTAGCCATTTACCTGTCATCTATATTAGCACCTGTACTAAGCAATCATTTTATTAGGGTGCAAACATTAATAACCATATCAGGTATTCATTGTGACAACCTTATCATCATCCATTTAACCATATCGTTAAATTAATTGAATCTACGTTGCCGCTGCTCAGTTAAGTTCTCACTATCCGGGAGAGACGGCGATTCAAATCGATTCCTATCCAGCTGGAGGGGTATTCCTAAACACAAACCCTGCTTCCCCCGTCAGGGTCGCAAACAAGTCACCTTTGGTATGATTCAGGAGTCGCGAGTCCGAACAGATCGACATTCTCAGAGAACCACTCTGCCAAGGTCGTTCGGGACTTTAACCCGCCTTGGACTTATGTCAATGGCTCTCCGCACATCCTTACTACCTCCAGAATGTCGCCACCGCTCGCGTCCCCGGCCTGAGTCGAGCTACTAGGCTTCGCGGTCGGAACGACTTATCCGGCCAGCTAAGTGTTAGGCTGCGTTCAACATGACATGAGGACGTACAGCGTATCGGTCCTTAAACGACTCAGACGGAGTCACTATGTTCAAACCTACACAAGACCCCACCCGGTCTTAATTCATTATTCACATGGTTCTTTTCCACGATAGCAAATATAGCCAACCGTGATCCACCTCATCCTAAAGCTTGCAAATGACAGGAAATCACCTGACTTCTACCGCACTAAGCATGGCTAAGCATTTAACCCGTTCCTGAACTTAAATAGGATTCCAGTGCAATATCTGGACAAGGAAGGATATATAATGCAGCAATTGGTTCCAACCAATTCCTATACTTAATGCATCATCAACAATAAAAGATACTCAATGTGTTTGTAAAAACATGGGAGGCTTAATATGCTCCGGGGCTTGCCTTTCAGGAACGAGGAAGGTTGGTGGTCAGGGCACTCGGGCAATTCCTCCGCGGCGACTGCTTCGTCGGCTTCCTGCACCTCGGGTTCCTCCTCCTGGTTGGCTCCCTCGAACTCCAGCAACGTCACTCTCTCCGGCACACCTATTGCATGAATGCGCAAGATAAATATCATGGATGCACATGTACGAATGTCGAGGATGCTCGGGGAATGCACATGTTCGCTGTAGTTTGCATATTCCAACTTAAGCCCTATTCAAATCACTTTCACTTACCACGTTTATACAACCTAAGGTATAATTGCTCATCTTCCGTTAATGACCTAGCACCTGCACCTAAGCATATTCTCAAGTTAGGCTAACCCCTAAACAATCAACGAGAACCTTGCAACAACATACATTCAAGCATTTGTATTTCAGCAAAATGAATACTATGTAGCGGTGCAGTAAACTAGTCATAACTGAAGATTTATAAATCCAAATGATATGCAACAAGACAATCTGGAAAGCTTATAAAATTGTCTACAATACATTTTCAGACCTCAAAGCATGATTCAAACCTTTACCAGGTCGAATTCATCAATCAACAGAAGTCTATCCTCATAAGGCAGTGAATCAGCAAAAACTACAACCTAACTTTAAACAGCTGTAGTTTCTAAACTACTGGGCCAAATGCCCTCAAATTTTTACAGGAGCTAGCTACCTAATTTATCTATAACTTTTGTATTCAACTCATTCACAGAAAACCAAAATATCACGGGGAACTTTTCAAAGTCCCCAGATCTGTCCAGAGGGACATAATGCAAACAATTAATTACTAACTTATGATATAAACACTTAATTGGACAAAACTAACTTTACTGATATATCACACATATCACAAGAACACCAGAAAGTAGGGGGTTCATCACCAAAACATTTCCTCTAATACCTTTCTTAATTTATTTAATTAATTAGAGAAAATAGTAAACATATGTGAAAGCTACACCATTAAATCTACAAAAATTACAGTAGACCCTACATACACTAAGTAGACTACCATAAAAATTTCACACCATTTTAGTAAGTACAACAGCCTACACAAAAATGGTAAGGCAGAATGGCTTAAAATGGCATAATTAGGAAACCTTAGTGAAAAGTGTCAAGCAACAGATTTCATATTTTTCCTAGCATCTATAAGGTACCAAGATACTACCTACCAAGTTTCATGGCCATAGGATTCATAGATAATTTACAAAAATTCACACAAGTATCTACCAATGATAAAAGGAAAATCTATAACTCAAAAACTACACATGCAATGTCTCAAAAATTTTAACCAGAGCTTCTACTAAGCAATACTAGCTTACCCACAAAATTTCACAATTTTTGGATCACAGAAACTCAAGATAAAATTCAAACAAGTTTGCATGTATCCAAAAACACATTTCAAAGTCCTATTTAATTCATCAAAAATTTCTAAAACATGTGCTCATATAATATTTTTGTTAAATATTAGACATGATTAGAAACTTCACAAAATTGGAACCATATCCTTTGGATCTACCAAACTTGAGTTACATATTTTTGAATCTATACACCAAACTGTGAAAAACAGTTAAACAAAACAAATAAGGAAACTATTTCACTGATGTTGGGCCGGCCCGAGGAAACGGCGGCCCAAGAACACGCGCTGGCGCGGCCCAGACAACAGCGCAGCCCACGCTGGGCTCCCGCCTCAGCCGCGGCGCTGACAAGAGGGGCCCGCGTGTCAGCGAGACAGGGCAGGGGAGAAGGAACGGCCGGTGGCGCAGTTCGCCGCCGGTGGCTTCTCCGGCGAAGGCAAGGGTGCCAATATGTTCGCCTCACCTAAGCAGACCTAGGGGAACCTTCTATTGCAGCTACTGACACCACTAGCAGGGGTGGCGATGGCCACGGTGGTGCTCGGCCATGGCACGGCCGGCTCCAGCGAAGCTACGGCACTACGTCCAGAACGGAAGGCGCTACGAGCATCAGCAGTGCACCTAGGATCTAGCGTAAGGCAGAGGAAGGGACGGGAGGGTCACAGTGGCGGTTGTCCGCGTGGAGCGACAATGCCGGCGAGGTCCCGCCATGGCTGCGGTGGGGGAAAACGGCGAATACGCCCTTACCGAGGCACGATCGACTCGACGGTGAGGTGGAGATGGTAAAGGGAATCACGGCGAAGCTCTAGGTGAACGGGGCAACGCGTTTTTGCAACGGCGTGGAAGCTAGGTGAAGGTGAAGGTGCGGCTGGCAATGGCGGACGGCTGCTTGCTTGGCGCAGCGCGCGGTGGAGGCGAAGAAAGGCGAACTGGAGCGGTTGAGTGCGTCGGGCAGGCGCGCGGGGTGCTCAAGACGCGGCTGGCCGTGCCAGGGCATCCACGGCGCGTGGCCAGTGTGCTCAGGCGAGCGGCGATGCGCGGCACACACGCGTCATCGCCTTTCTGAACCGGTCGGCCATGTTCACTGAAGGTTTTCTGAAAACGCGATTCAGAGTTCATCCAGTCCGACTGACAGGCGAACTTTGACACCGATTAACTTCTAAACCGTGACATTTTAGAGGAAATAATGAACATGAAAGTTGTAGCCCGTACTTCCATCTTCAATTTTTATTTAAGTGCCAAGGACTAATTCCCAACGGATACAGAGTAAAATCGAGCCAAAGTCAGCTCCTTCAAACTGTAATTGCAATCAATACTTAGAAAATTTCTTAAGTGAAGAATCAGCCCTGATTTCTGGCTTGTGGGCCCAAATTGAACATGTTGTGCACATTTTCATGACTTGGCTTCTAAACAAAGTTTGTTCCTTATTAAATTTTCTACAACTTTGCTTTAGGTTGCTCAGACATGCAAACATCCTAAGCCACACTTTTTAAACAGTCAAACAAAAGGGTTCAGGGGTCAAATTTGGTCAAATCATGACTTGGGAACCTAATTAGCCAAAGTGATCAACATGAACCATGTTCCAAAAGACATTTTATGTGTAACTAAGTTACTTACAAGTATTTCTAGCCACCCCATGCATTGGTCACACAAGAATCAATCAAGGTATATACTGAAACAATGAAAAACACAAGAAATGTTGCAAATGTTTCCTAGTCATGTTTCACATGTTTCATGATCTTGTTGCATAGTATTAACTAATCTTGTTTCCCTAAGTGAGTGGCACATGTTGCACTCAAGTGTTGCACACTTTACATTTCATAAAAGAGACAACACACATGAAATATACAACATGTTGCAATGTTTTGAAATCATGTTTCATGTGATATAAGTTCACGAATGGATGCATGATGCTCATGTTCATGAAATGCAGTGCAAATGTGGAAGCTAAACATCAGGGGTGTTACACACACCTTTTTAGAAATATGAAAATTTTATAAACCCGTCCAATACCAAAAAATTCAAAGCCAGCAGTGTTTCATCAGTTACTGCCCAATCTCCTAATGAGTTGGTGACCATCCCTGACAGTTTCAGACTGACCCATTACCTTCAGTCTTATGCTTATATTGGTAAATGCCCAAGCGTTGCAATGGGAGCCACAAAAAATGTCAATATTTTGTCTTGCCCGAATATCCTCGTCAAGCAATAAGAAAGATATTCCCTATTGTGTATAGTGAACATTACTATAAATGTATATTGATCTGTGTAAAATTTACAGATAAACAACAACAGATAGAAGAGATATAACATTTACATATATTTGAGTTTGCTCAGAATTAATTAGGGAACAAAAATAAGGTTGCATTCGGTGAAGTAAATGCCATCAAAATTGTTTTGATGAAAAAAAACTCTTATATGATTGAGCAGTGCTCCTAGATTTCCACAAAATATGTGGCTATTGACAGAGCAGCAAAAAAGGGCCAAAATAATTGTTGCATTTCATAAGCTCATGCAGATTGAAATGCAAGTTCTTATCTGTAATAAAACTACGCTAAAAGAAATTAGCGTACCTTTGCCTCCCCAAGATCACACAATTGTTCATTTCTCAAGGTGCTTTGTATCCGCTCCCAGTTTAAGCTTCCTTAATGGTATCACTTTTCCCGTCTTCTTTCACAAATGCCTGGGAGAAAATCAAACCCGAATTACTCAAAAACTAAAGGAACTGACAGGTGAGAGCCTGTAAGCACTGAACAATACAACGTAATTATTTTTAGAATATCTTGCTCTACAGATGAATCGATTCGAACCCTTTAGAAAATAATTAAAACAACAAGTTGTGCATAAAACCTTTACTGGTATTTTCCATTCAAGTGCCTGCAGTGATGAGCTTAGCGTTTCATTCCGGCCACAAATGACAATAAGCTGCCCAATTGGTTTTCTAAGCTCTTTGTCAAACAATGATTTTCCTAGGGCTCTGGCAGTCTTCTAGACAAGACTCATGCCCTCAACCTCCCATCAGTAGCACTGCAGGAAGCCCAGATCCGATTCAAGTTCTCTCAAATCATACTCATATAAGTAGATCCAATTCAAGCTCAGGATCCAATTCAAGCAGAATAGTATTCAGACAAATCAATGCAGACATATATTTTTGTTTTCTTGAAACTTGAACAGTAACGCTTTTGGGGTATACAGCATATTCATTGAACACAACAGGACAATACCTTGTAAAATGAATATCTCAGCCTTTTGAAAGACCATGTATGGTTCACACTAAAATTAGCAGGAATAGAAATATAAAAACTTAGGGTGAACTAAATACCTTAACAAGAACGGCAAGGCACAATGATGGTCGCGGAAGGCCGAACACGCAGATTTGAGAAGGTTGTAGATCATCCAGTGCAGCCCGCTTGGCAACTTCTTCTGAGGGGCAGTAACATCTGTTCACATCAGCATGGAACCTGCATTTTTTCTTCTTCTAATTGTCAGATCAAGTGAAAAAATTACTTTACTATATGTTTTCCTTATCATTAACTGAATATACCATGTAGGGTGGCAAGTGTTGAGGTCTGTGATCACAGTTACAAAGACTACTCTGTTCTGTAGGCCTTGGCATTTGGGAACCCACAGGGGAATGAGTTGCATGACGGGGTGGACACTAATTATGATGTTTGTCTTGTACTTCTTCAGTCCAGCCTCCACCTTCCTTCATCCATAAACAAGGCATTCAGAAAAAAAGATATAAGCAACAAGATAAGATGTGGATCATGGTCATGGTATATAAAATACAATGAAATAATTATATAAAAGGAAATATTGACAATTCTGAAAGGACATATGTTAAGATAAATGTTGCACAAGGATAAATGTTGACCCACGAACCTGTGTGCCCTGCCTAGCCGAGCGGCGTTGCTGTCCTGCGTGCAGCAGCAGCTTGACGCGCTCGATTGGCGGCACCACGGTGTGCACGACGCCCCCATCAACGCTAGAGACACCAGATCCCACTTGAACTCCCGGACCCGCCCCGTTGCCACCGTCGCCCAATGGACTCCTCCATTCCCGCCCTTGCCGCTGCCGCCCTATAGACTCCTCCACTCCCACCCGTGCCGTCGCCGGGCGCCAGCCTGGGTGGCCAGCCTATGGGCCAAGTTGAGGTAGGCAGCCAGCCTAGTATGAAGTTGTAGTTAACAAAAAGAACAATTCATCTGAAACATATAGGCAACTCATCCAAAAATTTGTTTATGCAGAACCAGCACTCAAATTGGTCCATAGTTTAGCTAGGTGCTAACAATTCAACCCACAATAAAGAAACCACCTTTTTGCCATAGCGAGAAAGGAAACGAAAGCTCAATTCAGGCCATGGCAGTGGGCGAACTACATGATAACTTTTAAAAAAATGTACCTGCTCTGACACTCGCCAAGAACAGCGTCATAGAACCTATACAATATGGTGAAAACAATGTAGCTACCCTCAAAATTAATTAAATGGCACCAGTTTACGATGTACAGCAGCAGAATCGAGAGGCGCGTATGGTGTGCGCTCTTTGGTTAGTTAGTGGATAGATGTTCGACAACGTTCACAAAATTCAATCTTCTAGGACTACTTTTGTCTGAATTACGCAGAGTACCAAACTACACACACTCCTAAGGCCATATCCAAATGAGAGACACCATATTTATTGATAGTAAATTTGTAGCGCACATTGTCCTATCCTATTGTTATTGTGAGTTACATTTTGGTGCATCTAGTATGGATAATGAATGCAGGCCCTATCACATGCCTAAGTAACTATAAGAATAGAAATCCAGTTACCATTGTGGTCCTTAGTCGCGTCATGTACACAACCTCCGGTCCTCGTCCTCCAGCATGGCAGCACCCATTGCACTGCATCCTCAGCACCGGCCACCATCGGTCCATTGCACAGCAGCAGAATAGAACAGATCAGACACCCCGGTCTGACAGCAAGAGCAAAGCAAAATCAGGGAGGGAGAATCGAGGGGTGTGTACGTGCGGTGGCCGGCCTGCGGGCCGGGTCTAGGCGGGCAGCCAGCGGGCAACCGCCGATCGGCCTGGCTTCTGCGGTGGCCGGCCGAAGGGAAGCGCCGGCGGGCCGCGACTGGCCACGGGGCGGCGGACGGAAACCCTAGCCGCGTGAGGGAAGTCGCGTGTCCTCTGGTGTCGCGAAGGAGAAGAGACGATTTCTATTTTTTTTTGTTTTTGTTTTTTTGGCGCTAGCAGGCTTCGAACCTAGGTTGTCGTGTGTGGGAGGAAGTGCGGACGTGGGTGATCGCGGGATCGCACCGTGAGGCAGAGGGACGATCGCATGGGGGAGGGTAGGAAGGTGAGGCGAAGTTTTTGTCGCAATAAAACAGTGTCTCATCTTTAGTCTTTTTAGTTGTAAGAGATAGTTATTTGAAGTGTAACTGTATTCTCTTTCTATTTATTCCGTACATCTGTTTTTTAGTTATTTTTCATCGGGGTGCAGTGGTTGTGCTTGTCGGTCTGTTCAATAGGATTCGTTACTGGACGTGGAACTGCAAGTTTGCATGGACATAGCCTGGCGTAGAGAGCAAGCATAGAAAGATATCTCTTCCGGATATGTTGTTCGGTTAACAAACGTTTATTGCGTCAATGATGGGATCGAGACCCGGGGCAATCAGGCGAGGTACGGACGTACGCGGACTAAGTATGTTGGCTCCACAGTCACAAAAGTTTCTGATTTGTAGGTACGAGGAACACGGGTATGTGGAATGTGGATTGTTAATTTTAAGATCCCAGTTCGTAAAGGGTATACCTTTTCAAGACGATTGGTTCGAAGATGGGAATGTGATCCCTGAATAAATGGGACGATGAATCCAGAACGTAACGAGTGATCCCAAAATATTTATTTACATAAATGTATACTACTATGATTTAGGTTGTATGGATAATATTAGGGTTAAATGGATCTGTGCCATTATAATTCTACCGTTTTTGAAGCACACCATTACTATTTAAAAAACTATGACACTGTCATTACAACTCTATCTATAGATGTTTGAGATACGCTGTTACATACGTTAGGAGGCGATTTGGGCCCACTGGCAGGCGTACGGAGGGTACTGTATATTCGTATGGACAAGATTGCCCCCTTCCTCTTCTCTCTCACACTCATTGACACATAGGACCCACTCGTCAGCCTTTTCCCCACAACCTCCCTTCCTCTCTCTCTATCTTCTCCATTTCCGGCGCTGAGCGAGCGAGTTCGAGCATGGGAGGGCAGCCACGCCAAGCTAGCCACTCGTAGACAAGCACGTAGGTGGGGCGGCCTGGCCGTGCCGCCGTCGGCCGAGCACGTGGGCGGGCGACCGGGTCGAGCGAGCCGTACCGCCATCGGACTAGCGTGCCGCCGGGCGTCTGCGACAAGCCAGCCACGCCGCCGCTGGCCGAGCACTCGGGCGGGTGACCGCATGAAAGCTCTAGTTTGGTTTTGGTGAATTGATGAAACCCTAAGTGTTAACCTAGTTTATCAAAGTGATTATGAGATAGGTAGCACTACTCCAAGTGATGAAGCAATGGTGAAAATCATGATGATGATGATGCCATGGTGATGATCAAAAGCTTGGACTTAGAAAAGAAGAAAGAGAAAAATAAAAAGCTCAAGGCAAAGGTGAAACTTAATAGAAGCTTTTCCGTTTTGGTGATCAAGACACTTAGTGAGTGTGATCACATTTAGGATCGATAGCCGTACTATTAAGAGGGGTGAAACTCGTATCGAAATGCGGTTATCAAAGTGCCACTAGATGCTCTAACTCATTGCATATGCATTTAGGATCTAGTGGAGTACTAACACCCTTGAAAATATTTGTGAAAATATGCTAACATATGTGCACAAGGTAATACACTTGGTGGTTGGCATATTTGAGCAAGGGTAAAGAAGATGGTGTTGAAAAGGAGTTGAACACGCTGGTCATGGGGTGACCGAACACGTCCGATATGCGTACCGGACGCGTCCGATACTATCTCTGACGGCAGTGTTCCCAACGTGACCAGACACGTCCGATATCGATACTGGACGCACTAGTATTCTGGCCAGGTACGACAGAGTTGACGAGGTGACCGGACTCTGGGTCATAGCAATGACCAGACGCTGAGCAATCACTGTTTTAGCGTCCGGTCGAGGTGACGTGGAGCGCGGGTGTTGGTCTAGAGAGGACCAAACGTAGGGGTGCGTCTGGTCGGCCACACCGGATGCATCCAGTTGCAGTTCAGCGACTCTGAGAGCTCTCTAGACTTGACCGGACGCAGCGACCGGACGCGTCCGGTCGCCACACCGGACGCGTCCCATGTGAACCAGCAAGTCTTGGGTTTTTAGAGCAATAATTGATCGGACGCTGGGAGAGTCCGGTCCGGTGTGACCGGACGCGTCCGGTCGGCCCAGAGCGACTCTGGGAGCTCTCTGGACTTGACCGAACGCTACGTCTCTCGTGTCTGGTCATTTTTTAACAGCGCGTCCGTTCACTCAGAAATAGCCGTTGGGCACGAATGGCTAAACAATTTGAAAGGTACACGTGGTGGTCAGGCTATGACTAGACGCAGCGACCGGACACATTCGGTTGCTACACCAGACGCGTCCAGTGCACATGACCGGTGCGTCCGGTTGTTCCGCAGTCAGCCCAATAATTGAGCCAACGACTCTATTGTTTGGGGATGTCTATAAATATTGTTTGGCCGGCTCTAGTTCACTCTCTTGGTCATTTGCATTGACATAGCAACCTTGTGAGTTTAGCCAAAGCCCTCCCAATCATCTCTACCATTGATTCATCATATTTGTGAGATTGGGAGTGAATCCAAGTGCATTGCTTGAGTGTTTGCATCTAGAGGCACTTGGTGTTCATGTTTCGCTGTGTGATTCGCTTGTTACTCTTGGTGGTTGCCACCACCCAGATGGCTTGGAGTAGCGAGGATCATCGAGCGGAGGTTGGTGATTGTCTCTGGCTCCGATCATGGTGATTGTGAGGGGTTCTTGATCTTTCTCCGGCGGAGAGCCAAAAGGTACTCTAGTAAATTGCATGTGGCTTGTGTGATCCTCATCTTGTGTTGGTTGTGCGGCACCCTATTGAGGGTTTGGCGTGTGATGCCAATTAGCACGTGAATCTCCAAGTGAGTGAATCGCCACAACGAGGACTAGCTTGTCGGCAAGCAAGTGAACCTCGGTAAAAAAATCATTGTGTCGTCATTTGATTCTAAGGTGATTGGTCTTCATTGGTATTCATTCTTTTGATTGATTGGTTCATTCCTTGACTCGGCGATATAACCTTGTTGCTCTCTCTCCTTACATTACCGCAAACTAGTTGTCAAGCTCTTTAGTGTAGCTAGTCGTGAGAGCTTGTTAGTTTGGTTAGTGTGGCTCTTTAGTTTGCCTTTGAGAGTACACTAACTTAGTGTAGTGACATAGCCATTGTGTGGATAGAGGCTATAGAAACTAGAATTGTGGTAGCTGACTTGCATTTTTAGTAGGCTAGCGCAACACTCGCTTCAGCTCATATTTGTCTAACCGGTTTGCTAAGTGTTGTTGTATAAATTTTAATAGGCTATTCACCCCACCTCTAGCCATTAGGACCTTTCAAGTGGTATCAGAGCCGTGGTCACCGTGATTTGAGGCTTAACAACCTTTGGTGTCAAAATGGCTCAAATCAACAACACAAAGAAGCCACCCCAATTTGATGGCTCCAACTATCCCTATTGGAAGGATAAGATGACAACATATATCAAGTCAATCAGTAAGAAAGTTTGGAAGGTGGTGGAGACCAAGATTGAGATTTATGATGAAGAGGCTCCCATCACCGCCGAAGAGATGCTACTCCAAAACAATGACATTACACTTAGTGCCATTCATGCTGCTTTGGATGAGAGAACATTTGAGCAAATCAAGAACATTGAGAGAGCTCACGAGGCATGGAAGAAATTGGAGGAATCATTTGAGGGCACTCAAGCCATAAAGGGTGCAAAGGCATACATTCTCAAGGAGAAGTTTGCAAGCTTCAAGATGAAGGAGGATGAGAGTGTGCCGGAGATGTTCCATAGGCTTCAAGTGCTTATCAATGATCTCAAAGCACTTAGAGAAGAGGTGAAGGATAAGGACTTCTCCCACAAGTTCTTGAGATGCTTACCCTCAAGATTTGGCACATTGGTCACTATTCTAGTAAGGAGTGCTTTGGACACCATGACACCAAATCAAGTGTTGGGAGATATAATGACCGATGACACATATAGAGATGATGATGAGAAGGAAAAAAGAAGGAAAAGAAAGATGAGAAGAAGGATGACAAGAAGAAGAGTGTGGCATTCAAGGCCACATCATCCAAGGGCAAAGCAAAGCAAGAATCATCAAGTGAAGATGAAGACTTAAGCTTTGATGAGATGGATGATGAGAAGATGACTCTCTTTGTTAAGAGATTTGGCAAGTTCATGATGAAGAAGGGCTACCGTGCTAGAAGAAAGAAGTCTTCCTCCAAGAACAAGGAAGATTCAAGAAGGTACTTCAATTGGGGAAGTAAAGATCATCTTGTTGCTCAATACCCCTACAATAGTGACAATGATGACATCAAGAAGAACAAGAAAGAAAAGAAAGAGAAGAATGACAAAATGACCTTCAAGAAGAAGAAGAAGGGTGGTTCATATGTGGTCACTTGGGATAGTGATGCTTCCTCAAGTGATGATGATGATAGTGATGATGACAAGACCACCAAGAAGAAGGCACTTACAAGCATTGCTATCAATAAGAAGCCTTCTCTCTTCAACACTCCATCATGCTTCATGGCTAAGGTCACTAAGGTACAAACTTGTGATGATAGAAGTGATGAGGAACATGATAATAAAAATGAAAGTGATAGTGATGATGATGAACCAACTAAGGATGAACTATTTGACATGCTAGATGATGCTAAAGAACACTTCGACATTAAGAGAAGGGAATGCAAAAGCTTATGTAAGGAACTAAAAGCCCTTAAGCAAGCCTTTGATGAGCTCAATGCATCTCATGAGAGGCTAGAGAAAGCCCGTAAAAAGCTTGGTAAGGCTCACAAGAAGCTTGAAAAAGCTCATTCATCTTTGCTTGATGAGCAAAATAAGAAGAAGTATGTTGAGACATGTAATGTAGGCTTAACTTGTGACTTAATTGATGAATCATTATATAAGCCTATCATTGTTGCTCCCACTAACCCTTCTTGTAGCACTTCTACTTCCACCTCATCTAGTAGTGATGGTTTCACTAGTGATGCCTCACTAATGGTTGAGAATGAGACCCTCAAGAAGGAGGTCAATGAGCTCACTCACACTTTGGCTAAGGCCTATGGTGGTGAGGACCGCTTGCTTATGTGCTTGGGTAGCCAAAGAGCTTCTCTCTTCAAAGAGGGATTGGGCTATACCCCAAAAAAGGCAAGGCGGCCTTTGCTCCTCACAAGACTAGTTTTGTGAAGAACAATGGTCGGTTTTGCACTAGTTGCGTCATAAAGAGCATAAGTGCAAGAACAAGAGCAAAAATGTTAATGTATCCTCCATTAAGCTTGATTCTTTCTATGTGCTTACCAAGGGTGCAAATGATGTAAAGGCTAAGTTTATTGGTACACCATGGATGGGCTCAAAGAAGAAAGTCATTTAGGTGTCAAAGAGCTTGGTCACTAACCTTTAAGGACCCAAGCAAGTTTGGGTACCTAAAAAGAATTGATCTTTTTTTGTAGGTCAATTACAAAGCCAGAAGAAGGCATTGGATTCTTGATAGTGGGTGCACTCAACACATGACCGGTGATTCAAGAATGTTCAACTCAATCAATACTAATGGCAATGATGGTTTTGATAGTATCATATTTGGTGACAATGCAAAGGCAATGTCAAAGGACTTAGTAAGATTGCAATATCCAATGACATGAGCATATCCAATGTGTTGCTAGTAGAGAGCTTGAACTTCAATTTGCTATCCGTGGCTCAATTGTGTGATCTTGGATTCAAATGCATATTTGGGGTAGATGATGTAGAGATCATAAGTGTAGATGGCTCTAACTTGATCTTCAAGGGCTTTAGATATGAGAATCTATACTTGGTTGATTTCAATACTAGTGAAGTTCAACTATCTACTTGTTTGTTCACTAAGTCTAGCATGGGTTGGTTATGGCATAGAAGGCTTGGTCATGTTGGAGTAAAACAATTGAATAGATTGGTTAAGCATGACTTGGTTAGAGGCTTGAAAGATGTTGTGTTTGAGAAGGATAAGCTCTGTAGCTCTTGTCAAGCCAGAAAACAAGTTGGAAACACCCATCCTAAGAAAAGCATGATGAGCAATGAGTTATTGCACATGGATTTATTTAGGCCAACTCAATACACTAGCATTGGTGGTAACAAATATGGCTTTGTAATAGTGGATGATTATACTAGATACACTTGGGTATTCTTTCTAGTGGACAAAAGTGATGTGTTTGCAACATTCAAATCATTTGTCAAGGGCATTCACAATGAGTTTGAAACAACCATCAAGAGAGTTAGAAGTGACAATGGTAGTGAGTTCAAGAACACTAGAATTGATGAGTTGTGTGATAAATTTAGAATTAGACATCAATTCTCGGCCAAGTACACTCAACAATCTAATGGCCTTGTTGAGAGGAAGAATAGAACACTCATTGATATGGCAAGGTCTATGCTTAGTGAGTACAATGTGAGTCAATCTTTTTGGGCCGAAGCTATCAACACGGCTTGCTATTATAGCAACTGCCTCTATTGTCACCCATTGAAAGAGAAGGCATCATATGAGCTCTTGAATGGTAGAAAGCCCAACATTGCATATTTTTGGGTCTTTGATTGCAAATGCTATATCTTGAAGAAAGGCACTAGATTGGGCAAGTTTGACAAGAAATGTGATGAAAGATTCTTACTTGGATACTCAACTACTAGCAAAGCATATAGAGTTTGGAATTTGGATAGTGGTACTCTTGAGGAAGTTCATGATGTTGAATTTGATGAAACCAAGGGTTCACAAGAAGAGAATCAGAACTTGGAAGATGTTAGAGGCATTCAACTTTCAAATGCCATGAAGAACATGGATATTGGTGAATTGAGGCCTAGATAAGTGAATGATGATGATCAAGTGCAATTGCTCTCTAACTCAAATGTGCAAAATGATACAAGTTAAGCTAGTACAAATGGCTCTCATGACAATGAACAAAATCAAGTGGCTAGTACATCATCTCAACCCAATGATCAAGCAAGTGCAAGCAATCAAGTTTCAATACTCCAACCAACAAATATTGCTAGAGATCATTCATTGGACACTATCATTGGTGATATTTCAAGAGGTGTGCAAACTAGATCAGGTTGGCTTCATTTTGTGAGCATTTCTCATTTGTGCCATCCATTGAACCAAAGAAGATAGATGAAGCATTGAAGGATGTTGATTGGGTGAATGTTATGCATGAAGAATTGAATAACTTCACAAGAAATCAAGTATGGGAATTAGTAGAGAGACCAAAGGGACAGAATGTGATTGGAACCAAATGGGTCTTTAGAAACAAGCAAGATCAAGATGGGATAGTAGTAAGGAACAAAGCAAGATTGATAGCATAAGGCTATACACAAGTTGAAGGTCTTGACTTTGGAGAAACATATGCCTTGGTTGCTAGATTGGAAGCAATTAGAATCTTATTAGCCTATGCTTGTGCCCACAACATCAAGCTCTATCAAATGGATGTCAAGAGTGCATTTCTCAATGGTTACATCAATGAAGTATATGTTGAGCAACCTCCTGATTTTGAAGATGACAAGAAGCCCGACCATGTGTATAAGTTGAAGAAGGCATTGTATGGATTGAAGGAAGCACCTAGAGCATGGTATGAGAGATTAAGGGACTTCCTACTCTCTAAAGGGTTCATGATGGGCAAGATTGACACCACTCTTTTCACCAAGAAGATTGACAAAGACTTATTTGTATTGCAAATCTATGTTGATGATATCATATTTGGATCAATCAATCAAGACTTTTGTGAAGAGTTTGGAAAGATGATGGCCGATGAGTTTGAAATGTCCATGGTTGGAGAGTTAAGTTACTTTCTTGGTCTTCCAATCAATCAATTAAAGAATGGTACATTTGTGAGTCAAGGCAAGTACATCAAAGACATGCTCAAGAAGTTTGGCATGAGTGATAGCAAAGCCATTAGTACACCAATGGGGACAAATGTCAATTTGGATAGTGATGCAAGTGGCAATATGGTGGATCAAAAATTATATTGGTCTATAATTGGAAGTTTACTCTATGTGACCGCATCAAGGCCGGATGTCATGTTTAGTGTATGCATGTGTGCAAGATTTCAAGCCTCACCAAGAGAAAGTCATTTGAAGGCTACAAAGAGAATATTGAGGTACTTGAAGCATACACAAAATATTGGTTTATGGTATCCCAAAGGAGCAAAGTTTGAGCTAGTTGGTTACTTTGACTTGGATTATGCGGGATGCAAGGTTGAAAGGAAAAGCACCTCGGGCACATATCAATTGTTGGAAAGATAACTTGTTTCATGGTCATCAAAGAAGCAAAATAGTGTTGCATTATCAACCGCCGAAGCCGAATACATATCCGCCAGTAGTTATTGTGCACAAATACTTTGGATGAAGGCCACCTTGAATGACTTTGGAATCAAATTTAAGAAAGTGCTATTGCTATGTGACAATGAGAGTGCAATCAAGTTAACCAACAATCCGGTTCAACATGCAAGAACAAAGCACATTGATGTCCGCCACCATTTCATAAGAGATCACCAACAAAAAGGGGACATTTGCATTGAGAGTATAGGCACCGAAGATCAACTTGCTGATATATTCACCAAGCCATTAGATGAGAAAAGGTTTTGCAAGCTAAGGAATGAGTTGAACATATTGGATTTCTCAAATATATGTTGATGCACCTCCCCACTTAAATGACATGCCTCTCCTTCGAGCAATCCAAGGTAAAAGTTGATTGACATGGCATACATCCTTGCTAAGGACATGTTTAGTGCATCTAGTAATCTTTCATATTTAATAGGCTCATTCATGAAAATCAAATGATTTTGATGTTTTTATGGTACTACTATTGCTTCTATGCTTAATTTGGTTTAGTGGTAACATATGACATGTTTGTGGGCTTGTAAATCTAGTATTTGATCTAGAAAATGAACTCTAAGTGTTAAATTCAACATAGTACAAGATAACCCTTATTTGGAGGTGTGAAGAAGCTTGTTCTGGGATCAAACCGAGTTAAATATCTTTGGCAAGTATTCTATATTGAACCATATTTGGGAAAATGGTCATCACCCCATTGATTGACATTGATAATCTCAACCTATCTATATTTTAAACCTTTGTGGTCATTGATGACAAAGAGGGAGAAATAGTGTACAAAGATAGTGAAAAGACAACAAGAGGGAGAGAAACAAAGATGTAAGTGATATGGGGAGAATTTGACATAGGAAGAGAAATAAGGGGATTAATTAAAATTTTAAGCACACAAGTAGGGGGAGCAAGCTCATGAACTTATATGGTGCATTTGAATGTGCATCTCATATATTTGCTTGCATGGCACAAGGTTTTAAATTTCAATATCCATGCTTGTGTGATATATGCTAGTTGTAGGATTGAATGATGAAATGAAAAACTAGCATGCATAGGTTAAGTAACTAGACTCATGCTCATATTATGAAAACTAGACCTTTGCTTCTAATGTTTATCTCATGGTGTATTTTAGTTTTTGTGTATGTCTAGTTACTCATGGTGCTAAGGATGGTATATTGGTGCACTCCGATTGGTATCATGCTTCAAAGGTCCATCTTTTATACCTTAGCATCATTTGGTAGACATTGTCTCCTATATTTCCTATCTCAGCATATGTGCAAGTTACATCCAAACTCTTAGCACATACGTAGGGGGAGCAATTGCTACCATTTGGGATTCATGAAACTTGTCCATACCCTTTTACACATGGTAAAAATACTTGGGCAAGTAACATGGATTCAATTGAATTTTAATTCATATCTTTGTGAAAGGGTTGTCATCAATTACCAAAAAGGCGGAGATTGAAAGCTCTAGTTTGGTTTTGGTGAATTGATGAAACCCTAAGTGCTAACCTAGTTTATCAAAGTGATTATGAGATAGGTAGCACTACTCCAAGTGATGAAGCAATGGTGAAAATCATGATGATGATGATGGCATGGTGATGATCAAATGCTTGGACTTGGAAAAGAAGAAAGAGAAAAATAAAAAGCTCAAGGCAAAGGTGAAACTTAATAGGAGCTTTTCCATTTTGGTGATCGAGACACTTAGTGAGTGTGATCATATTTAGGATCGATAGTCGTACTATTAAGAGGGGTGAAACTTGTATCGAAATGCAGTTACCAAAGTGCCACTAGATGCTTAACTCATTGCATATGCATTTAGGATCTAGTGGAGTGCTAACACCCTTGAAAACATTTTGTGAAAATATGCTAACACATGTGCGCAAGGTGATTCACTTGGTGGTTGGCATATTTGAGTAAGGGTAAAGAAGATAGTGTTGAAAAGGAGTTGAATGCGTTGGTCACGGGGTGACCGGACACGTCCAATATGCGTATCAGACGCGTCCGGTACTGTCTCTGATGGCAGTGTTCCCGACATGACCAGACGTGTTCGATATCGATACCGGACGCGTCCGGTATTCTGGCCAGGCATGACAGAGTTGACAAGGTGACCGAACTCTGGGTCGTAGCAGTCACCGGACGCTGAGCAATCACTGTTATAGCATCCGATCGAGGTGACGTGGAGTGCGGGTGTTGGTCCAGGGAGGACCGGACGCAGGGGTGCGTCCGGTCGGCCACACCGGACGCGTCCGATCGTAGTTCAGTGGCTCTGGGAGCTCTTCGGACACCTCCGATCGCCACACCGGACGTCCGGTGTGAACTAGCAAGTCTCGAGTTTTCAGCGCAATAATTGATCGGACGTTGGGAGTGTTCGGCCCGGTGTGACCGGACACGTCCGGTCGGCCCAGAGCGGCTTTGGGAGATCTCTAGACTCGACCGGACGCTGCATCTCCCGCGTCCGGTCATTTTCTAACAATGCGTACATTCACGCAGAGATAGCCGTTGGGCACGAATGGCTTAACAATTTGAAAGGGACACATGGCGGTCAGGCTACGACCAGACGCAGCGACCGGACTGGTCGTCCCGCAGCCAACCTAATAATTGAGCCAACAACTCTATTGTTTGGGGATGTCTATAAATATCGTATGGCCGGCTCTAGCTCACTCTCTTGGCCATTTGCATTGACATAGCAATCTTGTGAGTTTAGCCAAAGCCCTCCCGCTCATCTCCATCATTGATTCATCATCTTTGTGAGATTGGGAGTGAATCCAAGTGCATTGCTTGAGTGTTTGCATCTAGAGGCACTTGGTGTTCGTGTTTCGCTGCGAGATTCACTTGTTACTCTTGGTGGTTGCCGCCACCTAGATGGCTTGGAGCAGCAAGGATCGTCGAGCGGAGGTTGGTGATTGTCTCTGGCTCCGATCATGGTGATTGTGAGGGGTTCTTAACCTTTTCCCGGCGGAGAGCCAAAAGGTACTCTAGTAAATTGCTCGTGGCTTGTGTGATCCTCATCTTGTGTTGGTTTTGCGGCACCCTATTGAGGGTTTGGCGTGTGATGCCAGTTATCGCGTGAACCTCCAAGTAAGTGAATCGCCACAACGAGGACTAGCTTGTCGGCAAGCAAGTGAACCTCCATAAAAAAATCATTGTGTCATCATTTGATTCCGAGGTGATTATTCTTCATTGGTATTCATTCTTGTGATTGATTGGTTTATTCCTCGACTCGGTGGTATAACATTTTTGCTCTCTCTCCTTACATTACCGCAAACTAGTTGTCAAAGCTCTTTAGTGTAGCTAGTCGTGTGAGCTTGTTAGTTTGGTTAGTGTGGCTGTTTAGTTGTACATAATGGCGTATTTCAAAGTACCCCTGAAACTATGTCCATACAAAAATACGTTAGCCTTAAGACGTCTGAAAGAGGGCCCAATACATCTTCAGGTGTACATAATGGCGTATTTTAAAGTAGGAAATAATTGTAATGACACTAACATAGTTTCTTAAATAGTAATGGTGTGCTTCAAAAACGATAGAATTATAATGACACGGATCCAATTAACCCATAATATTAACATGTACAGATTTGATTTTAAAAACATGAATGCATTTGATCGTGTGGGCTGCAGGCCCATTTGCATTGACCGTTGCCTTTGGATGGAACCAACTTAGCTTCTCCCGTCCACTACAATCCGCAGGCCCATTTGACTCACTAATCTCGTCCGACGGACTTGGATGAAACCAGCGCTGCGCCGCCCCGGCGCAAGCGCCCATACTACTGATCCAGTGTCCTTTGGATCGTGTCCCGGCCATGTTCCTGAGTCCGTACTGCGCCGTCCCCGATCACCGCGACCCGCGTCCCTATGACTGTGTTGGCTACGACACCAACTATGGACTCGGACTTCGTAGACGTACGTGGGCGGAGGAGGGGCGGGACGTGGGCGGCGATTACTACGAGCGGGGCGATTATTAGGCGCTGACGATGACGTTAAGTATTTTTAGGTGTAGATAAAAGATATATATATCCATCCAATAAATTCTGTTAGATGTGCTATGAACACGCCACGTGTTCGTAAAAAAATGAACATGCCATGTTTCCTTTTGGGACACCTAGCATCAGCACATCCTTATCATTTCCCTTTCCTCTCTTTCTTCCCTCCACTCCCTATTCTTCAATAACATGCATATTTGGTTCAAATCCATCTGGGCCGTAGCAGTGCCTAGGATCCGTCCATATCTATCTGCTCTCTCAATTATAAGTTATTTTAATATTTTTAGATTTTTATTTTTATTATATATCTAGACATGGTGTATATCTAGATATATAAAAAATATTTATATATTTATAAATCAAGACTATCACAGTTTGAAGCAGAGTGATATTTATATCTATAACTTTATTTTTACCTAAATATTAAGGTCGTGTTTGTTTAAGTTTTTTGTCATTTTTAAACTACTAGCTTTTGGAGTTTTTAAAGGCAAACAACTCTTATAAGCCAAAAGCCTAAAAACTCACTATGGCTTTTGACTCACGGGTTCTTTTTGGCTTTTCAAAAGGTCTAAAAGCTCCTTAAAAAAACTAGACAAACATGCCCTAAAGAGAGAAGAGTTTGTCTTTTTTACTTCTCACAATGCTCTCGCACCTCTCCATGTGTTCGTGCTTTATACGAGTTAAAACAATGTACATCCATCGATGGTATGACGTCCAATTCCAAGACATATCATGACGTTACGACATTTAATTACATAACGTATTGAAACATATGACAATCGTTGAATACATCTTTGAACCACAAATAGTCCAAGTGACCGCACAACAGGTAATACGTCTCATTACAATGTACAAACACATCAACTAATCTATAATATCTACTCCATCCATTAAAAATGTAAGTCGCCCTGGCTTTTCTAGATACATAGCTTGTCTATGTATCTAAACAGCAAAAGCTATGTACCTAGAAAAGCCAAATGACTTACAATTGGGAATACATGGAGTATATCTATATCTATATCGATATCGATATCTGTATAGCTATATATATATTGTATTTGTGTCAGATCTATACTTAATATTAAAGAGTCATGTGATCTTCCGTCCGTCTTTTTCTACTCCCCAAAATGCCCTCATGCCCTCCATATCCCATATGTGATTAACTCACGAATCATGCTCATATGAGTTAGAACAATTCATGTCCGACTATGATATGGATTCCATGATGATTTGTTTTCGTTGCAACACACGGGCATATTAGCTAGTTACATAACAAGTCAGAATATGTACCTGTCAGTGTTTCGAACAAATTCCAACTAGTAAATTTATAATTGTTGCGCATTAGGCTCGGATGGTGTACTGAAGGACACAAGGTTTATACTGGTTCGGGCAGAATGTCCCTACGTCTAGTTTGCTGCTTCTCGTGTTATTAGTACCGAAAAAGGTTCGTAGTAGGAGATACAAATAGTGTAGAGAGGGACAGGTCCCAAGACTCTGATGGAAAGGTCGAAAGGACGCCAAGAGCTCGATTGTTGCTTGGCTGTGTGTTGTGTGTGGAATTTATTCGTTGTCTTGCGTCTCAAAATGATTGGTCCCCTTAGTGGGGTGCCCTGACCTCCCTTTTATAGACCAAGGGGGAGCAGGGGTTATAGATGGGAGAAAGAGGAAAAAACCAAAGGTAGAGAAGGTCCTTCGAGGGAGCTGGGTCTTCCTTCTCCCCTGTGCCTACCTTGCCAACATGGCAGACCGTGTTAGGGATGGCGTGTTCGCTGATCCTTATAGGGCCATGCCTTGGCCTCTTTTAGCAAGTGGGTGCGTCCCATCCTACACCTGCGAACGGTGCAGCGTGCCAAAGAGCCAAGCTGTGACCCTTTGGGGAGTAGACGGGGAAGTGACCATACGTCTGTCACTGTAGATGATGTGAGTTCTGTCTTGGATCATAGTGGTTGTTGTATGCTTGTGTTAGTATCCACGTCCAAGGGCTAATGGCAGCGCCTACAACACTGTGGGACAAAAGTCGGCGCCTACAACACTGTTCGGGCTCTGTCAGGTTAGAAAGGGCCTAAAGCGCCCATCCCATTGTATCCTGATAGTACCTTCCTATAGGTTTGCAGGGCATGGCCCTAAGTACTATGGTTGACTCAAATGTCCTGTCGTACCCTGTGCTTGTCTTTATGAAGGAGCAGGGTGCAGTCGTCGGGCGAGGTGGAGCCAGCCCTCAGACATCGAGCAAGGTAGAGCCTGCTCTCAGACGTCGAGCGAGGCGGAGCCTGCCCTCGGACGTCGGGCGAGGCGGAGCCTACCCTCGGACGTTGGGTGAGGCAGAGCCTGCCCTCGGACGTCTAGCGAGGCAAAGCCTGCCCTCGGACGTCTAGCGAGGCAAAGCCTGCCCTTGGACGTCGGGCGAGGTGAAGATAGCCCTTGGTCATCGGGCAAGGCAGAGCCTACCCTCGGACATCGAGCAAGGTGGAGCTAGCCCTCAGCTGTTGGGCGAGGCGGAGCCTACCCTCGGACATCGGGCGAGGTGGAGTCTTAGCCCTTGGGGGTCGGGCAAGGCGGAACCAATCTTCCGTCATTCGAGCAAGAAGTGTAGTAGCGTTCTTGTCTGACTAGAAGCGTCAACGTTCGATGGTTATTAATTCCACCTCATTGGGTACCCTGGTATTAGGTCCCCGATAGTAGCCTCTGAGCCCTCAGGTGATTCGGATAGAATCGCTTGGGGGGTATTTTGACTTGCTAGAGGGTGGCGCGAGCGCACCCGATAGGTGTAGCCCTCGAGCCCCGAGGTGATTCAGGCAGAATCGCTCGGGGGGTATTTTGATTTGTCAGAGGGTGCGTGCGAGTGCACCCGTCGGGTGTAGCCCCTGAGCCCCCGGGTGATTCGGATAGAATCGCCCAGGTAATTTTGGACCCTTCGCTGGTATGGCTGTGAGACTTGGTTTTTGTCAACTGGACAGTTTAAAGGAAACCCTAGTATCCCGTTCGTGGGGATTCGTCTAGGGTTAGCCTAGTTGGGACTTGATTGCGCATCGAGGTTCCCTTGAGGCTTGAGTGCTTGAGTTCTGGCCGCTCGTGGGCCCATCCCTTGTTGGGACAGCCACTGAGACTATTAGGCTGGCCCTTGAACTCCTGGGCCCAGGAAGGCTAGAGAAAAGCTTTTTGACCTGTATCCCCCCTGTGGGAAAAGAGTCCTAGTCTGCCTAGGGAAGGCAAAACGTTCGGCGCGATTTTGGTAGGAAAGGATAGGGATCGTGGGCGCATATCCCGCAATGTGACGCGATGATGTATCATGGTAGGCTCGGAGACCTAGGCGGACGGTTGCTCTTCTCGCATCCGATGCCCCTATAAAACTGAGGGGTTCGCCCCCAGGGTTTCATACTTTGCCTCCTCGCCTTTGCATCGACAACCTTCACCGCCAATCGCCTGAGCCTCCTGTACTCACATCACAGTCGTCGTCAAGCTTGCATCCGCATCGTAGCCACCATTAAACTCACATCCACCCCCTCCCAATCATTTCAATGGAGCCATGGTGTAGATCCAACATCACCCCTTAGCGCCTAGAGGGCCTCGTTTGCCGTGGCCTCCTTCGCCCGTTGACCGCCGCCGAGGAGTGGCGGCTGCCCGGTGATGAGGACGAGCCATCGCCACCCGAAGGGTATGTCCTATCCTTCGCTCACTTCCATGAGCGGGGATTCACCATACCTGCTCACAAGTTCCTTCGGGGGCTGTTAGATTACTACCAGGTGGAGTTGCAGCACCTTACTCCCAATGGGGTCTAGCACATTGTGGCGTTCGTCACCCGGTGTGATGGGTTCCTGGGGATTAGTCCCCACTTCGACCTATGGCGGTATCTCTTCGGCGTCAACCTATCGAAGAAGCGGGTTGGGAAGCAAGAGCTGAGCGTGCCGACGGGATGTGCCAGCATTCATCTCTGCAACAACTGGGTGAACGAATACCCATCGATGCGTCTATCGACCTCTAACAAGGGGTGGCATTCGCTTTGGTTTTATGTCAAGGACGACGTTGCTGCCCCCTTACTAGTGTTCTCTGGGCGCATCATCGAAGAGGTCCCGAGGTCGTGGAAGTAGGGTGTCCCGAACAAAGATAAGAAGAGGATCAAGGACCATCTTGCCAGCCTCCAAATTATGAAGGAGAGGGGCATGAAGGGATTGGGGATCATCAACGCCTACCATACGCGGAGGGTGGCGCCACTGATGGGCCGTGTGCTGCCCCTATACCTGATGGCGCCCGGGGCATCGCTTGAAGGGACGACGCTTGTCGATGAAGCGCCCCCTGGCGCATCAAGGAGGCGATGGAAATTTCAAAGGACAACGCCAGCATTGTCCTCGATTTCATGTATCTGGTGTCGGGGCATCCCCCAATGCGGCCAGAACTGGGGTTCATCGACTTTGTAGGTTCTCTTTTTCCATGCCTCCTTTTCACTTGAATTTCTACCCCCTTGACGTTGACCTTGGGATAGCGAGACCAGCCGAAGAGACTCATCTTCGAGGATAGCTCGGCTCCACTGCCGAAGGACCAGATCCTGGTGACAGCGAATCACACCATGGCCGAGAGGGATAGGAAGATGAGGGAGCTCAAGAGGAAGAAGATGCTATGGAAGCAGCAAGCATGGGAGTGAGGAGATGAGACAGGTAGTGATGACGACGATGAGGAGGAGTTTGATGAGGTAGTTGCTGATGTGGAGTTGGATGGCTTGGAGGGCGAGGATTCGCTGATAGGCATCCACTTGCCCACGTAGGGACCCTTCCCATTCCATGTGGGGGGAAGTGAGTCCGTGAGGCCGACGAAGATAGGCCAAACCATCGACCCATCCTCAAGACTGGTGGGAGCAGGCGGATCGGCCGCCACACCCAGGGTGTCGGTGGAGGACCAGTGGATGGGGGGAGGTGGATCTACCGCCACACCTCATGAGCTGATAGGGGTGGGTGGATCTATCGTCGCGCCCCACGAGCCGACAAAGGGGGTGGCCTTGTCGTCGCGCCATCGGAGGCAAGGGAGATGAGCCCCTCTGCTCGGGAACAGGGGGTAGGCTCGAAATGGTCCCGCCTGGACGAGTGGGAGCAGGAATCTAGGGGTTCATCCCCAAAACATTCCTACCACCCAATAGCACCAGCGTAAGTCACCGATTCCTTTGTTTTTTATGTTTTTCAATTTTGCGGTGTGGCCTTATGCCTTGTAACTCTTGCAGAGTCTTGCAATGGGGTCATTCTTTGGTGCTGGCGCCCAAGAAGAGTGTTGCACTTCAGGCAGAACGGGTGTCATCACCTGACATCACTCCTGTCTTGGGCAGGAGCAGAGCTGATGTTGCGGCCTCGTCGGTCGGTCAGGCACCACCTGCGGTGGCACCTGTGCCCTTGGTGGGTCAAGCAGGTGCCAGGGCTAAAGAAGCGCCCTCAGGGGTCGCCGAGTAGACAACTATGGATGTGACTCCGTAGCCTACGTTGGAGCGGACGGAGCTGCCGCTCATGCTTGTGGCACCCTCTGTAGTGGGCATGGCACCGCAAGTCGAGGCCCTAGCATCGCAAGCAGAGGTGGTCACGATCGCACCAAGCCAGGAGTAGCCGTACGTAGCCATGGTGGTGTCTGAAGGGGTGGCGCAATCCACGCCTTCGGGGGCCCTGGCGATGGAGCCCAAGGTAGGTCGGACGGAGGGGGACACTGCCGGAGGGTCCTCGGGCACCATGGCGGTGGTGGAGAGGACTAGCAGGAGGTCACCCTCAGCCCTGATGTCGAGGGGCAGCCGCTCACCCGCGCGGGGCAAGCTACCGCTCCAGTGGATGGATCCCCAAGATCCAACTTCGATTCTTTTCTTGCTCGACGATGCTACCAAGAGCATAGAGCGGGGGAGTCTCGACGAATGGATCTCGGCGATGATGGATGTCCTAAACCAGGCTAGGGGCATCCTATGTGATGTCATCATTCCCAATGGCCGGGTATCCGCTTGATCTTCTTGCTTTCCTCTTTCTTCATGTATTTTTGTATTTTTGACATTGGTCTTGTTTTCAGTCCCTTATTGCTCATAGCCGGGAGAAGTCCTAGTTCCTCCATGAGCAGAAGGTCGAATGGGACCGCCTCACCAAGGAGGCTCAGCTGCATGAAGATGTGATCGCCCAGCTTGGTATTGCCTAACAGCGAGAAGCCGAGCCACGTTGGGACGTAGAGAAGGTCCATGGGATGTTCTAGGATCTATCGGTGAGGGTGCAGCCGGACGAGGAGGTGACCGCCAGGGTCCAAAAGGAGCTGGACGAGCTGCTTTAGAAGGATGCTGAGGCTCTACAGCAGAGGGCGAATTAGGATGCCGAGGTGATCACCCAGCTACGTAGGGAGCGAGACGAGCTGCGCCAGACCGTAGAAAGACTCCGCTCGGAGCATGGCACAGTCCGTGAGGAGTGCGACTAGGCCATCCGAGAGCATGATGAGGCATGTCAGGTGGTCAACTCCCTCCGGGTGGATCTTGGAGTCATGGTGACCAGAAGGCTAGAGGCCGAGAGCATCTCTATCGGGCTGGGCATGGAGCTTGCCGAGGTGCGGGGGACTCTTTAGGCCGAGAGTGATGAGCACAATCTTCTATGTGCCGCCATCAGGGTGGTCTTCTATGACCTGGGGGTGGCGCGGCAGGAGGAAACCAGCTCACTTGCGGCCCATGTCGTGGATATCACGACGTGGGTGGGCCAGCTTGAGGAGAACACCTTTCACACCAGGATCACCCAATCCTTTGCTGTTGCCCGCTCTCATTATGATCAGGAAGTTAACTTGGAGGTAATGAGCCTTGGCTTCGCACCTGGCTACAAAAACTCTGAGCTAGATGAGATTGAGAAGGCGGTGACTCCCATTGCATGGAACCTAGCAAACAGGCTGAAAGACATAGTTCTCCCTCCGAGGAAGTAGTTAGTTGAATAAGTTTGATAAACATTTTCCTGTAATCTGTGGACAAGTGTCGGTACTTTTGTGTCCGAAAATGGTTTTGTGATTTCGTTTCACAATTTTGTTTCGTTCGTTTGAGCTTACTTTCTTCCCTTTTGCATTCAAGAAAAAAGGTTTATGCGATCTGATCTTTCCGTTCGTTAAGACTGTAGGGCCTGAGGTGTATAAGAGGAAATTTTGACTATGCTAGTGAGCAAAGTTACCATAGCCGTCGGGGCGTGGGCTTTTTGCAGTCTTACCAAGCGTGCTCGTTTATCTGTTCCCACAAACCTTGCCACTAGTCTCGACGTGAGGAAACGGTCTGATGCAATGACTATTTTGAAAAAAGGAGGTAATCGTACCTTTATCAGCCCCCGAGTGAGATCCGACCCCTTGCGGTTGCTGGGGTCAGATGTTACTAGAGACCAGAGCGAGGGTAGCGAACTTACTCTTGTATTCGCACGTACCCCTTACTTAGGATTTTGGTGATTGTTCCATGACCATGCATTTGGTCTTATTGCTGGCCCGACCTTCCTCGAGCCCCTACGCGTGGTGGGGGTTCGGTCAAGGGTCGGCTTGTTTTGTGACTATCGCCCCGTCTGCGGTTTCCACAACTAGAGAAGTTGAGGTGACGTCACTTACCTCGACGGCTCGAGTGATGTGCCTAATGAGCTCACTGACGGGGATATTCAAACAAAATCTGATCCTATAGCTTTGCGACCGGGTCAGCAAAGCCCTCGGGTGGCGTTCCATTGCTCCTTGACCTGCCTTCCAATAGATTCCCCCTCAATGGGGATTCTATGGGCTCGGCTAAAGGCTGGACTGAACTAGAAGGTTGAGATGACCCTATCCGCCTCAATACGGGTGGGGCCAAGGCCGCTAAGGCTCATCTACGTTTTCTCCCCTGGCTCTTGTTTGACGCGAGGCGGCCTCGCACCCTTCATGGGTCAGCCTTCGAACCTCGGTCTCTAAATCTCAAATCAAGAGGCTCGAGCCCCCGAGCCCCTTAGGGTCTGATAGGGGTCGGCCATGTTTCGCGCGTCACCCCATCCTCGGTTTCCACAACCAGAGGGGCTGAGTTGACGACACTTGCCTTGACGGCTCGAGTGTCGTGCTCAATGAGCTCGCTAATGGGTATGTTCGTATGGAATCCAGGTCCATCATTCGCTGACGGGGTCGGCAGAGCCCTAATGTGGCATTCCACTACTTCTTAACCCGCCTCCCGATAGATGCCCGAGCCATTCGATAAGCTTAGGTGGCCCATTGGCCTCTCCTCAAAGAAGATTCTGTGGGTTTGGCTCAAGGTTAGAATCAAATGAGAAAGGTCAAGATGTCCCTGTCCGCTTTTTAGCAGGGTCGGTCAAGGCCGCTGGGGCTCCTCTCGGTTTTTCTCCCCTAGCCTAGTTTGATGCGAGGTGGCCTCGAGCCCTTTGCGGGCTAGCCTTCAAACCTTGATCAGTACCGCTCATATCGAATGAGGCGGGCACCGCTTCATGGCATGAGGCGGGCACCACTTCATGGCATGACACAAAGCGTTGAGATGCGACGACCGCATATGAAATGTTTGGATGTATGGGTTTAATGTACGATTTAATTGAAATGAAAGCGGGGGTTGGTGATGTTACCTTGGCGGCATGAGCGACGAGAAGCTCTCACTGGACATGTCCGTGCGGGGTTCGGGTCCAATGTTTGCGATGGGGCCAGCGTGACCTACATGAGCATGACAATTTTTCGTTTCTGTCTCTCGGTGGCAATCCGAGCCATTCGATTAATTTAGGCAACATGGCAGCTTCTCCTCGAAGGAGATTATGTAGGTGGACCCCTCCAAACTCTTCTTGAGAAGGCGGATGCTAAAGATCAAGGCGTGAGGAACTGTGAATTCGATTATGTTGGTGAACAAAAACACCGAGCGGTTCATCCAGTTTTACTCAAAGTTTTACACCCGCACCCCGTGTCTCCAGTTTTTAAACATAAGGAGGGGTCAGGAGATGAGGATGTCTAAACAAGTAGACACTCTCAGTAGCCCCAGAGCGATGTTCGTGCCCCTGCCATTGCTGGGGTTGGAAGCTCGGTAATGAAGTTAACACGCAAAGTAAGTAATAGAGGTGCTTATCTTTTAGCGGTCGTTCGTTCGTCGTTTTACCTGGGCTGTCCGATCGACCTAGGAGGCCCGTTGCCCCCCTAGACAGGGGTTCCATAGTCGGGTAGTTCTGTGGTCCTACCTAGGGAAGCAGAGAGTCGCCTGCATGAGGGTGCGCCCTGATTCTCGTGCCTAGTGCGTGGTAGTGGTGGGCCATGCACAGGCAACATCCTGTTTGACCAGGCGATGTCTTGTCAACCAGAGCGCGTCCCATTGGTCTAGGTGCTTCCCCTCAGATTCTCGTCAGCATCGATTTCCCATCTACATTGAATAGGGGAAGGAAGAGAGTTTTTTGTCCCAACCTTTTGCCTTTCCGTAGCTGCTACACCTCTTCCTTATATAGGGAGGGGGAGGGGAGCTCTTGTCCCATTCCTTTGCCTGTTCCTGAGCCGCTACCTCTCCTCCTTTCTCCTTCTCGCCGAGCACGTTTGTATGTCGCGGCGATTCATAAGTGAGAGAGGGTAATGCGAGGGAGAGGAGAACTCACAGATTCATTTGAGAATCTAGAGTGCAATGTTAAGCTAGAGGTCATCCAACATAGATGAGATGGTGTTGGCCGCCTTCACCAAGAAGGGGCTGCCTCCGCCGAAGGAGGAGGTGCACTAGAGGGTGCTGAGCGTCGTCGGTTTTGCCATCATTCACGGCGGCCTTTCTTCGGCGGGAAACACCCCCACCCAGACGCCGTTGTTAGGGTTATGGCTGGTCACGATGGCGTAGTCCCTGGGTGCCCTAACATAGGTGCCGTTGTCAGGTGAAAGGATCAAGATGCCCAAGAGGGGGGTGAATTGGGCTAATTCTAAATTTCTTTCAATAATTAAATCCTACGGTTAGCCCAATTAACCCCTTTGCCTAGAAAGTGTTTCTAATGTTCTACCACACAAAAAGTCTTGCAACCTAAGTTCCAATCTTACTCTAGCATGGCAATTCTATGGATGTAAAGACAAGTATTGAATTGCTCAAAGTAAATGCTCAAAGTAATGCTCAAAGTAAAGAGAGAAGAAGGAACGCGACGATGTTTTGCTGAGGTATCGGAGAGTCACCACTCCCCACTAGTCCTCATTGGAGCACCCACACAAGGGTGTAGCTCCCCTTTGATCTGCACAAGGATCAAGTGCTCTCTATGGGTTGATTCTTCGACACTCTGTCGTGGTGAATCACCCACAACCACTCACAACTTGAGTTGGGTTATCCACAAGCTCCGTCGGATGATCACCAAGCTCCAAATCACCACCAAGCTGTCTAGGTGATGGTGATCACCAAGAGTAACAAGCACGAACTCTCACTTGACCATGACAAGCCTAATGAGAAGGGTGGATGCACACTTTGCTACTCTTAATCTCACTAATGAGGGCTCTCTTTGGGATTCTCAAATCTCAATCACCTCACTAGGACCTTGTTCTTCTTGGCACTCACAAAGATGTTTCTCAGCTGTTGGAATGAGCAAAAGTACCCCCACACACGAATAGAGGAGGTATTTATAACATGGGCTAAAAAACAAATCGTTATGTGCCTCTGTAGGGTGACCGAACGCGCCAGTCAGTTCACCCCGAATTCTAGTGATCAAATAGTGACCGGACGCGTTCGATCGTGATTTTCCCTCTCTGGAACCTTACTGGAGTCGACCGAACGCTGGCCCTCAGCATCCGGTCACTTCACCTCTTAGCGTCTGGTCACTTCCAGATGACTTCACCTTGATCAAATGAACTGACTAGACTCTGCGCCAGCGTCCGGTCACACCGAAGCCAGTGTCCGGTCAGTATTTGACCCTCCATTCACTTCCAATTTTTGATCGTACGTGAATAAAGTTTGCTCCAATGGATCTAAGGGCTTTTTAGGAGCTACCTAGTGCTAGGTTTAGCAAGTGTGCACCACACCTAATCCACTAGACTCACCTAGGTCAAGCTACCTGTCCATACCCCCCTTAATAGTACAACCAAAGGAAAAACAAAGTCCTAAACTACTCTAAGTGTCTCTTCAACACCAAACAATATTTAGAACTAGTCCATCCTTAACCCTGTTGTCCATCCTTTGAAAACCAAAACAATTTCCATCATAGGGGCATGACCACCATTATAGCCCAATCTATCTCCATTCCCATGACCTAACTTAATTAGCTCTGCAAAACACACGTTAGTCATAGTAATCATGTATTGTCATTAATCACCAAAACCCAACTAGGGGCCTAGATGCTTTCAATCTCCCTCTTTTTGGTGATTGATGACAATACCACCTCGAGTATGTGAAAGAGTTGAGGTTTTTAACATGCTTGGTTCATATAAGCTTTTGACAATAAGAACAAAAGAGTTAGGCAAGCTTATATGACCCAAGCCAACATGATGTACTCAAAAGATGTGAAATAAGCATGAGTACAAGTAATAAAGCTCATTTGTATCAGAGTAAAATGCGGAAGCAAAGCAAATGAGCATAACACTAGTGATATGACATATAAGAGATTTAAAGTAGAGAGCACACATGTCACATATCATGATCATGTAGATATCACTATCACATAAATATAGTTTGATGTATAAAAGTAAACACACAAATGCATAATAGTGTATCACACATAAAACTCCAAATGTAATAGATAATCTAATAATTAAACTAAGCTCCCCCTAGATATGTCGCTCCCCCTAAGACTAACATACTCAATCCATCTCCCCCTTTGGCATCAAACACCAAAACCTAAGGGTCGGTCGGCGGGGCTGCACTGGACGAGTCAGGCACTGAGGTACGAGGAGTAAGCTGGAACTGAAGTGCCCTCATCATCTGAACCAGAGCTCTAAGCAGTCTGACCCTCTGTAGTTGGAAGCGACACTAAAGCAGTCTGGGTCGGATCAACAACAAGAGCTGTTGTAGACTGTGCAGGTATGACTGGAGCAGCCAGCTCTGATGATGCCACTAAGGAAGGGAGCGTCTCTGTAGTCCCGGTAATAGGTGCAACTATAGAAGGACTTGGGACATGCAAATATGGTAGAGTAGGCTGCCCTGTCAACTCACTGAAAGTCGCTCCAAGACTCCTAGAGACTGAGGTATCTAGCACTAGCAGCGATGAAGTCTGAGCCGGTGTGAAGCCCGTCTGAAGAGGTGTGAATAGCGGGGCTAACACTGGCGAGGCAAACCACTGAGACACCTACTATGTAGGTGAAGCAAACTATGCTAGTGGTTGTCCCTGACTTTGAAGCCCACTAGGCTGTAAAGCTAGAGTCATAGAAGTGGTGGTAGGCTAACCAAGCTAGGGTGAAGGCTGTGGCGGTGGAACCCAAATAGATGTCACTACATGCTGCATAAATCCAAGGAGCTGCTACTACATGAGGAGCTACTACTGATGCATGGCCTACTACTGCTGCTGTATGGCCTACTACTGCTGCTGAAACTCATCCTGCTGAGTCTAAAACTGTGCAAAAGTGGCGGCGGTCTCCTGAGCCTAGAGAGCCTAATCCTACCTCATCCGCTCAAGTATAGCAAGTAGAGTGAGGTCTGTCTATGGTGCAGGTGGGACTGAACTAGAGCTACTAGCCTCATGGTCATGTCGACGTGGAGGCATCTAAGGAATGTCCCGGTAGTCCTCATCTGAGCTGTCACTGGGGTCGCCCTCGACCATCCCCTCCTGCTGAGCATTAAGCTCCTCATCGTCTATAGCTGCTATGCCCCTGATAGTCTCATCCTACTGAGCTACAGTCTCTAGCACCTCTGGATGTCGGCTCGGCTGGTTGGGTGTCCTCACTGCACTATGTCGGATCATCTGAGTCATGTTGTATGCAGGGAACTCTATAGTAGCACCATTGTACTCTACCAGCATCTCTGGTGGCCTCACAGTAACTGCCCTATGGATCAAGAATGTAATCTAGTGAGCATACGACAGCTGCCTGTGACCCCTGAACCCCTCTGCAATAGTATCCTCCTTCTCTGATAGAAGGAGATCCCAAATGTCAAACATTGTCTGCTGCATCAGAGAGTTCAGTAACCATAACTATATGCGAGTCAAGCCCTCGCGATACCCCATCCTCAGAAGCAGTGTCCTCCTCATAATGACATCAAGCACTCTAGCAGTGGGAGTGAGATCACTGGGTGTCTTGCTAGACCCCTCGCTGAATGGCTCTATGAAGCAGTGGTGGACTGGATCTGTAGGGGGCACCATACCGCCATAAGGGCATCTGGGGGCATTGTCTATCCATAGCAAACCTCATATAGCCGGATAGGCTGCTCCTGAAGCCTGAGTATCTCTTTGACCCTAATGCTCACCAGCCTATAATCTCTGCCACTGAATGCAAAGTGTATAAATCTATGCTACGGGTGAATCTAGAGAGAAGCATAGAACTGACGGACCCAAGATGGAACAAATAAGCCTGTCCATCCAAGTAAATCTGTTAGCCCTAGGTAGGTAAGCTAGGTAAGGGTGAATATGCTCTCTAGCTACTGCTACAATGGTCTCAATGTTGCACACCCTTTGAGATCTGAATACTGCCCCACTGTTAAGATATGTATTATAAAAATCTTCCTGCAGAGGTGTGTAGAAACCCTCTAAAGCACGCTCATCCCGTCTCGGTTGAAACCACTGCTCAAAGTCCACAAATCTAAGCTATTGAACCTATGTGGCCAGTGGTGGCCCTCAAATTCAAATGGGTCACTAGAGGCGGACCCTGTGGTCTAGGCGGTGGACGTGAACCCCTCCGCTGGGTCTCTGACCTCGGAGTGACTGGAGCACGGGTACGACCAGAGCGGTGAAGTTGTGGTTGAGGTGCCTGCTCTGTCTCCTCAGCCTGCTCTCCCTCTTGAGTCTGCTATACTAGCTGTAACACCCTAGGTGTTAGCCTTGCATAAATTGACTTGCATTTCATGAGAATGAGCATCAAGCATTCATACTTAAGCTTTTACAATTGAAACATGTGTTTGAAACATTTGCAACATTGCTTGTTATTTCATGTTTCCATGTGTATATGCATATGATCATGAGTGAATACATGTAAATGGTTTATGTGAGTCAATAAAACCCATTAGCTACACTTAGGTTAACAAATGGAACATTGTTCATGAAGGTCACCTTTCATGATCAAGTACTTAAGTGATGTTATATGTGTTGACCTGGATAGCCCTGTGTGACCAAGGCATGAAATGAGTGTGTGACCTTACCAATAGCTTAAACATGTTTAGAAGATCATGATGAACAACTTTGGTATTCATGGTTAGGGGTAAATGGGTCACTAGGTCATGGTTCAAGTACAAGTCATCTTTTGAATGAAGCATGTTTAACCAAGTTTGAATCATATGCTAGAGACCTTGCATGTAGGTGGTCACTAAAGCAAAGTTGTAGTATTTGATATGGGGAACAACTTTTATTTTTGGGTCATGAGATAATAAGGTGCATAGCTCAGCCTTTTGGAGCTCACAAAAATCATCAAATCACTGATTTCAACACTTAGCAAATTTCACCAAGTCTTTTTCGGTTGGCAGCTAACAAGCTCGACTTTGGATGGATTTTTCTCGGCACTGGTTATGAATTAGCACTAGGTCCTTGAATAGAAATTTGAGCTAGTACATAGGTCTACAATTTTGGTTTAGATTATGTGCGCTAATTCTTCACGAATTGGAAGATCGAGCTTCGCAAAAACACGCTGTCAAGCTTCTTCGCGGGCTCTGAACTAACAGAATCGGGCGATTCAGTGGCCGACCGCCTTCAGACGATGGCCACCACGTGGAGGAGAAGAGGCCGCGCATCGCCTTTGCTCTACCTAGCCAGGCCATGCCAGGCCAGAGACGCCTTCAACACCCCCAGCGCTCGCCCGTGATGCCCTGTGCTCACATTTTGATTTTCACTGCCTCCTTCGCCGTCCGCAGTAGCCGCAGTAGCGCCAAGCTCGCCGCCGTCGCTTGTCGGACACTAGCTTGCCCCGCCTCGCTTCTCCACCACCGCAACCACCCCACCATCACACCATGCCCGTTTTTGTTCGCTAGAAGCGCACGGTAAGCCGCCCCACCGCACACGGACCTCGTCGTGTTGCGCCGACGCGTTCCGTCACCGCGCACCGCATCCGACCACCTTCGATCATAATAGTGGGTGCTTTAGAACCACCATAGTAGGTAGAAACTCGGCATAGCTCTAGATTGCGTCGTCTTGCTTAGCTCCGGCATCTCACCATCGACCCGCTCCGCCGAGCCGCCATGGCCGTCGCCAACGTCCTTCGCGTCGTTAATCCGCCCGCCTAGATAGCCCAACATGTGCGGCAGGTCGAGGGGTTCACAGTAGTCCAGATGCCGTCGCTGGAGAGGCCGCCGTCGGTGAGCTCCATTGAACCCTGGTCGATTCCGCACCGCCTCCCTGTTTTCGGTCACTGACTGGTGGGGCCGACTGACCAGTGGGTCCCTGTTGTCAATGACTCAGTTCAGTAGGCTAGCTCATTTATTTCCTGTTTTATGTGCATCTTTGAAAATAGATAAGTGGAGCTTTGTAGATTCAAAAATTGTGAACTAAATTTTGTAGTGTTCCTTAAGAAGTGTAGTATTTATGAAAAATATTATACTAGCTTTTGTAGTAGAGTTTTTGGAGGATTTAAACAGAAACTTGAAATGTGTTTTTAAATGTATGTAAACTTGTTTATTTTATATCTAGAGTTCCTGTGCTCCAAAAATTATGAAATTTATGTGGTGAGCTGTTCTTGACATGTATAAGCTCTGGTAAAAGTTTGAGGGTCAGTGCATATATGGATTTGTAGTTATAGATTTTCCTTTTATAATTAGGTAATCCTTGTATGAATTTTTATAAATTAATTATAAATCCAATATTTATGAAATTTATTGGAGGTTGTCCTAGTACCATATGGATGCTAAAAAAATATAAAATCTGTTGCTCGACACTTTTCACTAGGATTTTCTATTTATGCTATTTCAAGCCTTTCTGCCTTGTCATTTTTGCATAGGATGTTTTACTTGACAGAATGGCATGAAACTTTTACAGTAGTCTATTGGTAGCATTAGTAAGGCACTGTAAATTGTTGAGAATTTATGATGCACATTTGCTATATGTTTATTATTTACCCTAATTACTTAATTAAAATAGGAAAGGCATGGAAATAATTAGATTGTGATTAAGCATGATGTTTTCTATGGTTCTTATGATGCTTAGTAACTGTTGAGGTCAATGGTAATGTTTAGAAGCCATTGATTGTATACAAATGACTATTTATCGCTTTATCATTCGAATACGAGACTACATGTATAGTTTTGATCGCATGGATTGTTTCATATAGATAATGGTCTCTACTGTAAAACTTGTTAATAAGAAAGTTGTAGATAACTTGCTAATCTACCCGGTGTTAAAGTTTCACCATCATAGGACTTAGGGTTTTCGAGTTCTAGCTGTTACAAGTTTGCTGTCCGAAAGGTTTACTTTCTGGTTAGATTTGATTGAGTGATTTGTTTGCTCAATTTAACTCCTGAATCATAGTGAGAGTATTAAAGAAAGGTTGTAGATAAATGTATAAGCTTTCCAGAAAGTCCAAGATCACCACATTTGGATAAGTAGAACTTCAGTTATGAGAAAAACAAGTAGCTACTATTTTGTGATGTAGTAAATGAATTGTTGAAGTGTTTGATTTAGTAATTAAGAAGAGATATGCACATACTCAGTAAAACATGATACACTTGTTATTACTTTAACACCATATTGTTGAGCATACTTATAAGAATGCATTCTTCATATAGCATCATACTATATTTGTCAGCATGTATGCATTCGCACTATCTCATGTCACACTCATGCATCTAGGATCGACAGAGGAGATAACGTTGCTGGAGTTCGACGAAGGAGAGGAAGGGGACCAGCAGGAGATTCCTTAAACCGTAGCTCCCGAAGGTGAGGAGCAGAACCAAGAAGAGCTTCCGGAGTGCCCTGATCACCGCCCCACTTCCTTTTTGAAAGGCAAGCCCTGGAGCATTCTAAGCCTCCCAGTATTTTACAAAATATTACTCAAGTCCTTATGATTGATGCATTAGGTTATAAGAGTCGATTGGAACCTCTTAATTCATATAAATTCCTTGTATAGATATATACACCTTTAACCCTATGTAGGTCCAGGATCGAATATATGCTTAGCCATGCTTAGACCGGTAGAAGTAAGGTGATTTCCTGTCACCTACGAGATATAGGTGGATACCGAAGCACGGTTGGCTATATTTGCTATCGTGGAACAGAACGATGGGGTAAAAGAAAATCAAGGCCGGGCAGAGTCTATGTGTAGGTTGACTCATGTGATTCCGTCTGTGCCGATCAAGGACCGTACCATTGTTGGAACTTCTGACAAGATTGAATGCATGCCTATCACTTAGCTGGCCGGATAACTCGTTCCGACCGCGAAGCCGAGTAGCTCAACTTAGGTCGGGCTCCGTTCTATTGTGCGCAACTTGCAGGGAGCCAGAATGAGCCCAAGGGCAGGCTAGGCCTGAACGTCCTGGCATTTGGTGTCCCCGATTGTGAGCCAGACTGAGCCCAAGGGCAGGCTAGGCCTGAACATCCTGGCATTTGGTGTCCCCGATTGTGCGGCGCGATACGAACCCATGAAATGTGGACCTGAGTTGTACCAAAGGTGACCTAAGGCGACTAATGATCTGGTCTATCTGGGTTTGTGTTAGGAATAAATTCCTAGGTGGTTGAAATTGATTCGAATCGCCATCTCTCCCGAATAGTGAGAAACTTGGCTAGCTCCAGCATCGTAGTAACTGTGTTATGGAACATGATGGTTTGAATGAATATGGAATTACAATACCTGCTATGGTTACTATTGTATGCTATTAAAATGATATACCACATGTTTTGCACATGATAGTTGCTAATTTAGAGATGGATAGTCATAATTAACTTGATAACAGGACTATAATTGTATAATTGAGTTAATTGCTTTTTATGCAAAAATGTTGCCAAGCTACATCCACTTATACAGCCTTGCATGATCCTTAGAGTCAGTTTATTTCTGGTTTATGACAGGTAAGTCTAGCCAAGTACCTTCCCGTACTCAGGGTTTTATTTCCCATTGTTGCAGATGGCACTGTGTATCATGGTTATTGCAAGAGTTGCTTCTATCCCGCTGTGGATGAGGAGTAAGCCTTGGGCAGGCTTCTTTATTAACCCCTCTACATGCTTTTGTGGACCGTGATCGTATGTTGGCACTGTATTAAACTATGTTGGAAACTTACTTTCAAACTTAATTTGCTTCCGCTTTTATCCATTAAACTTGGTTTGTAATAACTTTGTTTCATACTCTGATGATGGAAATGTATCTGTGAACTTTATGTAACATGTGACATGTATGTTGAATCATGTACGATCTTGGTTGTTGTAAATCATTTATCAAGACCCGTTGTGGTACTCGATGGACTACCGTGTTTATATGGGTTCAAGTATGACAGTGCGACCGCTTGCGGGCTGCCATTGTACTTGTACTCTTATAAATTGGTCGGTTCTGCGACAGCTGGCATCAGAGCAAGATTCAATGTTAATTGTCACATGTGTATTTAAAACAAAAGTTTTTATTTCCAAAACCTTTTCTAGCAACTGATAGCTATATAAATAGGTCTTTGAAATCTAAAGTGTGCCAATGATCACTTTCCTTATGCCCAAATTAAGGACTATTAGGTGGCTATTTAAGTACTAACATAGGGGTTTTACTTTCATCATCCATACGGTGTGCTATTGTATGGATGTCATTCATTTGAATGGTAATGAATGGATCAAATGCCTCTACGCCAAGGTAAGTTGATGAGTGGCATGATCGCAAGATGTGAGCGTGCGGTCGGGGAGAGTTAGCTTTGGTACGGCTATGTATGCATGCTTGCATGTGTATATGGTGCGTATTTAATTATGGGTATAAACTGCTATTGGGTAGCTTTGATACGGAAGTATATGTATGGGTATGCATATATGGAAGTATTTAGATTTACATTCCGCATATTTAATTACGGGATGGGCTGAAATGAAACTTTTATGCAGGTACACTAACAAAGAAACGTATAGCTTGACTAGTTACGCTATATATGAGAGAACGTATGTATGCCACCGTATATGCCGTTAGAGATAATTTTTCCTAAGTTTGTGAGGACGTACGGAACGAGCATGCATCATGATAATTATCATTCAAAGAATTACATTGTTCCTCCCTTTATAAATTTCTTACTCGGTTATGTAACTCTTATCCATTATGGCCTTATCTCTCACAAAGTTGTACAGAGTCATACAAGCAATGGTGGCGAGAGTGGAAAGAGCAACTGTTCGCGACTTCTGTTCACACATATCGGCACATGATCGATTCTGAATATGCCATCCCTGACGACGCGGTAAGTTCCCTTGAACTCCCTTCTGCTTTTCTTTTCATTTATCAGTAACTGATTCCCTTGTAACAGGTTAACCACCCAGCACCATCGGTGAGCAAAAGTGGGAAACCCTTCGACCTCCGGCCTATTTCCCCAACATCACCGATCGGTTACAACGCTCCCACCTTAGCCGCTTTGACCCACCAGAAGATTCGTACCAAGACCATCACTTTTAAGTCCAAATTGGCTACATCCAGGGCTACTCCATCGGCTGCTGCTACAACCTTGGTCAAAGCCTTTAAGGTAACAACCTTGCTTATTTTCACTTATGCCGATCACAAACTATATTAACCTTAATCATCAGGGGGTAAGAGCTGCTACTGGATCATCATCGGCAATTCCGCCGATATCAAGCACCACTCCTTCAGAGGTAGCTTCTTGACTTTACATTTTATCTGTTAAATATCATATCTCACACTTGTTTTGCAGCAACAATTGGGTACATCGGCAAACGTACCAGATGCCCAAGCTTCACAACCAACAAGTGTTCGATGCCCCCCAGCCAATCATTGCCGATGTCCAAGCAAAGCGCAAAGCTTCAACAGATACTGAAGCACAGCCAAAACGACAAAGGTCTATGCCGATCCCTACATCTGCCCCAATGTCATCGGTCATCATACCTCAAGAGCCCACCACCGATGAAGTCACAGAGGATATCCCATCGGCAAGCTCAGCCGATCCACACGACATACTCCAGGTTGCTTCCTCCAGTCAAGCACAGGAAATTGCCTTGAAACAGGTAAACCGATCAACCTATCTGATTTTACAATACTCATACTTACCCCTGATTGATCTCCTTGTCTTTCTTTCAGGAACAAGATTCCCCGAACAGCCTATTTTCCTTTGCCATTGACATTTCTGACGACGATGGAGAGGAAACAAGTTCTTCCCTTGCACTGGGAACAATATCGGCAGAGACTAAATCCAAGTTGGAAACCCTCCTGAACTTGCTACAGCAAAGGTACCGCCCAACTGGTAGATGACTCGGACCCCGCAAAGGCAATTTTCAAAACAATTCGTGGCCAGGTCCCTGCCGATGTTGAAGAAATACTCTTCCCAGCAGCTCACTTAGAAAGCCGTCAACTGCAATATCAACGGGCTGCTCAGCGCATTGCCGATAGAGCAGCTCAAGCTCAACTTAAAGAAGAGATGCTACAACTGAAACAAATCGCTGATGAGAAGCACAAGGGCATCGTCAACTTGCAGACTTCGGGTGCTGCACTTAAGCAGAAAATCTTGGATCTATCGGCAAGGAAGGCAGCTCTATTGGCCTGAATTGAAAGAAATCGATGCAGCCTTAACTCATGCTCAACAAGAAGAAAGCCAGCTACCCAATGCCGTCAAAGCCCTTCAGCAAGAAAGAGATATCCAAGCTCGCAAAGCTTTAGCCATGAAGAAGAAACTCAAGCCTGTGGAGGGTGCTGCCGATGACGATATCAAAGAAATGGAAGAAGCCGACCAGATTCGCCTGCGTGCGATATTAGCTATCCAATCCTTGCTGAACGTGTAATCTTATTTATTGTATCGGCACTTTATGAGACATTGATACCCTTGCATAATTCTAGCCGATAGTACTGTTATCGGCACTTATACTTTTATGCATCTGTCCAGATACTAGGGTAATATTTCTTTAAATATTTTCCATTTAACGCTCTGGGAAACACAACCCCTTCGAGGGTTTCTAAAATATATGCATTACCAGGAATAGACTGATTTATCCGATATGGACCTTCCCAATTAGGAGACCACTTTCCAAACTTTGAACTTTTAGTCCCAATCGGTAAAATCAATTTCCAGACCAGATCTCCATCGGCAAACTCTTTTACTTTCACCTTCTTGTCATACCATCTAGCTACTCTTTTCTTATTTTCTTCAATACTAACTAAAGCCCTTAACCGATGACCTGCCACATCTTCCAACTCATCTTTCATAAGAGTATTATACTCATCGGCTGTCAGCTGATTTTGAGAACGTATTCGTCTAGAGCCAACCTTAATTTCCCAAGGCAACACTGCATCGTGTCCATATACTAACTGATAAGGCGTTACTTTGGTTGCACCATGGCATGACATCCGATATGACCACAAGGCTTCATTTAATACTGTATGCCACCTCCTAGGATTTTCTTCAATTTTGCGCTTAATGAGTTTGATGATCCCTTTGTTAGAAGCCTCAGCTTGACCATTAGCTTGAGCATAATATGGAGAAGAATTTAAAATTTTAATTCCCATACCTACAGCAAACTCATCAAATTCTCCCGATGTAAACATAGTACCCTGATCGGTAGTGATAGTCTGAGGAATACCAAATCGGTAAACAATATGCTCTTTCACAAAATCAATCATATTGACCGATGTCACCTTTTTTAGAGGAATTGCCTCAACCCACTTTGTGAAATAATCGGTAGCAACCAGAATAAATTTATGTCCTTTACTCGATGGCGGATAAATCTGACCAATGAGATCAATAGCCCATCCCCGGAACGGCCATGGTTTGATTATAGGATTCATAGCCGATGCAGGCGCTCTTTGAATATTACCAAACTTTTGACACCCCTGGCATCCCTTAAAATATTTAAAACAATCTTCAAGAATAGTCGGCCAATAGTACCCATTCCTTCTGATCATCCATTTCATCTTGAAAGCCGATTGATGTGCCCCACATACTCCTTCATGAATTTCACCCATCAAGCTTTTCGATTCATCATTGCTAACACATCTGAGTAAAACTCCATCTATAGTTCGATAATATAATTCATCATCGAGGAGCACATATTTGGTAGCTTGGAACCTTATACGTCTCTCAACCTTTCTACATGGATCCTTTAAATAATCGACAATCTCTTTCCTCCAGTCATCGGTATCAACTGCCGATGTTAGCACTTCCTGAATAGGTCTGATACCCTGAAGCATGCTGAGCTAGTCGATTAGCTTCCTCATTATGCAATCGAGAGATATGCTCAAGACGAAAATCTCTAAATCCTTTCAATAATTGCAAACACCTTTCATAATACGAAATCAAGGCTTCACTTCGGCATTCATAAATTCCAGCCAATTGATTTATAACTAGCATAGAGTCACCAAAGATTTCAACAACATCGGCACGTATCTCCTTCAGCAATTCTAACCCCTTTATCAAGGCTTGGTATTCAGCTTGATTATTTGTCGCTGTAGCAACAATCGGCAATGAAAACTCATACTTCTTTCCTTGAGGTGAAATTAACACAATGCCGATACCTGCTCCTTCACCACATGTGGACCCATCGAAGAAAAGTGTCCAGGGAGCAATCCCCAGAGAATCCACCGTGTTACAATGCTGAGTGACAAAATCAGCCATCACTTGCCCTTTAACTGCCTTAGTTGATTTGTAGCGTAGCTCAAATTCTGATAATGCTAAAATCCACTTGCCGATTCTACCACTTAATATCGGCATCGACAAGCATATACTTGACCACATCGTCTTTGCATATGACCGTACATTCGGCAGATAACAAATAATGCCTTAATTTGATACAAGAAAAGTATAAGCACAGACACAATTTCTCGATAGCCGAATACCTCGTCTCAGCATCCACTAATCTTCTGCTCAAATAATAAATAACACGTTCTTTCCCTTCAAATTCTTGAATAAGAGCTGAACCGATAACTGCATCATCAGCTGACAAATATAACCTGAAAGGCTTCCCATGTTGAGGTGGAACTAGCACTGGAGGATTTGATAAATATTTCTTAATTTCATCAAGGGCTAATTGCTGTTCAACTCCCCATACAAATTCCTGATCAGCTTTTAATTTAAGTAGTGGGCTGAAAGCCTTGATCTTACCCGACAGATTAGATATGAATCTTCTAATGAAATTAATCTTACCGATCAAAGATTGCAATTCAGTCTTATTGGCAGGAGCAATCACCTTGTTAATTGCATCAATAGACTTCCTACTGATTTCAATGCCCCGTTGATGCACCATAAAACCCAAGAATTGTCCTGCCGATACACCGAATGCACATTTATTAGGATTCATCTTCAATCCATGCCTCCTTGTGCACTCCAGTATCTTTCGCAGATCGGCTAAATGTGCTGTGATATCTCCAGACTTAATCACTACATCATCAATGTAGATCTCCACTAATGTGCCGATGTACTCATGAAAAATAAAGTTCATAGCCCTTTGATAAGTAGCACCGGCATTTTTCAAACCAAACGTCATGACTATCCACTCGAACAACCCCACATGTCCTGGACATCTGAAAGCAGTCTTGGGAATATCCTCCTCAGCCATGAATATTTGATTGTAACCTGCATTACCATCCATGAAGCTAATAATTTGATGTCCAGCCGCAGCATCAATCAACAAATCAGCAATCGGCATTGGATAGCCATCCATCGGTGTGGCTTTGTTGAGATTCCTGAAATCAATACAAACACGAAGTTTTCCATTTTTCTTATAAACAGGAACCACATTAGAGATCCACTCTGCGTATCGACATTGCCGAATAAACTTTGCTTCAATTAATTTAGTTATTTCGGCCTTAATGTCAGGAAGTACATTAGGGTTGCATCGGCGCGCTGGCTGCTGATGTGGCCGAAATCCAGATTTGATAGGTAACCGATGTTCAACTATCGATCGGTCTAACCCAGGCATCTCAGTATAATCCCAAGCAAAACAATCTTTATATTCTTTTAACAAATCTGTTATTCGCTGCTTACACTTAGAATCTAACTTAGCACTAATAAAAGTAGGCCTCGACCTATCACCATCACCGATATCTACTTCTACTAAATCATCTGCCGATGTGAACCCTTGACCTAATTTTCCATCATCGGCAAACCTATCCATTAAAACTCCTCTTCAGAACCGACTGCTTGGATCGGTGGAATTTCATAATCAGCAACTCTAAGGAACTCTTTTTCCCAAGCTTCTCCTGATATGCATTTAGTTCGCTCATAAGTATCTGATTCTGCCGATGCGATGATATAAGAAGAATCACCAGGGACGACCTTCAATCTTATCCCCAATCCATTGTACGAGGCATTGATGCATTGTAGAAGGAACACAACAATTAGCATGAATCCAATCCCTCCCTAGAAGCAGATTATATGCACCCTTGCCGTTGATAACAAAGAACGTCGTTGGCAAGGTTTTGCTGCCGATGGTCAATTCAACGCATACTGCCCCTTTAGCCGGTGACACATTGCCTTCAAAATCTTTCAACATCATATCGGTTTTGGTCAAGTCTTGATCTCCCTTACCAAGTTTCCGATACATCACGTAAGGCATAATATTAATCGCAGCCCCTCCATCAATAAGTACCTTAGACACAGGCTGCCCATCAACTCTGCCCTTCACAAATAAAGCCTTAAGATGCTGTCTCTCGTCATCGGTAGGTTTCTCAAAAACAGCCATCATTGGATCTAGCGTTAGCTGAGCTACTTGATCAGAGAAAACAACTTCTTCCTCATTATCAGATAGTGCCAGAAACTCCATCGGCAACATGAATACCATATTAACATCTGCCGATGGACCCTTATTTTTGTGTTTTACCTGCCACTGCTGATGACCAGGCCTTTCATTGGAGGAATTTTCCTCCTGGTATAAATCCTCCTGACGCTCACGTTGCATCCTCCTTCTCTGCGTCTTTGTCAGACCCTCTGGGCACCATCGAGGAAACTTGGTTTTCCAAACCGGCTGATAACAAGTCCTAGTTAGTTCTACGCGACGTATATTAGGGTCCCTGTAGAATATCTCCTCATCGGGAACTCTTGCGTTTGCCATCTCCTCAAGCTCCTCTTGATTCCTTGGAAAATATCCAGCGCGTTTACCAAGCCTCTCATGTACACTAAGTCTGCCCCCCAGCCGATCATGCACTGATGCTCTGCCTCTGATCGGCTCGTTGATAGACAAACCCTGATTACCACGTTGAAACCTCCTTTCTGAACGATTGACTCCGTAATAACCATTACACTCAGGGCAATTTTCAACAGTTGGCAATTTAATACCTTCTTCCCAGCAATGGATGAAGAACGGACATCTCCAATGATCTTTATGTCGATTCCACTCTTCCTGACGTCTCATTTCTTGCTGTTGCCGATATCGGTCATTACGTTGACGCCAACCCTCCTGCTGCCTTCGATGAGTAATCACAATGCCAGGTCGAGGAGGTTTTTTGGAACTACTGCTTTCCCCTAGCAAACCCTTACTCTTTGCATCATCGGTAGTTATCCGATGTTGGGGGTCTACTGACGCGTTTTTCTCAGCAGCCTCTGACGTCAATACCTTGGTCTTTCCTTTGGCATCCAACATATTTGCTGGAAAAGGGTGTTGATCAATTTTCATCGGCTTCTGGGTCTTGGAAGTACCAAACTTAATTCTCCCAGATTCAATAGCCGATTGTAACTGTTGCCTGAATACCTTGCACTCATTTGTACTGTGTGAAGTTGCATTGTGCCATTTGCAGTACAAAATCTTCTTCAACTCTTCTGCCGATGGGATCACGTGATTAGGTGACAGCTTAATTTGGCCCTCTTGAAGCAGAAGATCAAATATTTTATCGGCCTTGGTGATATCAAAGGTAAACTTTTCTGGCTCTTTTTGACCAAAGGGACATGATATCGGCTTTTTATTCTTAACCCACTCAGCTAAGCCGATAACTGGTTCTTCATCAGAGTCAGAATCTCCTACTTCTTCAACAAATGATACCTTTTTACTCCAGTTCTTTTTAGGTTCAAAAACCCTAGTATCTTGATCAGAGATCCTTTGCACAAGATGACTGAGGCTTTCAAACTCCTGAGAAGCATATCTGTCCTTAAGATGTGGCAATAACCCTTGGAAAGCCAAATCGGCAAGCTGCCGATCATCCAGCACCAGGCTGTAGCACTTATTTTTTACATCTCGTAGCCTTTGTACAAAGCTCTCTACCGATTCATCATTACGCTGTCTCAATTTTACTAAATCGGTAAGCTTCTTTTCATGGATTCCAGCAAAGAAATACTTGTGGAATTGTTTTTCTAGATCAACCCAAGTAATAATAGAATTTGGTGGCAATGAAATGAACCATGTAAATGCTGATCCAGACAAAGATGATGAAAATAATCGAACTCTTAATTCATCTCTGTTAGCTGCCTCTCCACATTGAATAATGAAGCGATTGACATGTTCCATTGTTGATGTATCATCTTGCCCAGAGAATTTAGTGAAATCCGGTACCTTGTACCGATTTGGGAGAGGAATTAAATCGTATGCAGGAGGGTATGGAGTCCGATAAGAATAAGTATTGACCTTGGGCTTTATCCCAAACTGATCCTTCATAATCTCTGCTATCTTATCGGCCCAAAAAGCATCAGCCTCCTGCTGACGAACTGGTTGAATTTCTACAGGAGGTGCCTGCTGACATCCTTCCACATATCTTTGTGGCCCACGATCTCCAGCAATCGGCATATTTGCCGCTACTTGTGGTCCATTAACCTGTTGGAAAGGATTCATCGGCTGGGCTGCCGATGCTTGATTCTGGAAACCAGCTTGCATATGACCTTGTTGAATCCCTGCAACCTGCTGATTTCGCTGAACTGTATGTTGAACAGGTAACTGTCCTGACCAATCATTATTAGAACTCATCGGCACAAAACTTACCGATGGCTGGTAATTTGCTGATATTGTTGGATAATTATAACTGGTTTGAGGCATGAACTGAACCCCAGTTTGACTCATAGCAGGGGCTTTCTGCTGCATCGGCAGTACGCTCGCCGATGGACTTGAATTGAATGTTTGAATCATAGGCATCTGGAAACCTCCTGGAGTTGGTTGTACAGAAGTAGTTGCGGCATATTGAGGCACTTGAGCCATCGGCGAAACGGCCGATGATATAGGCGCTCTTCCTGCTGCATCAAATACTTGAGGTAATCTAGGATTGAAAGCAGATGACTCTGGAGGCATGCCATATCCCCACCAATTAGTAGGAATCTGGTTATTCTGAGACACAGGGCCTGACATAGCTGATGCCGATAGATCTGTATTAAGCTGAACTCGCCCTCCTGGTAACACCTGATCTGATTGTATCGGTGTAGATTGTATATTAGGTGAACCTGCCAATACTGGAGGGGAAGTAACTTCTGTACCCACAACGGCCGAAGGAGCCGATGGAGTTTTGACAGATGCCGGCTCTGGTTGATGATAGGCAGGCCCAACGTAATGTGGTGCCGCTTGTCCTTCTTTGAGAGTTCGAACCACAGCATTATGAACAGTATTGGACAGCACATTGGAATGATTAATCAAAGCATGATTTACTGCAGAATTAACCATCTCTTGAAGTTTACCAGGATTGGAGTCAAAGGTAACCTGCCGAGGCAACGGCAAATCTTGCTTCTGGATGACTTGTCCACTCTTGTTCAAGCTAAACGATCTCAGACAAAGCTGCTTGTATTCTTCTACAGCCTTTTCCATAGCCTGCCTCTGTTCTTCCTTGAGATCTTCTTCTGATACTGCGATAATGTTCCCTGGATCGATCTCGGAGTTGAACATATTGGTTGAAGTGTCCCACCGGGCGTGCCAAAAGATGTGTTGATGCAAAAGTGATCTGCAAACACAAAGGGCTAATACCCGAATCGATATCCAAAGCGTGCCAGTCGATTTGACCTGCTAATCGACAAGGATGAAGAAACGAACACTTTGGTCCTGACAACAGCGATACGCCCGGAAGTCACGGCCAAGAGGTGCTCACGCGGAACTCGAGAATCGCCGAAGATCGCACTGAAGCGATGCAGCTCGCCGAATCAATGAGAACTCGTAAAAAGAAAAATATGCAAATTGACGAAGTCGCCGAAAAGTAGATGCAAATAGGAGTAAAAGTTGGTTTTGATATTGATTGATATTATCTATTACATTGCCCTTACTCCATATTTATACCCTGATCTAAAGAGACACAACCAAACACAACTAGGACACCAATCCCGTATCTAAGGAAACACGTGACTCTTACACGAATCATAACCTAACAAATACAGAAAAGGAAATCCAACTCCTATCTATTTCCCTGTCCGCCTTAATTACGATGGAAATCTCACTGTCCTCCTTCCCATCGGCATACTCCCTATTTCATCGGCAGTAGGCTTCAAGTCTTCCTTCATCGGCATACTCCCTGCTTCATCGGCAGTAGTCTTCAAGTCTTCCTTCATCGGCATACTCCCTGCTTCATCGGCAGTAGTCTTCAAGTCTTCCTTCATCGGCATACTCCCTGTTTCATCGGCAGTAGTCTTTAAGTCTTCCTTCATCGGCATCGACAACAACTCCTCCAACCTCATCGGCAACGCCCGAGTCCAAATCAACCTTTCCATCGATCATCACCAACTATCGGCAACCATTTTTACAAACTGGCTTTCATTGGCTATCAAAGTATTCAATAACTTTCCCCTTGCCGATTGGTCCACTCCGATTATTCTGACATGTGCAAAAAACGGTGTCAACACCCCCACAGCTAGTCCCCGAGCATCATGTATTATGCTGCGACATGCCATTTTCACCTTCTCCGACAAGCGAGGCTTGGAACCTTGACGCCTCCGACCACCGTCATCACCAGAGAAGTAGGTTGTCCGAAGAATGTATGGTGCTCTTATAAAAAAAAAGAAAAGATTTCTATCCTGAGAAGTGTGCCCACTTGTATTTCTGAAAAGAAATGTAAGTGGTCTTGAAGCATAGCATTCTTGAACATCAGAAGCGTAGGGGTCGAAAAACAAACACATTCACCGCAAGATGAAGTGTGCCCACTTAGTCCCCGAGCCTGGTAGGAGGTGACGTAGGCACGTGGTGCCAGGGTCTAAAAAGAATTCATAGTTTAGTTGAAAACCGAATTGCCGTACAGGCAAACATGATGCACCGGCAGGTGCATCGTACCGACGTAGTCCCCGAGCTTGCTGGAAGGCAAAGCATGAGCCTTGTAGCAAGGTCTAAAGAAATGTCTCTTAACTGTATGTGAGTACAAATCACATGTAGCCAAGGAGAACCATTATTCAAGCAGTGGTCGGGGCAGTCCCCGAGCATATTAATAATCCTTTTAATCATTCGAAGCACAGGGGTCGATTTAAACAAACACATTCACCGCAAGATGAAGTGTGCCCACTTAGTCCCCGAGCCTGGTAGTAGGTGACACAGGCACGTGGTGCCAGGGTCTAAAAAAGAAACTCCGCTGAAGTTAAGAATCCAATTGCCGTACATGCCAAACAAGACACACCGGCAGGTGCATCGTACCGACGTAGTCGCCAAGCTTGCTGGAAGGCGAAGTATGAGCCTTGTAGCAAAGTCCAAATAAATGTCTCTCAACTGTATGTGAGTACAAATCACATGTAGCCGAGGAGAGCAAAACTCCAAGAAGTGGTCGGGAGAGTCCCCGAGCACAGCGGTTGTCATAGCAGCTCCTGAATACGGTAATAGTCGGAGCAGTCCCCGAGCACAACCGTGGTCGGAGCAGTCCCCGAGCACAAAAGTGATCCGGACAGTGCCCGAGCACGATAGTGGTCTGGGCAGTCCCCGAGCACAATAGTGGTCAGGGCAGTCCCCGAGCACAGTAGTGGTCAGGGCAAATCCACGATCGCGTGCGCTGCTTATACTATTATTTGGTGTATTTATTTTTCTCTACTCTCTGCCAAGTCCAGTCTGACCAGTCTGACACGTCTGGTCGAAAAAGTAAATAGGTATAGTACATCATTCTGTCTTCTTATTTTTATTTTTTATTTTTTTGGCAAACAGTCGGTTGACACCTGTATTGAGGTGTGTCAGTGTGGGCCCTCTTACACCATCAACGAAGAGGCGCGTACACTGTTAACGAAGGAGCGCGTTTATTGGCGCAGATTTCGAGGTTGTGTGAACAACCGTCTGCGGCGCGTGCGCACGACTCCCAATATTCTCGGGCGAACGAAACGACGGTGCCCTTTTGCTTTATATAATGTAGGTCTGGTAAGTTACCCTCACCATTCCCCATTGTCATCCGCCGCCGCAACCTTCTTCTTCCTCCTGCCGAACCCTATTCCCCCAAAAATCATCACCAATCCCCTCGGTCTCCCGCATCCACCCACTTAGTAAGGACGAACTAATGGCGAAGAGAGACGCCCAGAAGAAAGGCGGGGTCATGGCGAAGGAATGGTGGAAGTCGCGGAGCAACGAGCAGACCATCGAGGACCTCGTCGCCATGGGAGTGCTCCACAACAAGGCACTTGCGGGATGGCGTGCACCCGAAGGAGAAAGCTTCCCCGATCCACAACCAGGTGAAATTGTGGTTTTTGAAGATTTCTTCAAACGGGGTTTTGGGATTCCAGTGCACCCTTTCCTTCAGGGTCTCTGCTTGTACTACGAGATTGGGATTTGCAATCTGCATCCCAACTCGATTCTTCTCGTCTCTACCTTCATCCATCTCTGCGAGGCGTATGGTGGCTTCCAGCCCCATTTCGACCTCTTTCGCCACCTGTTTTGCCTTCGGAAAAAGGGAAGTGGTGGCTCGAAGATCGCCGGAGGCGTCTATCTGAACTTGCGTGACGGCATGAAAGCCCAATACCTGCACTATCCCTGGAACACCTCATTGGACGAGTGGTACAAGAAATGGTTCTACATCCGTGAAGAGCCGAACACCATCACTTTGTGCGACGTGGGGCTAATTCCAGAGAAGAAGAACAGCTGGTCGGAGAAGCCCGAGAACTTGGAACAGATAGCCGAACTGCTCGGGATGATCCCGTGGGGAAGGCTTGATGGCCCGAGCGTGGTCGGCAACTTCATTAGCCGACGAATTCAGCCATGCCAGAAAAGGATTCATCCTGGCTTCGAATACCAAGGTGGCGCGGATCCGACAAGGACCACGAAAGAGCCGCTCGACAAGACGGAGATCAAGGCCAGGATTGGAGAGCTGTTCAATCTGGCTGATCCGAATTATGTTGCACTGAACGCCATCGAGCACGCCTTCAAGCTGGCTCGACCTCCCCCAAAGGTAAATGACGCTTCCTTTTAACTGTAGAGTCATGTTGTATCAAGAAAATAACTGTCTTTTCCTTCATTTTGTGTCACAGTATAATGGCCGTGACCGGGCGGGAGTGTTCGTGTCGCCTCCCCCTGGTGTAGAATGGCCACAAGCTACCGGCCCAGCCGCCCAGACCAGCACCAGGACCGACGACGTTCACTGGGCGGTACTCGAGACCGTAGAAGACGCCTCGACCAGAGCCGCTGGCAAGTGTCCGGCTGCCAGCAAACGGCGTCAAGCCATCTTCCCCCTGTCGGACGACGAAGCAGAGGATGCTGACATCTTCCGGCTTGTCCCCCGAAAGAGGAGAAGGCAGGTGGCACCGATAGAGCAGGGTGGCTCCTCTGGACCAGCAGTGGTCACAGCACCGACCGCTGCTGCACAGAGGACCGACGAAGGGAACATGCCGCATCATACTCCGACGCCCGTACCGGAGGTTGATCAAATCCCGGTGGGAACTGCCGAGCAAGCTGAGCAGGGACGGTCGAGGAGACGTTCCTTCGCCACATCCTTCCGCAAATCGAAACTGTAAGTATCCATATTTTTGATGTAAGCTTTGCATTTTGTACTGGATGCTATTGTCGTCTAAATTTGTCTCTGAATTCATTAGATCTCAGTCCACCGAAAACCCCGACTAGCTAGCTGGGTGCGGAACATCCTCACCAACAACGGCGGGACCAACTGCTCAGCAACCAGCCGTGGAGGAGCCCATGGCAGGGACTCCGCCTGGGTCTCAGCAGGCGGACGACCAGACGCCGGTCCCCGAGCAGAATACAAGTGCTCCAAGCGCGAACCCTGACGAGGCGGTTACCACGGCGCCAAGGGAGCTGGATCTAGCCAAGGGGCAGCAGCCAGAAGTTGCCCGGAACATGGTTACCGATGCGACGGCTCGTGGGAAAGCCGTGGTGGTCGTGGAGTCTGCAAACGTTGGACCAGTGCCGCCTCCCGAACAGGAGGCTGAAGAGGACGAAGTAGAAGAAGTCCTGGGCCGTCCCCAAGATAGGCGACAACATGTATATGTATCGCGCTATCGGAACGACGAATGGGTCATGCATGAGGAAATCCCAGAGGTTAAAGAGACCTTAAGAGTCGAACAGGCGGCCAAGCGTCTAGTGACTGAAGTCTAGGTATATTTGGCTTTAGTCCTTGACCCTGTTGTGTAGTCGAACTGTCTGACGTAGCTTGTCTGTGTGCAGGACTTGATGAAAACTACAAGATACCGCAAAAGGTGCTTCGACCAGATAGAAGGAATCGTGATGACCAACAAGGAGCTGACGGCTGAAGTGGAGCGCCTACGGCGCCAACTTGAAGCCGCCGACCAGGAGAGGACAGACCAAGAGGCACAGAACCAAAACCTGGTCGGCCAGCTCCAAAGCAAAGAACAGGAGAAAACAGGTAAGTGTTCACCGTATCATAACAAGTGCGGGACTTGTGTTGTTTTGTTTTTGACAGTAATAGCTGTAATGCAGGTTTAGAAGCTGAAGTGACCCGCCTCCAGGGAGAGAACAGCCGTGCGCTTGCAGAATGTGGTCGCCTGAAGGAGGACAACGAAAAACTGGCACGCCGCCAGTCGGAACTCCAAGACCACACTAACAGGATGAAGGACGACCTGAAAAGTAAGCACTCCAGACCACCTTTCTCATACAATTGCCCACATTGCCTTGTCGTATCATCACGTTTGATGTCTTGTACTGTTTTCAGTTTTGAAAGTCAATGCCAAGAGGCACCTTGAGGCCGTGATCAAGGAGCGTGACGACTGGAAAGCACAATGCCTTAAGGCCACCGAGGAGCAGGGACACGTGGAGCAAGCGGTGCCAAGAAATGGCAACTGGCATTGTGCCCGTCCTCGACCTTATCGACCCGGCGCTCACAGAGGAAGAGCTAAGGACGCCTCAGCTCGGACTGGTCGAGAGATGCAAGCAAGCATGGGGATGGTTCCAAGACTTCATGAAGGAGGCGGGTGAGTACACGGGTGCCCATGTGCTAAGCATGGTGCGTGCTCACTACCCCCTGATCGATCTCAAACACTTGGAGGCTGGGTACCCGAAGGAGATAGACCCAGACAAGGCCGAAGAGCTTCGGACGGCCCAGCTGGACTTGTCGTCAAAGATAATTGGCGATATTAACCTGTGCGGAGGTGGGACAACACCTGTGCAAGGTATGCCATCGACAAGTCAGCTGGAAATGCCGTCGGCTGCAAGCCAACCGACGAAGCCTGCGGTCTCGACCAGCCAGGCACCGGCGGGGCCATCTCCTTCAGCTTGATTAGCTCAAGAGTCCTCAAGACTCGAGTAGGGTATCAGAGGCGACGAGCAGTAAATGCCCTGCTCGCCGACCAGCCAATGTAATAGGCTTAGAGCTGTAGAAGGAGGACATAGTTGTGTTATTGTAAACTTGAGCCTCTTCAGGCAAGCTTGTAATAACGTAACTGTATATCATTACAAGCTTGTTTGCTTTATACAAAACGTGTTTAAGCTTGAAATTTTTTGTTGGTGTAACTAAGTGGGAACGTGTTAACGTTCGGTTTAATTGTACCGTTTTGCTCGACACATCATCCCGAGGGGTTTGTGTGGCCCTGGTTGGCATGTGGTCGGAGTGTGAGGTAACATGACCTGTGCACACGTGGACACGGACAAGTCAAACCAGGGGGGACCTGCCAATCACCCGCAACGTAGAGAGCGGATCCCGTGCACATGTTGGGAGGAACCGGAGACAGGACCTGCTCCTAAAACCGTAGAAGGAGTGGTGGTCGGCTTGTACTGGCTAAGTCAGAATATCCATAAAATTCGTAGTGACACATTAGAGTGGTCGGAGAAATCATAATTGCTTTATTAAAATAAATCGAAAATGTAAGTAGAGTACATATCTCAGTAGCTAAGCATAGAATCGTCTAAGCTTGTCGATGTGCCATGAGTTCGGTACGTCCGTGCCGTCTAGATGAGCTAACCTGTAAGACGTTGGACGTGTGACTTCCTTGATCATGTAGGGTCCCTCCCATGGGGTTGCGAGTTTGTGGACACCAGCCTGGTTCATCTTCCACTTCAGGACTAAGTCCCCGACCATGAAGAAACGCTCTTTAACTGTTCTTGTTGTAGTACCTGCGCAAAACAGCAAGGTATTTGGCCGTGCGTACGCAGGAATCAAGCCTTTTCTCTTCTGCGCTGTTGACTTCTAGCTCCCGTACTTCGTCGACCTTGCCTTCGTCGAAGTTCTCTACCCGTGCTGATCTGAAAGCTATATCTGGTGGAAGGACTGCCTCAGCGCCGTAAACCATAAAGTATGGTGAGACGCCGGTGTTACGACTGGGCTGAGTTCGGAGGCCCCAGACAACGGCTGGTAACTCCTTGAGCCATCTTCCAGGAGCTTTATCATTTTCTCTGTACATCCTCTTCTTCAATGCATCTAAGATCATGCCATTTGCCCTGCTCGACTTGTCCATTAGCTCTAGGATGCGCCACCGAGACGTATTTTACAACTATGCTCCTTTCATCGTAGAAGTCCCAAAAAGCGTTCCCGGTGAACTGAGTACCCAGATCAGTAATGATACTGTTGGGCACGCCGAAACGGTGGATGACCTGGTCGAGGAATGTGACAGCTTTCTCTAATGATGCCTAGTACCAGAGGCATGTATTCTATCCACTTAGAAAACTTATCAATTAGCACGAAGACGCACGTAAATTTCCCAGGAGCTGGTTTGAAAGGCCCGATCATGTCTAGTCCCCAACATGCGAAGGGCCAAGAGGCTGGAATCGTCTGGATCTCATGTGCTGGTACATGGATTCTCTTGGAGAAGAACTGACAACCCTCACAGCGGCGGACTAGCTTCTCTGCGTCGGCCACTGCTGACGGCCAATAGAACCCTGCTCGGAAAGCCTTACCGACTAGTGTTCTCGAGGCCGCGTGGTTGCCGTAGGAGCCAGAGTGGATTTGGTCTAGGAGGTGCTCGCCTTCCTCCTGGGTTATACATTTCATCAAGATTTCCTCCTTAGCGTTTTTGTGCCATAACTTGCCATCGACGAGCAAATACTGCTTACTATGACGCATCAGGCGCTCATTTTCTGTTCGATCGATATAACCGCTACCATCTGTCAAGTACTTGATGAAAGGCGTTCTCCAGTCCGGCTCATGAGTGGTCGGAAGTGGCTCGATTGTGCTTGGCGCCGGAACTGTAGCCACTAATTGCTGGTCTGAAACTTTGTTGGTCGTTGAATCTTCGTCTTCAATGGAAGGCGTGAGCAGGTCTTGGACGAATACGCCATGTGGGATTTTGGCTCAGGATGATCCTAACTTTGACAACGCATCTGCTGCTTGGTTCTTATCCCAGACCACGTGTATGTACTCGATGCCATAGAACCTGCCTTCCAGCTTTCTTATCGATTTGCAATATGCGTCCATCTTTTCACTGGTCGTGTCCCAGTCTTTGTTGAGTTGGTTGATGACCAGAGCCGAATCTCCGTAGACATAGAGACGTTTAACTCCAAGCTCGATCGCAATGCGTAGACCATGCAGGCATGCTTCGTACTCGGCGGCATTATTAGATGCTGGGAAATAAATCCTAAGGACGTACCGGAGCTGCTCCTTGGATGGTGACACGAAAAGAACTCCTGCTCCCGCACCGTCAATGTTGAGAGAACCGTCGAAGTACATCGTCCAATATTTGTCGGATCCCGGAGATGCAGGCGTGCTTAAGTCTGTCCACTCGACGATGAAATCGACGAGTGCCTGAGACTTGATTGTAGTACGGCTTGCAAATTCCAAGGAAAAGGGGCATAGCTCCATTGCCCATTTGACGATGCGCCCGTTCGCATCCTTATTGCGAATGATGTCCCCCAAAGGATACTCGGTCATGACCACCACACGATATCCATCGAAGTAATGTCTCAACTTTCAGGATGTTATCAGTATGGCGTAGAGCAGTTTCTGAATCTGCGGGTACCTGGTCTTGGATTCGTTGAGTACCTCACTAATGAAATAAATTGGCCGATGTACCTTGTAGGCGTGGCCCGGCTCGTCGCGCTCGACCACTATTGTAGTGGAAACCACCCGATCGGTTGCCGCAATGTAAAGTAGGAGAGTTTCGTCTTCTCTGGGAGCAGTAAGTACTGGAGGTGAAGTGAGGTATTGTTTCAGCTGCGTGAAGGCAGCGTCTGCCTCCTCCGACCACTCAAACTTCTCGGACGATTTGAGCAGTTTGAAGAACGGTAGTCCTTTTTCTCCTAATCTTGATATGAAATGGCTTAGAGCAGCCATGCAACCGGTGAGCTTCTGGACATCCTTCACCTTTTTTGGGGGCTTCATGTCTAAGACAGCTTTGACTTTCTCCGAGTTAGGGCGTATGCCGTCGTAACTGACGATGTTGCCGAGCAGTATGCCAGAAGGGACACCAAAGATGCACTTCTTTGGGTTTAATTTCCATTGGAACATATTAAGGGCTGCGAAGGTGCGTTCCAGATTGTCAACAAGGGTATGTGCTTCCTTGGTTTTGACAACTACATCGTCGACGTAAGCCTCGACGAGGCCGTCTTTTATCTCGTCGTTGAGGCAGGCCTGTATAGCGCGTTGGTAGGTAGCACCGGCGTTTTTGAGCCCGAACGACATAGTCGTGTAGCAATAGGCGCCAAAAGGCGTGATGAAAGATGTCTTGATCTGGTCGTCCTTTTTGAGAGCGATCTTGTGATAACCAGAGTAGCAATCGAGAAAGGAAAGCAGCTCGCAACCGGCGGTTGAATCTACGACCTCGTCTATGCGAGGTAAGCCAAAGGGGTCCTTAGGGCAGTGTTTGTTGAGATCAGTGTAATCAACGCACATTCTCCATTCATTATTCTTTTTGCGTACAAGAACCGGGTTGGCTAACCATTCCGGATGATACACTTCTTTGATAAATCCGGCTGCCAAAAGCCGTGTAACTTCTACCCTAATCGCCTCCTTTTTGTCGCGAGCGAACCGTCATAGCTTCTGCTTGATTGGTTTGGCTTTGCTGTTGATATTTAAGGAGTGCTCAATCAAGTCCCGAGGTACACCGGGCATGTCGGAAGGTTTCCATGCAAACACATCCACGTTGCCCCTCAAGAACCTGACGAGCGCGTCTTCCTATTTGGGATCCAGGTCGGCCTCGATGAGGGCCGTTTTGCTGGGATCGCCTTCGACCAGCTAGATCGTCTTGTGCTCCTTGGATCTGATGTTCTTGCGCGGAGCCTTGAGCTTTGGGATCTCCAAGTGGTTCGGCCGGGGTCTTCTTAGCGTCGAGCATGGTCTCGGCCATGCGAATAGAGAGGTCGTGGGCCTCTGCTATTTTGAAGCTGTCGTCCTCGCAGGTATAAGCTGCGTATACGTTGCCCCTGAGGGTTAAAACTCCTTTCTCAGTGGGCATCTTGAGCACCAGATACCTGTAATGAGGTATGGCCATGAACTTGGTGAGCGACGGTCGACCAAGAATAGCATGGTAGGTGCCATCGAAATCAGCGACCACGAAGTTGACGTAGTCGGTGCGGAAGTGGTCCGGAGTCCCAAACTGCATAGGTAGCGTGATCTGCCCGAGAGGTGTGGAGCTCTGTTCGGGGAGAACGCCCCAGAACTGTGCCTCGTACGGCTTCAGGTCCGCCTGGGCTATTTTCAGAGCAGGCAGGCTGTTCTTGAACAGTATATCAATGGAGCTGCCGCCGTCGATCAGTACCCTGTCGAATTGAACCTTGTTGATACAAGGATCGAGGACCAGGGGAAAACGCCCTGGCTCGGGTATGGCGGCCCATTGGTCCTTCCTGCTGAAGCAGATTTCATGGTGAGACCACGGAGGAAGCCGCGGATCGGTGAGAAGGTTGTCGGTCTTTGCCACGTTCAAGCAAGCGCGGGCGAGCAGCTTGCGTTCTCGTTTGGTCTCAATGGACACCTTGCCGCCGATGATGGTGTGCACGCGATTAGTCGGCTTGACGTATTTATGACTGAGGATCTGCATCATCGTCGTCGTTGTCCTCAGTTGCGCTGTTCCCCCGCGTCGTTAAGCTTGTTAGACGTATCCGGAGCCTGTTGACGCGTGTAGATAGTCTTGAGGACGCGGCAATTCTCCATGGTGTGGTTCGACTTGGGATGGAGCTGGTAGGGTCCTTTCAATGCTTTGGCGTAGTCGTCCTCGTAGTTTCGACGTTCGCTGCCCTTTTTCACGGTATTGACCTCGCCGTCGTCTTCCCGAGCGTGCGTTGGTTGTATGCCCAAGGTAGTAGATTATCGGCAGACAGATGCGCAAGCCCCAAACAAGACGGTGACGCAAGATAGACACGAGGTTTTATCCAGGTTCGGCCGCCAAAAAGGCGTAATGAAAGATGTCTTGATCTGGTCGTCCTTTTTGAGAGCGATCTGGTGATAACCAGAGTAGCAATCGAGAAAGGAAAGCAGCTCGCAACCGGCGGTTGAATCTACGACCTCGTCTATGCGAGGTAAGCCAAAGGGGTCCTTAGGGCAGTGTTTGTTGAGATCAGTGTAATCAACGCACATTCTCCATTCATTATTCTTTTTGCGTACAAGAACCGGGTTGGCTAAGCATTCCGGATGATACACTTCTTTGATAAATCCGGCTGCCAAAAGCCGTGTAACTTCTACCCTAATCGCCTCCTTTTTGTCGCGAGCGAACCATCGTAGCTTCTGCTTGATTGGTTTGGCTTTGCTGTTGACATTTAAGGAGTGCTCAATCAAGTCCTGAGGTACACCGGGCATGTCGGAAGGTTTCCATGCAAACACATCCACGTTGCCCCTCAAGAACCTGACGAGTGCGTCTTCCTATTTGGGATCCAGGTCGGCCCCGATGAGGGCTGTTTTGCTGGGATCGCCTTCGACCAGCTGGATCGTCTTGTGCTCCTTGGATCTGATGTTCTTGCGCGGAGCCTTGAGCTCTGGGATCTCCAAGTAGTCGGCCGGGGTCTTCTTAGCGTCGAGCATGGTCTCGGCCATGCGAATAGAGAGGTCGTGGGCCTCTGCTATTTTGAAGCTGTCGTCCTCGCAGGTATAAGCTGCGTATACGTTGCCCCTGAGGGTTAAAACTCCTTTCTCAGTGGGCATCTTGAGCACTAGATACCTGTAATGAGGTATGGCCATGAACTTGGTGAGCGACGGTCGACCAAGAATAGCATGGTAGGTGCCATCCAAATCAGCGACCACGAAGTTGACGTAGTCGGTGCGGAAGTGGTCCGGAGTCCCAAACTGCACAGGTAGCGTGATCTGCCCAAGAGGTGTGGAGCTCTGTCCGAGGAGAACGCCCCAGAACTGTGCCTCGTACGGCTTCAGGTCCGCCTGGGCTATTTTCAGAGCGGGCAGGCTGTTCTTGAACAGTATATCAATGGAGCTGCCGCCGTCGATCAGTACCCTGTCGAATTGAACCTTGTTGATACAAGGATCGAGGACCAGGGGAAAACGCCCTGGCTCGGGTATGGCGGCCCATTGGTCCTTCCTGCTGAAGCAGATTTCACGGTGAGACCACGGAGGAAGCCGCGGATCGGTGAGAAGGTTGTCGGTCTTTGCCACGTTCAAGCAAGCGCGGGTGAGCAGCTTGTGTTCTCGTTTGGTCTCAATGGACACCTTGCCGCCGATGATGGTGTGCACGCGATCAGTCGGCTTGACGTATTTATGACGAGGATCTGCATCATTGTCGTCGTTGTCCTCGTTGCGCTGTTCCCCCACGTCGTTAAGCTTGTCGGACGTATCCGGAGCCTGTTGACGCGTGTAGATAGTCTTGAGGACGCGGCAATTCTCCATGGTGTGGTTCGACTTGGGATGGAGCTGGCAGGGTCCTTTCAATGCTTTGGCGTAGTCGTCCTCGTAGTTTCGACGTCCGCTGCCCTTTTTCACGGTATTGACCTCGCCGTCGTCTTCCCGAGCGCGCTTGCTTCTGTAATCGTCACGGCGGTTGCGCCAGCTGATTACGTTGATCACGGTGGTCACGGGAGTCGTTGCGCTAGTTGCGATGGTCAAAATTGTCATTCCGACCACGATTGCTGCGGTAATCGTCGCGGTGTGGAGGGTGGTCGGAGCGTGGAACCCTTGCTGCTTCTTCAACGATTATCTTTTTAGCGTCGTCAGCGTCCGCGTATTTCTTAGCGGTGGCCAAAAGCGCTGTGACTGATTCGGGTCTCTTCCGGAGGAGCTTATCTCTTAGGGCGTCGTGGAAGCGGAGGCCGGTGATGAAAGCCTCGATTGCTTCGTTGTTGGAGATTGATGGGACCTTGATGCGCATCTCCGAGAAACGCCGAATGTACTCGCGTAGTGGTTCATCCTTCCGATCTCGGATCCGCTGCAGATCGTACTTGTTGCCGGGTTGTTCACAAGTAGCGATGAAATTGTCGATGAAGGCCTGCCTGAGCTCCTGCCAAGAGTCAAAATAGTTCACTGGCAAGCTAACCAGCCATTGGTGACCTGCATGACCAACAGCGACTGGGAAGTAGTTAGACATGACGTGCTCATCGGCCATGGCTGAGCGGCACGCAGTTTCGTAGAGCATGACCCATAATTCGGGGTTTTCCTTGCCGTCGTACTTCTGAAGCTTCTCGAGCTTGAAATTCTTGGGCCATATGACTTGGCGCAGGTGTGGAGTGAACTGCTTCAGACCCGGTGGACCGTGGGCGGTGTCATACTCCATACGGCGATAGCTTTCATGGGATGCACGATCGTCGGCTCTCTGGTTGATGCGAGCACGCAGATCACGTCCGACGAGGTAATGGCGGAGATCGTTATTGCCATCGCGGCGATCTCGATTGCCATCTGGATTAGCCCTGCGACCGTGGTTATCACGGCGATTGTCGCGGTTATCTCGGCGGTTGTCGTCTCGAACGTCATGGCGGTTATCCTCCCGACGGCGGTTGTCGTCCCGACCACCATCATGACCACCGTTTCCGCCTTGACGGTTGTCTGATGGGTCGTTATTGCGCGAGCCACGTTGGTTGAGTGGCTGTGAGCGACTCGAGTATTGGCGGCTGTGGCTTGATTCGACAGAAACTGATGGGGCCTAGGCTTGATTCATCTCCGCGGTTTGAGCCATAGCAGCTGTCAGATAAGCTTGTATGTCATCACGGACTGCTTGGGTCTCGGGAGTGTTGGGCAACCGCTGCATTGTCACCATGGCGACGGCCACGTTGGCGCTTGGGGTCTTGAAGACCTGTTTGTCCCCCACCCTGTCGAAAGCATTGTTGAGGTCACGAGGTCGGAGTCTTATGCGTCGTGCTTCCTGGTCTGCTTCAGCTTCAATTTGCCGGCGATTAAACCGGTCGATATTGCGTGCTTCGCGTGCAGTCTTTTCTTGTTCTGTTTCGCCAACTGCTGGCGGCTCGTCGTTGCTGACAACATGGATCAAATCCCCTCGTCTTGGCGGGAAAGACGGAAATTGGGGGAAACCCGGGGCGTGGTCTGGTAGATCCAGATCGTATTTGACGCCTTCATCTTCGTGACGCTGAAGCTCGGTGTGGACAGATGCGTTGGATGCGACGCCGGATGAGGAGCTGGAGTCACCCTCTCGGACTGTGTGGATGGATCCTTCTTGATAATCTTCAATCCGGACCATGTTTACGATGTTGCATGGCTTTGGCCGAGATCGGTGGATAGAACATAGGTCCGAGCGGCGTCGTAGGTTGTACGCGTAGCTGGAGGCAGCGTTTCGCAGGCCGTAGGGCTAGACCTGGTGGTTCTCCGTCGGGACTTCGTACTCGCAGAGTCAGAGACCCGTCGCGAAGGCTGGCTGGCGACGAGCGGAGCGCCCCTCAGGAGTAGATACGACCACAAGATCTATTCCAAGCCATGCAGGATGACTGGCCCGAGCCGGTCGGATAGATCTATTGTGGGGAGCTGTTACCTGCTCATTAGGTTGGCTTTGAATCGTACTTACCAGAGCTAGGGTTTCAGCGAGTTTGATGCCGACCCGATCGATGGAGTCGTGCAGGTTGGTGTCGTCGATCTGCTTTCCTCTGTAGCAGGGAAGCGGATGACGGGTTGTTGGCGTGGCTGTGGGCGTGGTCGGAGCCAGATGTACCATGGTCGGAGCCAGATCCATCGTGGTCGGAGCCGTGTTTGTCGTGGTCGGAGCCGTGTTCACCGTGGTCGGAGCCGTGTTCACCGTGGTCGGAGCCGTAGCCGATGCAGGTGAAGTAGTCGTCGATGCGGGTTGAATCCACGCCTCCTCCGCGGTCATGGCGATGGAGACGCTAGGGCCGGTAGTCCAAGTGATCTGGCCGACGGTGAACGTGAGGCCGTTGGGCGTAGCCATGGAGCCGGAGATGATGACCATCTTGTTTGCTTGGAGAGCAGTACGCACACCCCCTACCTGGCACGCCACAATCGACGAAATATGGTCGGTAGTCTACCTAGGGGTATGCCCAAGGTAGTAGATTATCGGCAGACAGATGCGCAAGCCCCAAACAAGACGGTGACGCAAGACAGACACGAGGTTTTATCCAGGTTCGGCCGCCAAAAAGGCGTAATACCTACGTCCTGCGTCTGATTTGTATTGCTGTATGTCAATGAGAGATGTTTTTTAGAGGGGTCCCCTGCCCGCCTTATATAGTTCGGGGGGCAGGGTTACAGATCTGGAAACTAATCCTAGTCAGTTACAATTGCCATATGTGGCTGGACAAGGATTCCTATTCTAACCGACCAGGATCCTGCTTGGTCGCCAAATCCGTCTTGATTCCTTGTGCGGGACTCCGATTAGGTGGACCGAGCCGCACGTCGTTTTTCGGGTGGACTGAACCCATTGATCCGGGCTAGCCCAAGCTTAGCCGTAAGGGTATAGGGGTTAATACCCCCACAATGGGCGTCTTTGTGGTTCCTCACCCGGTTAAACACATCTTTGCAAATGCCTCTAAAGATGGTGTTTCAAGCCTTTGCATTCCATTTTTCATAATTCACCTCATCGCCTTGTAGGTTTGTAGCATCCCGAGGTTTTGGGAAGCCTTGTGAGGCGGCTCTAAGTATTCCAACATCTAGAGCTTCTAAGTATGCCTCCATACGAATTTTCCAATATGAAAAATCATCCCCCTCAAAGATAGGAGGAGGTCCATCCCTGTGAGACATCTTTCTCTAGGCGGTTAAGCCTAAATACGTGAGCATGAGGCTCTGATACCAATTGAAAGGATCAAGATGCCCAAGAGGGGGGTGAATTGGGCAAATTCTAAATTTCTTTCAATAATTAAATCCTATGGTTAGCCCAATTAACCCCTTATGCCTAGAAAATGTTTCTAATGTTCTACCGCATAAAAAGACTTGCAACCTAAGTTCCAATCCTACTCTAGCATGGCAATTCTATGGATATAAAGACAAGTATTAAATTGCTCAAAGTAAATGCTCAAAGTAAAGAGAGAAGGAGGAATGCGGCGATGTTTTGCCGAGGTATCAGAGAGTCGCCACTCCCCACTAGTCCTCGTTGGAGCACCCGCGCAAGGGTGTAGCTCCCCCTTGATCTGCGCAAGGATCAAGTGCTCTCTATGGGTTGATTCTTCGACACTCTGTCATAGTGTATCACCCACAACCGCTCACAACTTGAGTTGGGTCATCCACAAGCTCCACCGGATGATCACCAAGCTCCAAATCACCACCAAGCCATCTAGGTGATGGCGATCACCAAGAGTAATAAGCACGAACTCTCACTTGACCATGACAAGCCTAATGAGAAGGGTGGATGCACACTTTGCTACTCTTGGTCTCACTAATGAGGGCTCCCTTTGGGATTCTCAAATCTCAATCACCTCACTAGGACCTTGCTCTTCTTGGCACTCACAAAGATGTTTCTCAGCTGTTGGAATCAGCAAAAGTACCCCACACATGAATGGAGGAAGTATTTATAACATGGGCTAAAAAATGAACCATTATGTGCCTCTATGGGGTGATCGGATGCTCCGGTCATGTTGATCGGATGCGCCGGTCAGTTCACCCTAAATTCCAGTGATCAAATGGTGACCGGACGCATCCGATCGTGATTTCCCCTCTCTGGAACCTTACTGCAGTCAACCGAATGCTAGCCCTCAGCATTCGGTCACTTCACCTCTCAGTGTCTGGTCACTTCCAGACGACTTCACCTTGATCAAATGAACTAACCAGACTCTGTGCCAGCGTCCGATCACACCAAAGCCAGCGTCTAGTCAGTATTTGACCCTCCATTCACTTCCAATTTTTGATCGTACATGAATGAAGTTTGCTCCAATGGATCTAAGGGCTTTTTAGGAGCAACCTAGTGCTAGGTTTAGCAAGTGTGCACCACACCTAACCCACTAGACTCACCTAGGTCAAGCTACCCATCCATACCCCTCTTAATAGTATGGCCAAAGGAAAAACAAAGTCCTAAACTACTCTAAGTGTCTCTTCAACACCAAATGACACTTAGAACTAGTCCATCCTTAACCTTGTCATCCATCCTTTGAAAACCAAAACGATTTCCATCGTAGGGGCATGACCACCATTATAGCCCAATCGATCTCTATTACCATGACCTAACTTAATTGCCTCTGCAAAACATACGTTAGTCATAGTAATCATATATTGTCATTAATCATCAAAACCCAACTAGGGGCCTAGATGCTTTCATCAAGGTTGCTGCTGATCACAATGGCATAGTCCCTAGATGCCCCAGTGAGGGCACCACAGTCGCCGACATGGTGCTCGACGTTGTAGATGACGGCGCCCTCGAGGATCCCACGGAGCGGTAGGATGTTGCCGATGGAGAGCGTGGCACGGTGACCGTAGTAGTGCTCATAGTAGAACTGGTCAGAAACTATAATCGAATAAGTTGTTGGGGAGCCCCCGAGTGAATAGTCTTTTGTATTTATGAATACATTAGTCCTTTTTGTGATGAAATCACTTTGTAAGCGATGAATTTGTGCAAAAAAAATGAATAAGTTTTCAACTTTCGTTACGGCAAGCAGCTTTTCAGCTCTTCTCCCTCTTTTTGTAAAAGAGGTTTGGTGCCTTCCGACCCTTCCCATAGTTAAGGTCGCAAAAACTAGGAGTGCGGGTGAGCCAATTTTGATCACGCTGGTGAGCAACGAGGCCGTAGCCGCTAGGGCATGGGTTTCCCATAGTCCTACCAGTTATACTCAGATTTTGTTCCCGAAATCCTAGCCTTTAGGACTTGCCATGAGGAAAGAGGGAAAACTCAGAGAATGTTTGCAAAGATAACACACGGAGAGTGTTTGCAAGATACACATACTTATATCAGCCCCCGAGTGAGGTCTGAACCCTCGCAATTTGCAGGGGTCGGATGTCACTAAAGATCGGGGATTTTTTAAGACAAAAACTGATAAGAAAAAGTATGCGTTTATTTTAGGGTAAAAACGACATAGCTGCTCGATATTCCAAGCATTGGTGAAGACCTCGCCGTCGATGGTTTTCAACTTGTAGGCGTCTGGCCAGAGTACTTCTGCGATGACGTATGGTCCCTCTCAGGGTGGGGAGACCTTGTGACGGTCCTTGTTGCTCTGCACAAGGTGGAGAACTAGGTCCCCAATGTTGAAGGCTTGGTCCCACACCCATTGGCTATGGTACCACCGCAGCGCCTATTGGTACTTGGCCGAACGGAGGAGGGCGATGTCACGAGCTTTGTCTAGCTGGTCCATGGCATCTTGGTGGGATGGCTCGGCTCCCTATTTGTCGTATGCTCTGATTCTTGGCACTCCATAGTCGAGGTTGGTTGGGAGGATGGCCTCGGAACCATAGAACATGAAGAAAGTATAGCCAGTGGCCCGGCTGGGAGTTGTCCTTAGGCTCTAGAGCACTACATGGAGCTCGGCGACCCAGCGTGTGCCGAACTTGTTTAGCCGGTTGAAGATCCTTTGCTTGAGGCCCTATAGGAGCATGCCATTTGTGCGCTCGACCTACCCGTTCGTTCGGGGGTGCGCAATGGCGGCTCAATCGACCTGGATGTGTTGTTCATCATAGAATCAAAGGAATTTCTTACCAGTGAACTGTGTGCCGTTGTCCATGATGATGGAGTTTGACATCCCAAAGCGATGGATGATGTCGAGGAAGAACAGCATGGCTTGCTCGAATTTGATCACAGAGATTGGCCAAGCTTTGATCCATTTTGTGAACTTGTCTATGGTGACAAGCAAGTGGGTGTAGCCCCCGGGCACCTTTTTGAGAGGTCCAACCAGATCGAGCCCCCAGACCACGAAGGGCCACATAATAGGGATCATCTAGAGTGCTTGGGCTAGGAGGTGAGTCTACCGAGCATAGTACTAGCACCCTTCGCAGGTGCGTACGATCTGCTCAGCGTCGGCTACTACAGTGGGCCAGTAGAAGCCCTATCGAAATGTGTTCCCAACCAAGGTTCTAGGTGCGACGTGGTGACCACAGACCCCACCATGGATATCGCTCAGTAGAAGCTTCCCCTGTTCGATGGGGATACATAGTTGTAGGATCCCAATGTGGCTTCGTTTGTAGAGTTCGCCCTCTACAAGAATGAAGGACTTGGCGTGACGTGCGAGCCGTCGAGCTTTCGTCTTGTCCATCGGTAGCGTGTCATGGAAGAGGTAGTCAAGGTAGAGCGTTCTCTAGTCATCTAGAGGGTCGGGCTCTATTGCTAGATCCTCCTTAAGCTCTATGACCTCGGCGCCAGATGGAGCCGTCGGTTGGTTAGCCCCCGGGGCTAGATCAAGCGGGCCATCGTCGACCTATTTTGACCCTTCGTAGCACATCGAGGGCTTATGTTAGTCGCTAGCAAAGATGCCTATTGGCACCGGCTCTCGATCGGATGCCGCTTTTGCAAGTGCGTCGGCCGCCTCATTGAGGTGCATTGGCATGTGATTGAGTTTAAGGCCATCGAATTTGTCCTCTAGCCATCGGACCTCTTGGCAGTTCGCAGCCATCTTGGCGTCATGGCAGCTCGACTCCTTCATGACTTGGTTGATGACTAGCTAAGAGTCACCTCAGATGTTGAGGCATCGGATGCCCAACTCGATGGAGATTCATAGGCTGTTGATGAGCGCTTCATACTCAGCCACA